>NC_133721.1:2414166-3135000 GCF_048934315.1 Petromyzon marinus
GCTGATTTGTACGTTTGCCCACTGACAAATACATCATCAGTCTATAATTTTAATATTAGGTTTATTTGAACAGTGAGAGACAGAATAACAACAACAAAATCCAGTAAAACGCATGTCAAAGATGTTATAAATTGATTTGCATTTTAATGAGGGAAGTGAGTATTCGACCCCCTCTCAATCAGAAATATTTCTGGCTATCAGATGTATTTTATACAGGTAATGAGCTGAGATTAGGAGCACACTCTTAAAGGGAGTGCTCCTAATCTCAGCTTGTTACCTGTATAAAAAACACCTGTCCACAGAAGCAATCAATCAATCAGATTCCAAACTCTCCACCATGGCCAAGACCAAAGAGCTCTCCAAGGATGTCAGGGACAAGATTGTAGACCTACACAAGGCTGGAATGGGCTACAAGACCATTGCCAAGCAGCTTGGTGCGAAGGTGATAACAGTTGGTGCGATTATTCGCAAATGGAAGAAACACAAAAGAACTGTAAATCTCCCTCGGCCTGGGGCTCCATGCAAGATCTCACCTCGTGGAGTTGCAATGATAATGAGAACGGTGAGGAATCAGCCCAGAACTACACGGGAGGACCTTGTCAATGATCTCAAGGCAGCTGGGACCATAGTCACCAAGAAAACAATTGGCAACACACTACGCCGTGAAGGACTGAAATCCTGCAGCGCCCGCAAGGCCCCCCTGCTCAAGAAAACTCATATACATGCCCGTCTGAAGTTTGCCAATGAACATCTGAATGATTCAGAGGACAACTGGGTGAAAGTGTTGTGGTCAGATGAGACCAAAATGGAGCTCTTTGGCATCAACTCAACTCACCGTGTTTGGAGGAGGAGGAATGCTGCCTATGACCCTAAGAACACCATCGCCACCGTCAAACATGGAGGTGGAAACATTATGCTTTGGGGGTGTTTTTATGCCAAGGGGACAGGACAACTTCACCGCATCAAAGGGACGATGGACGGGGTCATGTATAGTCAAATCTTGGGTGATAACCTCCTTCCCTCAGCCAGGGCATTGAAAATGGGTCATGGATGGGTATTCCAGCATGACAATGACCCAAAACACATGGCCAAGGCAACAAAGTAGTGGCTCAAGAAGAAGCACATTAAGGTCCTGGAGTGCCCTAGCCAGTCTCCAGACCTTAATCCCATAGAAAATCTGTGGAGGGAGCTGAAGTTTCGAGTTGCCAAACGTCAGCCTCGAAACCTTAATGACTTGGAGATGATCTGCAAAGAGCAGTGGGACAAAATCCCTCCTGAGATGTGTACAAACCTGGTGGTCCAACAACAAGAAACGTCGAACCTCTGTGATTGCCAACAAGGCTTTTGCCACCAAGTACTAAGTCATGTTTTGCACACGGGTCAAATGCTTATTTCCCTGATTAAAATGCAAATTAATTTATAACATTTTTTACATGCGTTTTTCTGGATTTTGTTGTTATTCTGTCTCTCACTGTTCAAATAAACCTACCATTAAAATTATAGACTGATCATTTCTTCGTCAGTGGGCAAACGTACTAAATCAGCAGGGGATCAAATACTTTTTCCCCTCAATGTATGTGAGGAGTCTGTGGGTCGCAACATCACGTACGGCTGGAAGTAGGACATTCCAGACTAAGAGGGTTAATGATGGCAATGTCAACGATACTGAACCAGCCAGCACAACTCACTGCCAATAACACATATCACATAATTCACCCTTAAGCAATTGTTCAATCAATTAATTGAATCACTACAATTAAAACCAAAGAATCTCCCAGAACAAACACTTCGCACTCTCCTCCGTCAGCCACCTGCATCGACAATAGAAACGCATTAGTCCAGCAGTGGATAAAACCTGGCGTCGGAGGTATGGGGGGGGCGGCGGCTTACACTTGCGGTGGACAGCAGGGGGGTGGCTGGATGCAGTAGCCATCGCAGATCAAGCGGTAGAACTTGTCATCGACTGCCATGCGCCAGGGTAATGGGCCTCTCCTACACCCACACACATCACACACCGAGCGGTACACACGTCACACCGAGGAGCACGCACGTCACACACCGAGGAGCACGCACATCACACACCGAGCAGGTTGCACAGGTCTCCTTTATCAAGACAAACGTGGAGCAGATTACAACTACAACTCTTCTACGCCTGTCACAATGCCCCCCTCTCCCCCCCCCCCCAGTTTATGGGGGGCTGCGGGCCTCACTCCACCCCTTCGCGTCAGCCCCCCCTAATAAATGGTCCGGTTGCATTGTGAATGCACCACTCGAATGACGTGCAGTCCCGTGGCGCACTGTAACGGGCTCGTGATTTACTCACTAAAATTCAATGTAAAAAAATAAAAACGATCCCAAGACATTATTTAAAATAAAGTA
The DNA here is from genome assembly GCF_048934315.1 of Petromyzon marinus. NCBI lineage: Eukaryota > Metazoa > Chordata > Hyperoartia > Petromyzontiformes > Petromyzontidae > Petromyzon > Petromyzon marinus. The sequence goes on from NC_133721.1 coordinate 2,416,546, forward strand.
TGGCCATCGTGTGTCAGCATCACAGGTGAAAATTGGCATGCAGGTTAGGTGCTGAATAACCGGGTGTCACACAGAGAACAGTTGCCACTGAGGGTGCCCTTTTAAAATGCTTGAGATGAGATGTGATTATCGCGTGTAAATGTGCACACTAAAATAAAAAAAAATCATAATTATAAGCGAACTATTATCGTTTCAGGTGGCAGGGTGTTGCAGCGGTGATCTTTGACCCTCGCAACAAGAAGGGCCTTGGTTAATCATCCGACTGGCACTTTGCGGATGTATGGGTTATCCACTTTGCTCACGTAGCTAGAAAACACACAATCACAATGTAACTGGGTATTGGCCAAGCATCCCAATGCTAAAGTTACCTGCAAATTACTTCACTGGGATGACACTCGGCAGCAGAGCCGGATGATGACATTGCTGGGGCCCTATGCCATTGTCAAGCTTAAGAGGCCCCTTCTATGAATGCCTGTACATTTTTGTCAGCAGAATGAAAATAACTGCTTTGGAGAGTCTTTTTTCTCACCGATCTGAACTTTTTTTAAACAATTATGTTAAAACTCGAAACCTCGTGTCCATTTCTTCTTTCGTATTTAGAGCCCCCCCCCCCCCCTCTCTTAATGCGAGGCCCTAAGCTGTAAGTGTAGCCGGTGTGAGCTCGCCTGTGATGAATAACACGTATAATTGCGCACTCTTATTTTCTATGGGTGGCCAGGAGAATGTATTATTATTTAAGTGAATGCAATGGTGATCAGGGGATTGGACCCAGAGCCCCACGTACACAGTAGAATACAAGGGAACGCCCACAGTACAGATTTGAGCTGACCTCCGGATTGAGAAATTGAACTGTGTTGTGACGTGGAGGGTGTTTCTGAACGCTATTGTGACCGACCCGTCCCGACGGGAGGAGAGAGGACAGGGTGGACCGGCTGCATGAGCTTACTCTCCGGCACTGCACAGCACAACATCGCCTCCCTACTGCAAAAAAACTCGACAGGACCCTCCTGAAAATGAAAGTCTTCGGAATCAGTGAGGCCTGTCCTTGGGAGGACAGGCGTAGTCTTGGTCGTCACAAGCGAACATTTGTTTCTCCATATTAATTTGTATCTCCGGGTTACCATCAGGGCTGGGCGCTGCAAGCTTAGCTTCTGAGATCTGATGAGACTGGTAGCCGTTTTTTAAAAGGTAATTTCGGCACGTGGAGCCCAAGCATGCAACAACTTTATGCAACTTCTTGGTTCTTTCGGTAAAGTCACGTAGAATGGAAATAAAATAATAAAAAATAAAACATAAAAAAATTCTCACGACGTTTCGGCCACAACACAAGTAGCCTTCTTCAGGTGAAGGAACAGAACTGTCGGGACGACAGCGCTTCAATAACTGCTGCTAAGATTCGCAGCGTCTTTTAGGCTAGGTGTGAGAGGTAAAGCGCCTTGACAAAGGAGTTTACATATCAAACAGGAGAATTTAGCATTGAAATAGCTGTGTTAAAGTGTTGGATCAGCAGGGTGTTAAATTCAGAAATTAGCATGTAACTGGGAGATTAGCATGATGTTAATGTGAGGGTTTAGCATGTGACTGGTCACGGAAATAGCTATGTTAAAGTCAAAGTTTACATCTCAACAGAGGCATTTTGTATATGGACGCTAAAGGACTGCAACTACCCAACTATCATACAATAAACCGATGTGGAAAAAAAACTAAGTATAAACTACATCAATGTCATCAATAAACTCTATATACTCTCCAATCAGCAGAGCGCTTCATTGAACGCTGCTAAGATTCGCAGCGCCTTTCAGGCTAGGTGTGAGAGGTAAAGCGCCTTGACAAAGGAGTTTACATATCAAACAGGATAATTTAGCATTGAAATAGCTGTGTTAAAGTGTTGGATCAGCAGGGTGTTAAAGTCAGAAATTAGCATGTAACTGGGAGATTAGCATGATGTTAATGTGAGAGATTAGCATGCGACTGGTCACGGAAATAGCTATATTAAAGTCAAAGTTTACATATCAAGCGAGGCATTTAGTATATGGACGCTAAAGGACTGCAACTACCCAACTATCATACAATAAACCGATGTGAAAAAAAAACTAAGTATAAACTACATCAATATAATAAATGTACTAAATATATTTTTCAAATAGTTGAGCTATAAACATAAAGTAACTAGGTATACACTACACTATATAATGAATACCATATAGTAAACGAATTAATACAACTAAAATATAACTACATCAATGTTATCAATAAACTCTATATACTCTCCCATCATCTGAGCTACTAACAATAAGTCATTATACATTACAATGCCCTATGGCGAAAAAATGGGTGGCGGTTTTTTCCTTCTTTCAAACGTTAGCACCATGGAGAGCGACGAGCCTCGTTCAGACGGACGAGTCCATCCATGCTCGGAACGGAGGAGGGGGGAGAAACAGCCACGATGCGCTGCTCTGTCCTGTGTTGCGTTACAACCATGCCATAAACTAGACTACTATACATTGTAATGTTATACCTTCCAATCTAAACTACATTGTATAATATCGTATACACAGCCCAATGTAAGCTCGAACATTATGCATGATATTGATATGTCTCCAACTAAAATTTTCCAACATTACACGACTATTCACCATAATATACACTACCATAGACAAACCCACCCTTGAATTATACAATGCGTTACTTTACACTACCCTATACTTTAGACTGTAAAATGTTAGACTTGTAATATTACACTATGTATTATTCTACCAACCCTACTGTATACCACACTGCTGTATATTCACTATACAATTACGATACTATATATTGCCTTATGAATTATGTTAAACATTACAATGTTATACTATTTATTATTATATAACATGCTATAAACCATACCATTGACCGTCGTGTGAAAGCTATTAAGAGGCAGTGCCAGCGAATGGACTGCGGTCTGAAAGTCACCATAAAATACAATCAATTAAGAACCGAAATGGTTTATAACATCTTTCCAATGGTTACTAAGCCAGAATCCATCTTCTCGGTTGAAATTGTCTCTGTGTTTGTATATGTGGATGGCCTCATGAACGAATCTCTCATGGTAGCCGGATGGCTTGCAGAGAACGTCCGTCTTGGAGAAGTCAATGTCATGTGAGCCCACTGAATTATAACAGTGATCTGCCATGGCTGAGGTGTTCGTCCTACCATGTTTCAAGTCTGCTTTATGTTCACGGATGCGGTCCGAGATATGTCGTTTGTTTTCTCCAATGTAACTGCTACCACAGAGGCAACTTAGTTTGTAGACGCCCGGGTACTGTATGTCTGGAACCACATCTTTTACAGACGGAACCAGATCACGGATTTTATGTACTGTGTTGAATCGGACCTGGATCTAGTGTTTATTCAGGATTTTGGAGATCTTTTTTGTGACCCCCGCAATGTAGGGTAAGGTGATGGTTTTGAATGGCTCCTCAAGAGGATTCTTCTTCATTGCTGGAGTGATGGCTTTGCGGATTGTGTAGTCGGAGTAACCATTAGCCTTGAGAGCTTGGTGTACGTGCTTGAGTTCACTGGCAATGTGTTCCTGGTCGGAAATGCATTGGGCACTATGGTATAGAGTCTTGATGAGGGAGTTCTTCTGGGATGGATGGTGGTGGGAATCCGGTTTTAAGTAAGCATCCGTATGGGTAGCTTTCCTGTAGACAGAGTGGCTCATTGAACCATCAGGTCTCCTTTTAATAAGGACATACACAAAGGGTAGCTTGCCATCTTTTTCGACTTCCATGGTAAATCTGATGGCTGGGTGTATGGAATTGATGTGGTCGAGGAATTGGTCTAGAGCAGGCCGGCCATGTGGCCAGATGATAAAAGTGTCATCCACGTACCTCTTCCATAACGTCGGGCGTAGAGTGGCAGTCTGGATGGCATCAGTTTCAAATTTCTCCATGAAAACGTTGGCCCCCGTGGTGCCTCACCACAAACGTGGGGCCCGGTCAGCCGCGTCGACTGTCGTGATCGCGTACAGGTGGTGAAACTGCCACACATGAACCATGATACCTTGCTGATCTCGTGTCAAGGAGAATAAACCAGCAGCCCGTCGCTAGCAATGGGAATGATCGGTAAGGGAACACATTGGGCTCTACAGAGGCACTCCACTATTATACACCACTACTATACAGTAAACATTGGGCTCTATGGAGGCCTGTCGTTAAGGGATTACTCGTTAACATGGGGTGGTCGTTAAGAGGGGTTCTATTGTATATAACAAGTTTAAATATTTAATAAGTTAATAGAGAGTACTCAACTGAGATGGTGGAGGAGTTTGCTAAACTCACAATACAAAGACCACTGTCCCAGCCTCTGTGGTTGGACCATCTCTAGCTCCACCAACCTACCTTGATGCACCTATCTCAGGCCTATATAAGACCTTGTCTCAGCAACTTTCTCTCTCACCTGACCTGAAGACGATTGCTTGTGTTGCGATCGAAACGTCGTGATATTTTTATTATTTTTTATCTACGTGGCTTTACCAAAGGACCCATAGAATATAATCATAAACAGGTTACGTCCTCTACATGGACCCCCCCCCCCCCTCATTATTAATCATGAACAGGTGACGTCCTCCAAATGGACACCCCCCTCCATTGATAATAATTAGCGGGTGACATCACTCCACATGGGGGGGGGGGGGGGGGCGAGGTGCCTCCTCTCCCCTCCTAAGCGTCAACTTATAAACTCACTACAAAGGCAGAACCCTCACGTAACGCGATCTCCATAACGCTATTGAGACATCTAAGTAAAAACAACGTCATGATGAACAAGGGATTATAACCTTTAAATGAAATAGGTCTGTCACCGCGGGCTTACAAATTGCACACAAATGGATGCAATGAATATCACTTCGCGGTCTGCTTTGCGCTTGCAAGTTTCAGATTTACTGCAATACACCCATGCTTGGACGGGCAAAAGGCTAGTAAACAAATAATCCCCTCGCCTGCTCCCCACCACGATATCACACGATGATATAGTACTTCCTTGTACAGTATACCCAATAAAGACCAAATCTAATCCCCATGATAGGTAAATTGATATACATAGAGCTTGCCGGCGATAGGTCTAAACCACGAACTATGAACTCGTGATATTCAAGGGTCTCCCGTATTTGGAGTTTGCATGTTCTCCCCATGGTCACGTTGGGATAATGACTGCTATGAATTTTCACATAAGCCACCTCGTTGAGCAATCATATGTGGCCAGGCTGCTTCTGGAAAAGAGCTATGTATCTCAGTGGGCCTTACCTGGTCAAATAAAAATAGGTTGCTTACAGGACTTGAATGGATTGCCACATCACAGGGATGTGAGGAATCGCAGCATGGAGAGGGCTTTATCCAGCAGTGGATTGAGTGTTCTTGTTGAAACGTGTGTATTTAATATTTCTCTGATGTTCTTTTAGTCTCGTGCTGATCATTTGTCCTGTTTGCCCAACATAACATTTGCCACAAGTGCAGTTAATCCTGTACAAACCTTCTGTTGATAGCTTAGGTAATACATATTTTATACCAGAAGTCGAGTTCAAGAAACATAAGTACGTTTTTATTTCAACTGAAATGTATATATACATATATAAATATACATGTCCATACAACCACGTCTCAATGTCTATGTCTGGGAGAACACGCTAGTTTCTCCCTCTGTGGAGTCTCCACCACTTTTCTTTCTTCTTGTTTCCCAGCTCCTCGTCTTGGTGCTCCTTCCCTCTGTCTCCTCCTCGTTCATTCTCCTCTTCATCTTTCTCCAGCTGCCGTGTGCAGCACATGAAGCTCCAAATTGCCCAACGCCAGAAACTGTTCTTTCTCTCTCCCTTAGAAGATGGGATGTGCTTAATCTCTTTCTTCTCTTCCTGAACACTCTCTGCCCTCCAAGGTTGCTCACATCTTCCTTCCTCATTCACCACTTCCTGCTTTGTATCGTCTTCAATCGTGTCGACCTCCTTCAGCTCTACCTCATTTGCCTCTAACTCAATAGCTCCTACTTCTTTTGCGTCTACCTCTATTGCCTCTACATCATTCGCCTTTACCAAAATCGCCTCACTCTCCTCCATCTCAATATCCCCTACCTTCACTTCTACCTCAATCACCTCTACGTCATTCGCATCTAACTCATTCGGCTCTACCTCCATAACCACCTCCTGCTTGGCCTCTCCCTCAATCTCCTCTACCTCTTTTGCCACTTCCTGGATGGCATCTACTTCAAATGCCTCAACCTCATTTGCCCCTTCCTGCTTTATTTCCTCCACCACGTTCTCAACTTTTGTTGCCATTTCCTGTTTGGCCTTTAGCTCATTCTTGTCTACCTCATTGATCAAGACCTGCATGGCCTTTTCTTCGATCGTGTCGACCTGAATTGCCTCGACCTGTTTCACCAATTCCTGCTTTGTATGTCTCGCAATCCCTTCTACGACATTGGCCACAACCTCTTTCACCACTTCCTGCTTGGCCACTGCATCTACCTCAATCACCGCTACCTCTACCTCACTCGCCACTTCCTTCTTGGGCTCTACATCATTCCCCTCTCCCTCAATCTCGTGTTCCTTCATCTCTTCTACTTCGCGAAATTTCATCTCAGTCCTTCGTAGCTTCCTATTCCTACGTTTCCTCTGAACACCATCCTCTCCTTCTTTCTTTGTCTCCACAACATCATCAACTTTCTTAGCCACTTCCTGTTTGGCTATTCCCTCATTCCCATCTACCTCACTTGCCTCTACCTCTTTCCCTAAGTCCTCCTTGGCATCTCTCTCAATCCCTTCTACGACATTGGCCACTACCTTTTTCACAAATTCCTGTGTGGCCACTGCATCTACCTCAATCACCGCTACCTCTACCTCATTTGCCTCTACCTCACTCGCCACTTCCTTCTTGGGTTCTCCATCATTCCCCTCTCTCTCAATCTCGTTTTCCTTCATCTCTTCTACTTCCCGAACTTTCATCTCAATCCTTCGTAGCTTCCTATTCCTACGTTTCCTCTGAACACAATCCTCTCCCGCTTTCTTTGTCTCCACAATATTCTCAACTTTCTCCGCCACTTCCTGTTTGGCCATTCCCTCATTCCGATCGACCTCATTTGGCTCTACCTCTTCTGCTAATACCTGTTTTGCATCTCTCTCAATCCCCTCTATGACATTGGCTGCTATATCTTTCACCACTTCCTGCTTGGCCACTGCTTCTACCTCAATCACCGCTACCTCTGCCTGATTCGCTAATTCCTGCTTGTCATCTCCTTCTAATACCTCTACCTTATTCAACTCTACCTCATTCATCACATCCTCCAAAGCCACTGCCTCAATCATCTCTACCTCAATCGTCCCAACCTCCACCACTTCCTGCATGGGCTCTCCCTCACTCCCCTCTCTCTCAGCCACCTCTTCTTTCACTGTCTCCAGAACTTTCTTCTTGTTCTTGTGTTTATTCCTATTCCTACGTTTCCTCTGAACACCATCCTCTCCCTCTTTCTTTGTCTCCACAACATTATCAACTTTCTTAGCCACTTCCTGTTTGGCTATTCCCTTATTCCCATTTACCTCACTTGACTCTACCTCTTTCCCTAAGTTCTCCTTGGCATCTCTCTCAATCACTTCTACGACATTGGCCACTACCTCTTTCACAAATTCCTGTGTAGCCACTGCATCTACCTCAATCACCGCTACCTCTACCTCACTCGCCACTTCCTTCTTGGGCTCTCCATCATTCCCCTCTCCCTCAATCTCGTTTTCCTTCATCTCTTCTACTTCCCGCACTTTCATCTCAGTCCTTCGTAGCTTCCTATTCCTACGTTTCCTCTGAACACCATCCTCTCCCTCTTTCTTTGTCTCCACAACATTATCAACTTTCTTAGCCACTTCCTGTTTGGCTATTCCCTCATTCCCATCTACCTCACTTGCCTCTACCTCTTTCCCTAAGTCCTCCTTGGCATCTCTCTCAATCCCTTCTATGACATTGGCCACTACCTCTTTCACAAATTCCTGTGTGGCTACTGCATCTACCTCAATCACCGCTACCTCTACCTCATTTGCCTCTACCTCACTCGCCACTTCCTTCTTTAGCTCTACATCATTCCGCTCTCTCTCAATCTCGTTTACCTTCATCTCTCCTACTTCCCGAACTTTCATCTCAATCCTTCGTAGCTTCCTATTCCTATGTTTCCTCTGAACACAATCCTCTCCCTCTTTCTTTGTTTCCAAAACATTCTCAACTTTCTCCGCCACTTCCTGTTTGGCCATTCCCTCATTCCCATCGACCTCATTTGGCTCTACCTCTTCTGCTAATACCTGTTTTGCATCTCTCTCAATCCCCTCTATGACATTGGCCGCTATATCTTTCACCACTTCCTGCTTGGCCACTGCTTCTACCTCAATCACCGCTACCTCTGCCTCATTCGCTAATTCCCGCTTGCCATCTCCTTCTAACACCTCTACCTTATTCAACTCTACCTCATTCATCACATCCTCCAAAGCCACTGCCTCAATCATCTCTACCTCAATCGTCCCAACCTCCACCACTTCCTGCATGGGCTCTCCCTCACTCCCCTCTCTCTCAGCCACCTCTTCTTTCAATGTCTCCAGAACTTTCTTCTTGTTCTTGTGTTTCTTCCTATTCCTACGTTTCCTCTGAACACCATCCTCTCCCTCTATCTTTGTCTCCACAACATTATCAACTTTCTTAGCCACTTCCTGTTTGGCTATTCCCTCATTCCCATTTACCTCACTTGCCTCTACCTCTTTCCCTAAGTTCTCCTTGGCATCTCTCTCAATCCTTTCTACGACATTGGCCACTACCTCTTTCACAAATTCCTGTGTGGCCACTGCATCTACCTCAATCACCGCTACCTCTACCTCACTCGCCACTTCCTTCTTGGGCTCTCCATCATTCCCCTCTCCCTCAATCTCGTTTTCCTTCATCTCTTCTACTTCCCGCACTTTCATATCAGTCCTTCGTAGCTTCCTATTCCTACGTTTCCTCTGAAGACCATCCTCTCCCTCTTTCTTTGTCTCCACAACATTATCAACTTTCTTAGCCACTTCCTGTTTGGCCATTCCCTCATTCCGATCGACCTCATTTGGCTCTACCTCTTCTGCTAATACCTGTTTTGCATCTCTCTCAATCCCCTCTATGACATTGGCTGATATATCTTTCACCACTTCCTGCTTGGCCACTGCTTCTACCTCAATCACCGCTACCTCTGCTTCATTCGCTAATTCCCGCTTGCCATCTCCTTCTAACACCTCTACCTTATTCAACTCTACCTCATTCATCACATCCTCCAAAGCCACTGCCTCAATCATCTCTACCTCAATCGTCCCAACCTCCACCACTTCCTGCATGGGCTCTCCCTCACTCCCCTCTCTCTCAGCCACCTCTTCTTTCACTGTCTCCAGAACTTTCTTCTTGTTCTTGTGTTTATTCCTATTCCTACGTTTCCTCTGAACACCATCCTCTCCCTCTTTCTTTGTCTCCACAACATTATCAACTTTCTTAGCCACTTCCTGTTTGGCTATTCCCTTATTCCCATTTACCTCACTTGACTCTACCTCTTTCCCTAAGTTCTCCTTGGCATCTCTCTCAATCACTTCTACGACATTGGCCACTACCTCTTTCACAAATTCCTGTGTAGCCACTGCATCTACCTCAATCACCGCTACCTCTACCTCACTCGCCACTTCCTTCTTGGGCTCTCCATCATTCCCCTCTCCCTCAATCTCGTTTTCCTTCATCTCTTCTACTTCCCGCACTTTCGTCTCAGTCCTTCGTAGCTTCCTATTCCTACGTTTCCTCTGAACACCATCCTCTCCCTCTTTCTTTGTCTCCACAACATTATCAACTTTCTTAGCCACTTCCTGTTTGGCTATTCCCTCATTCCCATCTACCTCATTTGCTTCTACCTCTTTCCCTAAGTCCTCCTTGGCATCTCTCTCAATCCCTTCTATGACATTGGCCACTACCTCTTTCACAAATTCCTGTGTGGCTACTGCATCTACCTCAATCACCGCTACCTCTACCTCATTCGCCTCTACCTCACTCGCCACTTCCTTCTTGAGCTCTACATCATTCCGCTCTCTCTCAATCTCGTTTACCTTCATTTCTCCTACTTCCCGAACTTTCATCTCAATCCTTCGTAGCTTTCTATTCCTATGTTTCCTCTGAACACAATCCTCTCCCTCTTTCTTTGTTTCCAAAACATTCTCAACTTTCTCCGCCACTTCCTGTTTGGCCATTCCCTCATTCCCATCGACCTCATTTGGCTCTACCTCTTCTGCTAATACCTGTTTTGCATCTCTCTCAATCCCCTCTATGACATTGGCCGCTATATCTTTCACCACTTCCTGCTTGGCCACTGCTTCTACCTCATTCACCGCTACCTCTGCCTCATTCGCTAATTCCCGCTTGCCATCTCCTTCTAACACCTCTACCTTATTCAACTCTACCTCATTCATCACATCCTCCAAAGCCACTGCCTCAATCATCTCTACCTCAATCGTCCCAACCTCCACCACTTCCTGCATGGGCTCTCCCTCACTCCCCTCTCTCTCAGCCACCTCTTCTTTCACTGTCTCCAGAACTTTCTTCTTGTTCTTGTGTTTCTTCCTATTCCTACGTTTCCTCTGAACACCATCCTCTCCCTCTTTCTTTGTCTCCACAACATTATCAACTTTCTTAGCCACTTCCTGTTTGGCTATTCCCTCATTCCCATTTACCTCACTTTCCTCTACCTCTTTCCCTAAGTTCTCCTTGGCATCTCTCTCAATCCTTTCTACGACATTGGCCACTACCTCTTTCACAAATTCCTGTGTGGCCACTGCATCTACCTCAATCACCACTACCTCTACCTCACTCGCCACTTCCTTCTTGGGCTCTCCATCATTCCCCTCTCCCTCAATCTCGTTTTCCTTCATCTCTTCTACTTCCCGCACTTTCATATCAGTCCTTCGTAGCTTCCTATTCCTACGTTTCCTCTGAAGACCATCCTCTCCCTCTTTCTTTGTCTCCACAACATTATCAACTTTCTTAGCCACTTCCTGTTTGGCCATTCCCTCATTCCGATCGACCTCATTTGGCTCTACCTCTTCTGCTAATACCTGTTTTGCATCTCTCTCAATCCCCTCTATGACATTGGCCACTATATCTTTCACCACTTCCTGCTTGGCCACTGCTTCTACCTCAATCACCGCTACTTCTGCCTCATTCGCTAATTCCCGCTTGCCATCTCCTTCTAACACCTCTACCTTATTCAACTCTACCTCATTCATCACATCCTCCAAAGCCACTGCCTCAATCATCTCTACCTCAATCGTCCCAACCTCCACCACTTCCTGCATGGGCTCTTCCTCACTCCCCTCTCTCTCAGCCACCTCTTCTTTCACTGTCTCCTCCAGAACTTTCTTCTTGTTCTTATGTTTCTTCCTACTCCCACGTTTTTTCTTCATACCATTTCTCTCCCCCACTTTCTCCATCTCTTCGATCTCGTTCTCAACCTTGTTGCTATTCTGCATTGTCTGCTTCACATCCTCATTATTGGTGCTGACTTCTGCCTGCTGCTGCTCTTCTGCCTTTTGCTGCTGCTGCTGCTGGTGGTGGATGATGAAGCTCTTCAGCTCGGTGCTGTTCTGGAATTGCAGCAGCTCCCGCTGATATTTGGCCTGCTGCTGTGCACAATGATCCAGCAGGATCATCTCAAGCTCCAGAATCTGGCGCTTAGCTTCTAGTCTTGTGTCAACGAGGAACCTCTTTCGCTGCCCCTTCGAGCGACGGTCTGGGGAGTCACATGGGGAGGAGAGAGCAGCACCACAATTGATTCGTTAATGGGTATTTGAGTATTTCCTGTATGATAATAGGTTTTTCCCGTTTTTACTGGCAACAAAACAGGTGTTAAGATGTTAAAACACCAAACTGAAACCTTTTACAAGGAATCATGTCTGCATTAACCATGATGCTTGTGGTCAGAATGCAAACAAAAAACATACTCTGATAATATATGCATTGTCCTTGAAACTGATTGGTCCACACCAGGGACATCTTTCTTTTGAGCCTCGTCTCAAACGGTGTTAGACCAGAGGATGCCAAAAGGCGTATTTCCTGTATGTTATTTTGGTAAAGAAACTTGGCACCATTGACAGGAATCTAACTTAACTTGAGACCGATGTAACAATGATAACACTGTAGGGAGGTCTGGAGGTTGACTCATGTGCCGGAGACACCTCCTCCTCCAAATAACTTCATTAGGATTATGGGCTGGTTGGGGAGGCCATATTAAGTTTGCGAGGTCTGGAAACTCCAGGCCAAACATAGAAAAACTTCCGTTATCTCAGAAAAAGTAAGATGGATTTATGGGCAAGCTGTGGAGGTCTGGCTAAATTTAAAAGATGTCCATTGTTTCACAAGAGAGAACATGAATTGGATAAGAAATACACTATTAATTCTTATACACTGGTCCATTCATACAATTAGTATATTAGTGGGCTACGTTAGAAAAGATAAAGGGAGGAGAAGAGGAGGGTGCCCAAAGGGGCCAGAGAGCCAGGGGCAACCCTAATGTTTATGTTGGCTGGATAGCATGTGCTCCCGTGCATGTGAGGTTGCTCTCAACAGAAGTCATTCCTTGCACGAGAATGGCTGAAACGCTGAGTAACCACTCAGAGGTATAGTGGTTAAGCAGTGGAGACGGTATAGTGGTAAAACAGTGGAGATTTTAAAAGCAAAGTTTAAGATTTGCATTTGTCACTTTATATTGAGCCGATACATATGGCAAGTGAAATTAAGAAGACTTAAAGTGAGTTTTACAGAAAGAGAGGATACATGTGTGTCTCTTGGAGAAGGAAAGGCATTGCTCAAAACTGTGCTGCAAGGTTAGAAAAAACGTGACTGTAAACCAACAAGCCTGTGAATAATTATCATGGTGAAGACACCTCTATACGTTGGATACTGAAGTAAATCCATCGTGCTACATATCGTCAAAGCCCGACAACACCTGACATTCGAGAAAGAAGTACAATTGCATCGTTCTACACATCGTCAATACCCCACCACATCTGGAAAGTCACCAGCTGCATCAAGCACCTGACTGTTGTATTGTTCGAAAGACACTGTGTGTAACGACTTTACATCTGCCAGCACTGCGGGTTTCTAAACGCCTGCCATGTCACCTTCTCAACACTAGCGTCTGAGACCGTCTGATACAGACTGAAAGCTTATTTCCTTTGTTGCACTGTTTGTCTTTTCATGAATGTCATATTGTGCACTGGGTTATGCCTTATTAACCTAAATTCTGAATTTAGCTATTCATGTATTTCTATTACAGTATCACATATTCTTTGGACCAAGTGTCAATTGCCTATTTGATGACTGGTACTCTGATTCTTTTTTTTACAAATCAGGGACTTGTTTTGATTAAAATGTGTCTGTGTGTGTGGTTGAACGGTGTAACAAATCCATGCGTTACATGTGTAGTGTTGCAGCGCCGACCTGGTCAAGGCCTATGATACAATCAGTAGGCCAGGGCTCTGGATTGTTACTCGTATTTCCGGAGTCCCTAACCCTCTGCTCACAATCATTAAGGACCTTCACGATGGTGGGCAGGCCCGGATAAAGTTGCGTGCCCAGGAGTCAGAGCAATTTCCTGTTTACAGTGGGGTGCGACAGGGATCTACTCTGGCTGACACATTATTTAGCATCATCTTCGACCACATAGTTCGAGAAGTTTTTTTTTATGGCTGTACCGGTAGATTTTTTTAATATTTGCTACAGATACAATGGGAGGCTGATTGATGCCTGGGTGAGGTCAAGGGATGGCTCCCTACTGGTCAACCATGTTATGTACACTGATCATTTGGAAGTTGATGCTCACACTGAAAAATAGTTGGAGGTTCTGCTGCTAAGCCTGGAGCGTGTGACAAAGAGGTGGTGCCTTACCATCAGCCCCACCAAAACTAAGCACCCGCCTGAGTATTTTGTGTAATTTAATACTCCGCCCCCTCAACTACTCTTGAGTGATGGGGTAATTGTAGAGAGAAGTTTACGTACCTGGATAGTGTGCTTATGCAAAAATTCTGGTTTGGCAGCAGAGGTCTCACTCCGAATCGGTCAAGTGGCATATTTTCATCAGCTTCGTAACACTTTGGGGTATCTACCTGGTCTGTCACTCGACACAAAACGCTGGGTCTTCTTGGCCAATGATAGAATAAATGAAAAATCTGAACCAGCTTTACACTTTCAGACTGGCCTGCCTACGATCCACCCTGGGTTTAACTAGGCTGGAATGTGTGAACAGCTCACAATGAGCTCCACTGGTGGGCACGGCTGCATTGCCTGGGTCATGTAGCCTGCTTGCTCAGCCACCGCATCCCCAAGCAGCCTCTGTTTTTCCAGATAGAGGGGGCTAAATGGGCGTGGCACGGCCTGGAGAAGAGATGGACTGATGCAGTACAGGAGGATACGGAACTAAGTGGACTTGCCAAAGACTGGTACCACTGGTGTCAAGATCTGCCTCTATGGAGGAAGCTCGTGAAGGATGCTTATGGGAAGTTGGTGGCAGTTGCCCTCAAGCAAAAAAGGAGGGTGAGAGGAGCGACGCTCACAACAACAGACGGTGCACTGGATGACTAAAACGCAGCACGTTGGCACAGTAGGATGCAAAGGTGGTGCGTCTGCCAGTCATCTCAGTCAGTCAACCCATCGCACTGGGGTCTGTCCCCTGATCTCCTGTCGGCAAGCCTTCGACACTTCAAGTGGCCTCGGAGTGCACCAGGCCTGGCACAAGCGCCATGGTGACGTCTCCGTCACTTAGTGGCGAATGAGGGCTGTTGTTGTTATCTGAGTCGGTTAGGGGCCTCCCCTAGGTCCACTCAGCCTCAAATAAGTATCTGATACGGTGTGTAAACATCGCCACTTGGGAGACAAAGACGGACAAGTGTGGTGCTGGCAACCCACCCCTCGTGTGCGGTGCCGGCCGTCATAGGTGCTCACTAACAGCACTTGCTCCTACAGTGTTTCCAGGCTATACACAAGATTTCTGTCTTTGTTTGTGTCTATGTGCAGTGTCTGTATGAGTGGTTGGGAGCAGATGTGTCTGTGGGGATCGACCTGAGTTCGATTCCCATTCACAACCATCAGTGACTAATAAATAAAACCGGTCGTGTGCGTCCCCTACATCTACTCAAACTTAAAATAGTACCTCGTGCAACGTATAAACATCAAATGTGGGGAGACAAAGGCATCCGGATGCGGTGCTGACCACCCACCCCATCATAGGTGCTAACTCGCTAACAGCACTTGACTCAATAGTCTGTTAAGGCTATACGGGGATCTGTCTTTGTATACAGGTGCATGTGTCTGTGTGTATGTCTGTGTGTGGAATTACAGTACTCACTTCCCGTCGGCTTGCTCATCTCTCCACCCTGCAACAAAATCACAGCAGCGCACGTGAGACTCTAATCATATCACAGCTTACAACCACCACCACCATCATCATTACCGTCCTCATCATTAAACATTTCGAACAGACACACATTCACATATAGATGTTCTCTCAGATTAATGTTATCCTGATACAGCGCGCGTGTGGATGTACTCACGGAAGACATCGCCTTGAAGGCAGAACGAGAAGTCACGGATGGTCACGTTTTGTCAATAGATTTCGTTAACTGTGTTAATGAAGTGTTCAACCTCACGGATGTTTGTCAATGAGGTTTACCAAGTAATTTAACCGCGTTATCGATGTTCACTGACGACGTTGTCGAAGTGTGCTCCCGAATGCGATCTTTAAGCACACAGAGCGCGCGCCCACCTCCGTCTGTAACGATCGACCGTTGCTAGGGAAGTGACGTCACTTGTTAAGGTAACGAACCCCGGAAACCACGTGGTCCACTGTATCCTCCAGGCCTGATTAGTTACACGACTGTCAAATTTTTACTTTAAACTTTCGTAACTTGCAGGAATTCATATTTTTGGTTCTTTCGGTAAAGTCACGTAGATAGAAAATAACATTTTAAGTGAAGGCAAAAAACCCACGAGGTTTCGGTGGCAACACAAGCGGTCTTCATCACGTGTTGCGATCGAAACGTCGTGGGTTTTTTGCTTTTATTTTAATTTATTTTTATTTTATTGTTGTTATTTTCTATCTACGTGACTTTACCTGAAAGAACCAAGAATATAGTAAGGATTGTACCCTGGTCGCCACGGATGAAGAGGCCGAGCGGGCTCGGTTCAACTGTTGCCAGGTACCTCCACCACTCAGCTCGCAGCACACACACAGTGTCCACTATGTAAAAATCAGGCTAAACTAAACCTTTCTAGAAGTTACTAAAATAATGCTATAAAAACAATGCAACAGTGATCATAAGACATGTGATTGAAAGTTAACAATAGCGACATATATAACATATATTACTAAACCTAGCATCCTTCGCTAGCTGCTTGAGTCAATCCATAATAGCAGGAGTAACAATTATGTATGTTGATTAACTGCGAATAACCCAATCAATAACAGATATCCATTGTAATTTACATCAATACATTACCCCCCCCCCCGTCTTCGTATCGGATCTGCTTACAAGCGACGACGTCACATTTATCCCCCGTCTACGTCTATTAAAGACCGAAACAGGGGAAGGATTTCACCACAACTCTGGCTGTCACCTGACGAGGCGGGTTGTTGTTGTAGTTACAGGCGAAACGTCACGGTACTTGAATTGTAAATGTTGTGGGTTTACTCTCCAACACACCGATGTGCTGAATTAGTCACTAATTGGCATGTTTTGTTTACGTGACAAACTTGACTAAGATTTACGCGAGCTAACGCAAACAAACAAAAACACCCTCCAATAAGTAAATATTTGTATTAATTCCATGAATGGACCTTGGCCTGGGACTGTGGGGATTGAGAAGTTATGGATGCAGCTTCTGTTTGTGCTGCCATCAGAATGACCAACAAATAAATAAATAATACACACGGATTGGTGACTACAGTACTAGACCCCCAGTGCTTTTATATTTAAAAGTGTATGTGCTTTGTGGTTGCTTTATTGCGCGTGTGTACGTACTGTGTAACACTTGTTTGAACGCAGGTGATGGGGTTGTCCATGTTGGGTGTCATTACAGGCAAAAACAAGCAGCAGTACGAAGACCAGGACGCCGTGGCCGACCATGAGGACGGAAATTGGCCTCGCCCGGTCACAACGTACGACAGCAGTACAGGTTTCCCTCCACACATGCACACACCTACGAGTTTCCCACTACAGAGACGAAGGTCCCCCATATAGCCTTAACAGACTGTTGTGGCAAGTGCTGTTCGCAAGCTCCAATGAAGGTCGGCATGGTATATCAGGGGGTAGGTGGCCAACACCACACCCGGCCGCCTTTGTCTCCCAAGTGGTGACGTATACACACACCGCTCCAGGTATTTATTTGAGGTTGAGTCGACCCAGGACCGGTTCAGATAAATAATCGTCACTGGCGTTGGCCATGAGCGGGACTCCAACTCGCATGTTTGCGGGGTTTGGAGCGTAGCATACTATCCACTGCGCCACTGCTACCTTCACATAACGCACACAGAAACAACACACAGGGACCCACACGCACGGACACACAGGGACCTGCTCAACATTGAAATGTGCAGCCCTTGTGTGGCGGCCTGCGTTGAATTTGGGCGTTCATCTCGTCACCCATACAAAAGGTCTCGACAATCAATGGCAGTCCCCCTTGCCCTGCCTGGCACGCACATCGGGCCAGTCACCCCACGCACAGCGCACACAACGCGCACGTTATGTGCGCACAGCGCACATGACGTGCGCGTCGCGTATGCCAAATCAAGAGTCGTCCCCGAGTGTCCGGCAAATTGGACCGACTATCCCAGGCCCCGCGCTTCGGGGGAGGCCCCACGTGTAGACATCAGTGTCACATGTAATGCTTCCGGTTTAGTTTGAAGGCATCGGGGGGGGGGCCCACGCACCCCCTATGGACGGCCCTGGTCAAAGCACACGGCAGCGCGGAGCACGCGCGTCACGCGCACGGGCCACGTGCGTCACGGGTACGTGACATCTACAAGGCAAGCACCTGCATCGCGTGGTCATCACTTGTAAGGCATGCCTTTTGTGCATGGGACGTGCGTAGTGTGTGCAACACGTGGCACATGTATGTCACACATGCGCATCGCAATGTGATGTCATGTGTACGTGGACATTTGAATCGCATGTAGCTGTCTGGTGGGCAGGACGGATCTACGCGTGGGCAAGTAAGGGGGTGGCTGAGTAAGACTGATACG
This sequence comes from Petromyzon marinus, assembly GCF_048934315.1. Lineage (NCBI taxonomy): Eukaryota > Metazoa > Chordata > Hyperoartia > Petromyzontiformes > Petromyzontidae > Petromyzon > Petromyzon marinus. Next base: position 2,434,840 of record NC_133721.1, read on the forward strand.
GAGACACGTCAAGCCACACACTCACCACACACTCCCCGGTACACTCACACACACCACATTCACCGCACACTCACTTACCGGCACACTCGCACACTGGCACTCACTGCACACTCACACACCGCACACTCACCACGCACTCGCTTACCGGCACACTGACTGCACATTCACACACACTCACCGCTCTCACCACGCACTCACTTACCGGCACACTGACTGCACATTCACACTCACACACCGCACACTCACCACGCACTCACCGGCACACTGACTGCACATTCACACACACTCAGCGCTCTCACCACGCACTCACTTACCGGCACACTGACTGCACATTCACACACACTCACCGCACACTCACTTACCAACACTCTGACTGCACATTCACACACACCGCACTCACACCGCATTCACACACACTCACACACACTCACACCGCACTCATTCACTCACACATACTCACTCACACACACTCACACAAATTTACACACACTCACCACACACTCACACACACTCACCGGCACACTCGTGTGCAAGCACACTAGTGAGCTTCCACAAGATGTGCTGCACATTAGTGAGGCCACACACCAGCAGGTTTACACATCAGTGAGCTTACACACTAGTGTGCACACACACAGTCGTAAGCTTACAGATTAGATAGCGTACACACCAGCTCACCGGTGAGGTGAGCTACACACTGGTGAGTTAACACACCCACCTGTTCACGTGCGCAAAGCTCTTAACCCTAAACCTAACATATCCCAAATGCCATGGCTAAAGTTATTTTACACACGCACGTCCATACACGCATGCGCATATGAAGGCACGCATGCACACATACGTACACACAAACACACATGCACGCACATGTTTAAACATATACAATTCCATGGCGTTGGACTTGAGACTCCCAGAAGTGGAATCAGGACTCCTGAGTGTGCGATATAGCTCAGTGGGCCTTACTTGGTAAAATTTAAATAATTAATTTAGTTTCAGGATGTAGGGTTCTGAAGATATTTCATCTTTCAGTCCTTTCTGACCGTTTGAGTGTGGGTGAGTGAGTGACAACTACTTATGCATTTTTTGTTATTACAAATACAAGCATTTCCAGCTATTGACATGAAATGTATTAACTCTGGAAGATGATGGTGATACAGGTGGTGGGTAGCGGTAGTGTAGCGTTTAGCACGCTGCGCTACGAACCCGGCGACCCGAGTTAAATTCTCGCTCATGCGCAACGCAGGTAACGACTCTCTGAACCGGTCATGGGCCTCCCCTAGGTCGACTCAGCCTCAAATGAGTACTTGGTGTGGTGTAAACATCACTACTGGGGAGACAAAGGCGGCCGGGCGTGGTGTTGGCCACCCACCCCTAGTGGGCCATGCTGGCCTTCACAGGTACTTGCTTACAGCACTTGCCCCAATAGTCTATTCGGGCTATACGGGGAGTCTTTGCTTTGGTGGTGATAATACAGATGGTGATTGATTATACAGATGGTTAGGATGATGATAATGATACATTTGGTGATGATGGTGGTGATGATGGGACTGTAAGAGTGGTCCTTGAAGATATTTACTGTGTAATATTAAGACACACTAATATAAATGTAATCATTAAAGCACAATATATAACACTTGTAATTTCTGTTGAAAGCATGTGCTTTTAATGGTCACGTGTATTTGTACGTGGTTGTGCATGAATGCACGTGTTTTTATTTTCTGTATTAGGTGCTTGACGACAGCCCTTGACCCAACAGTCTATATTGGTTGTACAGGAAATCTTTGTGTTTTGATTTACGAATGTTCCATTCACGAAATGTAGTGAAAACGAAATTGACAAATTAAGGATACTTTTCGACTTACAAAATAGAATTTCAGCGGAAACAATATATCACATGGCACGCGCCATGAGATCATCAAGCAAGAAGCTGTCATCCATTCACGACAGTGTCACGGTATCCCCATAGTGCAAAAGTAACGCCTCGTCACCTCTCCAGTCATTCCAACATGCAGATCTTTTGGTGAGTTCCTTGAAGATGTTAATTATTTTTGTTTTAAATTGATTATTATTCAACCGTTGTAATATTTGTTCTCTATTATTTTTTGCATTGTGAAATATTGGTGTTTATTTTGGGTTTATAGTAGAAATGACTGTCTGAAACACATCGCAAGTTTTTCGTATTCAATTAATGGGAAAAGCCATTCCGATTTGCGATATTTTGTTTTACGGGCGTTTTTAGAAGAACGCATCCCTTTCGTAAGTAGAGGCATACATGTACAGGAATCCATTGCCAACCGCTAATTTACCAACCACGAAATTTTAGTAAACACGGATTGACTACTGGACACCTGTTTACTAACCACGAGCATCTCGCTTTGAGTATTCGCGAGTCGCGCCGAGTAGTGAAATCAAAACAACACGATGTACCTTATGGGGGGGGGGGTTCTTGTATTTGTTCTTGTATTTGTACGAGCTGTTGTTTGTTTATGTTACCGATGTTTACGGGGAGCGTTAGTGCAGCGGGTTAGCGAGCTGTACTATAAAGCCATAAATCCTGGTATAATTTCTGCTCATGGCCAACACCAGTGGCAATTATCTGAACCATTCCTGGACCTACCCTCGGCCTCAAATGAGTACTTGGTGCATTGTGAAAACATCAGCACTGGCAGAGACAAACCCCATATGCTGTGCTGGCCTGCATAAGTGCTCATAACGGCACTTACCCAACAGTCTGTTACATGGGGGGATCTTAGTTTTGGCGTGTAAGTGAGAGTTTGTGGACTTTGCATGTTCTTCCCCTGTTGTGCACGCGTTTTCTCAGGGTTCTCAGCTTTCAAAAAAGAACAACCAATTCTAACTGTAAGATATTACCTGCAAATTACTTAAACAAGGATTACACACCGTGGCAACATCGCCCCCTTCTGTGAAAGCTGGACAGGACCCTCCTGCAAAAGAGTGAGACTTCTCTGAATAAACAAATGTAGCACGGCAATCTTTGAGATAATAAAAAAAAAACTATTCACCCCTAGAGTGGACAAGGTAGCGAGGGCGATCCTAGCAAGCGAGGGAGCTGTACTCAGACGGAACGGACGACGGCTCCCAGCCGACCTCTTCGCCTTTGTCGATCTTGTCATCGTTGGAGGCCGGTCTCAGCTCTGCGAGGATCGCCTCAAACTTGGGGCGCTCTAACGGCGCGTGGCTCCAGCAGCGGTGCATCACCTTGCGGCTGTGGGGCGAGGGGAGGGTGCAGTGAGGGTGCGAGGAAGGCGAATCGCGCACAAGCTCGGACTGCGCTTTCACCTCTTCCAGTGCGCGTTCGTTCTCAGAATGGTTGAATGAGTGCCGATGATGTTAATGACGTCACAGAGGGGGATGAAGGGGGTCAGGTGGCGAGGGGGGTGAGGGGGGGGTGAGTAGGTAGAGGGTCATGAAGGCATAAAATATCTACAGAATGGATTCACACAGCGGCGTCTAAATGCCACTGCATCTCCATACGTAGTGCAGAAACACTGATCATGTTTATCTTGTAGAGAGAGAAGCAGTCTGTGGGTCTCTACAGTGAGGGAAAAAAGTATTTCATCCCCTGCTGATTTTGTACGTTTGCCCACTGACAAAGAAATGATCAGTCTATCATTTTAATTGTAGGTTTATTTGAACAGTGAGAGACAGAATAACAACAAAAAATCCAGAAAAACGCATGTCAAAAATGTTATGAATTTATTTGCATTTTAATGAGGGAAATAAGTATTTGACCCCTCTGCAAAACATGACTTAGTACTTGGTGGCTAAACCCTTGTTGGAAATCACAGAGGTCAGACGTTTCTTGTAGTTGGCCACCAGGTTTGCACACATCTCAGGAGGGATTTTGTCCCACTCCTCTTTGCAGATCTTCTCCAAGTCATTAAGGTTTCGAGGCTGACGTTTGGCAACGCGAACCTTCAGCTCCCTCCACAGATTTTCTATGGGATTAAGGTCTGGAGACTGGCTAGGCCACTCCAGGACCTTAATGTGCTTCTTCTTGAGCCACTCCTTCGTTGCCTTGGCCATGTGTTTTTGGTTATTGTCATGCTGGAATACCCATCCACGACCCATTTTCAATGCCCTGGCTGAGGGAAGGAGGTTCTCACCCAAGATTTGATGGTACATGGCCCCGTCCATCGTCCCTTTGATGCGGTGAAGTTGTCCTGTCCCCTTAGCAGAAAAACACCCCCAAAGCATAATGTTTCCACCTCCATGCTTGACGGTGGGGATTGTGTTCTTGGGGTCATAGGCAGCATTCCTCCTCCTCCAAACACGGCGAGTTGAGTTGATGCCAAAGAGCTCCATTTTGGTCTCATCTGACCACAACACTTTCACCCAGTTGTCCTCTGAATCATTCAGATGTTCATTGGCAGGGAAAAAAGTATTTGATCCCCTGCTGATTTTGTACGTTTGCCCACTGACAAAGAAATGATGAGTCTATATTTTTAATGGTAGGTTTATTTGAACAGTGAGAGACAGAATAACAACAAAAAAATCCAGAAAAATGCATGTCAAAAATGTTATAAATTAATTTGCATTTTAATGAGGGAAATAAGTATTTGACCCCCTCTCAATCAGAAAGATTTCTGGCTCCCAGGTGTCTTTTATACAGGTAACGAGCCGAGGTTAGGAGCACACTCTTAAAGGGAGTGCTCCTAATCTCAGCTTGTTACCTGTATAAAAGACACCTGTCCACAGAAGCAATCAATCAATCAGATTCCAAACTCTCCACCATGGCCAAGACCAAAGAGCTCTTCAAGGATGTCGGACAAGATTGTAGACCTACACAAGGCTGGAATGGGCTACAAGACCATTGCCAAGCAGCTTGGTGAGAGGTGAGAAGAGTTAAAGCGATTATTCGCAAATGGAAGAAACACAAAAGAACGGTCAATCTCCCTTGGTCTGGGGCTCCATGCAAGATCTCACCTCGTGGAGTTGCAATGATCATGAGAACGGTGAGGTCGTGGATGGGTATTCCAGCATGACAATGACCCAAAACACACGGCCAAGGCAACAAAGGAGGGGCTCAAGAAGAAGCACATTAAGGTCCTGGAGTGGCCTAGCCAGTCTCCAGACCTTAATCCCATGGAAAATCTGTGGAGGGAGCGGAAGGTTCGAGTTGCCAAACGTCAGCCTCGAAACCTTAATGACTTGGAGAAGATCTGCAAAGAGGAGTGGGACAAAATCCCTCCTGAGATGTGTGCAAACCTGGTGGCCAACTACAAGAAACGTCTGACCTCTGTGATTGCCAACAAGGGTTTTGCCACCAAGTGCAGAGGGGTCAAATACTTATTTCCCTCATTATAATGCAAATCAATTCATAACATTTTTGACATGCATTTTTCTGGATTTTGTTGTTATTCTGTCTCTCACTGTTCAAATAAACCTACCATTAAAAATATAGAGTGATCATTTCTTTGTCAGTGGGCAAACGTACAAAATCAGCAGGGGATCAAATACGTTTTTCCCTCAATGTATATGTGCTTTCTTGAGCAGGGGGACCTTGCGTGCGCTGCAGGATTTCAGTCCTTAACGGCGTAGTGTGTTACCAATTGTGTTCTTGGTGACTATGGTCCCAGCTGCCTTGAGATCATTGACAAGATCCTCCCGTGTAGTTCTGGGCTGATTCCTCACCGTTCTCATGATCATTGCAATTCCACGAGGTGAGATCTTGCATGGAGCCCCAGGCCGAGGGAGATTGACAGTTCTTTTGTGTTTCTTCCATGATGCGCACCAACTGTTGTTACCTTCTCACCAAGCTGCTTGGCAATGGTCTTGTAGCCCATTCCAGCCTTGTGTAGGTCTATAATCTTGTCCCTGACATCCTTGGAGAGCTCTTTGGTCTTGGCCATGGTGGAGAGTTTGGAATCTGATTGATTGATTGCGTCTGTGGACAGGTGTCTTTTATACAGGTAGCAAGCTGAGATTAGGAGCACTCCCTTTAAGAGTGTGCTCCTAATCTCAGCTCGTTACCTGTATAAAAGACACCTGGGAGCCGCTTTCTGATTGAGAGGGGGTCAAATACTTATTTCCCTCATTAAAATGCAAATCAATTTATAACATTTTTGACATGCGTTTTTCCGGATTTTTTTGTTGTTTTTCTGTCTCTCACTGTTCAAATAAACCTACCATTAAATTATAGACTGATAATTTCTTTGTCAGTGGGCAAACGTACAAAATCAGCAGGGGATCGAATACTTTTTTCCCTCATTGTATGTGAGGAGTCTGTGGGTCGCAACAGCACGTACGTCTGGAAGTAGGACATTCCAGACTAAGAGGGTTCATAATGGCCGTGTCAACGAGACTGAACCAGCCAGCACAACTCACTGCTAATAACACATCACATAATTCACCCTTAAGCAATTGTTCAATCAATTAATTAAATCACTACAATTAAAATAAAAGAATATCCCAGAACAAACACTTCGCACTCTCCTCCGTCAGCCACCTGCATCGACAATAGAAACGCATCAGTCCAGCAGTGGATAAAACCTGGTGTGGGAGGTATGGGGGGGCGGCTTACACTTGTGGTGGACAGCAGGGGGGTGGCTGCATGCAGTAGCCATCGCAGATCAAGCGGTAGAACTTGTCATCGACTGCCATGCACCAGGGTAAGGGGCCTCTCCTACACCCACACATATCACACACCGAGCGGTACACACGTCACACCGAGGAGCACGCACGTCACACACCGAGCAGGTTGCACAGGTCTCCTTTATCAAGACAAACGTGGAGCAGATTACAACTACAACTCTTCTACGCCTGTCACAGTGCCCCCCTCTCCCCCCCCCCCCCCCCAGTTTATGGGGGGGCGCGGGCCTCGCTCCCCCCTTCGCGTCAGCCCCCCCTAATAAATGGTCCGGTTGCATTGTGAATGCACCACTCGAATGACGTGCAGTCCCGTGGCGCACTGTAACGGGCTCGTGATTTACTCAATAAAATTCAACGTAAAAAAATAAAAACGATCCCAAGACATTATTTAAAATAATGTATGGCCATCGTGTGTCAGCATCACAGGCGAAAATTGGCATGTAAAAAAAAACTTCACTGCGACTCACTCAATTGGGATTGCTCGCAGCAAACAGCACTTGACCTGCTTACAGGTTAGGTGCTGAATAACCGTGTGTCACACAGAGAACAGTTGCCACTGAGGCTGCCCTTTTCAAATGCTTGAGATGAGATGTGATTATCGCGTGTAAATGTACACACTAACGAAAACATTATAAGCGAACTATTATCGTTTCAGGTGGCAGGGTGGTGCAGCGGTGATCTTTGACCCTCGCAACAAGAAGGGCCTTGGTTAATGATCCGACTGGCACTTTGCGGAGTTTTCTACGTTCTCACCTTTGTTCTGTATGGGTTATCCAGTTTGCTCACATAGCTAGAAAACACACAATCACAATGTAACTGGGTATTGGCCAAGCATCCCAATGCTAAAGTTACCTGCAAATTACTTCATTGGGATGACACTCGGCAGCAGAGCCGGATGATGGCATTGCTGGGGCCCTATGCCATTGTCAAGTTTAAGAGGCCCCTTCTATGAATGCCTGTATATTTTTGTCAGCAGAATGAAAATAACTGCTTTGGAGAGTCTTTTTTTCTCACCGATCTTTATTTATTAAGCAATTATGTTAAAACTCGAAACCTCGTGTCCATTTCTTGTTTCGTATTTAGAGATCCCCCCCCCTCCCTTAATGCGAGGCCCTAAGCTGCAAGTGTGGCCGGTCTGAGCTCGCCTGTGATGAATCACACGTATAATTGTGCACTCTAATTTTCTATGGGTGGCCAGGAGAATTTATTATTATTTAAGTGAATGCAATGGTGATCAGGGGATTGGATCCAGAGCCCCACGTACACAGTAGAGTACAAGGGAACGCCCACAATACAGATTTGAGCTGACCTGCGGATTGAGAAATTGAACTGTTTTGTGACGTGGAGGGTGTTTCTGACCGCTATTATGACCGACCCGTCCCGACGGGAGGAGAGAGGACAGGGTGGACCGGCTGCATGAGCTTACTCTCCGGCACTGCACAGCACAACATCGCCTCCCTACTGCAAAAATACTCGGCAGGACCCTCCTGAAAATGAAAGTCTTCGGAATCAGTGAGGCCTGTCCTTGGGAGGACAGGCGTAGTCTTGGTCGTCACAAGCGAACATTTGTTTCTCCACATGAATTTGTATCCCCGGGTTACCATCAGGGCTGGGCGCTGCAAGCTTAGCTTCTGAGATCTGATGAGACTGGCCGTTTTTTAAAAGGTAATTTCGGCATCTGGAGCCCAAGCATGCAACAACTTTATGCAACTTCTTGGTTATTTTGATAAAGTCACGTAGAATGGAAATAAAATAATAAAAATAAAACATAATAAAAAATAAAATTCTCACGACGTTTCTGCCAAAACACAAGTAGCCTTCTTCAGGTGAAGGAACAGAACTGTCGGGACAACAGCGCTTCAATAACTGCTGCTAAGATTCCCAGCGTCTTTTAAGCTAGGTGGGAGAGGTAAAGCGCCTTGACAAAGGAGTTTACATATCAAACAGGAGAATTTAGCATTGAAATAGCTGTGTTAAAGTGTTGGATCATCAGGGTGTTAAAGTCAGAAATAAGCATGTAACTGGGAGATTAGCATGATGTTAATGTGAGGGATTAGCATGTGACTGGTCACGGAAATAGCTATGTTAAAGTCAAAGTTTACATCTCAACAGAGGCGTTTAGTATATGGACGCTAAAGGACTGCAACTACCCAACTATCATACAATAAACCGATGTGAAAAAAATAAGTATAAACAACATCAATATAATAAATGTACTCAATATGTTCTTCAATACGTTGAGCTATAAACATCAAGTAACTGAGTATACACTACACTATATAATGAATACCATATAGTAAACGAATTAATAAAACTAAAATATAAACTACATCAATGTTATTAATAAACTCTATATACTCTCCAATCAGCTGAGCTACTAACAATAAGTCATTATACATTACAATGCCATATGGCGAAAAAAAGGGTGGCGGTTTTTTCCTTCTTTCCAACGTTAGCACCACGGAGAGCGACGAGCCTCGTTCAGACGGACGAGTCCATCCATGCTCGGAACGGAGGAGGGGGGAGAAACAGCCACGATGTGCTGCTCTGTCCTGTGTTGCGTTACAACCATGCCATAAACTAGACTACTATACATTGTAACGTTATACCTTCCAATCTAAACTACATTGTATAATATCGTATACACAGCCCAATGTAAGCTCGAACATTATGCAGTATATTTATATGTCTTCAACTAAACTTTTTCCTACATTACACGACTATACACCGTAATATACACTACCATAGACAAACCCACCCTTGAATTATAAAATGCGTTACTTTACACTACCCTATACTTTAGACTGTAAAATGTTAGACTTGTAATATTACACTATGTATTATTCTACCAACCCTACTGTATACCACACTGCTGTATATTCACAATACAATTACGATACTATATATTGCCTTATGAATTATGTTAAACATTACAATGTTATACTATTTATTATTATGTAACATGCTATAAACCATACCATTGACCGTCGTGTGAAGAGGCAGTGCCAGCGAATGGACTGCAGTCTGAATGTCACCATAAAATACAATCAATTAAGAACTGAAATTGTTTATAACGTCTTTCCAATGAAATTTTGATTTAAAGCTTTCGTGACTGCAGTAATTAATATGCTTAGTTCTTTCGGTAAAGTCACGTTGAAGGAAACAACAAAATAATAAAATATATATAAAACAATAAAAATTCTCACGACGTTTCGACCATAACACAAACCAATTCCTCAACCACATCAATTCCATACACCCAGCCATCAGATTCACCATGGAGGTCGAAAAAGATGGCAAGCTACCCTTTTTGGATGTCCTAATTAAAAGGAGTCCCGATGGTTCTATGAGCCACTCTGTCCACAGGAAAGCTACGCATACGAATGCTTACTTAAAACTGGATTCCCACCACCATCCATGTCAGAAGAACTCCCTCATCAAGACTCTATAGCATAGAGCCCAATGCATTTCCGACCAGGAACACATTGCCAGTGAACTTAAGCACGTACACCAAGCTCTCAAGGCTAATGGTTACTCCGACTACACAATCCGCAAAGCCATCACTCCAGCCATGAAGAAGGATCCTCTTGAGGAGCCATTCAAAACCATCACCTTACCCTACATTGCGGGGGTCACAAAAAAGATCTCCAAAATCCTGAATAAACACAAGATCCAGGTCCGATTCAACACAGTACATAAAATCCGTGATCTGGTTCCGTCTGTAAAAGATGTGGTTCCAGATATACAGTACCCGGGCGTCTACAAACTAAGTTGCCTCTGTGGTAGCAGTTACATTGGAGAAACCAAACGACATATCTGGGACCGCATCCGTGAACATAAAGCAGACTTGAAACACGGTAGGACGAGCACCTCAGCCGTGGCAGATCACTGTTATAATTCAGTGGGCTCACATGACATTGACTTCTCCAAGACGGACGTTCTCTGCAAGCCATCCGGCTACCATGAGAGATTCGTTCATGAGGCCATCCACATATACAAACACAGAAACAATTTCAACCGAGAAGATGGATTCTGGCTTAGTAACCATTGGAAAGATGTTATAAACCATTTTGGTACTTAATTGATTGTATTTTATGGTGACTTTCAGATCGTAGCCCATTCGCTGCCACTGCCTCTTAATACCTTTCACACGACGGTCAATGGTATGGTTTATAGCAGGGGTGTCCAAACTTTTGTTTCCCGAGGGCCACATACAGAAAAATATACGAAGGATTGGGCCACTCACTAGACGTGAGGTATACTGCCTCACTTCTCATGCACTAATATTGTCAAAATCAATCAAATGCAGGTAAATTACGTTTGATTATTGAACATGTTTGAAGAAAAAAAGCCTCCATCATAGCTCTTCATTAGTAGATTTTAATTTTATTTTTTACAAAAAGGTTGGCAGGTAATTCTCTCAGTGACAGCCTCAGATTGGTTCTTAGGGTGCTGATCCCCCTTCATTGTCCATATGAAGGGAGAGACAAGAAGACAAATAGGGGATGTGGATATTTCAAGCTTATTACACAAATAAATTATTGGGCTTGTTAACACATCAACTAACGTTTGTTAAAAAAATTGTCATCAACTTTAATTGACTGAATTTATGAAGTAATTGGGCTTATTAACAAATGAAAACGGTGTGTATATTTTTAACTCACCTGTAATGGGAATAATGTTACGCTCAGTGGGAGCAGTGATGCTGCGCTTTGGTCTGAAGGATAGCTGGCAGGTCAGGAGTAAGTTTGGTGGTTGAGATGCGAAGGACGTCACGTAGATGGCTGTCGGTCGTTCTGGTTCTCAGCCTGCTTTTGTTCAGCGTTAACAGAGAGAATGTCTGCTCACATATGTATGTTGAGCCGAACAGACTCATCATTCGTCTTGCATGGCGTCTCGTCAGAGGAAACTTGGCCTTTTCCAAACTCCGGTAGAAGTCAGGTAGGGAGAGAAGCTGATGCTGATTCTTCAGAGAATCATCACACTGAATTTCGATCAGTTCTAATTGCAGACTCTCCTCCACTTCTTTTGCATCCATTGAAAACGGAGCCGCAAACAGTGTGATTTCCTTCTCAATGACAGAAAAATCTTGGAAGCGCTGACTGAATTCTGTCATGAGAGATGTGATCACAGACACATATTCTCCCATTTTTGCAGAGAGCTTGGCATTTGGAAATGCGCATTGATTTCGGTCAGCGTGGGGAAGTGCGCTACATTGAAGTTGCGCAGTTGTGACTCGAAGAGACGGAGCTTCGCACGGAATGCTTTCATGTGCACATACAGCTGTGGTACCAGCTGCTCTTTGCCTTGTAGTCTCTTGTTCGGGGTGTTGAGATGATCAGTGAGATCAACTAAAAAAGCCAAGCCTGCCAACCATAAAGGGTCACTGATCTCATGGAGAGGTCTGCCCTTTTCTTTCAAAAACTTGTCGATATTTGATCTCAGGGAATAAAACCACTGCAGCACGGAGCCGCGACTGAGCCAGCGCACTTGAGAATGGTAGAGTAGGTCCCCGTATTCAGCATCGACATCAGAGAGGAACGCTTGCAATTCTCTGTGGTAAAGCCCTCGGGCCATATTTTTTTGACATTTTTCACAACTGTGTTCATCACATCGCCAAGCTGGATTATCTTGGCACAGAGGGCTTCTTGGTAGATGATACAGTGCATTTTAACAGTCTCACCTCCGCTCTCCTGCACCTTGGCACTCACCATAGAAGCCATTCCTTTGCGCTCGCCTGTCATTGCTGGAGCCCCATCCGTTGTAATTCCACACAGCTTGTCCCATTTAAGTCCAGCCTGGTTAATTGAATCTGACACAGCTTCAAACATGTCCTTCCCAGTTGTTGTCCCCTTTAGACTCTGAAGATCAAGCAGTTCCTCCATAATGCAAAAATTCTCATCAACTCCCCGCAAAAAAATTAACAGCCGTGCAGTGTCCGTGGCATCTGTGCTCTCATCACATGCAATCGAGTAAAAATCGAAAGCACAAGTTTTATCTGACACTTGCTGTTTTAAGTTAGCCGACAAGTCTTCAATTCGCCGCACAACCTTATTTCTGGACAACACTAACATCGTTAAAATCCTGCAATTTCTCCAGGCACATTCCCACGACTTTAGTGAGGCACTGTTTGATGAAGTCACCGTCTGAGAAAGGTTTCCCGTGTAGGGCAATGAGTTGAGTTACTTCATTGCTGGCTATTGTTGCATTTTCTTGAGCTTTGTTAGCACGGAAAAAAAAACCCTGCTGCTGCGTTAGCAGGCTAGCTTGCCATTTGCTTTACCTTCTCTCTCCGCTCGGCGCCAGTGTAGGACGTGAAGGTCTGATGTTTCGTTTCATAATGCCGTCGTACATTGTACTCTTTCATCACGGCAACACTCTCATTACAAATCAAACAAACACACTTCCCCTTGGTTTCTATGAAAAAAAAATAATTTTTCCACCGAGTCTGAAATTTTCTGCACTCGCTTGCAATCTTGCGTCTCTTCGGTTCCGGCATTTCTGGTGACCCTAAGCAAATGTTTTCTACGATTGCTTGCTTTGTGGAGACGCTGCCTTGTTCAAGACAATAGCGCTATCTAGTGTTTAAATTAAGAAATGCAATACAGTGGGCCATAGTCCATTATATTTTTAAACTTTGATACGGGCCAATAAAAAATGGATGGCGGGCCGCAGTTGGCCCGCGGGCCGTAGTTTGGACACCACTGGTTTATAGCATGTTATATAATAATAGTATAACATTGTTATGTTTAACATAATTCATAAGGCAATATATAGTATTGTAATTTTATAGTGAATATACAGCTGTGTGGTATACAGTAGGGTTGGTAGAATAATACATAGTGTAATATTACAAGTCTAATATTTTACAGTCTAAAGTATAGGGTAGTCTAAAGTAACGCATTGTATAATTCAAGGGTGGGTTTGTCTATGGTAGTGTATATTACGGTGTATAGTTGTGTAATGTAGGAAAAAGTTTATTTGGAGACATATCAATATAATGCATAATGTTAGAGCTTACATTGGGCTGTGTATACGATATTATACAATGTAGTTTAGATTGGAAGGTATAACATTACAATGTATAGTAGTCTAGTTTATGGCATGGTTGTAACGCAACAGGACAGAGCAGCACATCGTGGCTGTTTCTCCCCCCTCCTCCGTTCCGAGCATGGATGGACTCGTCCGTCTGAACGAGGCTCGTCGCTCTCCGTGGTGCTAACGTTGGAAAGAAGGAAAAAACCGCCACCCATTTTTTTCGCCATATGGCATTGTAATGTATAACGACTTATTGTTAGTAGCTCAGCTGATGGAGAGTATATAGAGTTTATTGATAACATTGATGTAGTTTGTATTTTAGTTTTTTTTATTAGTTTACTATATGGTATTCATTAGATAGTGTAGTGTATACCCAGTTACTTTATGTTTATAGCTCAATTTATTGAAGAATATATTGAGTACATTTATTATATTTTGATTTAAAGCTTTCGTGACTGCAGTAATTCATATTCTTAGTTTTTTCGGTAAAGTCACGTTGAAGAGAAACAACAAAATAACAAAATATATATAAAACAATAAAAAAAAAATATTTTGTTATTTTGTTGTTTCTCTTCAACGTGACTTTACCGAAAAAACTAAGAATACATTTATTATATTGATGAAGTTTCTACTTAGTTTTTTTTCACATCGGTTTATTGTATGATAGTTGGGTAGTTGCAGTCCTTTAGCGTCCATATACTAAATGCCTTTGTTGAGATGGAAAATTTGACTTTAACATAGCTATTTCCGTGACCAGTCACATGCTAATCCCTCACATTAACATCATGCTAATCTCCCAGTTACATGCTAATTTCTGACTTTAACACCCTGCTGATCCAACACTTTAACGCAGCTATTTCAATGCTAAATTATCCTGTTTGATATGTAAACTCCTTTGTCAAGGCGCTTTACCTCTCCCACCTAGTTTAAACGACACTGCGAATCTTAGCAGCAGTCATTGAAGTGCTGTCGTCCCGACAGTTCTGTTCCTTCACCTGATGAAGGCCACTTGTGTTGTGGCCGAAACGTCGTGAGAATATTATTGTTATTTTATTTTATCAATTTATTATTTTATTCTCATTCTACGTGACTTTACCGAAAGAACCAAAGAAGATTAACAAAGATAATTTCCACCAGCAGATGGTGCTAGAACGTGGTATGTCCAGAGTACAGTATTCTATCACAGCGTTAAATCTATCTGAGTCATTGTTTGCGTAGCTTTCTGGTGGATCGTGAAACCCGCTGAGATCCACCAGAATGAATCGCGGTGCTTGGTGGATTAATACCGCTGCTCCGTTGGCATCTCGTGGCCATACCGCAGCCTGTATCTACTGTAAATTTAATCTTCATATTAAATAGAGGCTACAACAAATGTGAATATTGTTGTTGTTGTTGTCTCCCTGTACCGTTACAGATACTCGGATGTGATTGTGCACCGGCTGCTGGCCGTGTGCGTGGGCGCCGACCCCACGTACCCGGCGCTCACCGACAAGCAGAATCAGCAGCAGCTCTGCAACAACCTCAACTACCGCCACAAGATGGCGCAGTACGCCCAACGCTCGTCTGTAGCTTTCCACACGCAGGTGGGAGGCGGAAGTGTGGGCCACGTGGAGCTTGCACGGCGTGTGCTTAGGCACCTGATAATGCGTCCATTCGTCTCTTGAAAACCATTTTTAAGGTCACGAAAGCAGGCATCGTATTGTGCGTGTAGTAAGAATCAATTGTTTTCTATTCGCACGCTTACGTGTGGTGGTGCCGTGGCTGTACTGGTTGGCTACACTTGACATTGCTTTTCAGCATTCTTCTGTGTTTGCTGAAAAACCTGGTTACTTGGCACATTTGCCCATGATGTGACAACTTTATTTGATTGGCTCTGTCAGGTGATGGAGGATTATAGTCAATACAATTGACATTGTACCTTCACGATTGAACTCAAAATAATCCCCATGACATGATGCCAATAGCACAACTGGAATAAATTAGCGGGGGGATGCAGGAAAATTACCTTAAATTTTGTTAAATAATTATGGGCTTGGTAAGTGATGCGCGTGTGTCTGCTCTTTGCCACGTAGCGGTGATTAACGGCTGTTGTTGTGGTCTCAGTTGTTCTTCAAGACTAAGAGAGTGGTGAGCGAAGAGGGCTTCGTGCTGTTTGTGCGCAAAAACGCCGTGGTGGTGCTCATTCCCAAGTACGGCTTGGAGGGGACGGTTTTCTTTGACTCCAAAGATCTCAAGCTCAACGTTACCTTCGACGAGGAGGTAGGGCATGTGTTCACTTAACCGGGAGACATTGGCATTTCCTGAACGGCTGAATTCTGCATTTAAACCCAGGACTGGCTTAATGCACTGGGACCCAAGCCCCCTGACCATCTCTCTACGATTAGGTTTCTATCAGACACACAGACACTTGGTTTAAGGTGGAAGAACGCAGTGAGATACGAAGCTCCGTTTTTTTTGCCATTTGGCAGTGTGGACTATTACAGAGGAAGTTACACCAGTGGATACATTAGAGCCGGATGGCTCACAGGGCTATACCAAAATAAACTGAAACTGAATTAAATGATGTAAATGCGTTTCAAATATAAAACTGTCACAATTAAATTTGCTTTGGAAATAACTGCCATGACGGAGCCCGTATTGTCACGGAGAGGACATCACATTAAAAATACAGTAAAATCCTTCAGATCCGGAAGAATTATAGGGAAAATCTAATGCTTTCTGTAAACAATGAGAAACTCGAAGGGCAGAAAAGTACTTGTAGAATAAAAACAAATGAGGGAAATAGTAGTTGATGCAAAAAGTGATCTCTAGATGGCAAAAAGCACATTTGTCATCAGTGGATCCGGTCCTTTCCAGCATGCCTTGCATGCCGCATTACATTGTCACTCTGCGTGGATAATGCACACAGCCTAATTTGGACCAGAAGCTCAAAAGGGTCAACATTTGCAGCCATATTTTAGGTATGTTCTTAACTGCAATTGTACACTCCATATAACCTAAGGGGGGTTGCATCTACTCCTTAATGATGGCCAAATAAGGCTTTAAAATTCCTTGGCTGGCCCGCACATCACGATCCCTCGGTTGGTTTGGTCATTGCAGCCATCGGCTTCTCATGCCTGATTTTCAGCTCGCGGTGAGGTGGCCCAAGCGGTATTGCATTCGCTGTGTGTTGTGGAGATTTGTGTTTCAAACTCGGTGGCCACTCCGGTTAATACTGTGGTGTGTCTTCTTTGGTTCTTTCGGTAAAGTCACGTAGAATGAGAATAAAATAATAAATTGATAAAATAAAATAGCACAATAATATTCTCACGACGTTTCGGCCACAACACAAGCGGCCTTCATCAGGTGAAGGGACGAGACTGTGTTGTGGCCGAAACGTCGTGAGAATATTGTGTTATTTTATTTTAGCAATTTATTATTTTATTCTCATTCTACGTGACTTTACCGAAAGAACCAAAGAAGATGAATCCTTGCAGTCACGAAATCTTTAAATCGAAACTGTGGTGTGTATTAAGCGTAAAATATTTACAGGCTATCCGCTTTAACAGTGGACGTTAAAAGATCCTGTAACGTTATTCGTGTGCCAGCATCATGGTCCAAGGTTGGCAAATTACATGCAAATTACTTATTTGGGGAGCACATATCAATCGTTCGCCTCCTTTTACAAAGACGTAGCAGTGACCTTGAATGCAAACGTTTTGAGAATCAGTGAGGCTTTTCTGAGTGACCCATGTAATAGTATGAATAATAACGTTGGGTTTACGTCAATCCGTGCTTGTGTGCAGGGCACTTGGCAGAGAGCAGTCAGCGGTAGTGTAGCGGTTAGCGCTCTGCGCTACGATCCCGGCGACTTGGGTTCGATTCCTTCGCACGGTCAACACCAGTGATGATTATCTGAACCGGTCCTGGGCCTCGCCTAGGTTGACTCGGAACTCAATTGAATGCCTGCTGCGGTGTGTAAACATCGCCACTGGGGAGACAAAGGCGGCCGGGCATGGCGCTGGCAACCCACCCCCTTGTGTGCCGTGCCGGCCTTCATCTGTGCTCCTCGCCAACAGCACTTGCCCCAACAGTCTGTTAAGGCTACATTGGAGATATGTCTTTGTGTTTTGTGTAGGGCCCCACGCTGTGCGTGGAGGGCATCGCGCTGAACATGTTCGACCGCGTGTGCGTGCGCGTGTCGCTGGATTCGTCCAACCTGCAGCACCAGCGGATCCGCATGCACCTCGTCCGCCCGGAGGTACTCACCGTGCGGCGCGACGCGCAACCTCGGAATACCGATTTGTATTGTGACCATGCTGCTGTTGCTGCTTGCTGCGCCAGCAGTAGTGCACAAAAAAAAAACGCTCGCCGCATCGGAACGTCAGCGGGCCGAAAATTAATGGCACAAGCCACAGCATAGCGGTTGTTGCCATGCAACCCAAACTGTGGGACCGTATAGTAAACCCATAGAGACACAGAGATACATAGGAGATACAGAGAGACCCATTATGATTCCTAGAGATTCATAGAGACTCATACAGATACATAGCAGTGCATAAAAAACAAGCTCCTGTACGATTGTGGCCATGCAACCCAAACTATGGACTACATTTTACACCACTGTAGTCTGCGCTCCTTGAATGGAGGGGGTGGCAAGATGACACAAACTCTCTCCTGAGGCTCTCCCGTAGCTATCAGACCCATACATTGGCATTTAGCCCCTGAACGTAATACCCTTATAACACAGGAATAAAATATAAACTCCGGTCTTGGATGGAAAAAATATATGTATAGCTAGCATTTTGAGCTGCAGTCTGTTGTCCTATACCTCCTGTAACTGGCAAATTGGATATAACGCGATGATGAATGTATGAAGGAACGGATTTTTTGTATAACGCGGATCCAAACTGGATATAACTCGGTTGAATGAATGGAACTACGTCGCGCGAGTAGGAATAAGCGGTCGTAACGGCTGCCTCGGCGTAGCATCACACAAGGCGGGATGCTGCTGGATGCTTCTAGATGCTACCCACGTTCCTTAGTCTTTGTTCAGCCTGTGTTACGCATCTCACGCGTTATTGCGGACTGCGCTTTACCCCATATAATATATTATTTATTATAACACGATTTTTCCAAAACGCGGTGTTCTTGAGGTACGCAACTACCATATTACAGAACAGACTGTATATCCAAAGACTATGGGACACTATCCCTACCTATATCATTTGTGACTGTCCGTGTGTTTAAATCCAGCTTGAAAACATCGTTATTAATTGGCTTTTCCTGGATTCTGATTGGTTATTACTGTGAGAGGAATCATTATGATTAGCTTTTATTGCATTTTGCATGCTGTGTAAAGTGTCAGTATCACTGTCATTATTGTTATTATCGGCTTTTACTTTATTTCTATTGGCTTGTATCTATACTTGAGTAGTTTTTTAATGTCCAGTGCTTTTTTGAGATATTTCGATATGCAAGGTGCTGTATAAAATAGATTTTTATTATGGCCCTAGTTCATTGCACAAGAAGGGCCATTATCTGAAACGTGACCTATTTAAATGATGAATGCGAGTTCTCAAGATACCAAGCTAAGTCAGGGTGTGGGAGCCTTGGTAGATATCAGATTTCTTAACAAAACTCCATGAGTCTGTTCTGCATGGGTTTCCTCCGGGTTCTCTGGTTTCCTCCCATATCTAAAAATAAGCATGCGTTGAAACTGGTATTAAGGTAGTTTACGTATCGCCATGGGCGGCAGGGTGGCACATTGGTAAACCCTTGTGTCTTGCAGCAAGAAAACTGGGTTTGATTCCCAACTAGAGTGTGTTACTGTGTGGAGTTGTCATCTTCTCTCCCCGTGTTCCCCAAAAGTCTTCAGACTTGGCGAAGTTTTTCAGTGTTAATAAGTGTAATGATAACGTATCACATTTGTTGGAAATACTCGCATGTGTGTGAGAGCATTGGTGTAGTGGTTAGCACGCTGCGCTATGAACCCGGCAACCCAATTCCCACTCACCGCCAACACCAATGAGGATTATCTGAACTGCTGTTTTGCCTACCCAAGGTCAACTCTTTCTTAAATGAGTACCTGGTGCAGTGTGTAAACATCAGCACTGGGGAGAGGTGTTGGCCACTTACCCCCTCGTGGGCCATGCCGCCTAACAGCAGCACAGTCTGTTAAAGGCTTATTTGGGTGACTATCTTTGTTGTACGTTTGTGCCATTTGTGTGTCCGCTGTCACAGATTCCAGGCTACAACCCTGCGGAGTCCACCCCATGGGGCTCGCCTTCTCCCCGGCCTAAGAAACCCAGACAGCACTAGTGTATCGTGGATGCGGTGTCAACAAGATGTCGGAGGAGGTGCATGAGTGGGCACACACTCTGGGTTTTACATCTGCAGAGTTAATTAAGTGTACATTGTGCTCGCAAGCAGAGGTGAACAATTGAAAAAAAAAAGCAGTGGCGGTTATGAGAAATGTTTCCCTGAAGTAACAGACGGTTTGCACTCTGAACTTGCAATCCAGAGTTCACCGGTTCTTCGTTCTCCTGGCGCAGCGGTTCAAATGGTAGCGCATTTTTTTTAGAATTTTTACCTTGCCAACCAGTACAATCAGCCAATTAAGGTGTATACGCGTCAAGATGTATGAAAGGTTTAGGATATCTTATGCCCCACTTCTTTGCCAGCCAAGACACTGACCCCCTTGTGATGAAGGTGATTTCACAAAAATATTGGTTACTGAATCGGTGGTGTGTATTGACTAACGCAGCAGTGTCCAACCCACAAAGCACTGTGATCCATTCTGGTATATCTCAACATGTTCCGTGATCTACCAGCAATATATGACCAACAGTTACCCGGATGGATTTAACCGACTAATAGAACACTGTAGACATGCCAAGTGCTAGTGCGATCTATTGGTTTAAAATATATATTATTAATCCATTAATTCTTAGTCGGGGATTTTGTTTTGCCATCTGCTATAACAAGAATTGCTTTATATTAGAGGTGTTTATTCCTATTTGTCCTGAGATCCACAATCAAAATCTTTTGCGATCATCCACCCATGGATCGCGATTCACATATCGGCTACCACTGATCTAACAGTTGAAAACCAGTTTAACACGTAGGCTTTCGCGACCAATATCCATAACACAGGTTTTTTGGGTTAGATCGCGTAATAAATATTTAAATGTGTCAGTAAACCCGCCACCACCCGACACAGCCAATTCGAAAGGTTTGTCACATTAACAGAACATGCCAATTCGTTACTAGTAACATCACACCGGTGTCTTGGAGAGCAAAGCCACAACATTTACAATCTGAGTACAATGTTTCACCAGTAATTACAACCAGCTTCATCAGGCGACAGCCAGATTCGTGGAGAATCCTCGTTCCTTAATGCGCATGCATAATGTGTGTTGATTAACATATAAATAACCCAATCGGCAATGGATACCCATAGTCATATGCATTCATTGATTCCCCTCCCAATTCGCGAAAGAAGTGCTCACAAGTGATGGCTGTCGCCTGATGAAGCTAGTTAGTGCTGGCGAAATGTTGTACTTAGATTGTAAATGGTGTGGCTTTGCTCTCCAACACACTGGTGGACTGTACTAGTAACGAATTGACATGTTCTGTTTACGTGACAAACCTTACTAATTGGCTGTCGGGTGGTGGTGGGTTTAACAACACATTTATATATTTAAACGATCTAACCCATAAAACGTGTATTATAGTTGAAAACCTACAATTGTGCCAGGTTTGGCCTGTCGGAGTGGGCCATTAGGGTGGCCACTCGGAGGGCAAAGCTCTGGGGAATCCGAGCAAGAGCTTTGAAGTATGATTGTGCACGGTGACACCCGCAGGGGTCTCGTGATGCATGGCAAATGGAAGATTTTTTATCGCGAGAGGATTCCCTGCAAGGGATGTTAGGTTACTTATTCTTGTGAGGATGCCATTTACTGTATGAAGGGGCAGCGGTCAGCTGCATAGAACAGAGTATAAAATTCCCCGAGCTGTTGCTGTTTAAATCGTCGGTTTAACGGAGAATTTCACCTCAGGTTGTTTTACACTGCTGCCCCACCCCTCATCGGACTCTGTGTAATCACACAAGGAATGTTTTTTGGAAAAAATGTCGGTGTCAGAAAATTTTAAGGTTTAATCGTTTACAAATGCGCATTTCGTTACAGCTTCTCTTGTCCTTTAGACGTGCAAAAATAATTTCTGACAAAATATTGACACGTTTTCAAATTTTTTCGTAAATGGTCGTAATTTTGCTCACGTATATACAGTACTTGGGCAATAATTCTGAGCTCCTGGAGTAATGGTAAAGATTTAAGCGAGTTGATGTCTTTGCGACTTTGTGTAAATGTGTTTAACATTTTTTAGCTGAATCGTATATTTACAAGCATGTACACATGAGTTATACGCGTTTATATACAAAATTAAACCGATTTATTTTCCATGCATCTTCTGTTATTTTGGTTACTTTAAGTTACGTTTTCCACTGCTGGATGAACATCTCGCCACGTGATGTTGGATGTCAGGTTTAGTTTGACCATACTTCACCATGCTGGTCACTGTTGGATGATAATAATGTCCACTTGCAATGCACCACTGCGCAGTATTCACTTGCCTTCGAATCGAGTCCTGCACCGCCGTTTCACATGCAAATTTGATTCTCAATCCCTGGGCCAACTTGCTCCTGATTAGCATGCGATTTGCCACATTTCGATCTCGGAGGTGATTAAATGCGCCGGCTTCCAGGCTTGTTGAGCCGTTCGGAGCCCAATTAACGAAAATTGTTGCCAAAGCAAAAGCGTGAACTCGAATGTTTGTCCGTGTTCTTTTCAAACCACCAGTCGAACGCCGGCCTCTGCCCACTCCGACCGTGCGGAGGCCCTGGCCGTCGGGGAGGCCCTCATGGTGCCTCACGGCAAACGTGGGGCCCGGGTGGGCGCGTCGACGGTTGATCGCGTACAGGCGGTGCAACTCCCACAAATGAAACATCACACCTTGCTGATCTCGTGTCCAGGAGCATAAACGATCATCACGCAAACTCCGGTCATCCTCGCAGCAGCAGCTCTTGGCCATCGAACAAAGACGATCACCGCTTCCTTCCGATATTAGAAGCCACGAGCTATGAACGACTCGGAGGTTCGAGCAACCACAGCCGAGTGGGAAGGCAGCAGCAGCCCAGGCGGTGAGCCAGCTCCAAAATCCCCCAAGCACTGAAGTTCTCGATTTAGTACATTGAAAAACACGACGGTAAGTGAAACAACGTAAATCGAAACCAATTTTGCCATTCACTTGAGGGGCCGTCCATGAATGACGTCACGCAATTTTTGACCTCTCGTCACTCGGCGTCACAAAAAGTCAGACCCCCCCCTCAAATATGACGTCACACAGGTCTGCCCCCCCCCCCCAAAACCATATTTCCATTTTGAAAATAAAACATGCTTCAACTATTGTCATTGTAGTGCGTGGCGCTGCACTGATGTTGTAGGAGTGTTATAACAATTAGTGTTATAACAATTCTATACTTAAAGTTGCGCATTTTGATGTGACGTCACATTTATCAAACCCCCCCCCCTCCCCCTCGTCACACATCGTCACAAATGTCTGACCCCCCCCCCCCCCCCCAAGGTGCATGACCGCGTTACCGTGTTCATTCTGTGAAGGGATGAGGAAAAGGAAGAGGGAAAAGCATCCAGCGTCGCCGCACGCAGGCAAGGTGTTTATCACACAGTGGTCAAAATATAAAAATACATATATGTAGTGGGTTCCACGGAGACTGGAGACGTCTTTAGAGGCAACGCAGTTTATTGGTAACTATGAACAGAACTCCCCTTAACTCCCACTATCTAGGGAGGTACAGCCTCCGGGCTAGCGTGCCCTCGCACTGATCAAACCTGGCTCTCAGCCCTCTGGCTATCTGTGCCCTAGGGGAGGATAACTGACCCGACCCAGCCAAGGTACGGGTCCTGACCACTGGTCCGCGCTCGGCCCCGACCCTTATAAGGATGTCGGGTCCTAGGGTCCTAGCTAGGCTGGTCTTCTGTTCTTCCTCTTCGGAACACTGCCCCGAGCTGTCCCAGAGGTGCCCCTTTAATACACCTCTCGGGGGCTCTCCGCCCCCGGTACCGCCCCCTCTCTAGAACCTTCCAGGGGGCTCTGGAAGAACCCCCCACCCCTCACCTGGGGCCTGCCTCTCTCTGTCCTTCCCCAGCTCAGGGTGGCACCCCCTATGGGCTTGTGCCCGCAACTGCAGGTAAGTATACCGACGGTATAGGATGTGCATTTATTACGCTACATCTATGCGAGAGAGGTTGTGGACAAGAGTCTGCTCTGCGGGAAGCAAGCATTGCCATACGAATGAGATGAGCTCGCGTTCGATGCGGGCAGTCTTGAGGACGACCGTCGACAGGCACGCGTGGAGGCACGCCGTGGTCACAGCGCAGCGCCGACTCGTGTAGGTGGTGATGGCTCAGTTGTAGAGAGGAATGCCGGAGCTTCGAGCAGATGTAGCCGAATGTAGGATAGAGCATCTTGAGGAGCGTTGCCCTCGACCCCCTCCGGGAGGCCGTATGGTTTACTTGGCACTCCCATCCCTTAGAGTCCAGTCTGATGTAAGCCTCCTCAGGTTCCAGCAGCCTGGCTTCGTAGGTCTTCATTGCACCGCTCTGCTCGTCTAGCATAGTCTGAAGGGTCATATGTGGCTGCCTCCTGAATCTTCACCCTCCTGCAAACCTTACTCGACATCTCGTTGAGGACCCGAAGAAGGGCAGTATTCTCTTTGTTTTTTTTTTTTTACAAAAGGGCTTGTAAGAGCTCTCGTTCCTCCCACCAGGATCTCTGCTGTCAACTTGAACGGGGGGGGGGGGGGGGGGGGGGAGACTAAGCTATGGCTTTTTTCCCAGGGGATCTGTCTTCCATGGAGCACAAAGATACAGGCGGAAGGTCCCTTTGGCCTAGCCATGAGGTCAGGCTCGAGTTGCTTACTGAGGACCCTACACCTAAGGAGGCTGTGGATCGCCCTAGGAAGCTCCAAAGTAGAAAACCAGCTTTCCAAGGCCCCCTATAAAGTGCCTGAGGCCAGGTAGAAAAATAAGAAAACTATCAAACAGGAAAGCGAGTGGTTATGTTGGGTCGAAAAAGGTAATGTTCTAATGTAGGGGTTGGAGCGGTCATTGCTGCTTACTCGGCCATGACGTCACTGCAACTCGTTTGATTTACACTTTTAAAATACAAAAATCACGACGTGTACTGAACATATTATTCCGAATCGGTTTTACCACCACTACCACCATGACACAGTGGCAAGGCTGGCACATCGCAGTGCAGCTGCTAGGCTGAATCATATGAATAAATATAATAAAATCTATAAATATCCTTTATGTACCCAGGAGAGCCACATTGAGTCTCGAGACTCATTATTAGCTCCGTGCTGCATTAAGATGTTTGGACAATTTCAAGCATCAGGGTTCGGCACGTAGGAGGAAACCGGAGAAACGCGCAGATGTTGTGAAGCTGGCTTGGTGGTAGAAGTCAGTCCAGAACATTTTGGCCCCAAACCTATCACTGTAACGAATCAGTGTTCTACGGTGGCATTCTAAGCGAGGACTGATTGTATTAAAATCTACTTTGATCTACTAATCGTAATGTATCAATAATGTTAACGTGTAACATGCCCCACGGTTTTTCTTAATCTGGAAGGAGAGAACAACGGATGATCTGTGTGCTGATGATGTTGGTGATGATCTCGTAATGGCTGTTCACTTCGAGGAGTGGGAGAGTCTGATGGTGAACCTGGATCGTGCCAATAAGAGGTAGGGCCTTACCATTCGCCCTACCAAATAAATCAAAGCAGTACCTGCCTTGATATTTTGTATGTCTTCAAGGACTCCACCCCCTCAACTCCGCATGATAGGTAGTTGTGGAAAGAGTGGAGGTATTCCCATATCTGGGCAGTTGTTCATGACCAGCTCCAATTTCAGAGCGAAGGTCTTACTCTGAATTAGTTCAATGGCATATCCTTTTTTCAGCTGCATAGCGCTGTATAAAAGTTACATGGCCTATCACTTCATACAAAGCTCTGGTTCTTTTCTGCCAAACTTGTCCTCTCCCTCCCAGCTATAACCTCCCGAAAGCAACATGTGACCTTTGTTTTGGCGTGACAAACACCAGTGAAAGCAAAACACCGAAAGTGTAATGACTACACGTAATGCAAGAATCTCAGTTGTATTTCTCAACGGGTATTGAATATGAAGTCCCAGGAGGGGGTGTCGATGCATCTCCCAACAGCATCCCTGGTGGTGCTGGGGAATGTTCGTGGGAAAAGCCATTAGGCTGATGTATTTAAACATCGTATTCTGATTTATGTGGAGACACAAAAAGCGAGTTATGCTTCTACAGTATTTGCTTGTGCAAAGCATGGACAATCATTGCCACAGAGAAAGAATCAGCTCGGTGGCTAGGAGATGTTAACTACCTCACCTGGTATGGAGGAGGCCGAGGGTTTGATCCCGACTCTGATGCCTTTATAAGGAATACCTTGGATATCGAGGTGGTTACATTTTTGGAAAGTGCAGCAAAAGCCAAAAGCATGATATTCAATACTTAAGCTTGACCTAAATAATGAGCTTACATACACGGCAACCAAAAATAGACACATCACAATAGAAATGTGCTGTACTGAATGCCAAATTTACTACTATAATGAGCCAAGAATGTCTGTGTCCCGCACGTGACGTCACTCCACGTCGAGCAGGCCCCCTCATTAATACTCATGAATAGACTAATCTCTCACAATACAAAGGCCACTGCCACAGCCATTGACATGCTAATCTCACAATACAAAGGCCACTGCCCCAGCCTCTGTGGTTGGACCATCTCTAGCTCCACCCACCTACCTTGATGCACTCATCTCAGGCCTATATAAGACCTTGTCTCAGCAACTTTCGGGTGACGTCACTCCACATGGGGGGGGCGAGGTGCCTCCTACCCCCTCCTCAGCGTCAACTTAGAAACTCACTACAAAGGCAGAACCCTCACGTCACGCGATCTCCCTAACGCTATTGAGACATCGAAGTAGAAAGGACGTCATGATGAACAAGGGATTATAACCTTTAAATGAAATAGGTCTGTCACCGCGGCCTTACAAATTGCACACAAATGGATGCAATGAATATCACTTCGCGGTCTGATTTACTGCAATAGATTTACTGCAATACACCCATCCTTGGACGGGCAAAAGGCTAGTAAACAAATAATCCCCTCGCCCGCTCCCCACCACAATATCACACAATGATATAGTACTTCCTTGTACAGTATACCCGCTAAAGACCAAAACTAATCCCCATGATAGGTAAATTGATATACATAGAGCTTGCCGGCGATAGGTCTAAACCACGAACTATGAACTCGTGATATTCAAGGGTCTCCCGTATTTGGAGTGTGCATGTTCTCCCCATGGTCACGTATCCTTTTCTACAGGTCCTCCGGTTTTTTTCTCCACATCTAAAAACATGCGTTAAGATAATTACTGCTATAAATATTCACAAAAGCCACTACGTTGAGCAACCATATGTGGCCAGGCTGCTTCTGGAAAAGAGCTATATATCTCAGTGGGCCTTACCTGGTCAAATAAAAATAGGTCGCTTACAGGAGCTGAATGGATTGCCACATCACAGGGACGCAAGGAATCGCAGCATGGAGAGGGCTTCATCCAGCAGTGGATTGATCCTGGTTTATGTTTTGCAAATAGTAAACTTCAGCGTGCACTTCCAAATGAAGGTGTTTAAAGTGTCTGTTTATCTTATTTGGTTCTTTCGGTAAAGTCACGTAGAATGAGAATAAAATAATAAAATAAAAATAAGACAATAAAATTCTCACGACGTTTCGGCCACAACACAAGCGGCCTTCTTCAGGTGAAAGAACAGAACTGTCGGGACGACAGTGCTTCAATGAGTGCTGCTGAGATTCGTGGCGTCTTTTAAGCTCGGTGATAGGTGTGAATGACCTAGAAAGCAGGAGAATTTAGCATTGAAATAGCTAGGGATTAGCTTGTGACAAAAAATAGCTGTGTTAAAGTCAAAGTTTACATATCAACAGAGGCATTTAGTATATGGACGCTAAAGGGCCTCCAACTACCCAACTATCATACAGTAAACCAATGTGAGAAAAAACTAAGTCTATATTACCTCAGTATAATAATTGTACTTGATATGTGCTTCAATAAGCTGAGCTATTAATCACAAAGCAACTGGGTATACACTACACTATATAAACAGGTCCCTGCAGGGTGGGCTGGTAGGAACATTGGAATTTTGTCTATTGCAGGCTGGTACACTCAGTTTACAACTTCGTTCCTTCCAGTATTAATACCATATAGTAAAACCAATGAAAACCCAAATATAAACTACCTCAATGTTATCAATAAACTCTATATACTCTCCAATCAGCTGAGCCACCAACAATAAGTCGTTATATATCACAATGCCATATTGCGAAAAATGGCGGTTTTTCTTCCCATCAACGACCAGCACCACGGACAACGAACGAGCTTCGTTCAGACGGACGACTCAATCCATGCTCGAGAACGGAAGAGGGAGAGAGACAGCCATAATGCGTTGTTATACTCCATGTTATAAACCATACCATTAACCGTGGTGTGAGAGGTATTAAGAGGCAATATCAGCGAAAAAGCTGCGGTCTGACGGTAACCGTAAAATACAATAAATTAAGAACCATTGGAAGGATGTTTTAAACCATTTCGGAACTTCATTAAATTTATTGGCTGGTTGGGGAGGCCATATTAAGTTTGCGAGGTCTGAAACTCCAGGCCAAACATAAATAAACTTCCGTTATCTCCGAAAAAGTAAGATGGATTGATGACCAAGCTGTGGAGGTCTGCATAAATTTATAAGATGTCCATTGTTTCACAAGAGATAGCATGAATCGGATAAGAAATACACTATTAATTCTTATACACTGGTCCATTCATACAATTAGTATATTAGTGGGCTACATTAGAGAAGATAAAGGGAGGAGAGGAGAAGAGGAGGGCCGGGGTGCCCAGAGCCCAGAGAGTGCCCAGAGGAGCCAGAGAGCCAGGGGCAACCCTGATGTTTATGTTGGCTGGATAGCATGTGCTCCCATGCATGTGAGGTTGCTCTCAACAGAAGTCGTTCCTTGCACGAGATTGGCTGAAACGCTGAGTAACCACTCAGAGGTATAGTGGTTAAGCAGTGGAGACGGTATAGTGGAAAAACAGTGGAGATTTCTGAAGCAAAGTTTAAGATTTGCAGTTGTCAAATTATATTGAGCCGATCCATATGGCAAGTGAAAGAAAGAAGACTTGAAGTGTGTTGCTAAAACAATCTTGGAGGAAAGAGAGGATACATGTGTGCCTCTTGGAGAAGGAAAGGCATTGCTCAAAACTGTGCTGCAAGGTCACGTGCCATGAATCACATGAGTTTAAAAAAACGTGACTGTAAACCACAAGCTTGTGAATAATATTCATGGTGAAGACACCTCTATACGTTGGATGCAGCACTTTGTCTTTTCATGAATGTCATATTGTGCACTGGGTTATGCCTTATTAACATAAATTCTGAATTTAGCTATTCATGTATTTCTATTACAGTATCACATATTCTTTGGACCAAGTGTCAATTGCCTATTTGATGACTGGTACTCTGATTATTTTTTGCAAATAAGGGACTTGTTTTATTAAAAATGTGTCTGTGTGTGTAGTTGAACAGTGTAACAAATCCATGCGTTACATGTGTAGTGTTGCAGCGCCGACCTGGGCAAGGCCTATGATACAATCAGTAGGCCAGGGCTCTGGATTGTTATTCGTGTTTTCAGAGTTCCTTACCCTCTGCTCACAATGATTAAGGACCTTCACGATGGTGGGCAGGCCCGGGTAAAGTTGCGTGCCCGGGAGTCAGAGCAATTTCCTGTTTACAGTGGGGTGTGACAGGGATCTACAGTGAGGGAAAAAAGTATTTGACCCCCTGCTGATTTGTACGTTTGCCCACTGACAAATAAATCATCAGTCTATAATTTTAATGGTACGTTTATTTGAACAGTGAGAGACAGAATAACAACAACAAAATCCAGAAAAACGCATGTCAAAAATGTTATAAATTGATTTGCATTTTAATGAGGGAAGTAAGTATTCGACCCCCTCTCAATAAGAAAGATTTCTGGCTCCCAGATGTATTTTATACAGGTAATGAGCTGAGATTTTGAGCACACTCTTAAAGGGAGTGCTCTTAATCTCAGCTTGTTACCTGTATAAAAAAACACCTGTCCACAGAAGCAATCAATCAATCAGATTCCAAACTCTCCACCATGGCCAAGACCAAAGAGCTCTCCAAGGATGTCAGGGACAAGATTGTAGACCTACACAAGGCTGGAATGGGCTACAAGACCATTGCCAAGCAGCTTGGTGCGAAGGTGACGACAGTTGGTGTGATTATTCGCAAATGGAAGAAACACAAAAGAACTGTCAATCTCCCTCGGCCTGGGGCTACATGCAAGATCTCACCTCGTGGAGTTGCAATGATCATGAGAACGGTGAGGAATCAGCCCAAAACTACACGGGAGGAGCTTGTCAATGATCTCAAGGCAGCTGGGACCATAGTCACCAAGAAAACAATTGGTAACACACTACGCCGTGAAGGACTGAAATCCTGCAGCGCCCACAAGGTCCCCCTGCTCAAGAAAGCTCATATACATGCCCGTCTGAAGTTTGCCAATGAACATCTGAATGATTCAGAGGACAACTGGGTGAAAGTGTTGTGGTCAGATGAGACCAAAATGGAGCTCTTTGGCATCAACTCAACTTACCGTGTTTGGAGGAGGAGGAATGCTGCCTATGACCCCAAGAACACCATCCCCACCGTCAAACATGGAGGTGGAAACATTATGCTTTGGGGGTGTTTTTTCTGCCAAGGGGACAGGACAACTTCACCGCATCAAAGGGACGATGGACGGGACCATGTACCCTCCTTCCCTCAGCCAGGGCATTGAAAATGGGTCGTGGATGGGTATTCCAGGATGACAATGACCCAAAACACACGGCCAAGGCAACAAAGGAGTGGCTCAAGAAGAAGCACATTAAGGTCCCGGAGTGGCCTAGCCAGTCTCCAGACCTTAATCCCATAGAAAATCTGTGGAGGGAGCTGAAGGTTCGAGTTGCCAAACGTCAGCCTCGAAACCTTAATGACTTGGAGAAGATCTGCAAAGAGGAGTGGGACAAAATCCCCCCTGAGATGTGTGTAAACCTGGTGGTCCAACTACAAGAAACGTCTGACCTCTGTGATTTCCAACAAGGCTTTTGCCACCAAGTACTAAGTCATGTTTTGCAGAGGGGTCAAATACTTATTTCCCTGATTAAAATGCAAATCAATTCATAACATTTTTTACATGCGTTTTTCTGGATTTTGTTGTTGTTATTCTCTCTCACTGTTCAAATAAACCTACCATTAAAATTATAAACTGATCATTTCTTCGTCAGTGGGCAAACGTACAAAATCAGCAGGGGATCAAATACTTTTTTCCATCACTTTATGTGAGGAGTCTGTGGGTGGCAACATCACGTACGGCTGGAAGTAGGACATTCCAGACTAAGAGGGTTCATGATGGCAATGTCAACGACACTGAACCAGCCAGCACAACTCACTGCCAATAACACATATCACATAATTCACTCTTAACTAATTCTTCAATCAATGAATTGAATCACTACAATTAAAACCAAAGAATCTCCCAGAACAAACACTTCGCACTCTCCTCCGTCAGCCACCTGCATCGACAATAGAAACGCATCAGTCTAGCAGTGGATAAAACCTGGCGTGGGAGGTATGGGGGGGGCGGCTTACACTTGCGGTGGACAGCAGGGGGGTGGCTGGATGCAGTAGCCATCGCAGATCAAGCGGTAGAACTTGTCATCGACTGCCATGCGCCAGGGTAATGGGCCTCTCCTACACCCACACACATCACACTGAGCGGCACACACGTCACACCGAGGAGCACGCACGTCAAACCAAGGAGCACGCACATCACACATCCAGCGGCACGCACGTCACACACACAGGTTGCACAGGTCTCCTTTATCAAGACAAACGTGGAGCAGATTACAACTACAACTCTACGCCTGTCACAATGCCCCCCTCTCCCCCCCCCCCCAGTTTATGGGGGCCCGCGGGCCTCACTCCCCCCTTCGCGTCAGCCCCCCCTAATAAATGGTCCGGTTGCATTGTGAATGCACCACACGAATGACGTGCAGTCCCGTGGCGCACTGTAACGGGCTCGTGATTTACCCACTAAAATTTTATGTAAAAAAATAAAAACGATCCCAAGACATTATTTAAAATAAAGTATGGCCATCGTGTGTCAGCATCACAGGCGAAAATTGGCATGTAAAAAAAACTTCACTGGGAATTACTCATTTGGGATTGCTCGCAGCAAACAGCACTTGACCTGCTTGCAGGTTAGGTGCTGAATAACCGTGTGTCACACAGAGAACAGTTGCCACTGAGGGTGCCCTTTTCAAATGCTTGAGATGAGATGTGATTATCACGTGTAAATGTGCACACTAAAATAAAAAAAATCATAATTCTAAGCGAACTATTATCGTTTCAGGTGGCAGGGTGTTGCAGCGGTGATCTTTGACCCTCGCAACAAGAAGGGCCTTGGTTAATCATCCGACTGGCACTTTGCGGATGTATGGGTTATCCAGTTTGCTCACGTAGCTAGAAAACACACTATCACAATGTAACTGGGTATTGGCCAAGCATCCCAATGCTAAAGTTACCTGCAAATTACTTCACTGGGATGACACTCGGCAGCAGAGCCGGATGATGGCATTGCTGGGGCCCTATGCCATTGTCAAGTTTAAGAGGCCCCTTCTATGAATGCCTGTATATTTTTGTCAGCAGAATGAAAATAACTGCTTTGGAGAGTCTTTATTTCTCACCGATCTTTATTTTTTAAGCAATTATGTTAAAACTCGAAACCTCGTGTCCATTTCTTGTTTCGTATTTAGAGACCCCCCCCCCCCCTCTCTTAATGCGAGGCCCTAAGCTGTAAGTGTAGCCGGTGTGAGCTCGCCTGTGATGAATAACACGAATAATTGTGCACTCTTATTTTCTATGGGTGGCCAGGAGAATGTATTATTATTTAAGTGAATGCAATGGTGATCAGGGGATTGGAACCAGAGCCCCACGTACACAGTAGAGTACAAGGGAACGCCCACAGTACAGATTTGAGCTGACCTCCGGATTGAGAAATTGAACTGTGTTGTGACGTGGAGGGTGTTTCTGAACGCTATTGTGACCGACCCGTCCCGACGGGAGGAGAGAGGACAGGGTGGACCGGCTGCATGAGCTTACTCTCCGGCACTGCACAGCACAACATCGCCTCCCTACTGCAAAAAACTCGGCAGGACCCTCCTGAAAATAAAAGTCTTCGGAATCAGTGAGGCCTGTCCTTGGGAGGACAGGCGTAGTCTTGGTCGTCACAAGCGAACATTTGTTTCTCCATATTAATTTGTATCCCCGGGTTACCATCGGGGCTGGGCGTTGCAAGCTTAGCTTCTGATATCTGATGAGACTGGTAGCCGTTTTTTAAAAGGTAATTTCGGCATCTGGAGCCCAAACATGCAACAACTTTATGCAACTTCTTGGTTCTTTCGGTAAAGTCACGTAGAATGGAAATAAAATAATAAAAATAAAACATAAAAAAAATTCTCACGACGTTTCGGCCACAACACAAGTAGCCTTCTTCAGGTGAAGGAACAGAACTGTCGGGACGACAGCGCTTCAATAACTGCTGCTAAGATTTGCAGCGTCTTTTAGGCTAGGTGTGAGAGGTAAAGCGCCTTGACAAAGGAGTTTACATATCAAACAGGAGAATTTAGCATTGAAATAGCTGTGTTAAAGTGTTGGATCAGCAGGGTGTTAAATTCAGAAATTAGCATGTAACTGGGAGATTAGCATGATGTTAATGTGAGGGATTAGCATGTGACTGGTCACGGAAATAGCTATGTTAAAGTCAAAGTTTACATCTCAACAGAGGCATTTTGTATATGGACGCTAAAGGACTGCAACTACCCAACTATCATACAATAAACCGATGTGGAAAAAAAACTAAGTATAAACTACATCAATGTCATCAATAAACTCTATATGCTCTCCAATCAGCAGAGCACTTCATTGAACGCTGCTAAGATTCGCAGCGCCTTTTAGGCTAGGTGTGAGAGGTAAAGCGCCTTGACAAAGGAGTTTACATATCAAACAGGATAATTTAGCATTGAAATAGCTGTGTTAAAGTGTTGGATCAGCAGGGTGTTAAAGTCAGAAATTAGCATGTAACTGGGAGATTAGCATGATGTTAATGTGAGGGATTAGCATGCGACTGGTCACGGAAATAGCTATGTTAAAGTCAAAGTTTCCATCTCAACAGAGGCATTTAGTATATGGACGCTAAAGGACTGCAACTACCCAACTATTATACAATTAACCGATGTGAAAAAAACGAAGTATAAACTACATCAATATAATAAATGTACTCAATATGTTCTTCAATACGTTGAGCTATAAACATACAGTAACTGGGTATACACTACACTATATAATGAATACCATATAGTAAACGAATTAATGAAACTAAAATATAAACTACATCAATGTTATAGTCTTAGTTTTTTCGGTAAAGTCACGTTGAAGAGAAACAACAAAATAATAAAATATATAAAACAAAACAAAAAAAATTCTCACGACGTTTCGACCATAACTCAAACGGTCATCTTCAGGTGTGTTGGTTTGCATAAATTATTTTTTAAACGGCACATTTATTTATTTATAAAAAACGTTAGCGCCACGCGCAGTGATTTGGCAGTTTACCCAGGACTAGTTCATCTATATTCTGAAAAGAGGAGAGGGGAGACGAAATTTTTTATAATATATGCTGTCTGAAAGCCACTGTAAGCGTGAACAATCAATTAAGAACTGAAATGGTTTATCAAATCTTTCCAATGATTGCTAAGATAGAATCCGTCTTCTCGGTTGAAATTGTCTCTGTGCTTGTATATGTGGATAAATAAATAAATGAGCCGTTTAAAAAATAATTTATGCAAACCAACACACCTGAAGATGACCGTTTGAGTTATGGTCGAAACGTCGTGAAAATTTTTTATTGTTTTATATATATTTTATTATTTTGTTGTTTCTCTTCAACGTGACTTTACCGACAAAAACTAAGAATATGAATTACTGCAGTCACGAAAGCTTTAAATCAAAATTTACATCAATGTTATCAATAAACTCTATATACTCTCCAATCAGCTGAGCTACTAACAATAAGTCATTATACATTACAATGCCATATGGCAAAAAAATGGGTGGCGGTTTTATCCTTCTTTCCAACGTTAGCACCACGGAGAGCGACGAGCCTCGTTCAGACGGACGAGTCCATCCATGCTCGGAACGGAGGAGGGGGGAGAAACAGCCACAATGTGCTGCTCTGTCCTGTGTTGCGTTACAACCATGCCATAAACTAGACTACTATACATTGTAACGTTATACCTTCCAATCTAAACTACATTGTATAATATCGTATACACAGCCCAATGTAAGCTCGAACATTATGCAGTATATTTCGATTTAAAGCTTTCGTGACTGCAATGATTCATCTTCTTTGGTTCTTTCGGTAAAGTCACGTAGAATGAGAATAAAATAATAAATTGATAAAATAAAATAACACAATAATATTCTCACGACGTTTCGGCCACAACACAAGCGGCCTTCATCAGGTGAAGGGGGCGAGACTGTCTGGTAGGACAGCGCTGGAGTGAGAGAGCCACGTTCAGATCACGGCTTTTAAGCTGTGTGAGAGGAACAAAGAGCCTTGACAAAGGGATTAGCATAAAATTTAGCATTGAAATGGCTGAATGATTAGCTTGTGACTGGTCACAGAAATAGCTATGTTAAAAGTTAAAGCATACACATCCGCAGAGGCACCCATTGTTAAAAGGAATTAGCATAGAATTTAGCATTGAAATAGCTAAGTTAAGGCATACACATCCGCAGAGGCACCCCTTGACAATGGGATTAGCATAGAATTTAGCATTGAAATGGCTGAGTGACTCGCTTGTAACTGCTACAGAAATAGTTACGTTGAAGTCAGAGCATACACATTCACCGAGGCACTTAGTACAAATCAAACAGGAGAATTTAGCATTGAAATAACTAGGCGAATTTAGCATTGAAATAACTGGGTGATTTGCTAGTGACTGGTCACAGAAATGACTACACATCTGAGCTATTCACAGTACTATATAGTGAACCAATAAAAACTAAAATATAAATTACCTTCATGTTATCAATAAACTCTATATTCTCCAATCAGCTAAGCTACCAACCATAAGTCGTTATATATCACAATGCTATATGGCGAAAAAATGGGTGGATTCTTACCCTCAAATTTCCGTACCACGGATAGCTACGGGCCCCGTTCAGACGGACGAGTTCGTCCATGGTCGGAACAGAGGAGGGGGAGAGAGACAGCTGCGAAGCCCTAGTATACTCCATGTTGTAAACCATACCATTAACCGTGGTGTGAGAGGTATTAAGAGGCAATGCTGGCGAAAGAGCTGCGGTCTGAAGGTCATCGTAAAATTACAATTAATTAAGAACAGAAATGATTTAACACATCTTTCCAGTGGTTACTAAGCCTGAATCCATCTTCTCGGTTGAAATTGTCTCTGTGCTTGTATATGTGAATGGCCTCATGAACGAATCTCTCATGGTAGCCAGTTGGTTTGCAAAGAACCTCCGTCTTGGAGAAGTCAATGTCATGTGAGCCCACTGAATTGTAACAGTGATCTGCCACGGCAGAGGAGTTCGTCTTACCGTGTTTCAAGTCTGCTTTATGTTCGCGGATGCGGTCCGAGATATGTCTTTTGGTTTCTCCAATGTAGCTACTACCACAGAGGCACTTTAGTTTGTAAACGCCCGGGTACTGTATGTCTGGAAGAGCATCTTTTACAGATGGAACTAAATCACGGATTTTGTGTACTGTGTTGAATCGGACCTGGATCTTGTGTTTATTCAGGATTTTGGAGATCTTTTTAGTGACCCCTACAATGTAGGGTAAGGTGATGGTTTTGAGTGGCTCCACAAGAGGATCCTTCTTCATGACTGGAGTGATGGCTTTGCGGATTGTGTAGTCGGAGTAGCCATTAGCCCTGAGAGCCTGGTGTACGTGCTTGAGTTCACTGGTAATGTGTTCCTGGTCGGAAATGCATTGGGCTCTATGGTATAGAGTCTTGATGAGGCAGTTCTTCTGGGATGGATGGTGGTGGGAATCCGGTTTCAAGTAAGCATCTGTATGGGTAGCTTTCCTGTAGACAGAGTGGCTCATTGAACCATCATGTCTCCTTTTAATTAAGACATCCAGAAAGGGTAGTTTGCCATCTTTTTCGACCTCCATGGTAAATCTGATGGCTGGGTGTATGGAATTGATGTGGTCGCAGAATTGGTCTAGAGCAGGCTGGCCATGTGGCCAGATGACAAAGGTGTCATCAACGTACCTCTTCCATAAGGTCGGGCGTAGAGTGGCAGTCTGGATGGCGTCAGTTTCAAATTTTTCCATGAATACGTTGGCTACAACCGGAGATAGGGGGGAGCCCATTGGGGTGCCCTCAGTTTGTTTGTAGAAAGTTCCATTCCAGGTGAAGTATGTGTTGGTTAAGCAATGTCTCACCAGGGGGGGTACATCAGTATGCAGTCCTTGATGAACCAGGTCTTCAATGATAGCGATGGTGTCAGGTACCGGGACTTTGGTGAACAAGGACACCACATCAAAACTGACAAGCAGGTCGTTAGAATATTATTGTGTTATTTTATTTTATCAATTTATTATTTTATTCTCATTCTACGTATATAGTAGTCTAGTTTATGGCATGGTTGTAACGCAACCAGGACAGAGCAGCGCATCGTGGCAGTTTCTCCCCCCTCCTCCGTCCCGAGCATGGATGGACTCGTCCGTCTGAACGAGGCTCGTCGCTCTCCGTGGTGCTAACGTTGGAAAGAAGGAAAAAACCGCCACCCATTTTTTTCGCCATATGGCATTGTAATGTATAACGACTTATTGTTAGTAGCTCAGCTGATGGAGAGTATATAGAGTTTATTGATGACATTGATGTAGTTTGTATTTTAGTTTTTTTATTAGTTTACTATATGGTATTCATTAGATAGTGTAGTGTATACCGAGTTACTTTATGTTTATAGCTCAATTTATTGAAGAATATATTGAGTACATTTATTATATTGATGAAGTTTCTACTTAGTTTTTTTTCACATCGGTTTATTGTATGATAGTTGGGTAGTTGCAGTCCTTTAGCGTCCATATACTAAATGCCTCTGTTGAGATGGAAACTTTGACTTTAACATAGCTATTTCCGTGACCAGTCACATGCTAATCCCTCACATTAACATCATGCTAATCTCCCAGTTACATGCTAATTTCTGACTTTAACACCCTGCTGATCCAACACTTTAACACAGCGATTGCAATGCTAAATTCTCCTGTTTGATATGTAAACTCCTTTGTCAAGGCGCTTTACCTCTCCCACCTAGTTTAAACGACAGTGCGAATCTTAGCAGCAGTCATTGAAGTGCTGTCGTCCCGACAGTTCTGTTCCTTCACCTGAAGAAGGCTACTTGTGTTGTGGCCGAAACGTCGTGAAAATTTTATTTTTTATGACGTTTTTTTATTATTTTATTTCCATTCTACGTTACTTTACCGAAAGAACCAAGAAGATGAATCCCTGCAGTCACGAAAGCTTTAAATCTGAACTTTACGCAATTAATAATCATAGTGTAAGATAAGACTACAATCGTTGTCTGCTGTGAGGATCTTCTGTACTCAGGGCCCCGAATGTTTGTGGCAAGTGAAAGTTTGTCTCAGCAAAATATAAGATTTCTCACAGTAGCATACCGTATGACCACACGTCGCTCTGCACCTTGTAGAGCCCATGGAACATGCTTTCTGAAGACATCCACTTTACAGGCAGAGGCACCTAATGGACATGACCGCATGGCCACAAGCACAACAACAATACGTACAGTAAATTCAGTTCAGGCCGATGCATCGCGATTCGTCATACGTTTTTTGCGTCAGGCCACATTCATCTGGCCAAATTAGCGTCATCTAGCCCTCCACTACCCTGAAGGGTTAAATGTGTAGTGACATCACGGGATGTCACTGTGTAGTGCCGGCCCTAGAGAGGCACGGCGTGCGGTGTATTGACATCGCGGATACCACTCTGGTGTGGGTGTAGTACCGGCCCTAGAGGGGCTCGGTCAGCGCTGATTGATCCCGCTGGATGGCATCACGCTTGGCGTGCAGTGCCAACCCAACAGGATAGGGTGTGGGAGTGCCGGCCGTAGGAAACGGGTTACTAAATGCTATGGCACTCTGGTTGACCCGAGAGGACACGTGACCGGTTAAGTCTACAAAGGGGCCCCAAGTGGGGTCTAGGGGTGGTCACGTGGTCGGGGTCCAGATCCTGCTGCTCGATGATTCTTGAAGGTGGTCGTGGCCAAGGGCGGAGCCAGCCACGCCACAGAGAATATAAGCTGGGTCCCCCAGAGGGACCGGCGTTGTTGTTCATCCTGAAGAACCTTTGTCTACGTCTACGTTCTACCGAGTCTCCAACACATGGACTGGGACCCGAGCTGTGGTCCCGTTCTGTCGTAGCTAGTCATGTTGTAATTAGTGTAGTTAGCCTGGTGGTCACCACCACAGGTTCTTATTCTGGGCCAGTTACCCCGTGTACCACATGGGGTGGGGAGGAGGAAGGGGATTTGTGAAATTGCCCCATATTTTGAACTGTCGGCAGAGCAGGGAGATTGAATCCAATTGCCGACCTCTGGATTGCAAGTCCAGGGTGGGAGAGCCATTGCACCACCGTGTGTGGCAGCACCCCCGCTCTTTTTTTCTTAGGGGCTGTGCAAAATAAAATAAAAACATTGAGTACAATGAAAGTGATGGGCCTTCCATTCCGATGATGGTGATGACATTGGCGATACTGATAATGATGCTGATGATGCTAAGTAAGGTGAAGGACTCACTTTGCCCTTCACCACGTAGTTGGGGTCAGTCTGGACGTTCCGTGCCAGCCCAAAGTCGCAAATCTTGGCGATGTGTCCATGCGTTACCAGCAAATTCCTCGCAGCCAGGTCGCGGTGGATGCACTAAAAAAAAGAAAAAAATTCCCTGTGTGGCCTTCAACAAACTTGGGGCAACTTCTGTGAAGGTCGGCCACGGTACACGACGGGGTGGGTGCCCAGCACCACGCCCGGCCGCCTTTGTCTCCCCAGTGTAGATGTTTATACACCGCACCAGGTACTCATTTGAGACTGAGTCCATCTGGGGAGGCCCATGACCAGTTCAGATAATTGTCACTGGTGTTGGCCGTGAGCGGGAATCGAACTCTGGCCATTGGGTTCGTAGTGCAGTGAACTAACCACTGAGCGACCACTCGCCACCCAGACAGACATATTAAGGGCAACAAAGACGTGCACCACAGACACAGTCACATACAAAGACACAGTTAAACACGCACAGTCACAGAGATACAGTTAAACATACTCTTTGGTTCTTTCGGTAAAGTAACATAGGTATAAAATAAAACAAATCACGACGTTTCGGGCGCAACACAAGTGTCCCTCATCAGGTGGGAAAGCATGATCTGCTGCTGAGGCAGACTGTTTTAAAAGGTTTGAAATAGGTGTAGCCTAAGGGTCATAAAGAAGTGGGCGGGGCTAGTGATGTTAATGTGAGAAATTAGCATGTAAATGTAAGATCGGAGAGCGGCCTCCTCGACGAGGGCTTCAAATCAAGACAGTTAAACACGCGCAGTCACACATTGTCATCTTCTCTCCCCCTGTTCGTCAGAGTGTGTAAGTGCAATGAAGTGTTTGAGTGAGTGTGTGAGCGAGTGAGTTAGCGTGAATGTGTGAGTGTGTGAAGATTGTATGTTCTCCCCCTCTTCTGGGTCTCCTCCGTGTTCTCGAGTTTCCTCCCATAGTAAAAAAAATACCCAATACAACGAGTCTGGCATTGGGCAAAACATCCCAATACTGAAAAATCACCTGCAAATTACTCAATTGGGACTACACAATGACAGCAAAAACTTCGCAGGACCCTCATGAAGAAGTCTTGAGTTTTTGCACAGTAAACAAATGTAATAATAAATCTTGACTTAAAGCTTTTGTAACTGCAGGAAGACATTCTTTGGGTCTTTCGGTAACGTCACGTAAATAGGTTCAAATGAAATAACCAAAAATAACAAAAAACTACGACGTTTCGATCACAACACAAGCTTTTGTCATTAGGAAGAAAAAAAGAGAGGGGGACAGCTGCTGAGGCAGACAGTCTGCCTTATCTCAACCGGTGTTGTGCCTATCCTAGGTAAACTCTGTCTTAAGTGAGTACCTGGTGCAGTGTGTAGACATGAGCACTGGGGAGACAGAGGTGGCTGCATGCGCGTGGTGCTGGCCACCCACCTCCTCGTGGGCCATGCCGCCTAACAGCAGCACAGTCTGTTAAGGCTTATTTGGGTGATCTTCATCTTTGTTGTACGCTTGTGCCATCTTGTGTGTCCGCTGTCACAGATTCCAGGCTACAACCCTCCGGAG
Organism: Petromyzon marinus; assembly: GCF_048934315.1. Taxonomy (NCBI): domain Eukaryota; kingdom Metazoa; phylum Chordata; class Hyperoartia; order Petromyzontiformes; family Petromyzontidae; genus Petromyzon; species Petromyzon marinus. The sequence continues at coordinate 2,476,182 of NC_133721.1, forward strand.
TCCACCCCATGCGGCTCCCCTTCTCCCCGGCCCAAAAAACCCAGACAGTACTCGTGCATCATGTATGCGGTGTCAGCAAGAGGTAAGAGGTGCATGAGTGGGCACACACTCTGGGTTTTACATCTGCAGAGTTAGTTAAGTGTACATTGTGCTCGCAAGCAGAGGTGAACAATACAAAAATCAGTGGCGGTTATGAGAAACGCTACCCTGAAGTAACGGGCGGTTTGCACTCTGAACTTGCAATCCAGAAGTTACTGGTTCGTTTTCCCATCGCAGCATTTGAAACAGTATCGCAATTTTCTTAAATTTACAATTTTTACCTTTCCAACCAGTACAAACAGCCAGGTGAGGTGTATAAGCGTCACTATGTATGAATAGTTTAGGACATCTTATGCTCACAAACTCACCCATTCACGCACTCAACCACCAACTCAATCTCACTCAAACCACCAACTCACTCTCACTCAAACCACCAACTCACTCAACCATCAACTCACTCAACCCATCATCTCACTCAAACCACCAACTCACTCAAACCACCAACTCACTCAAACCACCATCTCATTCAAACCACCATCTAACTCAAACCACCAACTCACTCAAACCACCAACTCACTCAAACCACCAACTCACTCAAACCACCAACTCACTCAACCACCAACTCACTCAAACCACCATCTCACTCAAACCACCAACTCACTCAACCATCAACTCACTCAACCCACCAACTCACTCAACCATCAACTTACTCAAACCACCATCTCACTCAAACCACCATCTCAAACCACCATCTCACTCAAACCACCAACTCACTCAAACCACCAACTCACTCAAACCACCAACTCACTCAAACCACCAACTCACTCAAACCATCAACTCACTCAACCACCAACTCACTCAAACCATCAACTCACTCAACCACCATCTCACTCAAACCACCAACTCACTCAAACCATCAACTCACTCAAACCACGATCTCACTCAAACCAGCATCTCACTCAAACCACCACCTCACTCAACCACCAACTCACTCAAACCACCATCTCACTCAAACCAGCATCTCACTCAACCATCAACTCACTCAACCCACCAACTCACTCAACCATCAACTCACTCAAACCACCATCTCACTCAAACCACCATCTCACTCAAACCACCATCTCACTCAAACCACCAACTCACTCAAACCACCAACTCACTCAAACCACCAACTCACTCAAACCATCAACTCACTCAACCACTATATCACTCAAACCACCAACTCACTCAAACCACCATCTCACTCAAACCACCAACTCACTCAAACCATCAACTCACTCAAACCACCAACTCACTCAAACCACCATCTCACTCAAACCACCAACTCACTCAACCACCAACTCACTCAAACCACCATCTCACTCAAACCAGCATCTCACTCAAACCACCATCTCACTCAACCACCAACTCACTCAAACCACCATCTCACTCAAACCACCATCTCACTCAAACCACCAACTCACTCAAACCACCAACTCACTCAACCACCATCTCACTCAAACCACCATCTCACTCAAACCACCATCTCACTCGAACCATTAACTCACTCAAACCACCATCTCACTCAAACCACCAACTCACTCAAACCACCATTTCACTCAAACCACAAACTCACTCAAACCACCAACTCACTCAAACCACCAACTCACTCAAACCACCACCATCTCACTCAAACCACCATCTCATTCAAACCACCATCTCACTCAAACCACCAACTCAGTCAAACCACCAAACTCACTCAAACCACCAACTCACTCAAACCACCAAACTCACTCAAACCACCAACTCACTCAAACCACCAAACTCACTCAAACCACCATCTCACTCAAACCACCATCTCACTCTAAAAGATTGAAGGTTAAGGTGCAGGCAGCCCTGAAAATATATTGGCTCGCGCCACTGCAAGCTCCCTTCTGGAGGATATGTTGTTGAGCCAGACGTTTAGAAGAGGTGGGAGTAACCCACATTTTACCCCACCACACACGAACTGCCGATGGACTACCCATTGACAGTGCTGAGTGGACAACGGCAGGGCCAGTGAGGGGGGATTTAAGAAACAGTTCAATCACCTGCCGCGCTTGGAGGACGAACTGACGGCATTATGGCAGCATCATAATCTGAATATTTTTCCTGGATCAATCCGATGAGCTATAAAGCTCTTTTTCACAGGTGTCCAGCACCACTTCATCATTTGGATGAGGGGTTCCTGAATCAGGTGAGAGACAGATTTGTCCTCCTCTACCAGGTGAGGTCGGGCAATTTTACTTCTCACTTCACCTTCCTCACCTCAACTGGTAAGGTAGGAAAATCATTGCTCCTGAACTAGGTGAAAGCCCAATCAGGTGTGACCTGTGGTGCATAAGGGGACCACACCAATGATAAAAAAATACTAAACTAATTTTTTATTTTCTTGGTTCTTTCGGTAAAGTCTCGTAGAAGGGAAATAATACAAATATAAAACAATACAATTCTCACGACGTTTCGACTGCAACACAAGCAATCATCATCGCTTCTACGTGACTTTACCGAAAGAACCAAGAATATGAATCCCTGCAGTCACGAAAGCTTTAAATCAAAATATATATTTTTTATTTATTTACCAAGGTCACATCTATAACAGCAGCCACTATACCTGACCAGTGTTACTCATTTCTACTTTTACCTATTATTATTATGATTAGTGTGTGGACCCACCACAATGCATTATACCCCTGCTACAACTTTATCACCTTAGTTCTCATCTGATCTCCGATGCTAAGCAGAGTTAAGCCTGGGCTTGCCCTGAGCTACAGACGTGTGACTGTCAGGTGACCAGGGGATGGCAGTGCTGAGTGTTTTCTTCAGCTGCAAGCCGAATGTGGGGAGTTGTGTCGACTGACAGGCAAAGCTGTACCAGCTCAGCGCTCAGACCTCTTGAGACACACACCCACATTACGATCATATGATATAATAATGTTTAGTTTTAGGTGGAGCGCCGTTCATGCAAATTGCATGAACAATGTCACTGCAGCCAAGCGGTGAGCCAGTACCAACAATTGCCCAAGCTCTATATACCAATATATTCCAGCCAATGTATGCGTGTTTATTCACGTGGGGGGGGGAGCAACACTTTATCCCATACAGAAGGGACAGATAATATTAGTCCACATTTTGCTCTGCTGCCTTTTGGCATATCCAGGGTATGGCACTTCCTGCATGCTCACGGGAAAGAAGTTTCGCAACATTTGCGTGATCCATGAATCCTCGCCTCAACGGTGCTGGATTACAGGCATGCACCACCGCCGCCCCGCTAATGAATGCTCCCCTCGTGTGTACGTTTGCGTGTGTGCTTGCTTCTCAGATTGACCTGCTGGAGGACCCGTGCCTGCTTAACGTGGTGATTCTACAGACGGTGTTGCAGGAGATCCGCCATCGCTCCGCTCCTGTCTACAAGAGACTTTGCGACATCATCTCCACTCCGCAGAAACACTTCTACGCCTTCACCAATGAGCACCATCGGTAGGCGCAGCTCTCCAACCGGTCCTAGCCATCTCGCCAATCCAGTGTGCACGGCACACGAATTGACGCCTCTTTACTTCTGAACTGTGGCACACGGTGGCGGTTGGTGGCGCAAAGTCTCGTTGGGACTGTTTCCCAGTGCCATGAGGGCCAGCAGAGTTGGTGGCGTAGTGGCGTTGTGCATAAGGCTGCCCCTGTCCAGATGGCCAAGGATTGGTAGCTGATTTTTTCGCCAGGGCTGAAATTAATTGCACTCCCTTTATTGAATTTTGGCACTCTGTGGGGTGGGGTTTGAATTGTATGTATGTTGAACTTCCTTCACACAGTACATAGCCAACTGTGCTACGTACAGTTGAGATAATAAACTGTGCATCTGATTCGGCTCGTGGGACTGAACGCCCCCGTGGCTTGAGTTACCGAGCAGAAAGGCGTTTTATAAATGTAATTCATGATTATTAAATACATTTCTTGTCATTAAAACTGGATTCCTGAAGGCGTTTCCAGCACTCGGAGGGAAACCTCTGACATGCCTAACAACTCACGGAACTACATGACTTACACTTCTCGCAGAGCTGTGCTCATTTTACTGCCCCAGAAGAGGTACAAATTTCCTAGTCGACCTCTTAAGCGCCATTTCAACTCCACAACTTTGTTACTGTGACTCGCGTGCAAGTGATTACACAGCAACGCCCAGTGTGATTGTCTAACAGCGCCGTAACTTGATTGTCGTGTGTCTCAGAGACACGTACGTGGAGCAGGAGAAGGGGGAGTCTTCCAATGACCGTAACGACCGAGCCATCCGATATTCTGCGTTGACTATTCCACCTGAAGACAGAAGCTTGTGTTGCCTCCGAAACGTCGTGATTGAATTGTTTTCTTTTATTTGTTTTATTTTATCTACGTGACTTTACCGAATAAAACCAAAGAGTATGAATCCTTGCAGTCACGAAAACTTCAAATCTTGTCACACTGCTTTGCACATGTAACAGCCCTCTTATTTCAATCCACTGCTGGGTGTGGGCCTCGTTCTGTGCGAGGTTGTGCAAGGTTGTTTGACCGTACGGTAGATCCCCGTTGAATGCGCGTTCACACTACGCGTTTTGGCTTTAACACGGTTTTACCATTTTGTGGAAAGTTTTTAGATTTTAACGCTCAACCGCGCTCGCTACATTGCAAGTATAGCGCGTGGTCACGGACTACTTTTCTGAGCAGCGTCGGTGTTAGCAGTGTTGTTGGATGATGCTAGAAGCTGTAGTACTGATGTATGCTGTGATACCCAGCGTACCTTCCTCTTCCTCGGTCTTTGTTCCAGCAGGATCTTTGTGCGCGGAGCGTCATCTCGCTCCATTATATTTTTCACTCACCATATCTCTCACTTTAGATTTTATTAAAGGAGTGTCATACTTAGCATATTGATAGAGATACTATATAAACACAACACATTTTAAAATAAACATGTAAAACAGTGTACTGTGCTATCAAAAACAATTAAATTGCGGGCTGGAACGGCACCCCCACCTTTACCGTTATTTGTTATGGGAACATTACTCCCGCTGAACGCAGATTAGTTTCACTTAGCAATTGTCAGGAACGCAACCCCCGTGTTAAGCGAGGACTTGCTGTATCTCACAACCTTTGGTCAGTGCGGGTTGGTGACGACGATAGCGCGGAACAAAACAATGGACATTGCTTCACCGCCATATGCTGCCCACCACAGCCTATAACAATCTGCTGCGGTCAACTTTACCAAAGGCTGCTTTATAATACTCCAATGGCATGACAACAATACGATGATAATATCCGAGTAGATGGGAGCCTCAGAAAGAACGATTTGCCCCCCAGCTTCACGATTAAATGAATACCACAGCTCGGGGCCGTGATCCCATTTAAGGATCCCTCTCTTTAACAGTATTAAATGTAGTGCCTCTTACTCTTTGTTTTTTTTCGGTAAAGTCACGTATAAATAAGAAATAATAAAATAACATAATAGCATACGACGTTTCGGTTGCAACACAAGCAGCCATCATCAGGTACAGAAGAGCTAAATTTACGAGAGAGAAGAAACACATAACCCCAGATGTATATACAGACACCCAAGTAGGGGGGAACTAACACAGATACAACAGGGGACACAGAGAGAAGCATACCAAACAAACAGGGTTTAGCAAAATCGCTGGTTGTAATCGCCAGGGAAACGATATACAGTCCTAGAATAAATGACTGTGCATTTGATAAGGCCACGTGAAGGTGTTGTGATCCCCGCTCTCTATTAGGGTGAGGGCTATCTCTTTGCAAACACCCATGACCTTACGACCACAACGAAGAGCATGTAAGAGATGTGTGGCTGGCCAGATGGTGTCGTACACACGTGTCATTTGGCATTGTGGTGAAACAAATTCAGCTCGATTATAATGTGACTGGACATGCTCGGGAACAATGCCCCATATAAACGTGGATGTCCAGCCAGATGAGCTGGCACGCAGCTGTAGGCTGACCCCATAGCCAGGTGATATCACACTCCTCCATAATCTTGTTGATATGCTCAGTTGAGGTGATGCCTACCTGTAGTTCTACTGATCGGAGGCTGACACTCATTGCTCATTTGAAGACGAGAACAATTCACTTTAATGGGCAACATCAAGTGCATAGATCCTCATATGCTGTTATCTAAATTTTGTATCGCCTCGGTGATTTAGTTAAATTGCAATGAAGAGAACTGGTGTATAAATCAGCCAAACGTGTGCTCAACGAGTGTACGGTTGGCAGATATAAATAGATCTTATTGTTTTCTGCTCTACTGACAAACCATGACTTTATTTACCAATATATATTTTAAAATATATATACAGATAAAAAATAGATGTTGTTGCTTGACTGCTGCTGCTTATCTTGTTTAAATTAAGCCTCTTTCATTTCTGGCCCTCACTCTCAGCAATAAAAAAAAGACTTGGCACTGACTCCTGGCCCTTTACATGGGGAGATGATCTGAACACTTGCAATGAATACGTTTTCACCCTTAAATGTTAAGTGTTACGTTCACAAAATGTGTCTGTTTCCAATAATATGCGTTAATTGTGTTTTGACCGACCATCTGTTGCTTTATATGGTTTCCAAATTTTCCTAAACCCTGTTTGTTTGGTATGCTTCTGTCTCTGTGTCCCCTGTTGTATCTGTGTTAGTTCCCCCCTACTTGGGTGTCTGTATATACATCTGGGGTTATGTGTTTCCTCTCTCTCGTAAATTTAGCTCTTCTGTACCTGATGATGGCTGCTTGTGTTGCAACCGAAACGTCGTACGCTATTATGTTATTTTATTATTTCTTATTTATACGTGACTTTACCGAAAAAAAACAAAGAGTAATTCCTGCAGTCACGAAAGCTTTGAATCAAGTCTGAACCACTTCTGCGGGGAGGTATGAGGTTTCTGTCTTTGTGTTGTCTCTGCTTGTGTATCTGCCTTTGTGTCTTGGCTTGGATTTGTGTCTCTGTGCTGTCTCTGCCTGTGTGTGGGCCTTGGTGTTTCCGAGTGTGTGCTGCTGCGCCCCCTTTGCTCCATGCATACCTCATGCTAAATTGTCCCATTGTCTCTCAGCCTTACCTTCTCTGCCTATTTAAGGCGACTTCACTGTGTGCGTGTCTGTGCTGGTTCACTCTACTTGGATGTCTATGTGTGTGTGCGCGGTCTGTATTTTAAATTTCATACTTATCTTGCAATTTAGCAATCTTTGAAATAGCGTAATCAACCAGACTATGCGTTAATTGTGTTTTGACCCACCGTCTGTGTTGCTTTATATGGTTTCCAAATTTTGCTAAACCCTGTTTGTTTGGTATGCTTCTCTCTCTGTGTCCCCTGTTGTATCTGTGTTAGTTCCCCCCTACTTGTGTGTATGTATATACATCTGGGGTTATGTGTTTCCTCTCTCTCGTAAATTTAGCTCTTCTGTACCTGATGATGGCTGCTTGTGTTGCAACCGAAACATCGTATGCTATTATGTTATTTTATTATTTCTTATTTATACGTGACTTTACCGAAAAAAACCAAAGAGTAATTCCTGCAGTCACGAAAGCTTTGAATCAAGTCTGTAGTGCCTCTTGTTAAACAGTGCTTCAGTTAAACAGGAAAATTAATAAATCCAGCAGGCATGACTTGAAAAGTAACAAATTTACATTTTGGGTGGCACTCTAAATCGTCCGGTAAATCGTGTCGCCAATTATAATTTCTGCGTTTATCTGCGCGTGTCTGTGTACCCCCAGTGGAGGAATACGTGCGCAGCTTGCTGGACAACCCTGAGTTGATTGACCGTCTGGCACTGGCCTCGGAGCAGGTGAGACTCCGTATGCGTGCATCAGCTCTGCCCCCCCCTCATATTTATGGTGCGGGCCTGTACCCTTGTCCGACCCCTCACTTCCGCGTTGCATCCAGCTGCCTCACTGAAGAAAGGGACACTTGCCTTGCGCTGAGTACGACGTTTCGCTGGTTGTAATCGCCAGGGAAACGATATACTCGATTTGTAAGTGCTGTGGGTTTACTCTCCAATACACTGGCGTGCTGCAGTAGTAACTAATTGACACGTTTTGTTTTACATAACAAACCTTACTAATTGTCTGTGCCGGGTTAACTACGCACATTTACGCGCTCTTACCCAAAAAACCTTTATTATGGATAATATTGGTCGCAAAAGAACACGTGTTAAACAGCTCCCGTTTAGAACGTCTCATCCTCACCATCAATGGTCAATCAATAAAATAAATCCTAGATTTATAACGTGGCATATTTACCAAAAAGCAGAGACGGAAGGGTGAAACTCTAGAGGTAGCTCTATGATATCCGCTTTTGTGGAACGTTCTCTAACACGGATGGCCGTACTGCTCTGAGATAAATCAGACTGGATCCTTCGTCTCGTTACGTGATGGCGGTTGCAAAATTGTTGTTGACGCGTGCATGTGCCGTGCGTGTGCTGTGTACGTGTGCAGGATGTGGTGGAGTCCTGGGTAATCTTCCCCGAACATCTCCCGCTGTCCCAGCTGCAGCAAGGTGTGCGCTCCGGCCGGTTTGTCCAGGGAACCTTCCTTGCGAGTCGTGAGAATTACCTGGAGGGGACTCTGAGGGTGCGAGGGGACGGTGACAGTGATAAAGAGGTACACGTTTCACAAGCCTGCGTCTGGAAGGAACAATGCTGTCCGATCGTATCTGTGTGAGTTTTAAAAACAAATTTATAATTAAGCAGTGGCATAGCGTTCTTGGCATGAGCAGTAGCTCTTAACCTTTACTGCAAGGCTGCAGTAAAGGTTAAGAGCTACTGGGCTAAAATATTTGTATTTTGAACGTCTTTTGCACCCTACGTAGGTGTCATAGCCTGGCTCCTGCCCCCCCGGCCTGTGAGTCTTGGTGCAGTTGCACTGCCTGCACACTCGATAGCTACGCCACCACAACTACAGTATATACGTTAATTGTGACTACTTTAATAATAGGGTTTTTCCCTTTTTTTTCTGGCAACAAAACTGAAACCTTTTACAAGGAATCATGTGTGCATTAACCACAATACTTGTGGTCAAAATGCAAACAAAAAACACACTATGATAATATATGCATTGTCCTTGAGACTGATTGGTTCACACCAGGGACGGCTTTCTTTTGAGCCTCGACCCAATTGGTGCGAGACCAGAGGACGCCAAAAGGCGTACGCATATATTGCAAATATTATCAGTGTGTTTTTGTTTGCATTTTGACCACAAGTATTGTGGTTAATGCACACCTGATTCCTTGTAAGAAGTTTCAGTTTTGTTGCCAGAAAAAAGGGGAAAAACCCTATTATATTTTGGTACTGGCAAAGGAGGTCTAATGATGGTTGTGACTACTTTGTTAACAAAATGAATGGTCTATTTCCACCTCCAAAATGTAACGTTAAATAACAATTAGGTACATTGGCCCTTTGTTGGAAAAAAAAAAACCCAGTCTAGAAATTGCCCTACTTGAACATATGTTACTGAAAAACATTGGTTTCAGAAGATTCATGGGCTCATAGTCCTACATTTTAAATTGTTTATTCGTGGTATTAAAACTCTTGTACAGTAAAACCTTGGATTGCGAGCATAATTCGTTCCGGAAACGTGTTTGTAATCCAAAGCACTCGTATATCAGTTGTGATCACGTGACGCTCGGCAGTACAAAGCTGCTCGTATTGCAAGACCCTCGCTCGTTTATCAAATTAATATTTATTAAAAATTTTGCTTGTCTTGTAAAACACTCGCAGACCAAGTTACTCGCAATCCAAGGTTTTACTGTATATGCTGCTCTCTAACAGCACTTGGCCCAGCGGTCTGTTAAGACTATACGGGGGATCTTTTTTGTCTGCGTGCAGGTGTTGATCCAGGGGCTGCAGCATTTAAACCGCGCGATGCACGACGACATCGTGTGCGTGGAGATGTTCCCCGAGGAGCGCTGGGTTGCCCCCTCCTCGCTGGTCCTGCACGATGAGGGCGTCGCAGGGGACGTTGCAGAAGAGAATGAAGAGGATGTGGTGAGTGGAGCGTCAACACTGCCGAACCAAAATCAAACCCAGACACCTGCAGTGTGCGTGTCTCTCTCCCCGTGGTCGCATGGATTTTTCTCCAGGTCCTCCGGCTTTTCCCTCCACAGTTACAATCTGACATGCACTTAGAGTATGTGGCTGCTATCAATTTCAAATGTGATAAGATACTTCACTGAACGATCATTTGTGGCCAGGTCACTTAAAAAGAGCTATAGAGCTCTCAGGGTCCTTACCTAGTAAAGTTATTTAGTTTATAGTTTTTAAATAGTTTTAATATAAATTTTGATTTAAAGCTTTCGTGACTGCAGTAATTCATATTCTTAGTTTTTTTTCGGTAAAGTCACGTTGAAGGGAAACAACAAAATAATAAAATATATAAAACAATAAAAAAATTCTCACGACGTTTCGACCATAACTCAAACGGTCGTCTTCAGGTGTGTTGGTTTGCATAAATTTATTTTTAAACGGCGCATTTATTTATTTATAAAAACGTTAGCGCCACGCGCAACGATTTGGCAGTTTATTTAGGACTAGCCCATCTATATTCTGAAAAGAGGAGGGGGGAGACGAAATTTTTTATAATGTATGCTGTCTGAAAGCCACTGTAAGCGTGAACAATCAATTAAGACCTGAAATGGTTTATCAAATCTTTCCAATGATTGCTAAGATAGAATCCATCTTCTCGGTTGAAATTGTCTCTGTGCTTGTATATGTGGATAGCCTCATGAACGAATCTCTCATGGAAGCCAGATGGCTTACAAAGAACCTCTGTCTTGGAAAAGTCAATGGCATGTGAGCCTACTGAATTAGAACAATGATCTGCCACGGCCGAGGTGTTGGTCCTACCGTGTTTAAGGTCTGCTTTGTGTTCACGAATGCGGTCCGAGACATGGCGTTTGGTTTCTCCAATGTAACTACTACCACAGAGGCAACTTAGTTTGTAGACACCAGGGTATTGTATGTCCGGAATCACATCTTTTACAGACGGAACCAGATCACGGATTTTATGTAATGTGTTGAAACGGACCTGGATCTTGTGTTTGTTCAGGATTTTGGAGATCTTTTTTGTGACCCCCGCAATGTAGGGTAAAGTGATGGTTTTGAAAGGCTCCTCAAGAGGGTTCTTCTTCATGGTTTGAGTGATAGCTTTGCGGATTGTATAGTCGGAGTAACCATTAGCCCTAAGAGCTTGGTGTACGTGCTTGAGTTCACTGCTTATGTGTTCCTGGTCGGATATGCATTGGGCTCTATGATACAGAGTCTTGATGAGAGAATTCTTCTGTGATGGATGGTGGTGGGAATCCGGTTTCAGATAAGCATCCGTATGGGTAGCTTTCCTGTAGACAGAGTGGCTCATTGAACCATCAGGTCTCTTTTTAATTAGGACATCCAAAAAAGGTATCTTGCCATCTATTTTGACTTCCATGGTAAATCTGATGGCTGGGTGTATGGAATTGATGTGGTCGAAGAATTGGTCTAGAGCAAGCCGGCCATGTGGCCAGATGACAAAAGTGTCATCCACGTACCTCTTCCATAAGGTTGGGCGCAGAGTGGCAGTCTGGATGGCGTCAGTCTCAAATTTCTCCATGAAAATGTTAGCTATAACTGGAGAAAGGGGGGAGCCCATTGGGGTGCCCTCAGTTTGTTTGTAGAAAGTTCCGTTCCAAGTGAAGTATGTATTGGTTAAACAGTGTCTCACCAGGGGGGGTACCTCAGTGTTTAGTCCTTGATGAACCAAGTCTTCAATGATTGCAATGGTGTCAGGTACAGGAACCTTGGTGAATAAGGAAACTACATCAAAACTGATAAGCAGGTCGTCTGGGGACAGGGAAATACCCTTGATTGTCGATACCAGGTGAGTCGAATTTTGTACCACAGAGGTGGTCTTTCCAGTGAAAGGACGCAGGATTTCAGACAAAAAACGAGCTAGTTTGTAGGTGGGGGAGCCGATAGTAGAGACTATGGGACGAAGGGGTGTATCTACTTTATGTATTTTTGGTAAGCCGTATAATCTTGGTGGCCTGGCAGCAGAAGGTTTCAACGAAAACTGTTTAGATTGATCAATTAATGCGGTTGAATCAGAAATTATTTTGTTGGTTTGTGTGACGAGGTTGTTGGTGGGATCTCTTTTTATTTTTGTATAACTACCATCGTCGAGTAATTCTTTAATTTTGTTGTTGTATTCTATTTTATCCATGATGACAGTAGCATTGCCTTTGTCAGCTGAGAGGACTACAATATCATTCCTCTTTTTTAATTTATATAATTCAAAACGCTCATCTTTGCTGAGGTTGCTAGCTGGCATCTTAGCGTTTTTGAGGGTTGCAGCGATTTCAGATCTTGCTACGTCTGCAGCGATGTGACCCAGGCCCCTGAGAGCAACGTCTACTTGGGCAATTATATCATTAACTGGTATGTGTTTAGGTGTGACTGCAAAGTTTAGACCTTTAGCTAAAACGGATTTCAGACTATCGGAAATAGAACTGTTACTGCGATTAATTACGACTTTGTTAACGTCTTACTATAAATGCACCGTTAAAAAATAAATTTATGCAAACCAACACACCTGAAGACGACCGTTTGAGTTATGTTCGAAACGTCGTGAGAATTTTTTATTGTTTTATATATATTTTATTATTTTGTTGTTTCCCTTCAACGTGACTTTACCGGAAAAACAAACTAAGATTATAGTTTTAATATAGTTTAAACAAAGAATAACAACAAAAACTCAACCACTTCAAGAGAGACCTTAAACATAATGAACACCGTGTGACCAGACAACAATCCACATTAGAGATGCTGTTAGCTTGATTTTGCGTTTATTAAATGACTTTACATTACATTACTTCAAAATCAAGTCAGGAGTGCTAATCATTTCATACTATTTTTGTATGTACGTAGGGGTTATTTGACCATACTTCGATGCGGGTTGGTGAACGGGGGGGGGCATAGATCAGGAGCATAGAAGGACAGGACAACAGTTCATTTTGCTGTACTGCGCTCTGCTGCCTGCCATTTTGGCGCAGAGCCTATACCACCTGTTATGCATATCCAGGCTCAACACGGTGGCGCTTCCACGGTCTGAGCTCCTTTTTAATGTTTATTTTAATTAACTTAATTAGAACTCAAGAGATCAGGACACGTATCATTTGCGAGAGTGACCTGGGTCACAGGGTGGCCTCTATATTGAAAACTAATTTCTTTAGAACTGCTTTTTGTATTTAGATTGTTGTCCTTTCCGCGCACCTCCGATTAGCATGGTTGGCTGTGTACGGTGCGAAATAAGTTCTACATGCATACATACCACAGTGACAAAATGCAAAACATAATAAAGTACAGCAATGAAGTTAATTGAAATTGGCACGAAAACAACTGTGGTTTATGAAAAGTCGACAATATTGCACAAACATAAACAAGTGTTAGATATTAAATCGCATGTAGTGCAAGTTGGCTTGGGCAGATTATTTATAGGCTGATCATTGCACAGTTATACTTATTAAAACGTTACGTAAACATTAAACACATATAGGGTGACTGATGTGCTAAGCAGGTAAGAGAAAATGTCAATCAGTGAAATCATAAAGAATCGAGAGATTAAGCATCAAATTGTGAATTAGATGGGAGGGTAACCTTTGTTGTAGATAATATTGGTCGCAAAAGCTTACGCGTTTTTTTTTAAACGTGTGGTATCTGATGGGCGTGTTCCGGTTGATTCTATCAATCGCCAGAACTGTTTTAACTTATAAATATTTACGGAGGACTCCTCACTGTGATCTTTTGTCATTTTAACAAAGCGTCAGTCTCATTATTGACATTGATGAGACACAGCATGAAACCACATCCGCAGGTTAAGCGCTATTGTTTTGGATTGCTCCTTCCCCTTCAAGCCAAATTGTATTGTGTTATGCAGTGAGTTGGTTAAAAAAATAGTTATTTCATTATTTCAGTGTGTGAGAGAGACGCTACTGTGGTGAGTGCTCATTGGAGTTTGCGTTGTCATCTCCCGGTGCTATCCCAGCTGCTGCTGCTGTCGTCGCTCTTGCTTAGATTACGCAACACGATGTTTGTCCTTTGTTTTGGTCTCCAGCTGAAAGCCGAAAGTGGGAAGATGCGTCGGCCCACTGGCAAAGTGGTCGGCATCATCAAGCGGAACTCGAGGCCGCTGTGCGGCATGCTCATGCCCAGCCCAATCAAGGAGGTGGGCTGATCATGTGTGTGTGTACGTGTCGGGAGCGGTAATGTAGCGGTTAGCGCGCTGCGCTACGAATCCTGGGACCCGAGTTGGCTTATATTTATCGCTCATAACCAATAAACAGCGCCAAATGTCTGAACCTGTCTTGGGCCCTTCCCTAGGTCGACTCGGCCATAAATGAGTCTCTGATGTGGCATGTAAACATCAGCGCTGTGGAGACAAAGGCGGTCGGGCATGGTGCTGGCCGTACCCACCCCGTCGTTTGCCGTACCAGCTTGAATAGGTGTGTGCTGACGGCACTTGCCCAAACAGTTTGTTGAATGCCTTACTGGGGGCTCATTGGGCGTGTTGCAGGCCACCCGCCACCTGTTCATGCCCGCGGACCGCCGCATGCCACGAGTGCGGGTGGAGACAAGACAAGCAGCGTCCCTGCAGGCCCACCGCATCGTGGTGGCCATCGGTGGCTGGCTGCGACACTCCCGCTACCCGAACGTACGACTGCACCGTGACGCCCCGGACGCCGTGACACCTCACCCGTCTGTCCCGTGGTCGGCATCGTCGGGCTCATCCTTCTGTCACTTGACGCGCGGCCACGCGGCTCTGTATGCAATACAGCCGTCGAACCCAAAACACGAACGGTGACACGGTGAATTGGAAGTCAGGGTGGATGAAGTGGCACCACTGTGATATTTTTTTGTTTGAAAGCATGGCAAACTCACCTGTGATTCAACCTAGGTTATTAAGGTGTTGTAAGTTGATAGTCTCAGCCCAGTCACCAATAACTGCACCAAAAACGATATTAAATTTGGTCGTGCACTTCGATTGTTTGATTTCCATCTCTGAGAAAACTACTGCGTTTGACTGCCATGTGATGAACATTACTTTGATTGGCAGAGTGGTTGGAAAAGCACTGCCCCCCTACAATTTGGACTGCATTTCACTTCAATGGATCTTAGAAGTAGCTCTGTTATGTCTGCTCCTGTGGGTCGTCCTTGACCACGAAGGGTTTGTATAGATTGCTTGTCTTGTGCAATACCATTAACACAATGAGAAACAAAATTGGTGAAAAGTTAAATATATTGTTAAGATGTATTCTTTGGGTTGTATCTTTGTTTAAACAGATGTCGGTTAATATTCTGCATAATGTACGTTAGGTACAAGGTTGGCATTGTGGTTGTGCTTTTCATACCTATTTGCCACTGCACAACCGAGCGGCACCATGGCTGGCACGGTTTAGTAGGCTGCAGGTTGTTTATCCACTGCAAAAGCGGATCCATGCCATGGACGGTCAATGCTTTGAACAAGGCTAGGCACGTGCAGATGATGCTGTGGTGCCACGTCCCCGTGGTGTACTGACTGCCGTCACACAATTAACGTGTCGCTAGCCCCGCCCCTGGCCCTGCTCGGCCCCCGGATATATTTGGATGCCTTGTGGGGCCAGCATACTACGGTTTGGTTCTGGTTCGACACGGCAAAAAGCCAGTGGGTGACCACAGACACTTCGAGAGATCTGCACTGTCTGGGTTCCAATGTACCAGTGGAAAAGGGATACCGGTGACGATTGGCCACGTATGTGCATATGCATGTTGAACTTCTTCCGTACCATACGTAGACAACCGTGCTAATCGTCGGTGTGCTTGTGCAGGGCCATTTTGTGCGCTCTCTGGGCGAATGTGGGGATAAGGAGACGGAGACGGAGGTGCTGCTGCTGGAGCACGACGTGCCACACCAGCCCTTCAGCCAGGCCGTACTTGCATGCCTGCCCCCTCCCACGTTCAGCATCACAGCAGAGGTACGCATGAGACGTGTGACGATATGTCAATTCATCGATTGAGTTCAATTCTTACGCCTGCGGTGTGTTGGTGTGTTCGGTCGTGCATGTGAGAATCCTTTACTTCAATGTTCTTTATTACAAGGCCCACGGGCCACTGGTGGCCCCTGGGTGGCCTTTGGTGTGGCCCATGACGTGTGGCCCCCGACATATAGGCCCCCGACAATAGACAAATGCGAAAACACCCCCCATCATCATCATCGTGCTGTCAAACCGCAATAGTTTCAAGATGTTTGGCCTGCGTAGAATACCTTCTAGAGGACCTCTCTGGAGCTCTCCCTCCAGTCGAGGTCCTTCCGCTGCACTGGCATGAACGAGAAGCCACGGGGCTCTACACCTTTACCGCAGACCGTATATAGAAAAGCCGTCGACCTGAAAGAAAGTCGATGGCTCGGACACATCATCGTAAGAAGAGAGGAAATTCACATCGGAGGAATGAAGGCGATGGACTTATGGAAGCACCAGGGCGGAGACCCGAGAGGCAGGCCTCGAGAGATGCGGATCAAAGTGGTGAGCCAGGATATGGAGGACTTTGCAGTAGCCGTGGAGATGGTCCAGTACATAAATGAATGGAGCAAGGGGACTACAGACTTTTTTCCTATAACACTGTACTTGCGTTCCTGAAGAACACCGAATTGTGGAAAAATCGCATAATAAATAATATAGGGTAAAGCACAGTCCGCGATAACACGTGAGATGCGTACGCAGGCTTAACAAAGACTTCGGGTACGTGAGTAGCATCTAGAAGCATCCAGAAACATCCCGCCTTGTGTGATGCTACACCGAGGCAACCGTACAACCGCTTATTCTGCCTCGCACAACGCAGTTCTGTTCACTCGATCGCCTTTTATCCAATTCGCATCCATGTTATGAAAAAATGTGTTCCCTAATGCATTCATCGCATTATATCTAATTCACGATATGAAAACACGCAGAGTTATAGGAGAACGGACTGTACTTTCAGAATATTCAGTCGCCTATTGAGAAGATAGAACGCCATTAGAATGAAGTTGGTTTACCCATGTATGGCTCACCCTGTGTTTTGTTTGTTGTAAGGCAGCGTTTTGTTGAACCTGGTGCTGTGTGTGTCCCGTACAAGGACCAGGCTGGCAGGGAGGACCTTCGTGCGTTGTCCATCTGCAGTGTGGATCCTCCAGGCTGCACAGACATCGACGATGCCCTACACTGCAAACCGCTCGACAATGGGAACACCGAGGTATTCATTTGGTGGTGGTAATCGTGGTCACGGTCGCGGTAATTCGTGCCTATTCCTTTCATGGTTTTGTCAATGCTAGCGGAGGTTACAAGGGGAGTTTAAGTGGCACAATGATAAGTGCACTGCACATTCATCCTGTCAAGCTGGTTTAGTTCCAGTCATGGCTAACACCGGTCAGGACTGATTTCAACATGGCTTGGTTCTGGCTTGATCTGCTCCGTTGCCTCCAAAGAAGTATGAGTGGCTCAGCTGTGCCTTGGCTCAGGCTCAGCTCACGGAAATTCTGAGCGTGGCTGGGAGCATGCAGAGATATACGTGGAGGCACAAGGGACACGGAGGCTCAGGGCTGTAACCATGCTTAGAGGCAGCTTGGGTTTTAAGCGTTGCTTTGATGTGGCTTATTGAGAATTAGAATCAGAATATTTATACTGGAGGAATCCAATGAGCTATAAAGCTATTTTTCACATGTCCAGTAGAGGCGGGTAAGAACGTTACAACAGCAAACAGTACAAAAACATAATAGTAGTGCAAAGTACAAGAAAGATCAACAAATAACCCAAACACAAACAAATACAACTAAACCATCCCCATCTTACCAGGAAAAGCCCACTGAGGTATTGATTTATTTTTGATTAGTGACCTGGCCACAACTGAATAGCTCAACAAAGTGGCCCATCATTTGGACATTTATAGCAGCCAAAATAATAGAAATAATCTCAATGCATGTTGCGCGAGAGCCAAGCCTGAGCCAAGCCATGGCTAAGACCCCACTGGCCTAAGTGTCCACGTCACTGGCCGAATGCCTGGTTCACAATGAATGCACCAGGTAGTAATGGGTGTGCATTTCATTTCACATTATTGTGCTTTGGTTGGAGTGGCTATGGTGGAGGTTATGCATGCATGTGGAGTGAGCGACTTCTGCCAGACGTCTAGTAGAAGGCGTCTTATTTATTAAAAGCACACAGGGCGATACACTTCGTAACGCGGCTACACCTAGGCTGTACAAACACGCAGCCCATCTGCGTCCTGCGTAGCTACGCTGGCTGGTTGACGAGCGTAGCGGCGGAGACAGAGCTGCTCTTGCAGAAGAACCAGCCACGTGGTCGGAGACGAAGAGATGACGACCGTAGCGACGCAACCAGGACCCAGACCCCACGCTAACAGCCCCGAAGTTCTGATTCGGTGCTCTTTATATCTGCCTGGAGTGGCCAAGCTCCACCTCTGGCCACGCCCCCTTTCTAGAACCTTCTAGGCCCTTCGGGATGGTTCCCGGAGCTTCTCGCCTGACTCCGCCGTTGACCTTTACCCCAGATACGCCCCTTCATAATAAGGCATTATGTAATGCAGCTATAACCTTAATTACCCTTACAGGCCGCAGGTATCACCCTGTCATTACACATCCATGCATGTGAGGGTGGTGACGGTGTGTTAATGTGTGTTCTAGGTTGGGGTACACATCGCCGATGTGAGCTATTTTATCCGGCCGGGGAATGCCTTGGATGAGGAGGCATCTCTGCGTGGTACCACAGTTTACCTGTGTGAGAAGGTGAGATGTGGATTTCTTCTTGCCACAATATCAAGTGTTTTACGACCCGCCGATTTCATCCTTTCATTCTTAACTTTACGACATGATGTAAAATATTACGATGTAACGATCATCGCGGTACCAGTTTCCCCACAACTTTGTAATTGTATTTGACATTTTCATCACATTTTTTTGCGTGCTTTTCAGTATTTCCCGTATGAATAACGATAACTTAAAAATGAATTAGAATTTAAAAAATGTGCAACAACAATGCTAAATATCTCTCATGATGTTTTAAACGAGGTGATTTTTGTGGATTTCTTATAATATGATGTACCGTGACATCATGAGCGGCAGGCTATCGGCGCAGTGGTAACACTCGTGCCTTGCAGCAAGGAGACGCTGGGTTTGATTACTCAACTCTTGTGCCTTTTTGCTTGCAGCTTTGTTTGTTCTCCCCCCTGTTAGTGAATGGGTTTCCTCTGGATTCATCAGATTTCCTCTAAATAAAACCCATACAATCTTAACTGGCATTCGCGAAAACATCCCCTTGCTGAACAGTTACCTGCAGGTGACTTAATCATGTGTGGGTTTGCTTGCAAAACACTCGTTGAGTTGGTGCATATGTATTTGCCAGATTGTGTTTATTGACAGAGAAGTTGTTGCGTTTATGTGTTTGTGCGCCTGCAGAGGATTGATATGGTGCCAGAGTTATTGAGCTCAAACCTGTGTTCCTTGAGATCCAACGTCGACCGGTGAGATGCACCAACAACTGTGAACTCGCGAGTGTGCACATTGCAACCCATACTCAGCAGCTAACGTGCGTTGTTGCCAGGTGCACATGTAATCCCATGATGCGTGGCACTGTTTAAGTGTCATTGTACAGATCCACACAAGCATGTGTACATACATAAGCAGCCAAACCAGGATGGCACAATGGTAACACATGTCTCACAGCAAGAATGGCCTAAGATTGATGCCCGACTTGGTTGCCTTTCCATGTAGATTTTGTATGTTCTCCCCCTATTTAGCATGGGTTGACTCCAGGTTATCAGGTTTCCTCTCATCGCTAACATAAACGTGTTATTACTACTATGATCCTTAACCATGGAAAGCCTCACTGAATCTCATAACTTCGGGAGGGTACTGCAAAGCTTTTGCAGTCGAACAATGGTTGCTACATATATATTCCAGTTGAGTAATTTGTAACAACCCAAACCGGTATTTGGCCAAACATCCCGCTGCTGAAAGAATGACTCGACTACCAAAAACTTGGCAAGACCCTCCTGAAAAAGAGTCTCGAGACTTTGCGAGGCTTTCCTGAGTGAACACCCTGCACCACTCCAATGTCGACGACTCTGCCACTCGACGGTGAATGGCGACGGTGCATGTGCTGTGCGCGTGCAGGCTGGCGTTCTCGTGCATATGGGAGATGACTCCAAAGGCTGAGATTGTGAGCACACGTTTTACCAAGAGCATCATCAATTCCAAGGTGATTCCCCCCCCCCCCCCCACAGACGTTCAGTTTTTGTAAAACTCTCGTTTGCTTTCACGTGTATTGTATCGGTGCCTTGCTATGTTAGTGCAGTTGAGGTTTCCGGATGGCTGAGAGGTCAGAGCGTTGAGCTTGCACCTCTGAGTTCACAAGTGTAGCGAGATGAAACTGGTTCACAAGTGGTAGTATGTATGTTGAACTTCTTTCGCACCGTACGTAGACAACTGTGCTAATCGGAGGTGCGAGGTAGGACATGAAAGTAGTGAGTTGATGGTCTCTGTCCAGTCAACAATCACTGCACAAAACACAGGTTTGTTTTTTTAGGTTAGATCGTGTAAATATGTAAATGTGTCATTAAACCCACCCCCACCCGACACAGCCAACTAATAAGGGTTGTCACGTAAACAGAACATGCCAATTCGTCACGAGTACAGCACACCGGTGTGTTGTACCAGTGACGAATTGGCCACGTTCTGTTTATGTGACAACCCTTACTAGTCGGCTGTGTCGGGTGGTGGCGGGTTTAACGACACATTTATGTATTTACACAATCTAACCCAAACAACCTGTATTATGGATGATATTGGTCACGAAAGCCTACGTGTTAAACTCACTGCATGAAAGACCACCAAATTACATTGCACTAAATTTGGTTAAATTCCAGCTTTGAGAATTAAAAAAATATATCAATTTTACTTTCTTTGGGTGAGCGTAACTCTCAGTGGTCATCGGGAGCCACGTAGACATCTGTTGAGTTCTGGCTTGGGCTTGGATCAGGCGTGGGCATTGTGTAATTGCGAGGACCCCATGGTTCACCCGTGGTGTGTTCATCGTATCCCCGCAGGCGTCTCTGACGTACGCAGAGGCTCAGCTAATGATGGACGACGCTGGGCGGAAGGATCCGGTCACCAGCAGCTTGCGTGGCCTCAACTCCCTGGCCAAGATCCTCAAGCAGAGGCGTATTCAAAACGGGTAACTCATTGTCAAGATCCTCATCCCCTCCACCGCCACTGGAGCGATGAGCCGTATTAATGTGTGCACCGCATTTAGTCGATCGGCAGGTCGCCTGTGGCGCGGTAAAGTGTGGTTACTCCCGTGTCTTCTAAGACATCCGGCCAGCGTGGAAGAGTAGGCTAAAATACATTGAGAGGGACTGTAAAAGGGTGTATCCCTAGAGGGGCCGCCTCTTATGGGAGCCCCCTTCTTCCAGCAGTGGCTTGAGCAAGCAATTGCAAGGCTGCACCTGTTGCTTTTTTGACCCCATGATGCATGAGGCTTGGGTGAATATCATGCACAAACAAGTGTTACAGGATTCATACTCTGGTTTTTTTCGGTAAAGTCACGTAGGTAAAACTATAAAATAAAATAACAACTAAATTAAATCACGACGTTTCGGGCGCAACACAAGCATCCTTCTTCAGGTGGGACAACCACAGCCAGAAACAATTGCTGAAGTGGGCAAAAAAGGGCTGTTGTAACAAGAGGCTATATAGGTAAGAGAGTGGGGGGGAGCAAGGGGGGAGAGATAGAGATGGGGGGTGTGGGGTAGGGGAAGTGGGGTGCTGCTAGAGGGATTAAAGGGGCGAGCACGGCAAAATGCCGGGGGGGGGGGAAGTGAGTGGGGCTGGGAGTGGGAGGCTGAAGAAGCTGGAGATGCGGAAATGAAGGCAACAATAAAGAAGTTAAGGTTTTACCTGGTTAATAACATCCTTCTAGATTGGAGTGTTACAGGCTGCTGCGGGGCTACATTGTGGGCAATAGAGGACAATGCAGTGACATAAATTTTTTACTCTTCTTAATGCTCCCATGTCTGTGCTCCCCCACCTTTGCCAACGCGTACTGACCACCACGGTTAAGTACGGTAAAACCACCCCACGACCCGTATGACAGGGGGCGGCCCTCATCCAGCAGTGGATTGACTTAACGAGCTGTGCATGTTCAACTCAAATATCTGAGTTTGTGAAGTGTCTTATATTAAGATTCTGTGTTGTTTTGGCTGGACATGATAATCGCTCATGTCCCTTCTCCACCCGTAGGGCATTGACTCTGGCATCCCCTGAGGTCCGATTCCACATGGACAGCGAAACCCACGACCCGATCGACCTGCAGACCAAGGAACTCAAGTGAGTCTCGTCAACAAGACACCTCCCATGACTGCGATCCGACTGTTGTGCAGATCTCTCTATCAGAATCAAAATATATATTTCTACTGGAAGAATCCGATGAGCTATAAAGCTCTTTTTTCACAGATGTCCAGTTGGGGCAGGTCACAACGTTACAACAACAAACAATACAAGCACACGTTAGGATTGCAAAGTATTGGAAAGGTAAACAAATAACTTAAACAAATATACAAATAAAACTAAACTATTTTTATCTTACCAAGTAAAACCCTGACCACAAATGATAGCTGAACAAAGTGGCTTATCACGTGGGAAATGTATTATCAGCAAAATAATCTAAGATAAAGAATCTTGACCCTTGTGGTTGATGTGTTGTGGTGGCGGAAACTGGTGCGTGTACACAGGGAGACCAACTCGATGGTGGAGGAGTTCATGTTGCTCGCCAACATCTCCGTGGCGGAGCGCATCGTAGGCGAATTCCCCGAGTGTGCGCTGCTCCGACGCCACCCGGCGCCTCCGCCTTCCAACTACGACATCTTGGTGAAGGCGGCGAAATCAAAGGTAGAGTTAGAACCCCTTTTAACGACCACCCTTGTTAACTAATCGCTTAACAACGGGCCTCCATAGAGCTCAATGTGTAGGCTTAACCGACCATTTCCCTGTTAACGACGGGCTCTTGTAGGTACAGTAAATATGAATTAATGCCACGTAAAAGGAAAACAATAAAATAAATATAAAACAATAAAATTATCACGACGTTTCGACTGCAACACAAGCAATCATCATCAGGTGTGAAAACCACAACAAGAAAATTTGAAAAAAGTGGCAGTTATTTTTAACGTTAGCACCACGGAGAGAGATTTGACAGTTTGTTCAGATGGACGAGTCCATCTATGTTCGGAAAAGAGGAGGGGGGAGACAAAAAATAATGGATGCGTTCTGACACCCACCTTAAGCGTGATCAATCAATTAAGACCCGAAATGGCTTATCAAATCTCTCTCCGTGGTGCTAACGTTAAAATAACCGCCACTTTTTTCAAATTTTCTTGTTGTGGTTTTCACACCTGATGATGATTGCTTGTGTTGCAGTCGAAACGTCGTGAGAATTTTATTGTTGTATATTTTTATTATTTTATTGTTTCCCTTCTACGTGAATTTACCAAAAGAACCAAGAATATGAATCCCTGCAGTCACGAAAGTTTTAAATCAAAATGAATTCATGCATTTATTAACAGTGTTTATTTTAATATGATGTGTTTATAATGTTAGTATCTTTATGTATTAATATCCATTGTTTAAATATTATAAAGTACGTTTTTTGGGTGAACAAGGGAAACTTTCGATGCTATCGGAACGAATTAAGCTTTTAACACGTATTTCCTATACTCGCTTAATGACCAAATCCTTTAATGCTCGTGTTCGTGGAACCAATTACCGTCTTTAAGAGGGGTTCTACTGTCTCTAGATTGCTGTTAACCTTCCTTCAATATCATCCTCCTCGCAAGGAATTCAGAGGTCGTCGGGTGGCTCAAATTTTTGTTTGAGGTCTTTTGGTTTAACCGGGTGAGAACTCAAGAGAACATAATAGTCTCATTTGCAAGGGTCACCTGGGTCACCCTATGACCCAGAGATTACAGCTGGGACCCTGGCTTCAAAATCCAGCAGCCACATTGAACATACTGTGTTATCAAGTGTAGGGAGTTGAAGGACTCGGCTCGTTTCCCAGCTACTCCACAGAAATAAGCAACAAAAAACCATCACGATAAATGTAGTACTGTATTTAATTTTAGATAAATTCCAGCAATGAAATGTTGAAATATCAGGTCGACTTATTGTGATGAACATTATGCTCAAAATGGGTGGGAATGTGCTACCCCCTACTGTGAAGCAGAGGTGTCTTGAAACGATGTCAGTATTGGCCTGAGCGAGCAATTGCAGGGCTGCACCTTTTACCTTTATCTTGAGATGTAGCCGTATAGTTTCCACTCGCCCTTAGAGGCAGAACAACTCAAAAGGTGTGACGAACCACAGACAACGCTGGAAGGCAGCCAGGCACTGTGCCAGATGTAGATTAATCCACTTGCTGTACTGCCTTCTCCTGGCAAGCCAGGTTATGGAAACCTGAATGCCCACAGGAAGTGCGCTGAATAACGTTTTTTTTCCAATACACCACAACCCTTGCTGCTTCCCCAGCACTGAACTACAAGCCACGTGCGGGATAGTCACCTCACAAACGCCGGTGTGCCCGATTTTTTTGCGCAGAACATCGAGATCCAGGTGGACTCGGCTAAGGCGTTGGCCGAGTCCCTGGACCGGGCGGCAGTGCCGGGAGCGCCACCATACCTCAACACTCTGCTGCGCATCCTGGCCACGCGCTGCATGATGCAGGCCATCTACTTCTGCTCCGGCATGGAGCCCGACACCCACCACTACGGGCTCGCCACCGCCATCTACACCCACTTCACGTCGCCCATTCGACGGTGACGTGCTCTGGCGTCAGGCACACGCGTGAAATCGACCTTCGCGATTATTGAGGGGACTATGTTGTTGTCTTGGTGTGGTCTGGGACTGTGCTGCCTTTCCCAAGTTTAGGAATTTATTTATTAATTGATGTACTTATGCAATGTTAACTTGTGATTACGGCACACCTCCAATTAGCACGGTTGGCTACGTACGGTGCGAATTAAGTTTAACATACAACTTGTATATCTTTTTTCTATTATTTACTTTTACTGATTTGTTTACCTTTCCTCTTCTTAGCACTCCTATCATATACCTACTGGACATCTGTCAAAACGAGCTTTTATCGCGAATCGGATTTCTCCAGGATAAAGATTCAGATTTTGAGTTATTTTTCTAAAAGGTCCTATAAACGGGAAGTTTGGCCAATTCCTTAAATGGTTGTTTGGCTTGTGTTGGGGAAAAACTAGAGGATCCGGAGAACACCAACGCCTACAAGGAGGGTGACAGTGTTCCACGTGCAGAATCAAGAATCCATTGCCGTGTTGCAGCGGCGGCCAAAAGTGAAATGCAATTCTGCCATGGATCGCTAACGATTTTGTTGTGGATCTTAAATAAGAACACAGATATGAGCAGGCAGCAATTTGCGCTACATCTGTTGACAAATAAAAAATCCTCAACAAAGAATTAAATTCATACATTAACAAAGATAATTTCCACCAGCAGATGGTGCTAGAACGTGGTATGGCCAGAGTACAGTATTCTATCACAGCGTTAAATCCATCTGAGTCATTGTTTGCGTAGCTTTCTGGTGGATCGTCAAACCCGCTGAGATCCACCAGAATGAATCTCGGTGCTTGGTGGATTAATACCGCTGCTCCGTTGGCATCTCGTGGCCATACCGCAGCCTGTATCTACTGTAAATTTAATCTTCATATTAAATAGAGGCTACAACAAATGTGAATATTGTTGTTGTTGTTGTCTCCCTGTACCGTTACAGATACTCGGATGTGATTGTGCACCGGCTGCTGGCCGTGTGCGTGGGCGCCGACCCCACGTACCCGGCGCTCACCGACAAGCAGAAGCAGCAGCAGCTCTGCAACAACCTCAACTACCGCCACAAGATGGCGCAGTACGCCCAACGCTCGTCTGTAGCTTTCCACATGCAGGTGGGAGGCGGAAGTGTGGGCCACGTGGAGCTTGCACGGCGTGTGCTTAGGCACCTGATAATGCGTCCATTCGTCTCTTGAAAACCATTTTTTAAGGTCACGAAAGCAGGCATCGTATTGTGCGTGTAGTAAGAATCAATTGTTTTCTATTCGCACGCTTACGTGTGGTGGTGCCGTGGCTGTACTGGTTGGCTACACTTGACATTGCTTTTCAGCATTCTTCTGTGTTTGCTGAAAAACCTGTTTACTTGGCACATTTGCCCATGATGTGACAACTTTATTTGATTGGCTCTGTCAGGTGATGGAGGATTATAGTCAATACAATTGACATTGTACCTTCACGATTGAACTCAAAATAATCCCCATGACATGATGCCAATAGCACAACTGGAATTAATTAGCGGGGGGATGCAGAAAAATACCTTAAATTTTGTTAAATAATTGTGGGCCTGGTAAGTGATGCGCGTGTGTCTGCTCT
The DNA here is from genome assembly GCF_048934315.1 of Petromyzon marinus. Classification (NCBI taxonomy): domain Eukaryota; kingdom Metazoa; phylum Chordata; class Hyperoartia; order Petromyzontiformes; family Petromyzontidae; genus Petromyzon; species Petromyzon marinus. Next base: position 2,502,740 of record NC_133721.1, read on the forward strand.
TGGCAACGTAGCGGTGATTAACGGCTGTTGTTGTTGTGGTCTTAGTTGTTCTTCAAGAGCAAGGGAGTGGTGAGCGAAGAGGGCTTCGTGCTGTTTGTGCGCAAGAACGCCGTGGTGGTGCTCATTCCCAAGTACGGCTTGGAGGGGACGGTTTTCTTTGACTCCAAAGATCTCAAGCTCAACGTTACCTTCGACGAGGAGGTAGGGCATGTGTTCACTTAACCGGAAGGCATTGGCATTTCCCGAACGGCTGAATTCTGCATTTAAACCCAGGACTGGCTTAATGCACTGGGACCCAAGCCCCCTGACCATCTCTCTACGATTAGGTTTCTATCAGACACACAGACACTTGGTTTAAGGTGGAAGAACGCAGTGAGATACGAAGCTCCGTTTTTTTGCCATTTGGCAGTGTGGACTATTACAGAGGAAGTTACACCGGTGGATACATTAGAGCCGGATGGCTCACAGGGCTATACCAAAATAAACTGAAACTGAATTTAATGATGTAAATGCGTTTCAATTATAAAACGGTCACAGTTAAATATGCTTTGGAAATAACTGCCATGACGGAGCCCGTATTGTCACGGAGAGGACATCAGATTAAAAATACAGTAAAATCCCTCAGATCCGGAAGAATTATAGAGAAAATCTAATGCTTTCTGTAAACAATGAGAAACTCAAAGGGCAGAAAAGTACTTGTAGAATAAAAACAAATGAGGGAAATAGTAGTTGATGCAAAAAGTGATCTCTAGATGGCAAAAAGCACATGTGTGACCAGTGGATCCGGTCCTTTCCAGCATGCCTTGCATGCCGCATTACATTGTCACTCTGCGTGGATAATGCACACAGCCTAATTTGGACCAGAAGCTCAAAAGGGCTTCTCATGCCTGGTTTTCAGCTCGCGCTGAGGTGGCCCAAGCGGTATTGCATTCGCTGTGTGTTGTGGAGGTTTGCGTTTCAAACTCGGTGGCCACTCCGGTTAATACTGTGGTGTGTATTAAGCGTAAAATATTTACAGGCTATCCGCTTTAACAGTGTACGTTAAAAGATCCTGTAACGTTATTCGTGTGCCAGCATCATGGTCCAAGGTTGGCAAATTACATGCAAATTACTTATTTGGGGAGCACATATCAATCGTTCGCCTCCTTTTACAAAGACGTAGCAGTGACCTTGAATGCAAACGTTTTGAGAATCAGTGAGGCTTTTCTGAGTGACCCATGTAATAGTATGAATAATAACGTTGGGTTTACGTCAATCCGTGCTTGTGTGCAGGGCACTTGGCAGAGAGCAGTCAGCGGTAGTGTAGTGGTTAGCGCTCTGCGCTACAATCCCGGCGACTTGGGTTCAATTCCTTCGCACGGTCAACACCAGTGATGATTATCTGAACCGGTCCTGGGCCTCCCCTAGGTTGACTCGGAACTCAATTGAATGCCTGGTGCGGTGTGTAAACATCGCCACTGGGAAGACAAAGGCGGCCGGGCATGGCGCTGGCGACCCACCCCCTTGTGTGCCGTGCCGGCCTTCATCTGTCCTCCTCGCCAACAGCACTTGCCCCAACAGTCTGTTAAGGCTACATTGGAGATATGTCTTTGTGTTTTGTGTAGGGCCCCACGCTGTGCGTGGAGGGCATCGCGCTGAACATGTTCGACCGCGTGTGCGTGCGCGTGTCGCTGGATTCGTCCAACCTGCAGCACCAGCGGATCCGCATGCACCTCGTCCGCCCGGAGGTACTCACCGTGCGGCGCGACGCGCAACCTCGGAATACCACCGATTTGTATTGTGACCATGCTGCTGTTGCTGCTTGCTGCGCCAGCAGTAGTGCACAAAAAACAAACGCTCGCCGCATCGGAACGTCAGCGGGCCGAAAATTAATGACACAAGCCACAGCATAGCGCTTGTTGCCATGCAACCCAAACTGTGGGACCGTATAGTAAACCCATAGAGACACAGAGATACATAGGAGATACAGAGAGACCCATTATGATTCCTAGAGATTCATAGAGACTCATACAGATACATAGCAGTGCATTAAAAACAAGCTACTGTACGATTGTGGCCATGCAACCCAAACTATGGACCACATTTTACACCACTGTAGTCTGCGCTCCTTCAATGGAGGGGGTGGCAAGATGACACAAACTCTCTCCTGAGGCTCTCCCGTGGCTATCAGACCCATACATTGGCATTTAGCCCCTGAACGTAATACCCTTATAACACAGGAATAAAATATAAACTCCGGTCTTGGATGGAAAAAATATATGTTTAGCTAGCATTTTGAGCTGCAGTCTGTTGTCCTATACCTCCTGTAACTGGCAAATTGGATATAACGCGATGATGAATGTATGAAGGAACACATTTTTTGTATAACGCGGATCCGAACTGGATTTAACTCGGTTGAATGAATGGAACTACGTCGCGCGAGTAGGAATAAGCGGTCGTATCGGCTGTCTCGGCGTAGCATCACACAAGGCGGGATGCTGCTGGATGCTTCTAGATGCTACCCACGTTCCTTAGTCTTTGTTCAGCCTGTGTTACGCATCTCACGCGTTATTGCGGACTGCGCTTTACCCCATATAATATATATTATTTATTATAACACGATTTTTTCAAAACGTGGTGTTCTTGAGGTACGCAACTACCGTATTATAGAACAGACTGTATATCCAAAGACTATGGGATACTATCCCTACCTATATCAGTTGTGACTGTCCGTGTGTTTAAATCCAGCTTGAAAACGTCGTTATTAATTGGCTTTTCCTGGATTCTGATTGGTTATTACTGTGAGGGGAATCATTATAATTAGCTTTTATTGCATTTTGCATGCTGTGTAAAGTGTCAGTATCACTATCATTGTTATTATCGGCTTTTACTTTATTTGTATTGGCTTGTATCTATACTTGAGTAGTTTTTTTAATGTCCAGTGCTTTTTTGAGATGTTTCGATATGCAAGGTACTGTATAAAATAGATTTTTATTATGGCCCTAGTTCATTGCACAAGAAGGGCCATTATCTGAAACGTGACCTATTTAAATGATCGTTTGGGGCTGTTGTTGATGAATGCGAGTTCTCAAGATACCAAGCTAAGTCAGGGTGTGGGAGCCTTGGTAGATATCAGATTTCTTAACAAAACTCCATGAGTCTGTTCTGCATGGGTTTCCTCCGGGTTCTCTGGTTTCCTCCCATATCTAAAAATAAGCATGCGTTGAAACTGGTATTAAGGTAGTTTACGTATCGCCATGGGCGGCAGGGTGGCACATTGGTAAACCCTTGCGTCTTGCAGCAAGAAAACTCGGTTTGATTCCCAACTAGAGTGTTACTGTGTGGAGTTGTTAAGTTTTTCAGTGTTAATAAGTGTAATAATAACGTATCACTTGTGTTGGAAATACCTGCATGTGTGTGTGTGAGAGCATTGGTGTAGTGGTTAGCACGCTGCGCTATGAACCCGGCAACCCAATTCCCACTCACCGCCAACACCAGTGAGGATTATCTGAACTGCTGTTTTGCCTACCCAAGGTCAACTCTTTCTTAAATGAGTACCTGGTGCAGTGTGTAAACATCAGCACTGGGGAGAGGTGTTGGCCACTTACCCCCTCGTGGGCCATGCCGTCTAATAGCAGCACAGTCTGTTAAAGGCTTATTTGGGTGACTATCTTCGTTGTACGTTTGTGCCATTTGTGTGTCCGCTGTCACAGATTCCAGGCTACAACCCTGCGGAGTCTACCCCATGGGGCTCGCCTTCTCCCCGGCCTAAGAAACCCAGACAGCACTAGTGTATCGTGGATGCGGTGTCAACAAGATGTCGGAGCAGGTGCATGAGTGGGCACACACTCTGGGTTTTACATCTGCAGAGTTAATTAAGTGTACATTGTGCTCGCAAGCAGAGGTGAACAATTGAAAAAAGCAGTGGCGGTTATGAGAATTGCTACCCTGAAGTAACAGACGGTTTGCACTCTGAACTTGCAATCCAGAGGTCACCGGTTCTTTGTTCTCCTGTCGCAGCGGTTCAAACGGTAGCGCAATTTTTTTATTTAGAATTTTTACCTTGCCAACCAGTACAATCAGCCAATTAAGGTGTATACGCGTCAAGATGTATGAAAGGTTTAGGATATCTTATGCCCCACTTCTTTGCCAGCCAAGACACTGACCCCCTTGTGATGAAGGTGATTTCACAAAAATATTGGTTACTGAATCGGTGGTGTTTATTGACTAACGCAGCAGTGTCCAACCCACAAAGCACTGTGATCCATTCTGGTATATCTCAACATGTTCCGTGATCTACCAGCAATATATGACCAACAGTTACCCGGATGGATTTCACCGACTAATAGAACACTGTAGACATGCCAAGTGCTAGTGCGATCTATTGGTTTAAAATATATATTATTAATCCATTACTTCTTAGTCGAGGATTTTGTTTTGCCATCTGCTATAATAAGAATTGCTTTATATTAGAGGTGTTTAATCCTATTTGTCCCGAGATCCACAATAAAAAATCTTTTGCGATCATCCACCCATGGATCGCGATTCACATATCGGCTACCACTGATCTAACAGTTGAAAACCAGTTTAACACGTAGGCTTTCGCGACCAATATCCATAACACGGGTTTTTTGGGTTAGATCGCGTAATAAATATTTAAATCTTCTTTGGTTCTTTCGGTAAAGTCACGTAGAATGAGAATGGAAAAACCACCTCTGCGGTACTAAATTCTACTCACCTGGTATCGACAATCAAAGACATTTCCCTGTCCCCAAACGACCTGCTTGTCAGTTTTGATGTGGTGTCCTTGTTCACCAAAGTCCCGGTACCTGACACCATCGCTATCATTGAAGACCTGGTTCATCAAGGACTGCATACTGATGTACCCCCCCTGGTGAGACATTGCTTAACCAACACATACTTCACCTGGAATGGAACTTTCTACAAACAAACTGAGGGCACCCCAATGGGCTCCCCTCTATCTCCGGTTGTAGCCAACGTATTCATGGAAAAATTTGAAACGGACGCCATCCAGACTGCCACTCTACGCCCGACCTTATGGAAGAGGTACGTTGATGACACCTTTGTCATCTGGCCACATGGCCAGCCTGCTCTAGACCAATTCCGCGACCACATCAATTCCATACACCCAGCCATCAGATTTACCATGGAGGTCGAAAAAGATGGCAAACTACCCTTTCTGGATGTCTCAATTAAAAGGAGACATGATGGTTCAATGAGCCACTCTGTCTACAGGAAAGCTACCCATACAGATGCTTACTTGAAACCGGATTCCCACCACCATCCATCCCAGAAGAACTGCCTCATCAAGACTCTATACCATAGAGCCCAATGCATTTCCGACCAGGAACACATTACCAGTGAACTCAAGCACGTACACCAGGCTCTCAGGGCTAATGGCTACTCCGACTACACAATCCGCAAAGCCATCACTCCAGTCATGAAGAAGGATCCTCTTGTGGAGCCACTCAAAACCATCACCTTACCCTACATTGCAGGGGTCACTAAAAAGATCTCCAAAATCCTGAATAAACACAAGATCCAGGTCCGATTCAACACAGTACACAAAATCCGTGATTTAGTTCCATCTGTAAAAGATGCTCTTCCAGACATACAGTACCCGGGCGTTTACAAACTAAAGTGCCTCTGTGGTAGTAGCTACATTGGAGAAACCAAAAGACATATCTCGGACCGCATCCGCGAACATAAAGCAGACTTGAAACACGGTAAGACGAACTCCTCTGCCGTGGCAGACCACTGTTACAATTCAGTGGGCTCACATGACATTGACTTCTCCAAGACGGATGTTCTTTGCAAACCAACCGGCTACCATGAGAGATTCGTTCATGAGGCCATTCACATATACAAGCACAGAGACAATTTCAACCGAGAAGATGGATTCAGGCTTAGTAACCACTGGAAGGATGTGTTAAATCATTTCTGGTCTTAATTAATTGTAATTTTACGATGACCTTCAGACCGCAGCTCTTTCGCCAGCATTGCCTCTTAATACCTCTCACACCGCGGTTAATGGTATGGTTTACAACATGGAGTATACTAGGGCCTCGCAGCTGTCTCTCTCCCCCTTCTCTGTTCCGACCATGGACGAACTCGTCCGTCTGAACGGGGCCCGTAGCTATCCGTGGTACGGAAATTTGAGGGTAAGAATCCACCCATTTTTTCGCCATATAGCATTGTGATATATAACGACTTATGGTTGGTAGCTTAGCTGATTGGAGAATATAGAGTTTATTGATAACATGAAGGTAATTTATATTTTAGTTTTTATTGGTTCACTATATAGTACTGTGAATAGCTCAGATGTGTAGTCATTTCTGTGACCAGTCACTAGCAAATCACCCAGTTATTTCAATGCTAAATTCGCCTAGTTATTTCAATGCTAAATTCTCCTGTTTGATTTGTACTAAGTGCCTCGGTGAATGTGTATGCTCTGACGTCAACGTAGCTATTTCTGTAGCAGTTACAAGCGAATCACTCAGCCATTTCAATGCTAAATTCTATGCTAATCCCATTGTCAAGGGGTGCCTCTGCGGATGTGTATGCCTTAACTTAGCTATTTCAATGCTAAATTATATGCTAATTCCTTTTAACAATGGGTGCCTCTGCGGATGTGTATGCTTTAACTTTTAACATAGCTATTTCTGTGACCAGTCACAAGCTAATCATTCAGCCATTTCAATGCTAAATTTTATGCTAATTCCTTTGTCAAGGCTCTTTGTTCCTCTCACACAGCTTAAAAGCCGTGATCTGAACGTGGCTCTCTCACTCCAGCGCTGTCCTACCAGACAGTCTCGCCCCCTTCACCTGATGAAGGCCGCTTGTGTTGTGGCCGAAACGTCGTGAGAATATTATTGTGTTATTTTATTTTATCAATTTATTATTTTATTCTCATTCTACGTGACTTTACCGAAAGAACCAAAGAAGATGAATCATTGCAGTCACGAAAGCTTTAAATCGAAATATTTAAATATGTCGGTAAACCCGCCACCACCCGACACAGCCAATTCGAAAGGTTTGTCACATTAACAGAACGTGCCAATTCGTTACTAGTAACATCACACCGGTGTCTTGGAGAGCAAAGCCACAACATTTACAATCTGAGTACAATGTTTCACCAGTAATTACAACCAGCTTCATCAGGCGACAGCCAGATTCGTGGAGAATCCTCGTCCCTTAATGCGCATGCATAATGTTTGTTGATTAACATATAAATAACCCAATCGGAAATGGATACCCATAGTCATATGCATTCATTGATTCCCCTCCCAATTCGCGAAAGAAGTGCTCACAAGTGATGGCTGTCGCCTGATGAAGCTAGTTAGTGCTGGCGAAATGTTGTACTTAGATTGTAAATGGTGTGGCTTTGCTCTCCAACACACTGGTGGACTGTACTAGTAACGAATTGACATGTTCTGTTTACGCGACAAACCTTACTAATTGACTGTCGGGTGGTGGTGGGTTTAACAACACATTTATATATTTAAACGATCTAACCCATAAAACGTGTATTATAGTTGAAAACCTACAATTGTACCAGGTTTGGCCTGTCGGAGTGGGCCATTAGGGTGGCCACTCAGAGGGCAAAGCTCTGGGGAATCCGAGCAAGAGCTTCGAAGTATGATTGTGCACGGTGACACCCGCAGGGGTCTCGTGATGGATGGCAAATGGAAGATTTTTTTATCGCGAGAGGATTCCCTGCAAGGGATGTTAGGTTACTTATTCTTGTGAGGATGCCATTTACTGTATGAAGGGGCAGCGGTCAGCTGCATAGAACAGAGTATAAAATTCCCCGAGCTGTTGCTGTTTAAATCGTCGGTTTAACGGAGAATTTCACCTCAGGTTTTTTTTACACAGCTGCCCCACCCCTCATCAGACTCTGTGCAATCACACAAGGAATGTTTTTGGAAAAAATGTCGGTGTCAGAAAATTTTAAGGTTTAATCGTTTACAAATGCGCATTTCGTTACAGCTTCTCTTGTCCTTTAGACGTGCAAAGATAATTTCTGACAAAATATTGACACGTTTTCAAATTGTTTCGTAAATGGTTATAACTTTGCTCACGTATATACAGTACTTGGGCAATAATTCTAAGCTCCTGGAGTAGTGGTAAAGATTTAAGCGAGTTGATGTCTTTGCGACTTTGTGTAAATGTGTTTAACATTTTTTAGCTGAATCGTACATTTACAAGCATGTACACATGAGTTATATGCGTTTATATACAAAATTAGATCGATTTATTTTCCATGCATCTGTTATTTTGGTTACTTTAAGTTACGTTTTCCACTGCTGGATGAACATCTCGCCACGTGATGTTGGATGTCAGGTTTAGTTTGACCATACTTGACCATGCTGGTCACTGTTGGATGATAATAATGTCCACTTGCAATGCACCACCGCGCAGTATTCACTCGCCTTCGAATCGAGTCCTGCACCGCCGTTTCACATGCAAATTTGATTCTCAATCCCTGGGCCAACTTGCTCCTGATTAGCATGCGATTTGCCACATTTCGATCTCGGAGGTGATTAAATGCGCCGGCTTCCAGGCTTGTTCAGCCGCTCGGAGCCCAATTAACGAAAATTGTTGCCAAAGCAAAAGCGTGAGCTCGAATGTTTGTCCGTGTTCTTTTCAAACCACCAGTCGAACGCCGGCCTCTGCCCACTCCGACCGTGCGCAGGCCCTGGCCGTCGGGGAGGCCCTCATGGTGCCTCACGGCAAACGTGGGGCCCGGGTGGGCGCGTCGACGGTTGATCGCGTACAGGCGGTGCAACTCCCACAAATGAAACATCACACCTTGCTGATCTCGTGTCCAGGAGCATAAACGATCATCACGCAAACTCCGGTCATCCTCGCAGCAGCAGCTCTTGGCCATCGAACAAAGACGATCACCGCTTCCTTCCGATATTAGAAGCCACGAGCTATGAACGACTCGGAGGTTCGAGCAACCACAGCCGAGTGGGAAGGCAGCAGCAGCCCAGGCGGTGAGCCAGCTCCAAAATCCCCCAAGCACTGAAGTTCTCGATTTAGTACATTGAAAGACACGACAGTAAGTGAAACAACGTAAATCGAAACCAATTTTGCCATTCACTTGAGGGGCCGTCCATAAATGACGTCACGCAATTTTTGACCTCGTCACTCGGCGTCACAAAAAGTCAGACCCCCCCCCCTCAAATATGGCGTCACAAAGCTCTGCCCCCCCCCAAAACCATATTTCCATTTTGAAAATAAAACATGCTTCAACTATTGCCATTGTAGTGCGTGGCGCTGCACTGATGTAGGAGTGTTATAACAATTAGTGTTATAACAATTCTATACTTAAAGTTGCGCATTTTGATGTGACGTCACATTTCTCAAACCCCCCCCCTCCCCCACGTCACACATCGTCACAAATATCTGACCCCTGACCCCCCCCCCCCCCCCCCGAGGTGCATGACCGCGTTACCGTGTTCATTCTGTGGTGAAGGGATGAGGAAAAGGAAGAGGGAAAAGCATCCAGCGTCGCCGCACGCAGGCAACGTGTATATCACAGTGGTAAAAATATAAAAATACATATATGTAGTGGGTTCCACGGAGACTGGAGACGTCTTTAGAGGCAACACGGTTTATTTGTAACTATGAACAGAACTCCCCTTAACTCCCACTATTTAGGGAGGTACAGCCTCCGGGCTAGCGTGCCCTCGCACTGATCAAACCTGGCTCTCAGCCCTCTGGCTATCTGTGCCCTAGGGGAGGCTAACTGACCCGACCCAGCCAAGGTACGGGTTCCTGACCACTGGTCCGAGCTCGGCGCGGCCCTTACAAGGACGTCGGGCTCGAGGTCCCAGGGTCCTAGCTAGGGAGGCTACTCTGACCCGACCCAGCCAAGGTGCGGGTCCTGACCACTGGTCCGCGCTCGGCCCCGACCCTTATAAGGATGTCGGGTCCCAGGGTCCTAGCTAGGATGGTCTTCTGTTCTTCGTCTTCGGAGCACTGCCCCGAGCTGTCCCAGAGGTGCCCCTTTAATACACCTCTCGGGGGCTCTCCGCCCCCGGTGCCGCCCCCTCTCTAGAACCTTCCAGGGGGCTCTGGAAGAACCCCCCAACCCCTCACCTGGGGCCTGGCTCTCTCTGTCCTTCCCCAGCTCAGGGTGGCACCCCCTATGGGCTTGTGCCCGCAACTGCAGGTAAGTATACCGACGGTATAGGATGTGCATTTATTACGCTACATCTATGCGAGAGAGGTTGTGGACAAGAGTCTGCTCTGCGGGAAGCAAGCATTGCCATACGAATGAGATGAGCTCGCGTTCGATGCGGGCAGTCTTGAGGACGTCCGTCGACAGGCACGCGTGGAGGCACGCCGTGGTCACAGCGCAGCGCCGACTAGTGTAGGTGGTGATGGCCCAGTTGTAGAGAGGAATGCCGGAGCTTCGAGCAGATGTAGCCGAATGTAGGATAGAGCATCTTGAGGAGCGTTGCCCTCGACCCCCTCCGGGAGGCCGTATGGTTTACTTGGCACTCCCGTCCCTTAGAGTCCAGTCTGATGTAAGCCTCCTCAGGTTCCAGCAGCCTGGCTTCGTAGGTCTTCATTGCACCGCTCTGCTCGTCTAGCATAGTCTGAAGGGTCATATGTGGCTGCCTCCTGAATCTTCACCCTCCTGCAAACCTTACTCGACATCTCGTTGAGGACCCGAAGAAGGGCAGTATTCTCTTTGTTTTTTTTTTACAAAAGGGCTTGTAAGAGCTCTCGTTCCTCCCACCGGGATCTCTGGTGTCAACTTGAACGGGGTGGGGGGGGGGGAGACAAAGCTATGGCTTTTTTCCCAGGGGATCTGTCTTCCATGGAGCACAAAGATACAGGCGGAAGGTCCCCTTGGCCTAGCCATGAGGTCAGGCTCGAGTTGCTTACTGAGGACCCTACACCTAAGGAGGCTGTGGATCGCCCTAGGAAGCTCCAAAGTAAAAAAAACAGCTTTCCAAGGCCCCCTATAAAGTGCCTGAGGCCAGGTAGAAAAATAAGAAAACTATCAAACAGGAAAGCGAGTGGTTATGTTGGGTCGAAAAAGGTAATGTTCTAATGTAGGGGTTGGAGCGGTCATTGCTGCTTACTCGACCATGACGTCACTGCAACTCGTTTGATTAACACTTTTAAAAGAAAAAATCACAACGCGCACTGAACATATTATTCCGAATCGGTTTTACCACCACTACCACCATGACACAGTGGCAAGGCTGGCACATCGCAGTGCAGCTGCTAGGCTGAATCATATGAATAAATATAATCAAATCTAGAAATATCCTGTATGTACCCAGGAGAGCCACATTGAGTCTCGAGACTCATTATTAGCTCCGTGCTGCATTAAGATGTTTGGACAATTTCAAGCATCAGGGTTCGGCACGTAGGAGGAAACCGGAGAAACGCGCAGATGTTGTGAAGCTGGCTTGGTGGTAGAAGTCAGTCCAGAACATTTGGCCCCACACCTATCACTGTAACGAATCAGTGTTCTACGGGAGCATTCTAAGCGAGGACTGATTGTATTAAAATCTACTTTGATCTACGAATCGTAATGTATCAATAATGTTAACGTGTAACATGCCCCATGGTTTTTCTTAATCTGGAAGGAGGGAACAACGGATGATCTGTGTGCTGATGATGTTGGTGATGATCTCGTAATGGCTGTTCACTTCAAGGAGTGGGAGAGTCTGATGGTGAACCTGGATTGTGCCAATAAGAGGTAGGGCCTTACCATTCGCCCTACCAAACAAATCAAAGCAGTACCTGCCTTGATATTTTGTATGTCTTCAAGGACTCCACCCCCTCAACTCCGCATGATAGGTAGTTGTGGAAAGAGTGGAGGTATTCCCATATCTGGGCAGTTGTTTATGACCAGCTCCGATTTCAGAGCGGAGGTCTTACTCTGAATTAGTTCAGTGGCATATCCTTTTTTTCAGCTGCTTAGTGCTGTATAAAAGTTACATGGCCTATCACTTCATACAAAGCTCTGGTTCTTTTCTGCCACACTTGTCCTCTCCCTCCCAGCTATAACCTCCCGAAAGCAACATTTGACCTTTGTTTTGGCGTGACAAACACCAGTGAAAGCAAAACACCGAAAGTGTAATGACTACACGTAATGCAAGAATCTCAGTTGTATTTCTCAACGGGTATTGAATATAAAGTCCCAGGAGTGGTGAAGGTGCATCAACCTGCAGACCCACAGGTGGCAGCGGTGGATTGGCCTGCAGACGTTGGGGTGGTGGTGGATTGGCCTGCAGACCTTGGGGTGGTGGTGGATTGGCCTGCAGACGCTGGGGTGGCGGCGGTAGATCGGCCTGCAGATGTAGGGGTAGCGGCGGTGGATCTTCCAGCAGTAGCCGACCAGTGAAGTTCTCGAATAAATTTACGCAATTTGCCGAACCTGGTGGCTTTGGCACAGGCGGTGGTGGATCTCCCAGCAAAAGCTGGGGAGGCAGTGGTGCATCTGCCAGCATGAGCTGGGTTGGGATGACAACGTTGGATCTCCCGGCAGCAGCCGGGGCGGTGGTGGCGGTGTTGGAGATGCCAGCAGCAGCCGGGGTGGCAGCGCTGAATCTGCCAACATCAAGCGCCATGGCGGTGGGGGTGAATAATATGCCAGAAGCAGTCGGGGTGGGGGTGTCGATGCATCTCCCAACAGCATCCCTGGTGGTGGCGGCGGAACTGCATGTGGCTGCCAGGATGGCGTTGGAGGCAGTGGTGGTGTTGGTGGAGACCGTGGCCGTGGCTTTCTCCAGCTCCTTGAGCTATCAACGCATCATTTCCTACTGCAGATGGCGCTCCACATTCTCCCGTTTGTATACTTGAGTGCAGGGAAACATTCGACAGTTTGATCAACATTAGCCCCTACACGAGCCTTCTAATCATCGCAACTCTTCAAACTATATCGCTTATATAATGTACATCATTTCAGTCACAACAAAAATTACATAAACACATCGGGGCTGTGAAAATTACGGCTTCGTATTACCAATATCTTGCCTGTCCAGAGAAGCCCATGAACTAACGTTGTACATACAAACTCATAGACTCAGAGGCCCATAGACTGAGTCACAAATAGCAGTGGATAGGGCCCGGAACGGTGTGGTGTTAGTGAAAATATGAACCCAACTGCATCCTTTTCAATGGAACCAGGGACCCAAGTGTCATCATAGGCTTTCCCTCGCAATCGAGGATTGCCTTCCAGAGAAAATTTGGATTTTCTGTGGGTCCAAAGATGGCTGAAGAGACCAATCTGGGATCGACAGATTCTGCCGCAACTCTGGCACATGTGTCCAGAAATAGTGGTGGGTGGAACTGCATTAGTCGGGCTGCAGGCTGTTGTTTCTGCCATTCCCACTTTTTCTGTTTCTGCTATTAAGTTTTAAAATGTTTGGCTTCTTGAAATAGACTGTCTCCATCTGAGGTGATCCTGGGAAAGATACTCCCTTGAGTTAGTGTCGATGGAGCACTTCTTCATGTTGGACTTGAGGACATCCTTGAAGCACTTTCTCTGACGAACTACATTCTCCCACTTTTGGTTAGTCAAGTTTGACAGTTTTTCATTGAGGCATTGGTGGAAGAGGTCTTGCTTAATGGAGTCCTATAAAGCTTCAATGTTAATCTTCTGTAGACATCTCTTCTGATGAAGCCGTCACTTGCGAGCCAGTTTTATGAGCATGGTTGAGCAGATGAGTCAATGATCAGTCCAGCCACCAGCAGCTACTAGAACAGCCTGGATGATGCAGACATCTTTGGGATCCTGTTCATGGACAATGACGTAATCGATCAAGTGGCGGTGCTTAGATCACGGATGATGCTATGATGTTTTGTATTTGTTTTTTCTGGCGTAACAGGGTGTTGATGATGATGACTCCATTTTCCGTGCATTTAGTCAAGGGAAGGATGCCGTTGGAATTGACTTTACCCACTCCTTCTTTCCCGATGGTTCCATTACAGAGGTTTATGTTTCTTCCAACTCTGGCATGCATATCACCGAGCAGAATAAGTTTGTCTCCCACAGGAACAGTAGAAAGGACCTGATCAAGGTTGACGTAACATTCATAATCGGAGTGAAGAATCAGGGCATATACGCTGATGACAGTAGAATATTGGCTCCCCACCAGTTTGAGACATAGAGTCATGAGGCGCTCACTCATCAAGTAAATTCTTGATGGAGAAACCAACTCTGTGCAGCCGCCGCTGTTCTTCCTGTCTGCCTTTCCAGAAGAGGGTACAGCCAGCTCCTTGTTCCTTGAGCTGCCCCTTCTCTTCTCGTCGAGTATCATTGAGGGCAGCTACGTCAGTGTTGTGTCGTCTGAGTTTCCGGGCCACGATTAAGGTGCAGCATTCTGGGCGTTCACTTTTAGTCTTGTCCATAAGGGTCCTGACATTCCAGTTCCCAAAGGTAATTATCTGACTTTTAGTTTTGTTTCCACCACAGTAATGGGGATCCTTCTGAACGTGGTTATCCAGTCCGGAAGAAGTGAGACAGACTATGTTTAGGGCCACTTTCCTAGCTCCTTCCCCACGTGGGGTGAGCAGAGTGGATCATTTGAAAGGACTTCTTAGTCGCAGGTACAGCTGCAGAAACACACTCTTGTTTCTGCTGAGTGTTAGACGACCTTCTTGTAGCTGCCACTAGAAGCTTCCAGACTTCACAATCAAGCTCCCGTCGTCACTAGCTGGTCACCAAAAACACTGTATTGAATGGGCCAGAAGATGTTGTTCCTTTAATGAAACACGCCTGTGCATGATTTATTTTATTGTGGAGAAGCTAATAATTGTTTTTTTACCCTATTATCTGGCAACAAAACTGACACCTGTTTTTTACAAGGAGTCATGTTTGCATTGACCACAATACCCGCGGTCGGAATGCAAACAAAAAACATAACTCTGATAATGTATGCACTGTCCTTGAAATTGATTGGTCCACACCCGAGACAGCGTTCCTTAGAGCCTAGTCTCACATGGTGTTGGACCAGATGACGCCAAAAAGCTGTTGTACAGTAGCTTCCACACAGTTCTTGAGAGAATGGGACCATGAATCCAATGGCAAGGAGACCAGTACGATTGGAGATATCGTTCTGCTGCAGTCTTGGTCCGCCTTCACAGCTGTTGAGATGTTAACATCTTCTTCCTCCTGCTCTGCTGTTGAGGACTTGTTAACCCATGGCTGGTGGCAGACATGTTTATTATAATGGCGGCCTATACTCGCCATGTGGAAGCATCGTTAAAGGGTATATGTCGCTTTTCAAGAGGAAAACCATTGGCATTTTCAGTCCTAACCACACCCTGGTGGTGCTGTCACTGCTTGGTCCACAACTGCTTATCCGCCAGGGTTGCCGCTGCTTATTTTGCAGCTAAAGTTCACAGAAGGTCGTTCCACTATCCACCACCTGCGGATACGCTGGGTCCCTGATATACAATACCCTGGCGTCTACAAACTAAGCCGTGTCTGTGGCAGTAGTTACATTGGGGAAACTAACCGACATGTCTCGGACTGTGTTCATGAGCATAAGGAAGATTTGAAACACGGTAGGACCAACACGGTAGCCTTGGCTGATCATTGTTTTAATGCGGTTGGCTCACACGCCAATTGATTTCTCTAAGACGAAGGTACTTTGTAAGCCCACTGGCTATCAAAAAAATTCGTTCATGAAGCCATCCACATATACAGACACAGTCACATTTTCGACCGAGACGATGGGTACAAACTCAGCAATCATTGGAAGAACGTCATCAACCAGTTTAAGTCATAACTGGTGTTGTTCTCATCCTGCCACCTTCCGATGTTAGTTTTTATTTTCCCCGTAGGTTCGGCTCTCCGATCTTACATTAACAGGTGAAACAAATTTCACACCAACATAGCCCCTTCCGCATGCTGACCTAGATGTGGCGGCAGCTCTGCGATCTTACATTAACATGGCAATCTCTCACATTAACCTAACCACCTCCGCGCCCTCGTCATGGAGGCCGCTCTCCGATCTTACATTAATGTGCTAATTTCTCACATTAACATCACTAGCCACGTCGTTTATGACCCTTGGGCTACACCCATTTTCAACCTTTAAAACAGTCTGCCTCAGCAGCTTTCCCCCTCTTTCTTCTTCCTGATGACGATCACTTGTGTTGTGATTAAAACGTCAGAGCTTTTTTGTTTATTTTATTTTTATTAATTTGAACCTATCTACGTGACTTTACCGAAAGACCCAAATAATATGAATTCCTGCAGTCACGAAAGCTTTAAGTCAAGATTTATAGTAATAACTCTTCCTCAGATCTAATTAGATGAAATCATTACCAGATGTATTTGCACCATTCCTACAATGCAAGGCTCTCACGAAGGTGATATGTTTTACAGACGGGTAGAGTGTGCCATGGTTTCACATTAAGGGCAATGCTGCTCTGTGGTTTTAACCAATTGGATAATTGGAAAGTATTATTTAAAGTCTGGTAAATTTGGACTGTGGCACTGACGCAAATGGCCGGCTCTTTTTTGAATAACAACCACCATTAGTTTAACAAGCCTAACTGATGAAACCCAAATGGGAGCCGGTATAATTATATTGCTTAAAACAAATGCTGCTGGGGAATGTTGGTGGGAAAAGCCATTAGGCTGATGTATTAAACATCGTATTCTGATTTATGTGGAGACACAAAAAGCGAGTTATGCTTCTACAGTATTTGCTTGTGCAAAGCATGGACAATCATTGCCACAGAGACTGAATCAGCTTGGTGGCTAGGAGATGTTAACTACCTCACCTGGTATGGAGGAGGCCGAGGGTTTGATCCCGACCCTGATGCCTTTATAAGGAGTACCTTGGATATCGAGGTGGTTACATTTTTGGAAAGTGTAGCAAAAGCCAAAAGCGTGATATTCAATACTTAAGCTTGACCTAAATAATGAGCTTACATACACGCAACCAAAAATAGACACATCACAATGGAAATGTGCTGTACTGAATGCCAAATTTACTACTATAATGAGCCAATAATGTCTGTGTCCCGCACGTGACGTCACTCCACGTCGAGCAGGCCCCGTCATTAATACTCATGAATAGACTAATCTCTCACAATACAAAGGCCACTGCCACAGCCATTGACATGCTAATCTCACAATACAAAGGCCACTGCCCCAGCCTCTGTGGTTGGACCATCTCTAGCTCCACCCACCTATCTTGATGCACTCATCTCAGGCCTATATAAGACCTTGTCTCAGCAACTTTCGGGTGACGTCACTCCACATGGGGGGGGCGAGGTGCCTCCTCCCCCCTCCTCAGCGTCAACTTAGAAACTCACTACAAAGGCAGAACCCTCACGTCATGCGATCTCCCTAACGCTATTGAGACATCGAAGTAAAAATGACGTCATGATGAACAAGGGATTATAACCTTTAAATGAAATAGGTCTGTCACCGCGGCCTTACAAATTGCACACAAATGGATGCAATGAATATCACTTCGCGGTCTGATTTACTGCAATAGATTTACTGCAATACACCCATCCTTGGACGGGCAAAAGGCTAGTAAACAAATAATCCCCTCGCCTGCTCCCCACCACAATATCACACAATGATATAGTACTTCCTTGTACAGTATACCCGCTAAAGACCAAAACTAATCCCCATGATAGGTAAATTGATATACATAGAGCTTGGCGGCGATAGGTCTAAACCACGAACTATGAACTCGTGATATTCAAGGGTCTCCCGTATTTGGAGTGTGCATGTTCTCCCCATGGTCACGTATCCTTTTCTCCAGGTCCTCCGGTTTTTTTCTCCACATCTAAAAACATGCGTTAAGATAATTACTGCTATAAATATTCACATAAGCCACTACGTTGAGCAATCATATGTGGCCAGGCTGCTTCTGGAAAAGAGCTATATATCTCGGTGGGCCTTACCTGGTCAAATAAAAATAGGTCGCTTACAGGAGCTGAATGGATTGCCACATCACAGGGACGCAAGGAATCGCAGCATGGAGAGGGCTTCATCCAGCAGTGGATTGATCCTGGTTTATGTTTTGCAAATAGTAAATGTAAGCGTGCACTTCCAAATGAAGGTGTTTAAAGTATCTGTTTATCTTCTTTGGTTCTTTCGGTAAAGTCACGTAGAATGAGAATAAAATAATAAAATAAAAATAAGACAATAAAATTCTCACGACGTTTCGGCCGCAACACAAGCGGCCTTCTTCAGGTGAAAGAACATAACTGTCGGGACGACAGTGCTTCAATGAGTGCTGCTGAGATTCGTGGCGTCTTTTAAGCTCGGTGATAGGTGTGAATGACCTAGAAAGCAGGAGAATTTAGCATTGAAATAGCTAGGGATTAGCTTGTGACAAAAAATAGCTGTGTTAAAGTCAAAGTTTACATATCAACAGAGGCATTTAGTATATGGACGCTAAAGGGCCTCCAACTACCCAACTATCATACAGTAAACCAATGTGGGAAAAAACTAAGTCTATATTACATCAGTA
The DNA here is from genome assembly GCF_048934315.1 of Petromyzon marinus. NCBI lineage: Eukaryota > Metazoa > Chordata > Hyperoartia > Petromyzontiformes > Petromyzontidae > Petromyzon > Petromyzon marinus. Next base: position 2,521,222 of record NC_133721.1, read on the forward strand.
TAATAATTGTACTTGATATATTCTTCAATAAGCTGAGCTATTAATCACAAAGCAACTGGGTATACACTACACTATATAAACAGGTCCCTGCAGGGTGGGCTGGTAGGAACATTGGAATTTTGTCTATTGCAGGTTGGTACACTCAGTTTACAACTTCGTTCCTTCCAGTATTAATACCATATAGTAAAACCAATGAAAACCAAAATATAAACTACCTCAATGTTTTGATTTAAAGCTTTCGTGACTGCAGTAATTCATATTCTTAGTTTTTTCGGTAAAGTCACGTTGAAGGGAAACAACAAAATAATAATATATATAAAACAAAAAATTCTCACGACGTTTCGACCATAACTGAAACGGTCGTCTTCAGGTGTGTTGGTTTGCATAAATTTATTTTTAAACGGCGCATTTATTTATTTATAAAAACGTTAGCGCCACGCACAACGATTTGGCAGTTTATTTAGGACTAGTCCATCTATATTCTGAAAAGAGGAGGGGGGAGACGAAATTTTTTATAATGTATGCTGTCTGAAAGCCACTGTAAGCGTGAACAATCAATTAAGACCTGAAATGGTTTATCAAATCTTTCCAATGATTGCTAAGATAGAATCCATCTTCTCGGTTGAAATTGTCTCTGTGCTTGTATATGTGGATAGCCTCATGAACGAATCTCTCATGGAAGCCAGATGGCTTACAAAGAACCTCTGTCTTGGAAAAGTCAATGGCATGTGAGCCTACTGAATTAGAACAATGATCTGCCACGGCCGAGGTGTTGGTCCTACCGTGTTTAAGGTCTGCTTTGTGTTCACGAATGCGGTCCGAGACATGGCGTTTGGTTTCTCCAATGTAACTACTACCACAGAGGCAACTTAGTTTGTAGACACCAGGGTATTGTATGTCCGGAATCACATCTTTTACAGACAGAACCAGATCACGGATTTTATGTAATGTGTTGAAACGGACCTGGATCTTGTGTTTATTCAAGATTTTGGAGATTTTTTGTGATCCCTGCAATGTAGGGTAAAGTGATGGTTTTGAAAGGCTCCTCAAGAGGGTTCTTCTTCATGGCTTGAGTGATAGCTTTGCGGATTGTATAGTCGGAGTAACCATTAGCCCTAAGAGCTTGGCGTACGTGCTTGAGTTCACTGCTTATGTGTTCCTGGTCGGATATGCATTTATAAATAAATAAATGCGCCGTTTAAAAATAAATTTATGCAAACCAACACACCTGAAGTCGACCGTTTGAGTTATGGTCGAAACGTCGTGAGAATTTTTTAGTGTTTTATATATATTTTATTATTTTGTTGTTTCCCTTCAACGTGACTTTACCGAAAAAACTAAGAATACCTCAATGTTATCAATAAACTCTATATACTCTCCAATCAGCTGAGCCACCAACAATAAGTCGTTATATATCACAATGCCATATTGCAAAAAATGGCGGTTTTTCTTCCCATCAACGACCAGCACCACGGACAACGAACGAGCTTCGTTCAGACGGACGACTCAATCCATGCTCGGGAACGGAAGAGGGAGAGAGACAGCCATAATGCGTTGTTATACTCCATGTTATAAACCATACCATTAACCGTGGTGTGAGAGGTATTAAGAGGCAATATCAGCGAAAGAGCTGCGGTCTGACGGTAACCGTAAAATACAATTAATTAAGAACCATTGTAAAGATGTTTTAAACCATTTCGGAACTTCATTAGATTTATTGGCTGGTTGGGGAGGCTATATTAAGTTTGCGAGGTCTGAAACTCCAGGCCAAACATAAACTTCCGTTATCTCCGAAAAAGTAAGATGGATTGATGACCAAGCTGTGGAGGTCTGCCTAAATTCATGAGATGTCCATTGTTTCACAAGAGATAGCATGACTCGGATAAGAAATACACTATTAATTCTTATACACTGGTCCATGCATACAATTAGTATATTAGTGGACTACGTTAGAGAAGGAGAAGATCAAGGGAGTAGAGGAGAAGAGGAGGGCCGGGGTGCCCGGAGCCCAGAGAGTGCCCAGAGGGGCCAGAGAGCCAGGGGCAACCCTCATGTTTATGTTGGCTGGATAGCATGTGCTCCCGTGCATGTGAGGTTGCTCTCAACAGAAGTCGTTCCTTGCACGAGAATGGCTGAAACGCTGAGTAACCACTCAGAGGTATAGTGGTTAAGCAGTGGAGACGATATAGTGGAAAAACAGTGGAGATTTCTGAAATATAGAAGACTTAAAGTGTGTTGCTAAAAAAATCTTGGAGGAAAGAGAGGATACATGTGTGCCTCTTGGAGAAGGAAAGGCATTGCTCAAAACTGTGCTGCAAGGTCACGTGCCATGAATCACATGAGTTTAGAAAAAACGTGACTGTAAACCAACAAGCTTGTGAATAATTATCATGGTGAAGACACCTCTATACGTTGGATACTGAAGGAAAACCATCGTGCTACGCATCGTCAAAGCACAACAACACCTGACATTTGAGAAGTACAATTTCATCGTTCTACACATCGTCAATACCCTACAACACCTGGAAAGTCACCAGCTGCATCAAGCATCTGACTGTTGTATTGTTCGAAAGACACTGTGTGTAACGACTTTACATCCACCGGCACAGCGGATTTCTAAACGCCTGCCATGTCACCTTCTCAACACTAGCGTCAGAGACCGTCTGATACAGACTGAAAGCTGATTTCCTTTGTTGCACTGTTTGTCTTTTCATGAATGTCATATTGTGCACTGGGTTATGCCTTATTAACCTAAATTCTGAATTTAGCTATTCATGTATTTCTATTACAGTATCACATATTCTTTGGACCAAGTGTCAATTGCCTATTTGATGACTGGTACTCTGATTATTTTTTACAAATAAGGAACTTGTTTTATTTAAAATGTGTATGTGTGTGTGGTTGAACAGTGTAACAAATCCATGCGTTACATGTGTAGTGTTGCAGCGCCGACCTGGGCAAGGCCTATGATACAATCAGTAGGCCAGGGCTCTGGATTGTTATTCGTGTTTTCAGAGTCCCTTACCATCTGCTTACAATGAGTAAGGACCTTCACGATGGTGGGCAGGCCCGGATAAAGTTGCGTGCCCGGGAGTCAGATCAATTGCCTGTTTACAGTGGGGTGTGACAGGGATCTACAGTGAGGGAAAAAAGTATTTGATCCCCTGCTGATTTGTACGTTTGCCCACTGACAAATACATCATCAGTCTATAATTTTAATATTAGGTTTATTTGAACAGTGAGAGACAGAATAACAACAACAAAATCCAGTAAAACGCATGTCAAAGATGTTATAAATTGATTTGCATTTTAATGAGGGAAGTGAGTATTCGACCCCCTCTCAATCAGAAATATTTCTGGCTATCAGATGTATTTTATACAGGTAATGAGCTGAGATTAGGAGCACACTCTTAAAGGGAGTGCTCCTAATCTCAGCTTGTTACCTGTATAAAAAACACCTGTCCACAGAAGCAATCAATCAATCAGATTCCAAACTCTCCACCATGGCCAAGACCAAAAAGCTCTCCAAGGATGTCAGGGACAAGATTGTAGACCTACACAAGGCTGGAATGGGCTACAAGACCATTGCCAAGCAGCTTGGTGCGAAGGTGACAACAGTTGGTGTGATTATTCGCAAATGGAAGAAACACAAAAGAACTGTAAATCTCCCTCGGCCTGGGGCTCCATGCAAGATCTCACCTCGTGGAGTTGCAATGATCATGAGAACGGTGAGGAATCAGCCCAGAACTACACGGGAGGACCTTGTCAATGATCTCAAGGCAGCTGGGACCATAGTCACCAAGAAAACAATTGGCAACACACTACGCCGTGAAGGACTGAAATCCTGCAGCGCCCGCAAGGCCCCCCTGCTCAAGAAAACTCATATACATGCCCGTCTGAAGTTTGCCAATGAACATCTGAATGATTCAGAGGACAACTGGGTGAAAGTGTTGTGGTCAGATGAGACCAAAATGGAGCTCTTTGGCATCAACTCAACTCACCGTGTTTGGAGGAGGAGGAATGCTGCCTATGACCCTAAGAACACCATCGCCACCGTCAAACATGGAGGTGGAAACATTATGCTTTGGGGGTGTTTTTATGCCAAGGGGACAGGACAACTTCACCGCATCAAAGGGACGATGGGCGGGGCCATGTATAGTCAAATCTTGGGTGATAACCTCCTTCCCTCAGCCAGGGCATTGAAAATGGGTCATGGATGGGTATTCCAGCATGACAATGACCCAAAACACACGGCCAAGGCAACAAAGTAGTGGCTCAAGAAGAAGCACATTAAGGTCCTGGAGTGCCCTAGCCAGTCTCCAGACCTTAATCCTATAGACAATCTGTGGAGGGAGCTGAAGTTTCGAGTTGCCAAACGTCAGCCTCGAAACCTTAATGACTTGGAGATGATCTGCAAAGAGCAGTGGGACAAAATCCCTCCTGAGATGTGTACAAACCTGGTGGTCCAACTACAAGAAACGTCGAACCTCTGTGATTGCCAACAAGGCTTTTGCCACCAAGTACTAAGTCATGTTTTGCACACGGGTCAAATGCTTATTTCCCTGATTAAAATGCAAATCAATTTATAACATTTTTTACATGCGTTTTTCTGGATTTTGTTGTTATTCTGTCTCTCACTGTTCAAATAAACCTACCATTAAAATTATAGACTGATCATTTCTTCGTCAGTGGGCAAACGTACTAAATCAGCAGGGGATCAAATACTTTTTCCCCTCAATGTATGTGAGGAGTCTGTGGGTCGCAACATCACGTACGGCTGGAAGTAGGACATTCCAGACTAATAGGGTTAATGATGGCAATGTCAACGATACTGAACCAGCCAGCACAACTCACTGCCAATAACACATATCACATAATTCACCCTTAAGCAATTGTTCAATCAATTAATTGAATCACTACAATTAAAACCAAAGAATCTCCCAGAACAAACACTTCACACTCTCCTCCGTCAGCCACCTGCATCGACAATAGAAACGCATCAGTCCAGCAGTGGATAAAACCTGGCGTCGGAGGTATGGGGGGGGCGGCGGCTTACACTTGCGGTGGACAGCAGGGGAGTGGCTGGATGCAGTAGCCATCGCAGATCAAGCGGTAGAACTTGTCATCGACTGCCATGCGCCAGGGTAATGGGCCTCTCCTACACCCACACACATCACACTGAGCGGCACACACGTCACACCGAGGAGCACGCACGTCACACACCGAGGAGCACGCACATCACACACCGAGCAGGTTGCACAGATCTCCTTTATCAAGACAAACGTGGAGCAGATTACAACTACAACTCTTCTACGCCTGTCACAATGCCCCCCTCTCCCCCCCCCCCAGTTTATGGGGGGCCGCGGGCCTCACTCCACCCCTTCGCGTCAGCCCCCCCTAATAAATGGTCCGGTTGCATTGTGAATGCACCACTCGAATGACGTGCAGTCCCGTGGCGCACTGTAACGGGCTCGTGATTTACTCACTAAAATTCAATGTAAAAAAATAAAAACGATCCCAAGACATTATTTAAAATAAAGTATGGCCATCGTGTGTCAGCATCACAGGCGAAAATTGGCATGTAAAAAAAAACTTCACTCCGAATCACTCAATTGGGATTGCTCGCAGCAAAGAGCACTTGACCTGCTTGCAGGTTAGGTGCTGAATAACCGTGTGTCACACAGAGAACAGTTGCCACTGAGGGTGCCCTTTTAAAATGCTTGAGATGAGATGTGATTATCGCGTGTAAATGTGCACACTAAAATAAAAAAAAATCATAATTATAAGCGAACTATTATCGTTTCAGGTGGCAGGGTGTTGCAGCGGTGATCTTTGACCCTCGCAACAAGAAGGGCCTTGGTTAATCATCCGACTGGCACTTTGCGGATGTATGGGTTATCCACTTTGCTCACGTAGCTAGAAAACACACAATCACAATGTAACTGGGTATTGGCCAAGCATCCCAATGCTAAAGTTACCTGCAAATTACTTCACTGGGATGACACTCGGCAGCAGAGCCGGATGATGACATTGCTGGGGCCCTATGCCATTGTCAAGCTTAAGAGGCCCCTTCTATGAATGCCTGTATATTTTTGTCAACAGAATGAAAATAACTGCTTTGGAGAGTCTTTTTTTCTCACCGATCTTAATTTTTTTAAACAATTATGTTAAAACTCGAAACCTCGTGTCCATTTCTTGTTTCGTATTTAGAGCCCCCCCCCCCCTCTCTTAATGCGAGGCCCTAAGCTGTAAGTGTAGCCGGTGTGAGCTCGCCTGTGATGAATAACACGTATAATTGCGCACTCTTATTTTCTATGGGTGGCCAGGAGAATGTATTATTATTTAAGTGAATGCAATGGTGATCAGGGGATTGGACCCAGAGCCCCACGTACACAGTAGAATACAAGGGAACGCCCACAGTACAGATTTGAGCTGACCTCCGGATTGAGAAATTGAACTGTGTTGTGACGTGGAGGGTGTTTCTGAACGCTATTGTGACCGACCCGTCCCGACGGGAGGAGAGAGGACAGGGTGGACCGGCTGCATGAGCTTACTCTCCGGCACTGCACAGCACAACATCGCCTCCCTACTGCAAAAAAACTCGGCAGGACCCTCCTGAAAATAAAAGTCTTCGGAATCAGTGAGGCCTGTCCTTGGGAGGACAGGCGTAGTCTTGGTCGTCACAAGCGAACATTTGTTTCTCCATATTAATTTGTATCTCCGGGTTACCATCAGGGCTGGGCGCTGCAAGCTTAGCTTCTGAGATCTGATGAGACTGGTAGCCGTTTTTTAAAAGGTAATTTCGGCACGTGGAGCCCAAGCATGCAACAACTTTATGCAACTTCTTGGTTCTTTCGGTAAAGTCACGTAGAATGGAAATAAAATAATAAAAAATAAAACATAAAAAAATTCTCACGACGTTTCGGCCACAACACAAGTAGCCTTCTTCAGGTGAAGGAACAGAACTGTCGGGACGACAGCGCTTCAATAACTGCTGCTAAGATTCGCAGCGTCTTTTAGGCTAGGTGTGAGAGGTAAAGCGCCTTGACAAAGGAGTTTACATATCAAACAGGAGAATTTAGCATTGAAATAGCTGTGTTAAAGTGTTGGATCAGCAGGGTGTTAAATTCAGAAATTAGCATGTAACTGGGAGATTAGCATGATGTTAATGTGAGGGTTTAGCATGTGACTGGTCACGGAAATAGCTATGTTAAAGTCAAAGTTTACATCTCAACAGAGGCATTTTGTATATGGACGCTAAAGGACTGCAACTACCCAACTATCATACAATAAACCGATGTGGAAAAAAACCTAAGTATAAACTACATCAATGTCATCAATAAACTCTATATACTCTCCAATCAGCAGAGCGCTTCATTGAACGCTGCTAAGATTCGCAGCACCTTTTAGGCTAGGTGTGAGAGGTAAAGCGCCTTGACAAAGGAGTTTACATATCAAACAGGATAATTTAGCATTGAAATAGCTGTGTTAAAGTGTTGGATCAGCAGGGTGTTAAAGTCAGAAATTAGCATGTAACTGGGAGATTAGCATGATGTTAATGTGAGAGATTAGCATGCGACTGGTCACGGAAATAGCTATATTAAAGTCAAAGTTTACATATCAAGCGAGGCATTTAGTATATGGACGCTAAAGGACTGCAACTACCCAACTATCATACAATAAACCGATGTGAAAAAAAAACTAAGTATAAACTACATCAATATAATAAATGTACTCAATATATTTTTCAAAAAGTTGAGCTATAAACATAAAGTAACTAGGTATACACTACACTATATAATGAATACCATATAGTAAACGAATTAATACAACTAAAATATAACTACATCAATGTTATCAATAAACTCTATATACTCTCCCATCAGCTGAGCTACTAACAATAAGTCATTATACATTACAATGCCCTATGGCGAAAAAATGGGTGGCGGTTTTTTCCTTCTTTCAAACGTTAGCACCATGGAGAGCGACGAGCCTCGTTCAGACGGACGAGTCCATCCATGCTCGGAACGGAGGAGGGGGGAGAAACAGCCACGATGCGCTGCTCTGTCCTGTGTTGCGTTACAACCATGCCATAAACTAGACTACTATACATTGTAATGTTATACCTTCCAATCTAAACTACATTGTATAATATCGTATACACAGCCCAATGTAAGCTCGAACATTATGCATGATATTGATATGTCTCCAACTAAAATTTTCCAACATTACACGACTATTCACCATAATATACACTACCATAGACAAACCCACCCTTGAATTATACAATGCGTTACTTTACACTACCCTATACTTTAGACTGTAAAATGTTAGACTTGTAATATTACACTATGTATTATTCTACCAACCCTACTGTATACCACACTGCTGTATATTCACTATACAATTACGATACTATATATTGCCTTATGAATTATGTTAAACATTACAATGTTATACTATTTATTATTATTATATAACATGCTATAAACCATACCATTGACCGTCGTGTGAAAGCTATTAAGAGGCAGTGCCAGCGAATGGACTGCGGTCTGAAAGTCACCATAAAATACAATCAATTAAGAACCGAAATGGTTTATAACATCTTTGTTTGTTTTCTCCAATGTAACTGCTACCACAGAGGCAACTTAGTTTGTAGATGCCCGGGTACTGTATGTCTGGAACCACATCTTTTACAGACGGAACCAGATCACGGATTTTATGTACTGTGTTGAATCGGACCTGGATCTAGTGTTTATTCAGGATTTTGGAGATCTTTTTTGTGACCCCCGCAATGTAGGGTAAGGTGATGGTTTTGAATGGCTCCTCAAGAGGATTCTTCTTCATTGCTGGAGTGATGGCTTTGCGGATTGTGTAGTCGGAGTAACCATTAGCCTTGAGAGCTTGGTGTACGTGCTTGAGTTCACTGGCAATGTGTTCCTGGTCGGAAATGCATTGGGCACTATGGTATAGAGTCTTGATGAGGGAGTTCTTCTGGGATGGATGGTGGTGGGAATCCGGTTTTAAGTAAGCATCCGTATGGGTAGCTTTCCTGTAGACAGAGTGGCTCATTGAACCATCAGGTCTCCTTTTAATAAGGACATACACAAAGGGTAGCTTGCCATCTTTTTCGACTTCCATGGTAAATCTGATGGCTGGGTGTATGGAATTGATGTGGTCGAGGAATTGGTCTAGAGCAGGCCGGCCATGTGGCCAGATGATAAAAGTGTCATCCACGTACCTCTTCCATAACGTCGGGCGTAGAGTGGCAGTCTGGATGGCATCAGTTTCAAATTTCTCCATGAAAACATTGGCCCCCGTGGTGCCTCACCACAAACGTGGGGCCCGGTCAGCCGCGTCGACTGTCGTGATCGCGTACAGGTGGTGAAACTGCCACACATGAACCATGATACCTTGCTGATCTCGTGTCAAGGAGAATAAACCAGCAGCCCGTCGCTAGCAATGGGAATGATCGGTAAGGGAACACATTGGGCTCTACAGAGGCACTCCACTATTATACACCACTACTATACAGTAAACATTGGGCTCTATGGAGGCCTGTCGTTAAGGGATTACTCGTTAACATGGGGTGGTCGTTAAGAGGGGTTCTATTGTATATAACAAGTTTAAATATTTAATAAGTTAATAGAGAGTACTCAACTGAGATGGCGGAGGAGTTTGCTAAACTCACAATACAAAGACCACTGTCCCAGCCTCTGTGGTTGGACCATCTCTAGCTCCACCAACCTACCTTGATGCACCTATCTCAGGCCTATATAAGACCTTGTCTCAGCAACTTTCTCTCTCACCTGACCTGAAGACGATTGCTTGTGTTGCGATCGAAACGTCGTGATATTTTTATTATTTTTTATCTACGTGGCTTTACCAAAGGACCCATAGAATATAATCATAAACAGGTTACGTCCTCTACATGGACCCCCCCCCCCCATTATTAATCATGAACAGGTGACGTCCTCCAAATGGACACCCCCCTCCATTGATAATAATTAGCGGGTGACATCACTCCACATGGGGGGGGGGGGGGGGGGCGAGGTGCCTCCTCCCCCCTCCTCAGCGTCAACTTAGAAACTCACTACAAAGGCAGAACCCTCACGTAACGCGATCTCCATAACGCTATTGAGACATCTAAGTAAAAACAACGTCATGATGAACAAGGGATTATAACCTTTAAATGAAATAGGTCTGTCACCGCGGGCTTACAAATTGCACACAAATGGATGCAATGAATATCACTTCGCGGTCTGCTTTGCGCTTGCAAGTTTCAGATTTACTGCAATACACCCATGCTTGGACGGGCAAAAGGCTAGTAAACAAATAATCCCCTCGCCTGCTCCCCACCACGATATCACACGATGATATAGTACTTCCTTGTACAGTATACCCAATAAAGACCAAATCTAATCCCCATGATAGGTAAATTGATATACATAGAGCTTGCCGGCGATAGGTCTAAACCACGAACTATGAACTCGTGATATTCAAGGGTCTCCCGTATTTGGAGTTTGCATGTTCTCCCCATGGTCATGTTGGGATAATGACTGCTATGAATTTTCACATAAGCCACCTCGTTGAGCAATCATATGTGGCCAGGCTGCTTCTGGAAAAGAGCTATGTATCTCAGTGGGCCTTACCTGGTCAAATAAAAATAGGTTGCTTACAGGAGTTGAATGGATTGCCACATCACAGGGATGTGAGGAATCGCAGCATGGAGAGGGCTTTATCCAGCAGTGGATTGAGTGTTCTTGTTGAAACGTGTGTATTTAATATTTCTCTGATGTTCTTTTAGTCTCGTGCTGATCATTTGTCCTGTTTGCCCAACATAACATTTGCCACAAGTGCAGTTAATCCTGTACAAACCTTCTGTTGATAGCTTAGGTAATACATATTTTACACCAGAAGTCGAGTTCAAGAAACATAAGTACGTTTTTATTTCAACTCAAATGTATATATACATATATAAATATACATGTCCATACAACCATGTCTCAATGTCTATGTCTGGGAGAACACGCTAGTTTCTCCCTCTGTGGAGTCTCCACCACTTTTCTTTCTTCTTGTTTCCCAGCTCCTCGTCTTGGTGCTCCTTCCCTCTGTCTCCTCCTCGTTCATTCTCCTCTTCATCTTTCTCCAGCTGCCGTGTGCAGCACATGAAGCTCCAAATTGCCCAACGCCAGAAACTGTTCTTTCTCTCTCCCTTAGAAGATGGGATGTGCTTAATCTCTTTCTTCTCTTCCTGAACACTATCTGCCCTCCAAGGTTGCTCACATCTTCCTTCCTCATTCACCACTTCCTGCTTTGTATCGTCTTCAATCGTGTCGACCTCCTTCAGCTCTACCTCATTTGCCTCTAACTCAATAGCTCCTACTTCTTTTGCGTCTACCTCTATTGCCTCTACATCATTCGCCTCTACCAAAATCGCCTCACTCTCCTCCACCTCAATATCCCCTACCTTCACTTCTACCTCAATCACCTCTACGTCATTCGCCTCTAACTCATTCGGCTCTACCTCCATAACCACCTCCTGCTTGGCCTCTCCCTCAATCTCCTCTACCTCTTTTGCCACTTCCTGGATGGCATCTACTTCATATGCCTCAACCTCATTTGCCCCTTCCTGCTTTATTTCCTCCACCACGTTCTCAACTTTTGTTGCCATTTCCTGTTTGGCCTTTAGCTCATTCTTGTCTACCTCATTGATCAAGACCTGCATGGCCTTTTCTTCGATCGTGTCGACCTGAATTGCCTCGACCTGTTTCACCAATTCCTGCTTTGTATGTCTCGCAATCCCTTCTACGACATTGGCCACAACCTCTTTCACCACTTCCTGCTTGGCCACTGCATCTACCTCAATCACCGCTACCTCTACCTCACTCGCCACTTCCTTCTTGGGCTCTACATCATTCCCCTCTCCCTCAATCTCGTTTTCCTTCATCTCTTCTACTTCGTGAAATTTCATCTCAGTCCTTCGTAGCTTCCTATTCCTACGTTTCCTCTGAACACCATCCTTTCCTTCTTTCTTTGTCTCCACAACATCATCAACTTTTTTAGCCACTTCCTGTTTGGCTATTCCCTCATTCCCATCTACCTCACTTGCCTCTACCTCTTCTGCTAATACCTGTTTTGCATCTCTCTCAATCCCCTCTATGACATTGGCCGCTATATCTTTCACCACTTCCTGCTTGGCCACTGCTTCTACCTCAATCACCGCTACCTCTGCCTCATTCGCTAATTCCCGCTTGCCATCTCCTTCTAACACCTCTACCTTATTCAACTCTACCTCATTCATCACATCCTCCAAAGCCACTGCCTCAATCATCTCTACCTCAATCGTCCCAACCTCCACCACTTCCTGCATGGGCTCTCCCTCACTCCCCTCTCTCTCAGCCACCTCTTCTTTCAATGTCTCCAGAACTTTCTTCTTGTTCTTGTGTTTCTTCCTATTCCTACGTTTCCTCTGAACACCATCCTCTCCCTCTATCTTTGTCTCCACAACATTATCAACTTTCTTAGCCACTTCCTGTTTGGCTATTCCCTCATTCCCATTTACCTCACTTGCCTCTACCTCTTTCCCTAAGTTCTCCTTGGCATCTCTCTCAATCCTTTCTACGACATTGGCCACTACCTCTTTCACAAATTCCTGTGTGGCCACTGCATCTACCTCAATCACCGCTACCTCTACCTCACTCGCCACTTCCTTCTTGGGCTCTCCATCATTCCCCTCTCCCTCAATCTCGTTTTCCTTCATCTCTTCTACTTCCCGCACTTTCATATCAGTCCTTCGTAGCTTCCTATTCCTACGTTTCCTCTGAAGACCATCCTCTCCCTCTTTCTTTGTCTCCACAACATTATCAACTTTCTTAGCCACTTCCTGTTTGGCCATTCCCTCATTCCGATCGACCTCATTTGGCTCTACCTCTTCTGCTAATACCTGTTTTGCATCTCTCTCAATCCCCTCTATGACATTGGCTGATATATCTTTCACCACTTCCTGCTTGGCCACTGCTTCTACCTCAATCACCGCTACCTCTGCCTCATTCGCTAATTCCCGCTTGCCATCTCCTTCTAACACCTCTACCTTATTCAACTCTACCTCATTCATCACATCCTCCAAAGCCACTGCCTCAATCATCTCTACCTCAATCGTCCCAACCTCCACCCCTTCCTGCATGGGCTCTCCCTCACTCCCCTCTCTCTCAGCCACCTCTTCTTTCACTGTCTCCAGAACTTTCTTCTTGTTCTTGTGTTTATTCCTATTCCTACGTTTCCTCTGAACACCATCCTCTCCCTCTTTCTTTGTCTCCACAACATTATCAACTTTCTTAGCCACTTCCTGTTTGGCTATTCCCTTATTCCCATTTACCTCACTTGACTCTACCTCTTTCCCTAAGTTCTCCTTGGCATCTCTCTCAATCACTTCTACGACATTGGCCACTACCTCTTTCACAAATTCCTGTGTAGCCACTGCATCTACCTCAATCACCGCTACCTCTAACTCATTTGCCTCTACCTCACTCGCCACTTCCTTCTTGGGCTCTCCATCATTCCGCTCTCCGTCAATCTCGTTTTCCTTCATCTCTTCTACTTCCCGCACTTTCGTCTCAGTCCTTCGTAGCTTCCTATTCCTACGTTTCCTCTGAACACCATCCTCTCCCTCTTTCTTTGTCTCCACAACATTATCAACTTTCTTAGCCACTTCCTGTTTGGCTATTCCCTCATTCCCATCTACCTCATTTGCTTCTACCTCTTTCCCTAAGTCCTCCTTGGCATCTCTCTCAATCCCTTCTATGACATTGGCCACTACCTCTTTCACAAATTCCTGTGTGGCTACTGCATCTACCTCAATCACCGCTACCTCTACCTCATTCGCCTCTACCTCACTCGCCACTTCCTTCTTGAGCTCTACATCATTCCGCTCTCTCTCAATCTCGTTTACCTTCATCTCTCCTACTTCCCGAACTTTCATCTCAATCCTTCGTAGCTTCCTATTCCTATGTTTCCTCTGAACACAATCCTCTCCCTCTTTCTTTGCTTCCAAAACATTCTCAACTTTCTCCGTCACTTCCTGTTTGGCCATTCCCTCATTCCCATCGACCTCATTTGGCTCTACCTCTTCTGCTAATACCTGTTTTGCATCTCTCTCAATCCCCTCTATGACATTGGCCGCTATATCTTTCACCACTTCCTGCTTGGCCACTGCTTCTACCTCATTCACCGCTACCTCTGCCTCATTCGCTAATTCCCGCTTGCCATCTCCTTCTAACACCTCTACCTTATTCAACTCTACCTCATTCATCACATCCTCCAAAGCCACTGCCTCAATCATCTCTACCTCAATCGTCCCAACCTCCACCACTTCCTGCATGGGCTCTCCCTCACTCCCCTCTCTCTCAGCCACCTCTTCTTTCACTGTCTCCAGAACTTTCTTCTTGTTCTTGTGTTTCTTCCTATTCCTACGTTTCCTCTGAACACCATCCTCTCCCTCTTTCTTTGTCTCCACAACATTATCAACTTTCTTAGCCACTTCCTGTTTGGCTATTCCCTCATTCCCATTTACCTCACTTTCCTCTACCTCTTTCCCTAAGTTCTCCTTGGCATCTCTCTCAATCCTTTCTACGACATTGGCCACTACCTCTTTCACAAATTGCTGTGTGGCCACTGCATCTACCTCAATCACCACTACCTCTACCTCACTCGCCACTTCCTTCTTGGGCTCTCCATCATTCCCCTCTCCCTCAATCTCGTTTTCCTTCATCTCTTCTACTTCCCGCACTTTCATATCAGTCCTTCGTAGCTTCCTATTCCTACGTTTCCTCTGAAGACCATCCTCTCCCTCTTTCTTTGTCTCCACAACATTATCAACTTTCTTAGCCACTTCCTGTTTGGCCATTCCCTCATTCCGATCGACCGCATTTGGCTCTACCTCTTCTGCTAATACCTGTTTTGCATCTCTCTCAATCCCCTCTATGACATTGGCCGCTATATATTTCACCACTTCCTGCTTGGCCACTGCTTCTACCTCAATCACCGCTACCTCTGCCTCCTTCGCTAATTCCCGCTTGCCATCTCCTTCTAACACCTCTACCTTATTCAACTCTACCTCATTCATCACATCCTCCAAAGCCACTGCTTCAATCATCTCTACCTCAATCGTCCCAACCTCCACCACTTCCTGCATGGGCTCTCCCTCACTCCCCTCTCTCTCAGCCACCTCTTCTTTCACTGTCTCCTCCAGAACTTTCTTCTTGTTCTTATGTTTCTTCCTACTCCCACGTTTTTTCTTCATACCATTTCTCTCCCCCACTTTCTCCATCTCTTCGATCTCGTTCTCAACCTTGTTGCTATTCTGCATTGTCTGCTTCACATCCTCATTATTGGTGCTGACTTCTGCCTGCTGCTGCTCTTCTGCCTTTTGCTGCTGCTGCTGCTGGTGGTGGATGATGAAGCTCTTCAGCTCGGTGCTGTTCTGGAATTGCAGCAGCTCCCGCTGATATTTGGCCTGCTGCTGTGCACAATGATCCAGCAGGATCATCTCAAGCTCCAGAATCTGGCGCTTAGCTTCTAGTCTTGTGTCAACGAGGAACCTCTTTCGCTGCCCCTTCGAGCGACGGTCTGGGGAGTCACATGGGGAGGAGAGAGCAGCACCACAATTGATTCGTTAATGGGTATTTGAGTATTTCCTGTATGATAATAGGGTTTTCCCGTTTTTACTGGCAACAAAACAGGTGTTAAGATGTTAAAACACCAAACTGAAACCTTTTACAAGGAATCATGTCTGCATTAACCATGATGCTTGTGGTCAGAATGCAAACAAAAAACATACTCTGATAATATATGCATTGTCCTTGAAACTGATTGGTCCACACCAGGGACAGCTTTCTTTTGAGCCTCGTCTCAAACGGTGTTAGACCAGAGGACGCCAAAAGGCGTATTTCCTGTATGTTATTTTGGTAAAGAAACTTGGCACCATTGACAGGAATCTAACTTAACTTGAGACCGATGTAACAATGATACCACTGTAGGGAGGTCTGGAGGTTGACTCATGTGCCGGAGACACCTCCTCCTCCAAATAACTTCATTAGGATTATGGGCTGGTTGGGGAGGCCATATTAAGTTTGCGAGGTCTGGAAACTCCAGGCCAAACATAGAAAAACTTCCGTTATCTCAGAAAAAGTAAGATGGATTTATGGGCAAGCTGTGGAGGTCTGGCTAAATTTAAAAGATGTCCATTGTTTCACAAGAGAGAACATGAATTGGATAAGAAATACACTATTAATTCTTATACACTGGTCCATTCATACAATTAGTATATTAGTGGGCTACGTTAGAAAAGATAAAGGGAGGAGAAGAGGAGGGTGCCCAAAGGGGCCAGAGAGCCAGGGGCAACCCTAATGTTTATGTTGGCTGGATAGCATGTGCTCCCGTGCATGTGAGGTTGCTCTCAACAGAAGTCATTCCTTGCACGAGAATGGCTGAAACGCTGAGTAACCACTCAGAGGTATAGTAGTTAAGCAGTGGAGACGGTATAGTGCTAAAACAGTGGAGATTTTAAAAGCAAAGTTTAAGATTTGCATTTGTCACTTTATATTGAGCCGATACATATGGCAAGTGAAATTAAGAAGACTTAAAGTGAGTTTTACAGAAAGAGAGGATACATGTGTGTCTCTTGGAGAAGGAAAGGCATTGCTCAAAACTGTGCTGCAAGGTCACGTGCCATGAATCACATGAGTTTAGAAAAAACGTGACTGTAAACCAACAAGCCTGTGAATAATTATCATGGTGAAGACACCTCTATACGTTGGATACTGAAGGAAATCCATCGTGCTACACATCGTCAAAGCCCGACAACACCTGACATTCGAGAAAGAAGTACAATTGCATCGTTCTACACATCGTCAATACCCCACCACATCTGGAAAGTCACCAGCTGCATCAAGCACCTGACTGTTGTATTGTTCGAAAGACACTGTGTGTAACGACTTTACATCTGCCGGCACTGCGGGTTTCTAAACGCCTGCCATGTCACCTTCTCAACACTAGCGTCTGAGACCGTCTGATACAGACTGAAAGCTTATTTCCTTTGTTGCACTGTTTGTCTTTTCATGAATGTCATATTGTGCACTGGGTTATGCCTTATTAACCTAAATTCTGAATTTAGCTATTCATGTATTTCTATTACAGTATCACATATTCTTTGGACCAAGTGTCAATTGCCTATTTGATGACTGGTACTCTGATTCTTTTTTTTACAAATCAGGGACTTGTTTTAATAAAAATGTGTCTGTGTGTGTGGTTGAACGGTGTAACAAATCCATGCGTTACATGTGTAGTGTTGCAGCGCCGACCTGGTCAAGGCCTATGATACAATCAGTAGGCCAGGGCTCTGGATTGTTACTCGTATTTCCGGAGTCCCTAACCCTCTGCTCACAATCATTAAGGACCTTCACGATGGTGGGCAGGCCCGGATAAAGTTGCGTGCCCAGGAGTCAGAGCAATTTCCTGTTTACAGTGGGGTGCGACAGGGATCTACTCTGGCTGACACATTATTTAGCATCATCTTCGACCACATAGTTCGAGAAGTTTTTTTTTTTATGGCTGTACCGGTGGATTTTTTAATATTTGCTACAGATACAATGGGAGGCTGATTGATGCCTGGGTGAGGTCAAGGGATGGCTCCCTACTGGTCAACCATGTTATGTACACTGATCATTTGGAAGTTGATGCTCACACTGAAAAATAGTTGGAGGTTCTGCTGCTAAGCCTGGAGCGTGTGACAAAGAGGTGGTGCCTTACCATCAGCCCCACCAAAACTAAGCACCCGCCTGAGTATTTTGTGTAATTTAATACTCCGCCCCCTCAACTACTCTTGAGTGATGGGGTAATTGTAGAGAGAAGTTTACGTACCTGGATAGTGTGCTTATGCAAAAATTCTGGTTTGGCAGCAGAGGTCTCACTCCGAATCGGTCAAGTGGCATATTTTCATCAGCTTCGTAACACTTTGGGGTATCTACCTGGTCTGTCACTCGACACAAAACGCTGGGTCTTCTTGGCCAATGATAGAATAAATGAAAAATCTGAACCAGCTTTACACTTTCAGACTGGCCTGCCTACGATCCACCCTGGGTTTAACTACGCTGGAATGTGTGAACAGCTCACAGTGAGCTCCACTGGTGGGCAGGGCTGCATTGCCTGGGTCATGTAGCCTGCTTGCTCAGCCACCGCATCCCCAAGCAGCCTCTGTTTTTCCAGATAGAGGGGGCTAAATGGGCGTGGCACGGCCTGGAGAAGAGATGGACTGATGCAGTACAGGAGGATACGGAACTAAGTGGACTTGCCAAAGACTGGTACCACTGGTGTCAAGATCTGCCTCTATGGAGGAAGCTCGTGAAGGATGCTTATGGGAAGTTGGTGGCAGTTGCCCTCAAGCAAAAAAGGAGGGTGAGAGGAGCGACGCTCACAACAACAGACGGTGCACTGGATGACTAAAACGCAGCAAGTTGGCACAGTAGGATGCAAAGGTGGTGCGTCTGCCAGTCATCTCAGTCAGTCAACCCATCGCACTGGGGTCTGTCCCCTGATCTCCTGTCGGCAAGCCTTCGACACTTCAAGTGGCCTCGGAGTGCACCAGGCCTGGCACAAGCGCCATGGTGACGTCTCCGTCACTTAGTGGCGAATGAGGGCTGTTGTTGTTATCTGAGTCGGTTAGGGGCCTCCCCTAGGTCCACTCAGCCTCAAATAAGTATCTGATACGGTGTGTAAACATCGCCACTTGGGAGACAAAGACGGACAAGTGTGGTGCTGGCAACCCACCCCTCGTGTGCGGTGCCGGCCGTCATAGGTGCTCACTAACAGCACTTGCTCCTACAGTGTTTCAAGGCTATACACAAGATTTCTGTCTTTGTTTGTGTCTATGTGCAGTGTCTGTATGAGTGGTTGGGAGCAGTTGTGTCTGTGGGGATCGACCTGAGTTCGATTCCCATTCACAACCATCAGTGACTAATAAATAAAACCGGTCGTGTGCGTCCCCTACATCTACTCAAACTTAAAATAGTACCTCGTGCAACGTATAAACATCAAATGTGGGGAGACAAAGGCATCCGGATGCGGTGCTGACCACCCACCCCATCATAGGTGCTAACTCGCTAACAGCACTTGACTCAATAGTCTGTTAAGACTATACGGGGATCTGTCTTTATATACAGGTGCATGTGTCTGTGTGTATGTCTGTGTGTGGAATTACAGTACTCACTTCCCGTCGGCTTGCTCATCTCTCCACCCTGCAACAAAATCACAGCAGCGCACGTGAGACTCTAATCATATCACAGCTTACAACCACCACCACCATCATCATTACCGTCCTCATCATTAAACATTTCGAACAGACACACATTCACATATAGATGTTCTCTCAGATTAATGTTATCCTGATACAGCGCGCGTGTGGATGTACTCACGGAAGACATCGCCTTGAAGGCAGAACGAGAAGTCACGGATGGTCACGTTTTGTCAATAGATTTCGTTAACTGTGTTAATGAAGTGTTCAACCTCACGGATGTTTGTCAATGAGGTTTACCAAGTAATTTAACCGCGTTATCGATGTTCACTGACGACGTTGTCGAAGTGTGCTCCCGAATGCGATCTTTAAGCACACAGAGCGCGCGTCCACCTCCGTCTGTAACGATCGACCGTTGCTAGGGAAGTGACGTCACTTGTTAAGGTAACGAACCCCGGAAACCACGTGGTCCACTGTATCCTCCAGGCCTGATTAGTTACACGACTGTCAAATTTTTACTTTAAACTTTCGTAACTTGCAGGAATTCATATTTTTGGTTCTTTCGGTAAAGTCACGTAGATAGAAAATAACATTTTAAGTGAAGGCAAAAAACCCACGAGGTTTCGGTGGCAACACAAGCGGTCTTCATCACGTGTTGCGATCGAAACGTCGTGGGTTTTTTGCTTTTATTTTAATTTATTTTTATTTTATTGTTGTTATTTTCTATCTACGTGACTTTACCTGAAAGAACCAAGAATATAGTAAGGATTGTACCCTGGTCGCCACGGATGAAGAGGCCGAGCGGGCTCGGTTCAACTGTTGCCAGGTACCTCCACCACTCAGCTCGCAGCACACACACAGTGTCCACTATGTAAAAATCAGGCTAAACTAAACCTTTCTAGAAGTTACTAAAATAATGCTATAAAACAATGCAACAGTGATCATAAGACATGTGATTGAAAGTTAACAATAGCGACATATATAACATATTACTAAACCTAGCATCCTTCGCTAGCTGCTTGAGTCAATCCATAATAGCAGGAGTAACAATTATGTATGTTGATTAACTGCGAATAACCCAATCAATAACAGATATCCATTGTAATTTACATCAATACATTACCCCCCCCCCCCCGTCTTCGTATCGGATCTGCTTACAAGCGACGACGTCACATTTATCCCCCGTCTACGTCTATTAAAGACCGAAACAGGGGAAGGATTTCACCACAACTCTGGCTGTCACCTGACGAGGCGGGTTGTTGTTGTAGTTACAGGCGAAACGTCACGGTACTTGAATTGTAAATGTTGTGGGTTTACTCTCCAACACACCGATGTGCTGAAACAGTCACTAATTGGCATGTTTTGTTTACGTGACAAACTTGACTAAGATTTACGCGATCTAACCCAAACAAACAAAAACACCCTCTAATAAGTAAATATTTTTATTAATTCCACGAATGGACCTTGGCCTGGGACTGTGCGGATTGAGAAGTTATGGATGCAGCTTCTGTTTGTCCTGCCATCAGAATGACCAACAAATAAATAAATAATACACACGGATTGGTGACTACAGTACTAGACCCCCAGTGCTTTTATATTTAAAAGTGTATGTGCTTTGTGGTTGCTTTATTGCGCATGTAGTTCATAGTGTGTAACACTTGTTTGAACGCAGGTGATGGGGTTGTCCATGTTGGGTGTCATTACAGGCAAAAACAAGCAGCAGTACGAAGACCAGGACGCCGTGGCCGACCATGAGGACGGAAATTGGCCTCGCCCGGTCACAACGTACGACAGCAGTACAGGTTTCCCTCCACACATGCACACACCTACGAGTTTCCCACTACAGAGACGAAGGTCCCCCATATAGCCTTAACAGACTGTTGTGGCAAGTGCTGTTCGCAAGCTCCAATGAAGGTCGGCATGGTATATCAGGGGGTAGGTGGCCAACACCACACCCGGCCGCCTTTGTCTCCCAAGTGGTGACGTATACACACACCGCTCCAGGTATTTATTTGAGGTTGAGTCGACCCAGGACCGGTTCAGATAAATAATCGTCACTGGCGTTGGCCATGAGCGGGACTCCAACTCGCATGTTTGCGGGGTTTGGAGCGTAGCATACTATCCACTGCGCCACTGCTACCTTCACATAACGCACACAGAAACAACACACAGGGACCCACACGCACGGACACACAGGGACCTGCTCAACATTGAAATGTGCAGCCCTTGTGTGGCGGCCTGCGTTGAATTTGGGCGTTCATCTCGTCACCCATACAAAAGGTCTCGACAATCAATGGCAGTCCCCCTTGCCCTGCCTGGCACGCACATCGGGCCAGTCACCCCACGCACAGCACACACAACGTGCGCGTCGCGTATGCCAAATCAAGAGTCGTCCCCGAGTGTCCGGCAAATTGGACCGACTATCCCGGGCCCCGCGCTTCGGGGGAGGCCCCACGTGTAGACATCAGTGTCACATGTAATGCTTCCGGTTTAGTTTGAAGGCATCGGGGGGGGGGCCCACGCACCCCCTATGGACGGCCCTGGTCAAAGCACACGGCAGCGCGGAGCACGCGCGTCACGCGCACGGGCCACGTGCGTCACGGGTACGTGACATCTACAAGGCAAGCACCTGCATCGCGTGGTCATCACTTGTAAGGCATGCCCTTTGTGCATGGGACGTGCGTAGTGTGTGCAACACGTGGCACATGTATGTCACACATGCGCATCGCAATGTGATGTCATGTGTACGTGGACATTTGAATCGCATGTAGCTGTCTGGTGGGCAGGACGGATCTACGCGTGGGCAAGTAAGGGGGTGGCTGAGTAAGACTGATACGGAGACACGTCAAGCCACACACTCACCACACACTCACCGGCACACTCACACACACCACATTCACCGCACACTCACTTACCGGCACACTCGCACACTGGCACTCACTGCACACTCACACACCGCACACTCACCACGCACTCGCTTACCGGCACACTGACTGCACATTCACACACACTCACCGCTCTCACCACGCACTCACTTACCGGCACACTGACTGCACATTCACACTCACACACCGCACACTCACCACGCACTCACCGGCACACTGACTGCACATTCACACACACTCAGCGCTCTCACCACGCACTCACTTACCGGCACACTGACTGCACATTCACACACACTCACCGCACACTCACTTACCAACACTCTGACTGCACATTCACACACACCGCACTCACACCGCATTCACACACACTCACACACACTCACACCGCACTCATTCACTCACACACACTCACTCACACACACTCACACAAATTTACACACACTCACCACACACTCACACACACTCACCGGCACACTCGTGTGCAAGCACACTAGTGAGCTTCCACAAGATGTGCTGCACATTAGTGAGGCCACACACCAGCAGGTTTACACATCAGTGAGCTTACACACTAGTGTGCACACACACAGTCGTAAGCTTACAGATTAGATAGCGTACACACCAGCTCACCGGTGAGGTGAGCTACACACTGGTGAGTTAACACACCCACCTGTTCACGTGCGCAAAGCTCTTAACCCTAAACCTAACATATCCCAAATGCCATGGCTAAAGTTATTTTACACACGCACGTCCATACACGCATGCGCATATGAAGGCACGCATGCACACATACGTACACACAAACACACATGCACGCACATGTTTAAACATATACAATTCCATGGCGTTGGACTTGAGACTCCCAGAAGTGGAATCAGGACTCCTGAGTGTGCGATATAGCTCAGTGGGCCTTACTTGGTAAAAATTAAATAATTAATTTAGTTTCAGGATGTAGGGTTCTGAAGATATTTCATCTTTCAGTCCTTTCTGACCGTTTGAGTGTGGGTGAGTGAGTGACAACTACTTATGCATTTTTTGTTATTACAAATACAAGCATTTCCAGCTATTGACATGAAATGTATTAACTCTGGAAGATGATGGTGATACAGGTGGTGGGTAGCGGTAGTGTAGCGTTTAGCACGCTGCGCTACGAACCCGGCGACCCGAGTTAAATTCTCGCTCATGCGCAACGCAGGTAACGACTCTCTGAACCGGTCATGGGCCTCCCCTAGGTCGACTCAGCCTCAAATGAGTACTTGGTGTGGTGTAAACATCACTACTGGGGAGACAAAGGCGGCCGGGCGTGGTGTTGGCCACCCACCCCTCGTGGGCCATGCTGGCCTTCACAGGTACTTGCTTACAGCACTTGCCCCAATAGTCTATTCGGGCTATACGGGGAGTCTTTGCTTTGGTGGTGATAATACAGATGGTGATTGATTATACAGATGGTTAGGATGATGATAATGATACATTTGGTGATGATGGTGGTGATGATGGGACTGTAAGAGTGGTCCTTGAAGATATTTACTGTGTAATATTAAGACACACTAATATAAATGTAATCATTAAAGCACAATATATAACACTTGTAATTTCTGTTGAAAGCATGTGCTTTTAATGGTCACGTGTATTTGTACGTGGTTGTGCATGAATGCACGTGTTTTTACTTTCTGTATTAGGTGCTTGACGACAGCCCTTGACCCAACAGTCTATATTGGTTGTACAGGAAATCTTTGTGTTTTGATTTACGAATGTTCCATTCACGAAATGTAGTGAAAACGAAATTGACAAATTAAGGATACTTTTCGACTTACAAAATAGAATTTCAGCGGAAACAATATATCACATGGCACGCGCCATGAGATCATCAAGCAAGAAGCTGTCATCCATTCACGACAGTGTCACGGTATCCCCATAGTGCAAAAGTAACGCCTCGTCACCTCTCCAGTCATTCCAACATGCAGATCTTTTGGTGAGTTCCTTGAAGATGTTAATTATTTTTGTTTTAAATTGATTATTATTCAACCGTTGTAATATTTGTTCTCTATTATTTTTTGCATTGTAAAATATTGGTGTTTATTTTGGGTTTATAGTAGAAATGACTGTCTGAAACACATCGCAAGTTTTTCGTATTCAATTAATGGGAAAAGCCATTCCGATTTGCGATATTTTGTTTTACGGGCGTTTTTAGAAGAACGCATCCCTTTCGTAAGTAGAGGCATACATGTACAGGAATCCATTGCCAACCGCTAATTTACCAACCACGAAATTTTAGTAAACACGGATTGACTACTGGACACCTGTTTACTAACCACGAGCATCTCGCTTTGAGTATTCGCGAGTCGCGCCGAGTAGTGAAATCAAAACAACACGATGTACCTTATGGGGGGGGGGGGGTTCTTGTATTTGTTCTTGTATTTGTACGAGCTGTTGTTTGTTTATGTTACCGATGTTTACGGGGAGCGTTAGTGCAGCGGGTTAGCGAGCTGTACTATAAAGCCATAAATCCTGGTATAATTTCTGCTCATGGCCAACACCAGTGGCAATTATCTGAACCATTCCTGGACCTACCCTCGGCCTCAAATGAGTACTTGGTGCATTGTGAAAACATCAGCACTGGCAGAGACAAACCCCATATGCTGTGCTGGCCTGCATAAGTGCTCATAACGGCACTTACCCAACAGTCTGTTACATGGGGGGATCTTAGTCTTGGCGTGTAAGTGAGAGTTTGTGGACTTTGCATGTTCTTCCCCTGTTGTGCACGCGTTTTCTCAGGGTTCTCAGCTTTCAAAAAAGAACAACCAATTCTAACTGTAAGATATTACCTGCAAATTACTTAAACAAGGATTACACACCGTGGCAACATCGCCCCCTTCTGTGAAAGCTGGACAGGACCCTCCTGCAAAAGAGTGAGACTTCTCTGAATAAACAAATGTAGCACGGCAATCTTTGAGATAATAAAAAAAAACTATTCACCCCTAGAGTGGACAAGGTAGCGAGGGCGATCCTAGCAAGCGAGGGAGCTGTACTCAGACGGAACGGACGACGGCTCCCAGCCGACCTCTTCGCCTTTGTCGATCTTGTCATCGTTGGAGGCCGGTCTCAGCTCTGCGAGGATCGCCTCAAACTTGGGGCGCTCTAACGGCGCGTGGCTCCAGCAGCGGTGCATCACCTTGCGGCTGTGGGGCGAGGGGAGGGTGCAGTGAGGGTGCGAGGAAGGCGAATCGCGCACAAGCTCGGACTGCGCTTTCACCTCTTCCAGTGTGCGTTCGTTCTCAGAATGGTTGAATGAGTGCCGATGATGTTAATGACGTCACAGAGGGGGATGAAGGGGGTCAGGTGGCGAGGGGGGTGAGGGGGGGGTGAGTAGGTAGAGGGTCATGAAGGCATAAAATATCTACAGAATGGATTCACACAGCGGCGTCTAAATGCCACTGCATCTCCATACGTAGTGCAGAAACACTGATCATGTTTATCTTGTAGAGAGAGAAGCAGTCTGTGGGTCTCTACAGTGAGGGAAAAAAGTATTTCATCCCCTGCTGATTTTGTACGTTTGCCCACTGACAAAGAAATGATCAGTCTATCATTTTAATTGTAGGTTTATTTGAACAGTGAGAGACAGAATAACAACAAAAAATCCAGAAAAACGCATGTCAAAAATGTTATGAATTTATTTGCATTTTAATGAGGGAAATAAGTATTTGACCCCTCTGCAAAACATGACTTAGTACTTGGTGGCTAAACCCTTGTTGGAAATCACAGAGGTCAGACGTTTCTTGTAGTTGGCCACCAGGTTTGCACACATCTCAGGAGGGATTTTGTCCCACTCCTCTTTGCAGATCTTCTCCAAGTCATTAAGGTTTCGAGGCTGACGTTTGGCAACGCGAACCTTCAGCTCCCTCCACAGATTTTCTATGGGATTAAGGTCTGGAGACTGGCTAGGCCACTCCAGGACCTTAATGTGCTTCTTCTTGAGCCACTCCTTTGTTGCCTTGGCCATGTGTTTTTGGTTATTGTCATGCTGGAATACCCATCCACGACCCATTTTCAATGCCCTGGCTGAGGGAAGGAGGTTCTCACCCAAGATTTGATGGTACATGGCCCCGTCCATCGTCCCTTTGATGCGGTGAAGTTGTCCTGTCCCCTTAGCAGAAAAACACCCCCAAAGCATAATGTTTCCACCTCCATGCTTGACGGTGGGGATTGTGTTCTTGGGGTCATAGGCAGCATTCCTCCTCCTCCAAACACGGCGAGTTGAGTTGATGCCAAAGAGCTCCATTTTGGTCTCATCTGACCACAACACTTTCACCCAGTTGTCCTCTGAATCATTCAGATGTTCATTGGCAGGGAAAAAAGTATTTGATCCCCTGCTGATTTTGTACGTTTGCCCACTGACAAAGAAATGATGAGTCTATATTTTTAATGGTAGGTTTATTTGAACAGTGAGAGACAGAATAACAACAAAAAAATCCAGAAAAATGCATGTCAAAAATGTTATAAATTAATTTGCATTTTAATGAGGGAAATAAGTATTTGACCCCCTCTGAATCAGAAAGATTTCTGGCTCCCAGGTGTCTTTTATACAGGTAACGAGCCGAGGTTAGGAGCACACTCTTAAAGGGAGTGCTCCTAATCTCAGCTTGTTACCTGTATAAAAGACACCTGTCCACAGAAGCAATCAATCAATCAGATTCCAAACTCTCCACTATGGCCAAGACCAAAGAGCTCTTCAAGGATGTCGGACAAGATTGTAGACCTACACAAGGCTGGAATGGGCTACAAGACCATTGCCAAGCAGCTTGGTGAGAGGTGAGAAGAGTTAAAGCGATTATTCGCAAATGGAAGAAACACAAAAGAACGGTCAATCTCCCTTGGTCTGGGGCTCCATGCAAGATCTCACCTCGTGGAGTTGCAATGATCATGAGAACGGTGAGGTCGTGGATGGGTATTCCAGCATGACAATGACCCAAAACACACGGCCAAGGCAACAAAGGAGGGGCTCAAGAAGAAGCACATTAAGGTCCTGGAGTGGCCTAGCCAGTCTCCAGACCTTAAGCCCATGGAAAATCTGTGGAGGGAGCGGAAGGTTCGAGTTGCCAAACGTCAGCCTCGAAACCTTAATGACTTGGAGAAGATCTGCAAAGAGGAGTGGGACAAAATCCCTCCTGAGATGTGTGCAAACCTGGTGGCCAACTACAAGAAACGTCTGACCTCTGTGATTGCCAACAAGGGTTTTGCCACCAAGTGCAGAGGGGTCAAATACTTATTTCCCTCATAATGCAAATCAATTCATAACATTTTTGACATGCATTTTTCTGGATTTTGTTGTTATTCTGTCTCTCACTGTTCAAATAAACCTACCATTAAAAATATAGACTGATCATTTCTTTGTCAGTGGGCAAACGTACAAAATCAGCAGGGGATCAAATACTTTTTTCCCTCAATGTATATGTGCTTTCTTGAGCAGGGGGACCTTGCGTGCGCTGCAGGATTTCAGTCCTTAACGGCGTAGTGTGTTACCAATTGTTTTCTTGGTGACTATGGTCCCAGCTGCCTTGAGATCATTGACAAGATCCTCCCGTGTAGTTCTGGGCTGATTCCTCACCGTTCTCATGATCATTGCAATTCCACGAGGTGAGATCTTGCATGGAGCCCCAGGCCGAGGGAGATTGACAGTTCTTTTGTGTTTCTTCCATGATGCGCACCAACTGTTGTTACCTTCTCACCAAGCTGCTTGGCAATGGTCTTGTAGCCCATTCCAGCCTTGTGTAGGTCTATAATCTTGTCCCTGACATCCTTGGAGAGCTCTTTGGTCTTGGCCATGGTGGAGAGTTTGGAATCTGATTGATTGATTGCGTCTGTGGACAGGTGTCTTTTATACAGGTAGCAAGCTGAGATTAGGAGCACTCCCTTTAAGAGTGTGCTCCTAATCTCAGCTCGTTACCTGTATAAAAGGCACCTGGGAGCCGCTTTCTGATTGAGAGGGGGTCAAATACTTATTTCCCTCATTAAAATGCAAATCAATTTATAACATTTTTGACATGCGTTTTTCCGGATTTTTTTGTTGTTTTTCTGTCTCTCACTGTTCAAATAAACCTACCATTAAAATTATAGACTGATAATTTCTTTGTCAGTGGGCAAACGTACAAAATCAGCAGGGGATCGAATACTTTTTTCCCTCATTGTATGTGAGGAGTCTGTGGGTCGCAACAGCACGTACGTCTGGAAGTAGGACATTCCAGACTAAGAGGGTTCATAATGGCCGTGTCAACGAGACTGAACCAGCCAGCACAACTCACTGCTAATAACACATCACATAATTCACCCTTAAGCAATTGTTCAATCAATTAATTAAATCACTACAATTAAAATCAAAGAATATCCCAGAACAAACACTTCGCACTCTCCTCCGTCAGCCACCTGCATCGACAATAGAAACGCATCAGTCCAGCAGTGGATAAAACCTGGTGTGGGAGGTATGGGGGGGCGGCTTACACTTGTGGTGGACAGCAGGGGGGTGGCTGCATGCAGTAGCCATCGCAGATCAAGCGGTAGAACTTGTCATCGACTGCCATGCACCAGGGTAAGGGGCCTCTCCTACACCCACACATATCACACACCGAGCGGTACACACACGTCACACCGAGGAGCACGCACGTCACACACCGAGCAGGTTGCACAGGTCTCCTTTATCAAGACAAACGTGGAGCAGATTACAACTACAACTCTTCTACGCCTGTCACAATGCCCCCCTCTCCCCCCCCCCCCCAGTTTATGGGGGGGCGCGGGCCTCACTCCCCCCTTCGCGTCAGCCCCCCCTAATAAATGGTCCGGTTGCATTGTGAATGCACCACTCGAATGACGTGCAGTCCCGTGGCGCACTGTAACGGGCTCGTGATTTACTCAATAAAATTCAACGTAAAAAAATAAAAACGATCCCAAGACATTATTTAAAATAATGTATGGCCATCGTGTGTCAGCATCACAGGCGAAAATTGGCATGTAAAAAAAAACTTCACTGCGACTCACTCAATTGGGATTGCTCGCAGCAAACAGCACTTGACCTGCTTACAGGTTAGGTGCTGAATAACCGTGTGTCACACAGAGAACAGTTGCCACTGAGGCTGCCCTTTTCAAATGCTTGAGATGAGATGTGATTATCGCGTGTAAATGTACACACTAACGAAAAAATTATAAGCGAACTATTATCGTTTCAGGTGGCAGGGTGGTGCAGCGGTGATCTTTGACCCTCGCAACAAGAAGGGCCTTGGTTAATGATCCGACTGGCACTTTGCGGAGTTTTCTACGTTCTCACCTTTGTTCTGTATGGGTTATCCAGTTTGCTCACATAGCTAGAAAACACACAATCACAATGTAACTGGGTATTGGCCAAGCATCCCAATGCTAAAGTTACCTGCAAATTACTTCATTGGGATGACACTCGGCAGCAGAGCCGGATGATGGCATTGCTGGGGCCCTATGCCATTGTCAAGTTTAAGAGGCCCCTTCTATGAATGCCTGTATATTTTTGTCAGCAGAATGAAAATAACTGCTTTGGAGAGTCTTTTTTTCTCACCGATCTTTATTTATTAAGCAATTATGTTAAAACTCGAAACCTCGTGTCCATTTCTTGTTTCGTATTTAGAGATCCCCCCCCTCCCTTAATGCGAGGCCCTAAGCTGCAAGTGTGGCCGGTCTGAGCTCGCCTGTGATGAATCACACGTATAATTGTGCACTCTAATTTTCTATGGGTGGCCAGGAGAATGTATTATTATTTAAGTGAATGCAATGGTGATCAGGGGATTGGATCCAGAGCCCCACGTACACAGTAGAGTACAAGGGAACGCCCACAATACAGATTTGAGCTGACCTGCGGATTGAGAAATTGAACTGTTTTGTGACGTGGAGGGTGTTTCTGACCGCTATTATGACCGACCCGTCCCGACGGGAGGAGAGAGGACAGGGTGGACCGGCTGCATGAGCTTACTCTCCGGCACTGCACAGCACAACATCGCCTCCCTACTGCAAAAATACTCGGCAGGACCCTCCTGAAAATGAAAGTCTTCGGAATCAGTGAGGCCTGTCCTTGGGAGGACAGGCGTAGTCTTGGTCGTCACAAGCGAACATTTGTTTCTCCACATGAATTTGTATCCCCGGGTTACCATCAGGGCTGGGCGCTGCAAGCTTAGCTTCTGAGATCTGATGAGACTGGCCGTTTTTTAAAAGGTAATTTCGGCATCTGGAGCCCAAGCATGCAACAACTTTATGCAACTTCTTGGTTATTTTGATAAAGTCACGTAGAATGGAAATAAAATAATAAAAATAAAACATAATAAAAAATAAAATTCTCACGACGTTTCTGCCAAAACACAAGTAGCCTTATTCAGGTGAAGGAACAGAACTGTCGGGACAACAGCGCTTCAATAACTGCTGCTAAGATTCCCAGCGTCTTTTAAGCTAGGTGGGAGAGGTAAAGCGCCTTGACAAAGGAGTTTACATATCAAACAGGAGAATTTAGCATTGAAATAGCTGTGTTAAAGTGTTGGATCATCAGGGTGTTAAAGTCAGAAATAAGCATGTAACTGGGAGATTAGCATGATGTTAATGTGAGGGATTAGCATGTGACTGGTCACGGAAATAGCTATGTTAAAGTCAAAGTTTACATCTCAACAGAGGCGTTTAGTATATGGACGCTAAAGGACTGCAACTACCCAACTATCATACAATAAACCGATGTGAAAAAAATAAGTATAAACAACATCAATATAATAAATGTACTCAATATGTTCTTCAATACGTTGAGCTATAAACATCAAGTAACTGAGTGTACACTACACTATATAATGAATACCATATAGTAAACGAATTAATAAAACTAAAATATAAACTACATCAATGTTATTAATAAACTCTATATACTCTCCAATCAGCTGAGCTACTAACAATAAGTCATTATACATTACAATGCCATATGGCGAAAAAAAGGGTGGCGGTTTTTTCCTTCTTTCCAACGTTAGCACCACGGAGAGCGACGAGCCTCGTTCAGACGGACGAGTCCATCCATGCTCGGAACGGAGGAGGGGGGAGAAACAGCCACGATGTGCTGCTCTGTCCTGTGTTGCGTTACAACCATGCCATAAACTAGACTACTATACATTGTAACGTTATACCTTCCAATCTAAACTACATTGTATAATATCGTATACACAGCCCAATGTAAGCTCGAACATTATGCAGTATATTTATATGTCTTCAACTAAACTTTTTCCTACATTACACGACTATACACCGTAATATACACTACCATAGACAAACCCACCCTTGAATTATAAAATGTGTTACTTTACACTACCCTATACTTTAGACTATAAAATGTTAGACTTGTAATATTACACTATGTATTATTCTACCAACCCTACTGTATACCACACTGCTGTATATTCACAATACAATTACGATACTATATATTGCCTTATGAATTATGTTAAACATTACAATGTTATACTATTTATTATTATGTAACATGCTATAAACCATACCATTGACCGTCGTGTGAAGAGGCAGTGCCAGCGAATGGACTGCAGTCTGAATGTCACCATAAAATACAATCAATTAAGAACTGAAATTGTTTATAACGTCTTTCCAATGAAATTTTGATTTAAAGCTTTCGTGACTGCAGTAATTAATATGCTTAGTTCTTTCGGTAAAGTCACGTTGAAGGAAACAACAAAATAATAAAATATATATAAAACAATAAAAATTCTCACGACGTTTCGACCATAACACAAACCAATTCCTCAACCACATCAATTCCATACACCCAGCCATCAGATTCACCATGGAGGTCGAAAAAGATGGCAAGCTACCCTTTTTGGATGTCCTAATTAAAAGGAGTCCTGATGGTTCAATGAGCCACTCTGTCCACAGGAAAGCTACGCATACGAATGCTTACTTAAAACTGGATTCCCACCACCATCCATGTCAGAAGAACTCCCTCATCAAGACTCTATAGCATAGAGCCCAATGCATTTCCGACCAGGAACACATTGCCAGTGAACTTAAGCACGTACACCAAGCTCTCAAGGCTAATGGTTACTCCGACTACACAATCCGCAAAGCCATCACTCCAGCCATGAAGAAGGATCCTCTTGAGCCATTCAAAACCATCACCTTACCCTACATTGCGGGGGTCACAAAAAAGATCTCCAAAATCCTGAATAAACACAAGATCCAGGTCCGATTCAACACAGTACATAAAATCCGTGATCTGGTTCCGTCTGTAAAAGATGTGGTTCCAGACATACAGTACCCGGGCGTCTACAAACTAAGTTGCCTCTGTGGTAGCAGTTACATTGGAGAAACCAAACGACATATCTGGGACCGCATCCGTGAACATAAAGCAGACTTGAAACACGGTAGGACGAGCACCTCAGCCGTGGCAGATCACTGTTATAATTCAGTGGGCTCACATGACATTGACTTCTCCAAGACGGACGTTCTCTGCAAGCCATCCGGCTACCATGAGAGATTCGTTCATGAGGCCATCCACATATACAAACACAGAAACAATTTCAACCGAGAAGATGGATTCTGGCTTAGTAACCATTGGAAAGATGTTATAAACCATTTTGGTACTTAATTGATTGTATTTTATGGTGACTTTCAGATCGCAGCCCATTCGCTGCCACTGCCTCTTAATACCTTTCACACGACGGTCAATGGTATGGTTTATAGCAGGGGTGTCCAAACTTTTGTTTCCCGAGGGCCACATACAGAAAAATATACGAAGGATTGGGCCACTCACTAGACGTGAGGTATACTGCCTCACTTCTCATGCACTAATATTGTCAAAATCAATCAAATGCAGGTAAATTACGTTTGATTATTGAACATGTTTGAAGAAAAAAAGCCTCCATCATAGCTCTTCATTAGTAGATTTTAATTTTATTTTTTACAAAAAGGTTGGCAGGTAATTCTTTCAGTGACAGCCTCAGATTGGTTCTTAGGGTGCTGATCCCCTTCATTGTCCATATGAAGGGAGAGACAAGAAGACAAATAGGGGATGTGGATATTTCAAGCTTATTACACAAATAAATTATTGGGCTTGTTAACACATCAACTAACGTTTGTTAAAAAAATTGTCATCAACTTTAATTGACTGAATTTATGAAGTAATTGGGCTTATTAACAAATGAAAACGGTGTGTATATATTTTTAACTCACCTGTAATGGGAATAATGTTACGCTCAGTGGGAGCAGTGATGCTGCGCTTTGGTCTGAAGGATAGCTGGCAGGTCAGGAGTAAGTTTGGTGGTTGAGATGCGAAGGACGTCACGTAGATGGCTGTCGGTCGTTCTGGTTCTCAGCCTGCTTTTGTTCAGCGTTAACAGAGATAATGTCTGCTCACATATGTATGTTGAGCCGAACAGACTCATCATTCGTCTTGCATGGCGTCTCGTCAGAGGAAACTTGGCCTTTTCCAAACTCCGGTAGAAGTCAGGTAGGGAGAGAAGCTGATGCTGATTCTTCAGAGAATCATCACACTGAATTTCGATCAGTTCTAATTGCAGACTCTCCTCCACTTCTTTTGCATCCATTGAAAACGGAGCCGCAAACAGTGTGATTTCCTTCTCAATGACAGAAAAATCTTGGAAGCGCTGACTGAATTCTGTCATGAGAGATGTGATCACAGACACATATTCTCCCATTTTTGCAGAGAGCTTGGCATTTGGAAATGCGCATTGATTTCGGTCAGCGTGGGGAAGTGCGCTACATTGAAGTTGCGCAGTTGTGACTCGAAGAGACGGAGCTTCGCACGGAATGCTTTCATGTGCACATACAGCTGTGGTACCAGCTGCTCTTTGCCTTGTAGTCTCTTGTTCGGGGTGTTGAGATGATCAGTGAGATCAACTAAAAAAGCCAGGCCTGCCAACC
The DNA here is from genome assembly GCF_048934315.1 of Petromyzon marinus. Taxonomy (NCBI): domain Eukaryota; kingdom Metazoa; phylum Chordata; class Hyperoartia; order Petromyzontiformes; family Petromyzontidae; genus Petromyzon; species Petromyzon marinus. The sequence continues at coordinate 2,555,326 of NC_133721.1, forward strand.
ATAAAGGGTCACTGATCTCATGGAGAGGTCTGCCCTTTTCTTTCAAAAACTTGTCGATATTTGATCTCAGGGAATAAAACCACTGCAGCACGGAGCCGCGACTGAGCCAGCGCACTTGAGAATGGTAGAGTAGGTCCCCGTATTCAGCATCGACATCAGAGAGGAACGCTTGCAATTCTCTGTGGTAAAGCCCTCGGGCCATATTTTTTTGACATTTTTCACAACTGTGTTCATCACATCGCCAAGCTGGATTATCTTGGCACAGAGGGCTTCTTGGTAGATGATACAGTGCATTTTAACAGTCTCACCTCCGCTCTCCTGCACCTTGGCACTCACCATAGAAGCCATTCCTTTGCGCTCGCCTGTCATTGCTGGAGCCCCATCCGTTGTAATTCCACACAGCTTGTCCCATTTAAGTCCAGCCTGGTTAATTGAATCTGACACAGCTTCAAACATGTCCTTCCCAGTTGTTGTCCCCTTTAGACTCTGAAGATCAAGCAGTTCCTCCATAATGCAAAAATTCTCATCAACTCCCCGCAAAAAAATTAACAGCCGTGCAGTGTCCGTGGCATCTGTGCTCTCATCACATGCAATCGAGTAAAAATCGAAAGCACAAGCTTTATCTGACACTTGCTGTTTTAAGTTAGCCGACAAGTCTTCAATTCGCCGCACAACCTTATTTCTGGACAACACTAACATCTTGATTTAAAAACTAAGAATATAACACTAACATCGTTAAAATCCTGCAATTTCTCCAGGCACATTCCCACGACTTTAGTGAGGCACTGTTTGATGAAGTCACCGTCTGAGAAAGGTTTCCCGTGTAGGGCAATGAGTTGAGTTACTTCATTGCTGGCTATTGTTGCATTTTCTTGAGCTTTGTTAGCACGGAAAAAAAAACCCTGCTGCTGCGTTAGCAGGCTAGCTTGCCATTTGCTTTACCTTCTCTCTCCGCTCGGCGCCAGTGTAGGACGTGAAGGTCTGATGTTTCGTTTCATAATGCCGTCGTACATTGTACTCTTTCATCACGGCAACACTCTCATTACAAATCAAACAAACACACTTCCCCTTGGTTTCTATGAAAAAAAAATTTCCACCGAGTCTGAAATTTTCTGCACTCGCTTGCAATCTTGCGTCTCTTCGGTTCCGGCATTTCTGGTGACCCTGAGCAAATGTTTTCTACGATTGCTTGCTTTGTGGAGACGCTGCCTTGTTCAAGACAATAGCGCTATCTAGTGTTTAAATTAAGAAATGCAATACAGTGGGCCATAGTCCATTATATTTTTAAACTTTGATACGGGCCAATTAAAAATGGATGGCGGGCCGCAGTTGGCCCGCGGGCCGTAGTTTGGACACCACTGGTTTATAGCATGTTATATAATAATAGTATAACATTGTAATGTTTAACATAATTCATAAGGCAATATATAGTATTGTAATTTTATAGTGAATATACAGCTGTGTGGTATACAGTAGGGTTGGTAGAATAATACATAGTGTAATATTACAAGTCTAATATTTTACAGTCTAAAGTATAGGGTAGTCTAAAGTAACGCATTGTATAATTCAAGGGTGGGTTTGTCTATGGTAGTGTATATTACGGTGTATAGTTGTGTAATGTAGGAACAAGTTTATTTGGAGACATATCAATATAATGCATAATGTTAGAGCTTACATTGGGCTGTGTATACGATATTATACAATGTAGTTTAGATTGGAAGGTATAACATTACAATGTATAGTAGTCTAGTTTATGGCATGGTTGTAACGCAACAGGACAGAGCAGCACATCGTGGCTGTTTCTCCCCCCTCCTCCGTTCCGAGCATGGATGGACTCGTCCGTCTGAACGAGGCTCGTCGCTCTCCGTGGTGCTAACGTTGGAAAGAAGGAAAAAACCGCCACCCATTTTTTTCGCCATATGGCATTGTAATGTATAACGACTTATTGTTAGTAGCTCAGCTGATGGAGAGTATATAGAGTTTATTGATAACATTGATGTAGTTTGTATTTTAGTTTTTTTTATTCGTTTACTATATGGTATTCATTAGATAGTGTAGTGTATACCCAGTTACTTTATGTTTATAGCTCAATTTATTGAAGAATATATTGAGTACATTTATTATATTGATGAAGTTTCTACTTAGTTTTTTTTCACATCGGTTTATTGTATGATAGTTGGGTAGTTGCAGTCCTTTAGCGTCCATATACTAAATGCCTTTGTTGAGATGGAAAATTTGACTTTAACATAGCTATTTCCGTGACCAGTCACATGCTAATCCCTCACATTAACATCATGCTAATCTCCCAGTTACATGCTAATTTCTGACTTTAACACCCTGCTGATCCAACACTTTAACGCAGCTATTTCAATGCTAAATTATCCTGTTTGATATGTAAACTCCTTTGTCAAGGCGCTTTACCTCTCCCACCTAGTTTAAACGACACTGCGAATCTTAGCAGCAGTCATTGAAGTGCTGTCGTCCCGACAGTTCTGTTCCTTCACCTGATGAAGGCCACTTGTGTTGTGGCCGAAACGTCGTGAGAATATTATTGTGTTATTTTATTTTATCAATTTATTATTTTATTCTCATTCTACGTGACTTTACCGAAAGAACCAAAGAAGATTAACAAAGATAATTTCCACCAGCAGATGGTGCTAGAACGTGGTATGTCCAGAGTACAGTATTCTATCACAGCGTTAAATCTATCTGAGTCATTGTTTGCGTAGCTTTCTGGTGGATCGTGAAACCCGCTGAGATCCACCAGAATGAATCGCGGTGCTTGGTGGATTAATACCGCTGCTCCGTTGGCATCTCGTGGCCATACCGCAGCCTGTATCTACTGTAAATTTAATCTTCATATTAAATAGAGGCTACAACAAATGTGAATATTGTTGTTGTTGTTGTCTCCCTGTACCGTTACAGATACTCGGATGTGATTGTGCACCGGCTGCTGGCCGTGTGCGTGGGCGCCGACCCCACGTACCCGGCGCTCACCGACAAGCAGAAGCAGCAGCAGCTCTGCAACAACCTCAACTACCGCCACAAGATGGCGCAGTACGCCCAACGCTCGTCTGTAGCTTTCCACACGCAGGTGGGAGGCGGAAGTGTGGGCCACGTGGAGCTTGCACGGCGTGTGCTTAGGCACCTGATAATGCGTCCATTCGTCTCTTGAAAACCATTTTTAAGGTCACGAAAGCAGGCATCGTATTGTGCGTGTAGTAAGAATCAATTGTTTTCTATTCGCACGCTTACGTGTGGTGGTGCCGTGGCTGTACTGGTTGGCTACACTTGACATTGCTTTTCAGCATTCTTCTGTGTTTGCTGAAAAACCTAGTCACTTGGCACATTTGCCCATGATGTGACAACTTTATTTGATTGGCTCTGTCAGGTGATGGAGGATTATAGTCAATACAATTGACATTGTACCTTCACGATTGAACTCAAAATAATCCCCATGACATGATGCCAATAGCACAACTGGAATAAATTAGCGGGGGGATGCAGGAAAATTACCTTAAATTTTGTTAAATAATTATGGGCTTGGTAAGTGATGCGCGTGTGTCTGCTCTTTGCCACGTAGCGGTGATTAACGGCTGTTGTTGTGGTCTCAGTTGTTCTTCAAGACTAAGAGAGTGGTGAGCGAAGAGGGCTTCGTGCTGTTTGCGCGCAAAAACGCCGTGGTGGTGCTCATTCCCAAGTACGGCTTGGAGGGGACGGTTTTCTTTGACTCCAAAGGTCTCAAGCTCAACGTTACCTTCGACGAGGAGGTAGGGCATGTGTTCACTTAACCGGGAGACATTGGCATTTCCTGAACGGCTGAATTCTGCATTTAAACCCAGGACTGGCTTAATGCACTGGGACCCAAGCCCCCTGACCATCTCTCTACGATTAGGTTTCTATCAGACACACAGACACTTGGTTTAAGGTAGAAGAACGCAGTGAGATACGAAGCTCCGTTTTTTTTTGCCATTTGGCAGTGTGGACTATTACAGAGGAAGTTACGCCGGTGGATACATTAGAGCCGGATGGCTCACAGGGCTATACCAAAATAAACTGAAACTGAATTAAATGATGTAAATGCGTTTCAAATATAAAACTGTCACAATTAAATTTGCTTTGGAAATAACTGCCATGACGGAGCCCGTATTGTCACAGAGAGGACATCACATTAAAAATACAGTAAAATCCTTCAGATCCGGAAGAATTATAGGGAAAATCTAATGCTTTCTGTAAACAATGAGAAACTCGAAGGGCAGAAAAGTACTTGTAGAATAAAAACAAATGAGGGAAATAGTAGTTGATGCAAAAAGTGATCTCTAGATGGCAAAAAGCACATTTGTCATCAGTGGATCCGGTCCTTTCCAGCATGCCTTGCATGCCGCATTACATTGTCACTCTGCGTGGATAATGCACACAGCCTAATTTGGACCAGAAGCTCAAAAGGGTCAACATTTGCAGCCATATTTTAGGTATGTTCTTAACTGCAATTGTACACTCCATATAACCTAAGGGGGGTTGCATCTACTCCTTAATGATGGCCAAATAAGGCTTTAAAATTCCTTGGCTGGCCCGCACATCACGATCCCTCGGTTGGTTTGGTCATTGCAGCCATCGGCTTCTCATGCCTGATTTTCAGCTCGCGGTGAGGTGGCCCAAGCGGTATTGCATTCGCTGTGTGTTGTGGAGATTTGTGTTTCAAACTCGGTGGCCACTCCGGTTAATACTGTGGTGTGTCTTCTTTGGTTCTTTCGGTAAAGTCACGTAGAATGAGAATAAAATAATAAATTGATAAAATAAAATAGCACAATAATATTCTCACGACGTTTCGGCCACAACACAAGCGGCCTTCATCAGGTGAAGGGACGAGACTGTGTTGTGGCCGAAACGTCGTGAGAATATTGTGTTATTTTATTTTATCAATTTATTATTTTATTCTCATTCTACGTGACTTTACCGAAAGAACCAAAGAAGATGAATCCTTGCAGTCACGAAATCTTTAAATCGAAACTGTGGTGTGTATTAAGCGTAAAATATTTACAGGCTATCCGCTTTAACAGTGGACGTTAAAAGATCCTGTAACGTTATTCGTGTGCCAGCATCATGGTCCAAGGTTGGCAAATTACATGCAAATTACTTATTTGGGGAGCACATATCAATCGTTCGCCTCCTTTTACAAAGACGTAGCAGTGACCTTGAATGCAAACGTTTTGAGAATCAGTGAGGCTTTTCTGAGTGACCCATGTAATAGTATGAATAATAACGTTGGGTTTACGTCAATCCGTGCTTGTGTGCAGGGCACTTGGCAGAGAGCAGTCAGCGGTAGTGTAGCGGTTAGCGCTCTGCGCTACGATCCCGGCGACTTGGGTTCAATTCCTTCGCACGGTCAACACCAGTGATGATTATCTGAACCGGTCCTGGGCCTCCCCTAGGTTGACTCGGAACTCAATTGAATGCCTGCTGCGGTGTGTAAACATCGCCACTGGGGAGACAAAGGCGGCCGGGCATGGCGCTGGCGACCCACCCCCTTGTGTGCCGTGCCGGCCTTCATCTGTGCTCCTCGCCAACAGCACTTGCCCCAACAGTCTGTTAAGGCTACATTGGAGATATGTCTTTGTGTTTTGTGTAGGGCCCCACGCTGTGCGTGGAGGGCATCGCGCTGAACATGTTCGACCGCGTGTGCGTGCGCGTGTCGCTGGATTCGTCCAACCTCCAGCACCAGCGGATCCGCATGCACCTCGTCCGCCCGGAGGTACTCACCGTGCGGCGCGACGCGCAACCTCGGAATACCACCGATTTGTATTGTGACCATGCTGCTGTTGCTGCTTTCTGCGCCAGCAGTAGTGCACAAAAAACAAACGCTCGCCGCATCGGAACGTCAGCGGGCCGAAAATTAATGGCACAAGCCACAGCATAGCGCTTGTTGCCATGCAACCCAAACTGTGGGACCGTATAGTAAACCCATAGAGACACAGAGATACATAGCAGATACAGAGAGACCCATTATGATTCCTAGAGATTCATAGAGACTCATACAGATACATAGCAGTGCATTAAAAACAAGCTCCTGTACGATTGTGGCCATGCAACCCAAACTATGGACTACATTTTACACCACTGTAGTCTGCGCTCCTTGAATGGAGGGGGTGGCAAGATGACACAAACTCTCTCCTGAGGCTCTCCCGTAGCTATCAGACCCATACATTGGCATTTAGCCCCTGAACGTAATACCCTTATAACACAGGAATAAAATATAAACTCCGGTCTTGGATGGAAAAAATATATGTATAGCTAGCATTTTGAGCTGCAGTCTGTTGTCCTATACCTCCTGTAACTGGCAAATTGGATATAACGCGATGATGAATGTATGAAGGAACGGATTTTTTGTATAACGCGGATCCAAACTGGATATAACTCGGTTGAATGAATGGAACTACGTCGCGCGAGTAGGAATAAGCGGTCGTAACGGCTGCCTCGGCGTAGCATCACACAAGGCGGGATGCTGCTGGATGCTTCTAGATGCTACCCACGTTCCTTAGTCTTTGTTCAGCCTGTGTTACGCATCTCACGCGTTATTGCGGACTGCGCTTTACCCCATATAATATATTATTTATTATAACACGATTTTTCCAAAACGCGGTGTTCTTGAGGTACGCAACTACCGTATTATAGAACAGACTGTATATCCAAAGACTATGGGACACTATCCCTACCTATATCATTTGTGACTGTCCGTGTGTTTAAATCCAGCTTGAAAACATCGTTATTAATTGGCTTTTCCTGGATTCTGATTGGTTATTACTGTGAGAGGAATCATTATGATTAGCTTTTATTGCATTTTGCATGCTGTGTAAAGTGTCAGTATCACTGTCATTATTGTTATTATCGGCTTTTACTTTATTTCTATTGGCTTGTATCTATACTTGAGTAGTTTTTTAATGTCCAGTGCTTTTTTGAGATATTTCGATATGCAAGGTGCTGTATAAAATAGATTTTTATTATGGCCCTAGTTCATTGCACAAGAAGGGCCATTATCTGAAACGTGACCTATTTAAATGATCGTTAGGGGCAGTTGTTGATGAATGCGAGTTCTCAAGATACCAAGCTAAGTCAGGGTGTGGGAGCCTTGGTAGATATCAGATTTCTTAACAAAACTCCATGAGTCTGTTCTGCATGGGTTTCCTCTGGGTTCTCTGGTTTCCTCCCATATCTAAAAATAAGCATGCGTTGAAACTGGTATTAAGGTAGTTTACGTATCGCCATGGGCGGCAGGGTGGCACATTGGTAAACCCTTGCATCTTGCAGCAAGAAAACTGGGTTTGATTCCCAACTAGAGTGTGTTACTGTGTGGAGTTGTCATCTTCTCTCCCCCTGTTCCTCAAAAGTCTTCAGACTTGGCGAAGTCTTTCAGTGTTATTAAGTGTAATAATAACGTATCACTTGTGTTGGAAATACTCACATGTGTGTGTGTGAGAGCATTGGTGTAGTGGTTAGCACGCTGCGCTATGAACCCGGCAACCCAATTCCCACTCACCGCCAACACCAATGAGGATTATCTGAACTGCTGTTTTGCCTACCCAAGGTCAACTCTTTCTTAAATGAGTACCTGGTGCAGTGTGTAAATATCAGCACTGGGGAGAGGTGTTGGCCACTTACCCCCTCGTGGGCCATGCCGCCTAACAGCAGCACAGTCTGTTAAAGGCTTATTTGGGTGACTATCTTTGTTGTACGTTTGTGCCATTTGTGTGTCCGCTGTCACAGATTCCAGGCTACAACCCTACGGAGTCCACCCCATGGGGCTCGCCTTCTCCCCGGCCTAAGAAACCCAGACAGCACTAGTGTATCGTGGATGCGGTGTCAACAAGATGCCGGAGGAGGTGCATGAGTGGGCACACACTCTGGGTTTTACATCTGCAGAGTTAATTAAGTGTACATTGTGCTCGCAAGCAGAGGTGAACAATTGAAAAAAAAGCAGTGGCGGTTATGAGAAATGCTACCCTGAAGTAACAGACGGTTTGCACTCTGAACTTGCAATCCAGAGGTCACCGGTTCTTCGTTCTCGTGTCGCAGCGGTTCAAATGGTAGCGCAATTTTTTTTTGAATTTTTACCTTACCAACCAGTAGAATCAGCCAATTAAGGTGTATACGCGTCAAGATGTATGAAAGGTTTAGGATATCTTATGCCCCACTTCTTTGCCAGCCAAGACACTGACCCCCTTGTGATGAAGGTGATTTCACAAAAATATTGGTTACTGAATCGGTGGTGTTTATTGACTAACGCAGCAGTGTCCAACCCACAAAGCACTGTGATCCATTCTGGTATATCTCAACATGTTCCGTGATCTACCAGCAATATATGACCAACAGTTACCCGGATGGATTTCACCGACTAATAGAACACTGTAGACATGCCAAGTGCTAGTGCGATCTATTGGTTTAAAATATATATTATTAATCCATTACTTCTTAGTCGAGGATTTTGTTTTGCCATCTGCTATAACAAGAATTGCTTTATATTAGAGGTGTTTAATCCTATTTGTCCCGAGATCCACAATAAAAAATCTTTTGCGATCATCCACCCATGGATCGCGATTCACATATCGGCTACCACTGATCTAACAGTTGAAAACCAGTTTAACACGTAGGCTTTCGCGACCAATATCCATAACACGGGTTTTTTGGGTTAGATCGCGTAATAAATATTTAAATGTGTCGGTAAACCCGCCACCACCCGACACAGCCAATTCGAAAGGTTTGTCACATTAACAGAACGTGCCAATTCGTTACTAGTAACATCACACCGGTGTCTTGGAGAGCAAAGCCACAACATTTACAATCTGAGTACAATGTTTCACCAGTAATTACAACCAGCTTCATCAGGCGACAGCCAGATTCGTGGAGAATCCTCGTCCCTTAATGCGCATGCATAATGTTTGTTGATTAACATATAAATAACCCAATCGGAAATGGATACCCATAGTCATATGCATTCATTGATTCCCCTCCCAATTCGCGAAAGAAGTGCTCACAAGTGATGGCTGTCGCCTGATGAAGCTAGTTAGTGCTGGCGAAATGTTGTACTTAGATTGTAAATGGTGTGGCTTTGCTCTCCAACACACTGGTGGACTGTACTAGTAACGAATTGACATGTTCTGTTTACGCGACAAACCTTACTAATTGACTGTCGGGTGGTGGTGGGTTTAACAACACATTTATATATTTAAACGATCTAACCCATAAAACGTGTATTATAGTTGAAAACCTACAATTGTACCAGGTTTGGCCTGTCGGAGTGGGCCATTAGGGTGGCCACTCAGAGGGCAAAGCTCTGGGGAATCCGAGCAAGAGCTTCGAAGTATGATTGTGCACGGTGACACCCGCAGGGGTCTCGTGATGGATGGCAAATGGAAGATTTTTTATCGCGAGAGGATTCCCTGCAAGGGATGTTAGGTTACTTATTCTTGTGAGGATGCCATTTACTGTATGAAGGGGCAGCGGTCAGCTGCATAGAACAGAGTATAAAATTACCCGAGCTGTTGCTGTTTAAATCGTCGGTTTAACGGAGAATTTCACCTCAGGTTTTTTTTACACAGCTGCCCCACCCCTCATCAGACTCTGTGCAATCACACAAGGAATGTTTTTGGAAAAAATGTCGGTGTCAGAAAATTTTAAGGTTTAATCGTTTACAAATGCGCAATTCGTTACAGCTTCTCTTGTCCTTTAGACGTGCAAAGATAATTTCTGACAAAATATTGACACGTTTTCAAATTGTTTCGTAAATGGTTATAACTTTGCTCACGTATATACAGTACTTGGGCAATAATTCTAAGCTCCTGGAGTAGTGGTAAAGATTTAAGCGAGTTGATGTCTTTGCGACTTTGTGTAAATGTGTTTAACATTTTTTAGCTGAATCGTACATTTACAAGCATGTACACATGAGTTATATGCGTTTATATACAAAATTAGATCGATTTATTTTCCATGCATCTGTTATTTTGGTTACTTTAAGTTACGTTTTCCACTGCTGGATGAACATCTCGCCACGTGATGTTGGATGTCAGGTTTAGTTTGACCATACTTGACCATGCTGGTCACTGTTGGATGATAATAATGTCCACTTGCAATGCACCACCGCGCAGTATTCACTCGCCTTCGAATCGAGTCCTGCACCGCCGTTTCACATGCAAATTTGATTCTCAATCCCTGGGCCAACTTGCTCCTGATTAGCATGCGATTTGCCACATTTCGATCTCGGAGGTGATTAAATGCGCCGGCTTCCAGGCTTGTTGAGCCGCTCGGAGCCCAATTAACGAAAATTGTTGCCAAAGCAAAAGCGTGAGCTCGAATGTTTGTCCGTGTTCTTTTCAAACCACCAGTCGAACGCCGGCCTCTGCCCACTCCGACCGTGCGGAGGCCCTGGCCGTCGGGGAGGCCCTCATGGTGCCACACGGCAAACGTGGGGCCCGGGTGGGCGCGTCGACGGTTGATCGCGTACAGGCGGTGCAACTCCCACAAATGAAACATCACACCTTGCTGATCTCGTGTCCAGGAGCATAAACGATCATCACGCAAACTCCGGTCATCCTCGCAGCAGCAGCTCTTGGCCATCGAACAAAGACGATCACCGCTTCCTTCCGATATTAGAAGCCACGAGCTATGAACGACTCGGAGGTTCGAGCAACCACAGCCGAGTGGGAAGGCAGCAGCAGCCCAGGCGGTGAGCCAGCTCCAAAATCCCCCAAGCACTGAAGTTCTCGATTTAGTACATTGAAAAACACGACGGTAAGTGAAACAACGTAAATCGAAACCAATTTTGCCATTCACTTGAGGGGCCGTCCATAAATGACGTCACGCAATTTTTGACCTCTCGTCACTCGGCGTCACAAAAAGTCAGACCCCCCCCCTCAAATATGACGTCACAAAGCTCTGCCCCCCCCCCCAAAACCATATTTCCATTTTGAAAATAAAACATGCTTCAACTATTGTCATTGTAGTGCGTGGCGCTGCACTGATGTTGTAGGAGTGTTATAACAATTAGTGTTATAACAATTCTATACTTAAAGTTGCGCATTTTGATGTAACGTCACATTTCTCAAACCTCCCCCTCGTCACAAATGTCTGAACCCCCCCCCGAGGTGCATGACCACGTTACCGTGTTCATTCTGTGGTGAAGGGATGAGGAAAAGGAAGAGGGAAAAGCATCCAGTGTCGCCGCACGCAGGCAACGTGTTTATTACACAGTGGTCAAAATATAAAAATGCATATATATGTAGTGGGTTCCACGGACACTGGAGACGTCTTTAGAGGCAACACGGTTTATTTGTAACTTTGAACAGAACTCCCCTTAACTCCCACTATCTAGGGAGGTACAGCCTCCGGGCTAGCGTGCCCTCGCACTGATCAAACCTGGCTCTCAGCCCTCTGGCTATCTGTGCCCTAGGGGAGGCTAACTGACCCGACCCAGCCAAGGTACGGGTCCTGACCACTGGTCCGAGCTCGGCCCAGCCCTTACAAGGACGTCGGACTCGAGGTCCCAGGGTCCTAGCTAGGGAGGCTACTCTGACCCGACCCAGCCAAGGTGCGGGTCCTGACCACTGGTCCCCGCTCGGCCCCGACCCTTATAAGGATGTCGGGTCCCAGTGTCCTAGCTAGGCTGGTCTTCTGTTCTTCGTCTTCGGAGCACTGCCCCGAGCTGTCCCAGAGGTGCCCCTTTAATACACCTCTTGGGGGCTCTCCGCCCCCGGTACCGCCCCCTCTCTAGAACCTTCCAGGGGGCTCTGGAAGAACCCCCCAACCCCTCACCTGGGGCCTGGCTCAGGGTGGCACCCCCTATGGGCTTGTGCCCGCAAATGCAGGTAAGTATACCGACGGTATAGGATGTGCATTTATGACGCTACATATATGCGAGAGAGTTTGTGGACAAGAGTCTGCTCTGCGGGAAGCAAGCATTGCCATACGAATGAGATGAGCTCGCGTTTGATGCGGGCAGTCTTGAGGACGACCGTCGACAGGCACGTGTGGAGGCACGCCGTGGTCACAGCGCAGCGCCGACTCGTGTAGGTGGTGATGGCCCAGTTGTAGAGAGGAATGCTGGAGCTTGGAGCAGATGTAGCCGAATGTAGGATAGAGCATCTTGAGGAGCGTTGCCCTCGACCCCCTCCGGGAGGCCGTATGGTTTACTTGGCACTCCCGTCCCTTAGAGTCCAGTCTGATGTAGGCCTCCTCAGGTTCCAGCAGCCTGGCTTCGTAGGTCTTCATTGCACCGCTCTGCTCGTCTAGCATAGTCTGAAGGGTCATATGTGGCTGCCTCCTGAATCTTCACCGTCCTGCAAACCTTACTCGACATCTCGTTGAGGACCCGAAGAAGGGCAGTATTCTCTTTGTTTTGTTTTTTACAAAAGGGCTTGTAAGAGCTCTCGTTCCTCCCACCGCGATCTCTGGTGTCAACTTGAACGGGGGGGGGGAGGGGAGACAAAGCTATGGCTTTTTTCCCAGGGGATCTGTCTTCCATGGAGCACAAAGATACAGGCGGAAGGTCCCCTTGGCCTAGCCATGAGGTCAGGCTCGAGTTGCTTACTGAGGACCCTACACCTAAGGAGGCTGTGGATCGTCCTAGGAAGCTCCAAAGTAGAAAACCAGCTTTCCAAGGCCCCCTATAAAGTGCCTGAGTCCAGGTAGAAAAATAGGAAAACTATCAAACAGGAAAGCGAGTGGTTATGTTGGGTCGAAAAAGGTAATGTTCTAATAATGTAGGGGTTGGAGCGGTCATTGCTGCTTACTCGGCCATGACGTCACTGCAACTCGTTTGATTAACACTTTTAAAATAAAAAATCACGACGCGTACTGAACATATTATTCCGAATCGGTTTTACCACCACTACCACCATGACACAGTGGCAAGGCTGGCACATCGCAGTGCAGCTGCTACGCTGAATCATATGAATAAATATAATCAAATCTAGAAATATCCTTTCTGTACCCAGGAGAGCCACATTGAGTCTCGAGACTCATTATTAGCTCCGTGCTGCATTGAGATGTTTGGACAATTTCAAGCATCAGGGTTCGGCACGTAGGAGGAAACCGGAGAAACGCGCAAATGTTGTGAAGCTGGCTTGGTGGTAGAAGTCAGTCCAGAACATTTGGCCCCACACCTATCACTGTAACGAATCAGTGTTCTACGGGGGCATTCTAAGCGAGGACTGATTGTATTAAAATCTACTTTGATCTACGAATCGTAATGTATCAATAATGTTAACGTGTAACATGCCCCACGGTTTTTCTTAATCTGGAAGGAGAGAACAACGGATGATCTGTGTGCTGATGATGTTGGTGATGATCTCGTAATGGCTGTTCACTTCGAGGAGTGGGAGAGTCTGATGGTGAACCTGGATCGTGCCAATAAGAGGTAGGGGCTTACCATTCGCCCTACCAAATAAATCAAAGCAGTACCTGCCTTGATATTTTGTATGTCTTCAAGGACTCCACCCCCTCAACTCCGCATGATAGGTAGTTGTGGAAAGAGTGGAGGTATTCCCATATCTGGGCAGTTGTTCATGACCAGCTCCAATTTCAGAGCGAAGGTCTTACTCTGAATTAGTTCAATGGCATATCCTTTTTTCAGCTGTTTAGCGCCGTATAAAAGTTACATGGCCTATCACTTCATACAAAGCTCTGGTTCTTTTCTGCCAAACTTGTCCTCTCCCTCCCAGCTATAACCTCCCGAAAGCAACATGTGACCTTTGTTTTGGCGTGACAAACACCAGTGAAAGCAAAACACCGAAAGTGTAATGACTACACATAATGCAAGAATCTCAATTGTATTTCTCAACGGGTATTGAATATGAAGTCCCAGGAGTGGTGAAGGTGCATCAGCCTGCAGACCCACAGGTGGCAGCGGTGGATTGGCTTGCAGACGTTGGGGTGATGGTGGATTGGCCTGCAGACGTTGGGGTGGTGGTGGATTGGCATGCAGACGCTGGGGTGGCAGCGGTAGATCGGCCTGCAGACGCAGGGGTGTCGGTGGTGGATCGGCCTGCAGATGTAGGGGTAGCGGCGGTGGATCTTCCAGCAGTAGCCGACCAGTGAAGTTCTCGAATAAATTTACGCAATTTGCCGAACCTGGTGGCTTTGGCACAGGCGGTGGTGGTGGTGGATCTCCCAGCAAAAGCTGGGGAGGCAGTGGTGCATCTGCCAGCATGAGCTGGGTTGGGATGACAGCGTTGGATCTCCCGGCAGCAGCCGGGGTGGTGGTGGCGGTGTTGGAGATGCCAGCAGCAGCCGGGGTGGCAGCGCTGAATCTGCCAACATCAAGCGCCATGGCGGTGGGGGTGAATAATATGCCAGAAGCAGTCGGGGTGGGGGTGGCGATGCATCTCCCAACAGCATCCCTGGTGGTGGCGGCGGAACTGCATGTGGCTGCCAGGATGGCGTTGGAGGCAGTGGTGGTGTTGGTGGAGACCGTGGCCGTGGCTTTCTCCAGCTCCTTGAGCTATCGACGCATCATTTCCAACTGCAGATGGCGCTCCACATTCTCCCGTTTGTATACTTGAGTGCAGGGAAATCATCGACAGTTTGGTCAACATTAGCCCCTACACGAGCCTTCTAATCATCGCAACTCTTCAAACTATATCGCTTATATAATGTACATAATTTCAGTCACAACAAAAATTACATATAACACATCGGGGCTGTGAAAATTACGGCTTCGTATTGTCATGCGAACGGTGAGGAATCAGCCCAGAACTACACGGGAGGATCTTGTCAATGATCTCAAGGCAGCTGGGACCATAGTCTCCAAGAAAACAATTGGCAACACACTACGCCGTGAAGGACTGAAATCCTGCAGCGCCTGCAAGGTCCCCCTGCTCAAGAAAGGTCATATACATGCCCGCCTGAAGTTTGCCAATGAACATCTGAATGATTCAGAGGACAACTGGGTGAAAGTGTTGTGGTCAGATGAGACCAAAATGAAGCTCTTTGACATCAACTCAACTCACCGTGTTTGGAGGAGGAGGAATGCTGCCTATGACCCCAAGAACAGCATCCCCACCGTCAAACATGGAGGTGGAAACATTATGCTTTGGGGGTGTTTTTCTGCCAAGGGGACAGGACAACTTCACCGCATCAAAAGGACGATGGACGGGGCCATGTACCATCAAATCTTGGGTGAGAACCTCCTTCCCTCAGCCAGGGCATTGAAAATGGGTCGTGGATGGTTATTCCAGCATGACAATGACCCAAAACACACGGCCAAGGCAACAAGGGAGTGGCTCAAGAAGAAGCACATTAAGGTCCTGGAGTGGCCTAGCCAGTCTCCAGACCTTAATCCCATAGAAAATCTGTGGAGGGAGCTGAAGGTTCGAGTTGCCAAACGTCAGCCTCGAAACCTTAATGACTTGGAGAAGATCTGCAAAGAAGAGTGGGACAAAATCCCTCCTGAGATGTGTGCAAACCTGGTGGTCCAACTACAAAAAACGTCTGACCTCTGTGATTGCCAACAAGGCTTTTGCCACCAAGTACTAAGTCATGTTTTGCAGAGGGGTCAAATACTTATTTCCCTGATTAAAATGCAACTCAATTTATAACATTTTTAACATGCGTTTTTCTGGATTTTTTTGTTATTCTGTCTCTCACTGTTCAAATAAACCTACCATTCAAATTATAGACTGATCATTTCTTCGTCAGTGGGCAAACGTACAAAATCAGCAGGGGATCAAATACTTTTTTCCCTCACTGTATGTGAGGAGTCTGTGGGTCGCAACATCACGTACGGCTGGAAGTAGGACATTCCAGACTAAGAGGGTTCATGATGGCAATGTCAACGACACTGAACCAGCCAGCACAACTCACTGCCAATAACACATATCACATAATTCACTCTTAAGCAATTGTTCAATCAATTAATTTAATCACTACAATTAAAACCAAAGAATCTCCCAGAACAAACACTTCGCACTCTCCTCCGTCAGCCACCTGCATCGACAATAAAAACGCATCAGTCCAGCAGTGGATAAAACCTGGCGTGGGAGGTATGGGGGGGCGGCTTACACTTGCGGTGGACAGCAGGGGGGTGTCTGGATGCAGTAGCCATCGCAGATCAAGCGGTAGTACTTGTCATCGACTGCCATGCGCCAGGGTAATGGGCCTCTCCTACACCCACACACATCACACATCCAGCGGCACGCACGTCACACCGAGGAGCACGCACGTCACACACCGAGCAGGTTGCACAGGTCTCCTTTATCAAGACAAACGTGGAGCAGATTACAACTACAACTCTTCTACGCCTGTCACAATGCCCCCCTTTCCCCCCCTCCCCAGTTTATGGGGTGGCGCGGGCCTCACTCCCCCCTTCGCGTCAGCCCCTACTAATAAATGGTCCGGTTGCATTGTGAATGCACCACTCGAATGACGTGCAGTCCCGTGGCGCACTGTAACGGGCTCGTGATTTACTCACTAAAATTCAATGTAAAAAAATAAAAACGATCCCAAGACATTATTTAAAATAAAGGATGGCCATCGTGTGTCAGCATCACAGGCGAAAATTGGCATGTAAAAATACTTCAATGGGAATCACTCAATTGGGATTGCTCGCAGCAAACAGCACTTGACCTGCTTGCAGGTTAGGTGCTGAATAACCGTGTGTCACACAGAGAACAGTTGCCACTGAGGGTGCCCTTTTCAAATGCTTGAGATGATATGTGATTATCGGGTGTAACTGTGCACACTTAAAAAATTATAAGCGAACTATTATCGTTTCTGGTGGCAGGGTGGTGCAGCGGTGATCTTTGACCCTCGCAACAAGAAGGGCCTTGGTTAATTATCCGACTGGCACTTTGCGGAGTTTTCTACGTTCTCCCCTTTGTTCTGTATGGGTTATCCAGTTTGCTCACGTAGCTAGAAAACACACTATCACAATGTAACTGGGTATTGGCCAAGCATCCCAATGCTAAAGTTACCTGCAAATTACTTCACTGGGATGACACTCGGCAGCAGAGCCGGATGATGGCTTGCTGGGGCCCTATGCCATTGTCAAGCTTAAGAGGCCCCTTCTATGAATGCCTGTATATTTTGTAAGCAGAATGAAAATCACTGCTTTGGAGAGTCTTTTTTTCTCACCGATCTTAATTTTTTTAAACAATTATGTTAAAACTCGAAACCTTGAGTCCATTTCTTGTTTCGTATTTAGAGCCCCCCCCCTCTCTTAATGCGAGGCCCTAAGCTGTAAGTGTAGCCGGTGTGAGCTCGCCTGTGATGAATCACACGTATAATTGTGCACTCTTATTTTCTATGGGTGGCCAGGAGAATTTATTATTATTCAAGTGAATGCAATGGTGATCAGGGGATTGGACCCAGAGCCCCACGTACACAGTAGAGTACAAGGGAACGCCCACAGTACAGATTTGAGCTGACCTCCAGATTGAGAAATTGAACTGTGTTATGACTTGGAGGGTGTTTCTGAACGCGATTGTTACCGACCCGTCCCGAAGGGAGGAGAGGGGACAGGGTGGACCGGCTGCATGAGCTTACTCTTTGGCACTGCACAGCACAACATCGCCTGCCTACTGCAAAAAACTCGGCAGGACCTTCCTGAAAATAAAAGTCTTCGGAATCAGTGAGGCCTGTCCTTCGGAGGACAGGCGTAGTCTTGGTCGTCACAAGCGAACATTTGTTTCTCCACATTAATTTGTATCCCCGGGTTACCATCAGGGCTGGGCGCTGCAAGCTTAGCTTCTGAGATCTGATGAGACTGGTAGCCGTTTTTTAAAAGGTAATTTCGGCATCTGGAGCCCAAGCATGCAACAACTTTATGCAACTTCTTGGTTCTTTCGGTAAAGTCACGTAGAATGGAAATAAAATAATAAAAATAAATCATAATAAAAAATAAAATTCTCACGACGTTTCGGCCACAACACAAGTAGCCTTCTTCAGGTGAAGGAACAGAACTGTCGGGACGACAGCGCTTCAATAACTGCTGCTAAAATTCGCAGGGTCTTTTAAGTTAGGTGGGAGAGGTAAAGCGCCTTGACAAAGGAGTTTACATATCAAACAGGATAATTTAGCATTGAAATAGCTGTGTTAAAGTGTTGGATCAGCAGGGTGTTAAAGTCAGAAATTAGCATGTAACTGGGAGATTAGCATGATGTTAATGTGAGGGATTAGCATGCGACTGGTCACGGAAATAGCTATGTTAAAGTCAAAGTTTACATATCAACAGAGGCATTTAGTATATGGACGCTAAAGGACTGCAACAACCCAACTATTATACAATGAAACCGATGTGAAAAAAAACTAAGTATAAACTACATCAATATAATAAATGTACTCAATATATTCTTCAATAAGTTGAGCTATAAACATAAAGTAACTGGGTATACACTACACTATATAATGAATACCATATAGTAAACGAATTAACAAAACTAAAATATAAAATAACAAAACTAAAATATAAAATATAAACTACATCAATGTTATCAATAAACTCCATATACTCTCCAATCAGCTGAGCTACTAACAATAAGTCATTATACATTACAATGCCCTATGGCGAAAAAATGGGTGGCGTTTTTTTCCTTCTTTCCAACGTTAGCACCACGGAGAGCGACGAGCCTCGTTCAGACGGACGAGTCCATCCATGCTCGGAACGGAGGAGTGGGGAGAAACAGCCACGATGCGCTGCTCTGTCCTGTGTTGCGTTACAACCATGCCATAAACTAGACTACTATACATTGTAATGTTATACCTTCCAATCTAAACTACATTGTATTATATCGTATACACAGCCCAATGTAAGCTCTAACATTATGCAGTATATTGATATGTCTCCAACTAAAATTTTCCAACATTACACGACTATTCACCATAATATACACTACCATAGACAAACCCACCCTTGAATTATAAAATGCGTTACTTTACACTAACCTATACTTTAGACTGTAAAATGTTAGACTTGTAATATTACACTATGTATTATTCTACCAACCCTACTGTATACCACACTGCTGTATATTCACTATACAATTACGATACTATATATTGCCTTATGAATTATGTTAAACATTACAATGTTATACTATTTATTATTATATAACATGCTATAAACCATACCATTGACCGTCGTGTGAAAGGTATTAAGAGGCAGTGCCAGTGAATGGACTGCGGTCTGAAAGTCACCATAAAATACAATCAATTAAGAACCGAAATGGTTTATAACATCTTTCCAATGGTTACTAAGCCAGAATCCATCTTCTCGGTTTAAATTGTCTCTTTGTTTGTATATGTGGATGGCCTCATGAACGAATCTCTCATGGTAGCCGGATGGCTTGCAGAGAACGTCCGTCTTAGAGAAGTCAATGTCATGTGAGCCCACTGAATTATAACAGTGATCTGCCACGGCTGAGGTGTTCGTCCTACCATGTTTCAAGTCTGCTTTATGTTCACGGATGCGGTCCGAGATATGTCGTTTGTTTTCTCCAATGTAACTGCTACCACAGAGGCAACTTAGTTTGTAGACGCCCGGGTACTGTATGTCTGGAACCACATCTTTTACAGACGGAACCAGCTCACGCATTTTATGTACTGTGTTGAATCGGACCTGGATCTAGTGTTTATTCAGGATTTTGGAGATCTTTTTTGTGACCCCCGCAATGTAGGGTAAGGTGATGGTTTTGAATGGCTCCTCAAGAGGATTCTTCTTCATGGCTGGAGTGATGGCATTGCGGATTGTGTAGTCGGAGTAACCATTAGCCTTGAGAGCTTGGTGTACGTGCTTGAGTTCACTGGCAATGTGTTCCTGGTCGGAAATGCATTGGGCACAATGGTATAGAGTCTTGATGAGGGAGTTCTTCTGGGATGGATGGTGGTGGGAATCCGGTTTTAAGTAAGCATCCGTATGGGTAGCTTTCCTGTAGACAGAGTGGCTCATTGAACCATCAGGTCTCCTTTTAATAAGGACATACACAAAGGGTAGCTTGCCATCTTTTTCGACTTCCATGGTAAATCTGATGGCTGGGTGTATGGAATTGATGTGGTCGAGGAATTGGTCTAGAGCAGGCCGGCCATGTGGCCAGATGATAAAAGTGTCATCCACGTACCTCTTCCATAACGTCGGGCGTAGAGTGGCAGTCTGGATGGCATCAGTTTCAAATTTCTCCATGAAAACGTTGGCCCCCGTGGTGCCTCACCACAAACGTGGGGCCCGGTCAGCCGCGTCGACTGTCGTGATCGCGTACAGGTGGTGAAACTGCCACACATGAACCATGATACCTTGCTGATCTCGTGTCAAGGAGAATAAACCAGCAGCCCGTCGTTAGCAATGGGAATGATCGGTAAGGGAACACATTGGTCTCTACAGAGGCACTCCACTATTATACACCACTACTATACAGTAAACATTGGGCTCTATGGAGGCCTATCGTTAAGGGATTACCCGTGAACATGGGGTGGTCGTTAAGAGGGGTTCTATTGTATATAACAAGTTTAAATATTTAATAAGTTAATAGAGAGTACTCAACTGAGATGGCGGAGGAGTTTGCTAAACTCACAATACAAAGGCCACTGTCCCAGCCTCTGTGGTTGGACCATCTCTAGCTCCACCCACCTACCTTGATGCACCTATCTCAGGCCTATATAAGACCTTGTCTCAGCAACTTTCTCTCTCACCTGACCTGAAGACGATTGCTTGTGTTGCGATCGAAACGTCGTGATATTTTTATTATTTTTTATCTACGTGGCTTTACCAAAGGACCCATAGAATATAATCATAAACAGGTTACGTCCTCTACATGGACCCCCCCCCCCTCATTATTAATCATGAGCAGGTGACGTCCTCCAAATGGACACCCCCCTCCATTGATAATAATTAGCGGGTGACATCACTCCACATGGGGGGGGGCGAGGTGCCTCCTCTCCCCTCCTAAGCGTCAACTTATCAACTCACTACAAAGGCAGAACCCTCACGTAACGCGATCTCCATAACGCTATTGAGACATCTAAGTAAAAAGAACGTCATGATGAACAAGGGATTATAACCTTTAAAGGAAATAGGTCTGTCACCGCGGCCTTACAAATTGCACACAAATGGATGCAATTAATATCACTTTGCGGTCTGCTTTGCGCTTGCAAGTTTCAGATTTACTGCAATACACCCATGCTTGGACGGGCAAAAGGCTAGTAAACAAATAATCCCCTCGCCCACTCCCCACCACGATATCACACAATGATATAGTACTTCCTTGTACAGTATACCCAATAAAGACCAAATCTAATCCCCATGATAGGTAAATTGATATACATAGAGCTTGCCGGCGATAGGTCTAAACCACGAACTATGAACTCGTGATATTCAAGGGTCTCCCGTATTTGGAATTTGCATGTTCTCCCCATGGTCACGTTGAGATAATGACTATGAATTTTCACATAAGCCACCTCGTTGAGCAATCATATGTGGCCAGGCTGCTTCTGGAAAAGAGCTATATATCTCAGTGGGCCTTACCTGGTCAAATAAAAATAGGTTGCTTACAGGAGTTGAATGGATTGCCACATCACAGGGATGTGAGGAATCACAGCATGGAGAGGGCTTCATCCAGCAGTGGATTGAGTGTTCTTGTTGAAACGTGTGTATTTAATATTTCTCTGATGTTCTTTTAGTCTCGTGCTGATCATTCGTCCTGTTTGCCCAACATAACATTTGCCACAAGTGCAGTTAATCCTGTACAAACCTTCTGTTGATAGCTTAGGTAATACATATTTTATACCAGAAGTCGAGTTCAAGAAACATAAGTACGTTTTTATTTCAACTGAAATGTATATATACATATATAAATATACATGTCCATACAACCACGTCTCAATGTCTATGTCTGGGAGAACATGCTAGTTTCTCCCTCTGTGGAGTCTCCACCACTTCTCTTTCTTCTTGTTTCCCAGCTCCTCGTCTTGGTGCTCCTTCCCTCTGTCTCCTCCTCGTTCATTCTCCTCTTCATCTTTCTCCAGCTGCCGTGTGCAGCACATGAAGCTCCAAATTGCCCAACGCCAGAAACTGTTCTTTCTCTCTCCCTTAGTAGATGGGATGTGCTTAATCTCTTTCTTCTCTTCCTGAACACTCTCTGCCCTCCAAGATTGCTCACATCTTCCTTCCTCATTCACCACTTCCTGCTTTGTATCGTCTTCAATCGTGTCGACCTCCTTCAGCTCTACCTCATTTGCCTCTAACTCAATAGCTCCTACTTCTTTTGCGTCTACCTCTATTGCCTCTACATCATTCGCCTCTACCAAAATCGCCTCACTCCCCTCCACCTCAAAATCCCCTACCTCCACTTCTACCTCAATCACCTCTATGTCATTCGCCTCTAACTCATTCGGCTCTACCTCCATAACCACCTCCTGCTTGGCCTCTCCCTCAATCTCCTCTACCTCTTTTGCCACTTCCAGGATGGCATCTACTTCATATGCCTCGACCTCATTTGCCCCTTCCTGCTTTATTTCCTCCACCACGTTCTCAACTTTTTTTGCCATTTCCTGTTTGGCCTTTAGCTCATTCGTGTCTACCTCATTGATCAAGACCTGCATGGCCTTTTCTTCGATCGTGTCGACCTGAATTGCCTCGACCTGTTTCACCAATTCCCGCTTTGTATCTCTCTCAATCCCTTCTACGACATTGGCAACAACCTCTTTCACCACTTCCTGCTTGGCCACTGCATCTACCTCAATCACCGCTACCTCTACCTCACTCGCCACTTCCTTCTTGGGCTCTACATCATTCCCCTCTCCCTCAATCTCGTTTTCCTTCATCTCTTCTACTTCCCGAAATTTCATCTCAGTCCTTCGTAGCTTCCTATTCCTACGTTTCCTCTGAACACCATCCTCTCCTTCTTTCTTTGTCTCCACAACATTATCAACTTTCTTAGCCACTTCCTGTTTGGCTATTCCCTCATTCCCATCTACCTCACTTGCCTCTACCTCTTTCCCTAAGTCCTCCTTGGCATCTCTCTCAATCCCTTCTACGACAATGGCCACTACCTCTTTCACAAATTCCTGTGTGGCCACTGCATCTACCTCAATCACCGCTACCTCTACCTCATTTGCCTCTACCTCACTCGCCACTTCCTTCTTGGGTTCTCCATCATTCCCCTCTCTCTCAATCTCGTTTTCCTTCATCTCTTCTACTTCCCGAACTTTCATCTCAATCCTTCGTAGCTTCCTATTCCTACGTTTCCTCTGAACACAATCCTCTCCCTCTTTCTTTGTCTCCACAATATTCTCAACTTTCTCCGCCACTTCCTGTTTGGCCATTCCCTCATTCCGATCGACCTCATTTGGCTCTACCTCTTCTGCTAATACCTGTTTTGCATCTCTCTCAATCCCCTCTATGACATTGGCCACTATATCTTTCACCACTTCCTGCTTGGCCACTGCTTCTACCTCAATCACCGCTACCTCTGCCTCATTCGCTAATTCCCGCTTGTCATCTCCTTCTAATACCTCTACCTTATTCAACTCTACCTCATTCATCACATCCTCCAAAGCCACTGCCTCAATCATCTCTACCTCAATCGTCCCAACCTCCACCACTTCCTGAATGGGCTCTCCCTCAATCCCCTCTCTCTCAGCCACCTCTTCTTTCACTGTCTCCAGAACTTTCTCCTTGTTCTTGTGTTTATTCCTATTCCTACGTTTCCTCTGAACACCATCCTCTCCCTCTTTCTTTGTCTCCACAACATTATCAACTTTCTTAGCCACTTCCTGTTTGGCTATTCCCTCATTCCCATCTACCTCACTTGCCTCTACCTCTTTCCCTAAGTCCTCCTTGGCATCTCTCTCAATCCCTTCTATGACATTGGCCACTACCTCTTTCACAAATTCCTGTGTGGCCACTGCATCTACCTCAATCACCGCTACCTCTACCTCATTTGCCTCTACCTCACTCGCCACTTCCTTCTTGGGTTCTCCATCATTCCCCTCTCTCTCAATCTCGTTTTCCATCATCTCTTCTACTTCCCGAACTTTCATCTCAATCCTTCGTAGCTTCCTATTCCTACGTTTCCTCTGAACACAATCCTCTCCCTCTTTCTTTGTCTCCACAATATTCTCAACTTTCTCCGCCACTTCCTGTTTGGCCATTCCCTCATTCTGATCGACCTCATTTGGCTCTCCCTCTTCTGCTAATACCTGTTTTGCATCTCTCTCAATCCCCTCTATGACATTGGCTGCTATATCTTTCACCACTTCCTGCTTGGCCACTGCTTCTACCTCAATCATCACTACCTCTGCCTCATTCGCTAATTCCCGCTTGTCATCTCCTTCTAATACCTCTACCTTATTCAACTCTACCTCATTCATCACATCCTCCAAAGCCACTGCCTCAATCATCTCTACCTCAATCGTCCCAACCTCCCCCACTTCCTGCATGGGCTCTCCCTCACTCCCCTCTCTCTCAGCCACCTCTTCTTTCACTGTCTCCAGAACTTTCTTCTTGTTCTTGTGTTTATTCCTATTCCTACGTTTCCTCTGAACACCATCCTCTCCCTCTTTCTTTGTCTCCACAACATTATCAACTTTCTTAGCCACTTCCTGTTTGGCTATTCCCTCATTCCCATTTACCTCACTTGCCTCTACCTCTTTCCCTAAGTTCTCCTTGGCATCTCTCTCAATCACTTCTACGACATTGGACACTACCTCTTTCACAAATTCCTGTGTGGCCACTGCATCTACCTCAATCACCGCTACCTCTACCTCACTCGCCACTTCCTTCTTGGGCTCTCCATCATTCCCCTCTCCCTCAATCTCGTTTTCCTTCATCTCTTCTACTTCCCGCACTTTCATCTCAGTCCTTCGTAGCTTCCTATTCCTACGTTTCCTCTGAACACCATCCTCTCCCTCTTTCTTTGTCTCCACAACATTATCAACTTTCTTAGCCACTTCCTGTTTGGCTATTCCCTCATTCCCATCTACCTCACTTGCCTCTACCTCTTTCCCTAAGTCCTCCTTGGCATCTCTCTCAATCCCTTCTATGACATTGGCCACTACCTCTTTCACAAATTCCTGTGTGGCCACTGCATCTACCTCAATCACCGCTACCTCTACCTCATTTGCCTCTACCTCACTCGCCACTTCCTTCTTGGGTTCTCCATCATTCCCCTCTCTCTCAATCTCGTTTTCCTTCATCTCTTCTACTTCCCGAACTTTCATCTCAATCCTTCGTAGCTTCCTATTCCTACGTTTCCTCTGAACACAATCCTCTCCCTCTTTCTTTGTCTCCACAATATTCTCAACTTTCTCCGCCACTTCCTGTTTGGCCATTCCCTCATTCCGATCGACCTCATTTGGCTCTACCTCTTCTGCTAATACCTGTTTTGCATCTCTCTCAATTCCCTCTATGACATTGTCTGCTATATCTTTTACCACTTCCTGCTTGGCCACTGCTTCTACCTCAATCCCCGCTACCTCTGCCTCATTCGCTAATTCCCGCTTGCCATCTCCTTCTAATACCTCTACCTTATTCAACTCTACCTCATTCATCACATCCTCCAAAGCCACTGCCTCAATCATCTCTACCTCAATCGTCTCAACCTCCACCACTTCCTGCATGGGCTCTCCCTCACTCCCCTCTCTCTCAGCCACCTCTTCTTTCACTGTCTCCAGAACTTTCTTCTTGTTCTTGTGTTTCTTCCTATTCCTACGTTTCCTCTGAACACCATCCTCTCCCTCTTTCTTTGTCTCCACAACAGTATCAACTTTCTTAGCCACTTCCTGTTTGGCTATTCCCTCATTCCCATTTACCTCACTTGCTTCTACCTCTTTCCCTAAGTTCTCCTTGGCATCTCTCTCAATCCCTTCTACGACATTGGCCACTACCTCTTTCACAAATTCCTGTGTGGCCACTGCATCTACCTCAATCACCGCTACCTCTACCTCACTCGCCACTTCCTTCTTGGGCTCTCCATCATTCCCCTCTCCCTCAATCTCGTTTACCTTCATCTCTTCTACGTCCCGAACTTTCATCTCAGTCCTTCGTAGCTTCCCATTCCTATGTTTCCTCTTAACACAATCCTGTCCCTCTTTGTTTGTCTCCACAACATTCTCAACTTTCTCCGCCACTTCCTGTTTGACCATTCCCTCATTCCCATCGACCTCATTTGGCTCTACCTCTTCTGCTAATACCTGTTTTGCATCTCTCTCAATCCCCTCTATGACATTGGCCACTATATCTTTCACCACTTCCTGCTTGTCCACTGCTTCTACCTCAATCACCGCTACTTCTGCCTCATTCGCTAATTCCCGCTTGCCATCTCCTTCTAACACCTCTACCTTATTCAACTCTACCTCATTCATCACATCCTCCAAAGCCACTGCCTCAATCATCTCTACCTCAATCGTCCCAACCTCCACCACTTCCTGCATGGGCTTTCCCTCACTCCCCTCTCTCTCAGCCACCTCTTCTTTCACTGTCTCCTCCAGAACTTTCTTCTTGTTCTTATGTTTCTTCCTATTCCCACGTTTTCTCTTCATACCATTTCTCTCCCCCACTTTCTCCATCTCTTCAATCTCGTTCTCAACCTTGTTGCTATTCTGACATGTCTGCTTCACATCCTCATTATTGGTGCTGACTCCTGCCTGCTGCTGCTCTTCTGCCTTTTGCTGCTGCTGCTGCTGCTGGTGGTGGTGGATGATGAAGCTCTTCAGCTCGGTGCTGTTCTGGAATTGCAGCAGCTCCTGCTGATATTTGGCCTGCTGCTGTGCACAATGATCCAGCAGGATCATCTCAAGCTCCAGAATCTGGCGCTTAGCTTCTAGTCTTGTGTCAACGAGGAACCTCTTTCGCTGCCCCTTCGAGCGACGGTCTGGGGAGTCACATGGGGAGGAGAGAGCAGCACCACAATTGATTCGTTAATGGGTATTTGAGTATTTCCTGTATGATAATAGGTTTTTCCCATTTTTACTGGCAACAAAACAGGTGTTAAGATGTTAAAACACCAAACTGAAACCTTTTACAAGGAATCATGTCTGCATTAACCATGATGCTTGTGGTCAGAATGCAAACAAAAAACATACTCTGATAATATATGCATTGTCCTTGAAACTGATTGGTCCACACCAGGGACAGCTTTCTTTTGAGCCTCGTCTCAAACGGTGTTAGACCAGAGGACGCCAAAAGGCGTATTTCCTGTATGTTATTTTGGTAAAGAAACTTGGCACCATTGACAGGAATCTAACTTAACTTGAGACCGATGTAACAATGATAACACTGTAGGGAGGTCTGGAGGTTGACTCATGTGCCGGAGACACCTCCTCCTCCAAATAACTTCATTAGGATTATGGGCTGGTTGGGGAGGCCATATTAAGTTTGCGAGGTCTGGAAACTCCACGGCAAACATAGATAAACTTCCGTTATCTCAGAAAAAGTAAGATGGATTGATGGGCAAGCTGTGGAGGTCTGGCTAAATTTATAAGATGTCCATTGTTTTACAAGAGAGAACATGAATTGGATAAGAAATACACTATTAATTCTTATACACTGGTCCATTCATACAATTAGTATATTAGTGGGCTACGTTAGAGAAGATAAAGGGAGGAGAGGAGAAGAGGAGGGCCGGGGTGCCCGGAGCCCAGAGAGTGCCCAGAGGGGCCAGAGAGCCAGGGGCAACCCTGATGTTTCTGTTGGCTGGATAGCATGTGCTCCCGTGCATGTGAGGTTGCTCTCAACAGAAGTCATTCCTTGCACGAGAATGGCTGAAACGCTGAGTAACCACTCAGAGGTATAGTGGTTAAGCAGTGGAGACGGTATAGTGGTAAAACAGTGGAGATTTTAAAAGCAAAGTTTAAGATTTGCATTTGTCAATTTATATTGAGCCGATACATATGGCAAGTGAAATTAAGAAGACTTAAAGTGAGTTTTGCAGAAAGAGAGGATACATGTGTGTCTCTTGGAGAAGGAAAGGCATTGCTCAAAACTGTGCTGCAAGGTCACGTGCCATGAATCACATGAGTTTAGAAAAAACGTGACTGTAAACCAACAAGCCTGTGAATAATTATCATGGTGAAGACACCTCTATACGTTGGATACTGAAGGAAATCCATCGTGCTACACATCGTCAAAGCCCGACAACACCTGACATTCGAGAAAGAAGTACAATTGCATCGTTCTACACATCGTCAATACCCCACCACATCTGGAGAGTCACCAGCTGCATCAAGCACCTGACTGTTGTATTGTTCGAAAGACACTGTGTGTAACGACTTTACATCCGCCGGCACTGCGGGTTTCTAAATGCCTGCCATGTCACCTTCTCAACACTAGCGTCTGAGACCGTCTGATACAGACTGAAAGCTTATTTCCTTTGTTGCACTGTTTGTCTTTTCATGAATGTCATATTGTGCACTGGGTTATGCCTTATTAACCTAAATTCTGAATTTAGCTATTCATGTATTTCTATTATAGTATCACATATTCTTTGGACCAAGTGTCAATTGCCTATTTGATGACTGGTACTCTGATTCTTTTTTTTACAAATCAGGGACCTGTTTTAATTAAAATGTGTCTGTGTGTGTGGTTGAACGGTGTAACAAATCCATGCGTTACATGTGTAGTGTTGCAGCGCCGACCTGGTCAAGGCCTATGATACAATCAGTAGGCCAGGGCTCTGGATTGTTACTCGTATTTCCGGAGTCCCTAACCCTCTGCTCACAATCATTAAGGACCTTCACGATGGTGGGCAGGCCCGGATAAAGTTGCGTGCCCGGGAGTCAGAGCAATTTCCTGTTTACAGTGGGGTGCGACAGGGATCTACTCTGGCTGACACATTATTTAGCATCATCTTCGACCACATAGTTCGAGAAGTTTTTTTATGGCTGTACCGGTGGATTTTTTAATATTTGCTACAGATACAATGGGAGGCTGATTGATGCCTGGGTGAGGTCAAGGGATGGCTCCCTACTGGTCAACCATGTTATGTACACTGATCATTTGGAAGTTGATGCTCACACTGAAAAATAGTTGGAGGTTCTGCTGCTAAGCCTGGAGCGTGTGACAAAGAGGTGGTGCCTTACCATCAGCCCCACCAAAACTAAGCACCCGCCTGAGTATTTTGTGTAATTTATACTCCGCCCCCTCAACTACTCTTGAGTGATGGGGTAATTGTAGAGAGAAGTTTACGTACCTGGATAGTGTGCTTATGCAAAAATTCTGGTTTGGCAGCAGAGGTCTCACTCCGAATCGGTCAAGTGGCATATTTTCATCAGCTTCGTAACACTTTGGGGTATCTACCTGGTCTGTCACTCGACACAAAACGCTGGGTCTTCTTGGCCAATGATAGAATAAATAAAAAATCTGAACCAGCTTTACACTTTCAGACTGGCCTGCCTACGATCCATCCTGGGTTTAACTAGGCTGGAATGTGTGAAGAGCTCACAGTGAGCTCCACTGGTGGGCAGGGCTGCATTGCCTGGGTCATGTAGCCTGCTTGCTCAGCCACCGCATGCCCAAGCAGCCTCTGTTTTTCCAGATAGAGGGGGCTAAATGGGCGTGGCATGGCCTGGAGAAGAGATGGACTGATGCAGTACAGGAGGATACGGAACTAAGTGGACTTGCCAAAGACTGGTACCACTGGTGTCAATATCTGCCTCTATGGAGGAAGCTCGTGAAGGATGCTTATGGGAAGTTGGTGGCAGTTGCCCTCAAGCAAAAAAGGAGGGTGAGAGGAGTGACGCTCACAACAACAGACGGTGCACTGGATGACTAAAACGCAGCAAGTTGGCACAGTAGGATGCAAAGGTGGTGCGTCTGCCAGTCATCTCAGTCAGTCAACCCATCGCACTGGGGTCTGTCCCCTGATCTCCTGTCGGCAAGCCTTCGACACTTCAAGTGGCCTCGGAGTGCACCAGGCCTGGCACAAGCGCCATGGTGACGTCTCCGTCACTTAGTGGCGAATGAGGGCTGTTGTTGTTATCTGAGTCGGTTAGGGGCCTCCCCTAGGTCCACTCAGCCTCAAATAAGTATCTGATACGGTGTGTAAACATCGCCACTTGGGAGACAAAGACGGACAAGTGTGGTGCTGGCAACCCACCCCTCGTGTGCGGTGCCGGCCGTCATAGGTGCTCACTAACAGCACTTGCTCCTACAGTGTTTCAAGGCTATACACAAGATTTCTGTCTTTGTTTGTGTCTATGTGCAGTGTCTGTATGAGTGGTTGGGAGCAGTTGTGTCTGTGGGGATCGACCTGAGTTCGATTCCCATTCACAACCATCAGTGACTAATAAATAAAACCGGTCGTGTGCCTCCCCTACATCTACTCAAACTTAAAATAGTACCTCGTGCAACGTATAAACATCAACACTGGGGAGACAAAGGCATCCGGATGCGGTGCTGACCACCCACCCCATCATAGGTGCTAACTCGCTAACAGCACTTGACTCAATAGTCTGTTAAGGCTATACGGGGATCTGTCTTTGTATACAGGTGCATGTGTCTGTGTGTATGTCTGTGTGTGGAATTACAGTACTCACTTCCCGTCGGCTTGCTCATCTCTCCACCCTGCAACAAAATCACAGCAGCGCACGTGAGACTCTAATCATATCACAGCTTACAACCACCACCACCATCATCATTACCGTCCTCATCATTAAACATTTCGAACAGACACACATTCACATATAGATGTTCTCTCAGATTAATGTTATCCTGATACAGCGCGCGTGTGGATGTACTCACGGAAGACATCGCCTTGAAGGCAGAACGAGAAGTCACGGATGGTCACGTTTTGTCAATAGATTTCGTTAACTGTGTTAATGAAGTGTTCAACCTCACGGATGTTTGTCAATGAGGTTTACCAAGTAATTTAACCGCGTTATCGATGTTCACTGACAACGTTGTTGAAGTGTGCTCCCGAATGCGATCTTTAAGCACACAGAGCGCGCGTCCACCTCCGTCTGTAACGATCGACCGTTGCTAAGGAAGTGACGTCACTTGTTAAGGTAACGAACCCCGGAAACCACGTGGTCCACTGTATCCTCCAGGCCTGATTAGTTACACGACTGTCAAATTTTTACTTTAAACTTTCGTAACTTGCAGGAATTCATAATTTTTGGTTCTTTCGGTAAAGTCACGTAGATAGAAAATAACATTTTAAGTTAAGGCAAAAAACCCACGAGGTTTCGGTGGCAACACAAGCGGTCTTCATCACGTGTTGCGATCGAAACGTCGTGGGTTTTTTGCTTTTATTTTAATTTATTTTTATTTTATTGTTGTTATTTTCTATCTACGTGACTTTACCTGAAAGAACCAAGAATATAGTAAGGATTGTACCCTGGTCGCCACGGATGAAGAGGCCGAGCGGGCTCGGTTCAACTGTTGCCAGGTACCTCCACCACTCAGCTCGCAGCACACACACACAGTGTCCACTATGTAAAAATCAGGCTAAACTAAACCTTTCTAGAAGTTACTAAAATAATGCTATAAAAACAATGCAACAGTGATCATAAGACATGTGATTGAAAGTTAACAATAGCGACATATATAACATATATTACTAAACCTAGCATCCTTCGCTAGCTGCTTGAGTCAATCCATAATAGCAGGAGTAACAATTATGTATGTTGATTAACTGCGAATAACCCAATCAATAACAGATATCCATTGTAATTTACATCAATACATTACCCCCCCCCGTCTTCGTATCGGATCTGCTTACAAGCGACGACGTCACATTTATCCCCCGTCTACGTCTATTAAAGACCGAAACAGGGGAAGGATTTCACCACAACTCTGGCTGTCACCTGACGAGGCGGGTTGTTGTTGTAGTTACAGGCGAAACGTCACGGTACTTGAATTGTAAATGTTGTGGGTTTACTCTCCAACACACCGATGTGCTGAAACAGTCACTAATTGGCATGTTTTGTTTACGTGACAAACTTGACTAAGATTTACGCGATCTAACCCAAACAAACAAAAACACCCTCTAATAAGTAAATATTTGTATTAATTCCACGAATGGACCTTGGCCTGGGACTGTGCGGATTGAGAAGTTATGGATGCAGCTTCTGTTTGTCCTGCCATCAGAATGACCAACAAATAAATAAATAATACACACGGATTGGTGACTACAGTACTAGACCCCCAGTGCTTTTATATTTAAAAGTGTATGTGCTTTGTGGTTGCTTTATTGCGCATGTTGTTCATAGTGTGTAACACTTGTTTGAACGCAGGTGATGGGGTTGTCCATGTTGGGTGTCATTACAGCCAAAAACAAGCAGCAGTACGAAGACCAGGACGCCGTGGCCGACCATGAGGACGGAAATTGGCCTCGCCCGGTCACAACGTACGACAGCAGTACAGGTTTCCCTCCACACATGCACACACCTACGAGTTTCCCACTACAGAGACGAAGATCCCCCATATAGCCTTAACAGACTGTTGTGGCAAGTGCTGTTCGCAAGCACCAATGAAGGTCGGCATGGTATACCAGGGGGTAGGTGGCCAACACCACACCCGGCCGCCTTTGTCTCCCAAGTGGTGACGTATACACACACCGCTCCAGGTATTCATTTGAGATTGAATCGACCCAGGACCAGTTCAGATAAATAATCGTTATTGGTGTTGGCCATGAGCGGGACTCCAACTCGCATGTTTGCGGGGTTCGGAGCGTAGCGTACTATCACTGCGTCACTGCTACCCTCACATAACGCACACAGAAACAACACACAGGGACCCACACGCACGGACACACAGGGGCCTGCTCAACATTGAAATGTGCAGCCCTTGTGTGGCGGCCTGCATTGAATTGGGCGTTCATCTCGTCACCCATACAAAAGGTCTCGACACAATCAATGGCAGTCCCCCTTGCCCTGCCTGGCACGCACATCGGGCCAGTCACCCCACGCACAGCGCACACAACGTGCGCGTCGCGTATGCCAAATCAAGAGTTGTCCCCGAGTGTCCGACAAATTGGACCGACTATCCCGGGTCCCGCGCTTCGGGGGAGGCCCCACGTGTAGACATCAGTGTCACATGTAATGCTTCCGGTTTAGTTTGAAGGCATCGGGGGGGGGCCCACGCACCCCCTATGGACGGCCCTGGTCAAAGCACACGGCAGCGCGGAGCACGCGCGTCACGCGCATGGGCCACGTGCGTCACGGGTACGTGACATCTACAAGGCAAGCACCTGCATCGCGTGGTCATCACTTGTAAGGCATGCCCTTTGTGCATGGGACGTGCGTAGTGTGTGCAACACGTGGCACATGTATGTCACACATGCACATCGCAATGTGATGTCATGTGTACGTGGACATTTGAATCGCATGTAGCTGTCTGGTGGGCAGGACGGATCTACGCGTGGGCAAGTAAGGGGGTGGCTGAGTAAGACTGATACGGAGACACGTCAAGCCACACACTCACCACACACTCACCGGCACACTCACACACACCACATTCACCGCACACTCACTTACCGGCACACTCGCACACTGGCACTCACTGCACACTCACACACCGCACACTCACCACGCACTCACTTACCGGCACACTGGCTGCACACTCACACACCGCCCTCACCACGCACTCACTTACCGGCACACTGACTGCACATTGACACACACTCACCGCACATTCACCGCACACTCACCACGCACTCACTTACCGGCACACTGACTGCACTTTCACACACACCGAACACTCACCACGCACTCACTTACCGGCACTCTGACTGCACATTCACCCACACTCACCGCACACTCACCGCACACTCACCACGCACTCACTTACCGGCACTCTGACTGCACATTCACACACCCTCACTGCACACTCACCACGCACTCACTTACCGGCACACTGACTGCACTTTCACACACACCGCACTCACACCGCATTCACACACACTCACACACACACCGCACTCATTCACTCACACACACTCACTCACACACACATTTACACACACTCACCGCACACTCACACACACTCACTTACACACACCGCACACCGTCACACTCACCGGCACACTCGTGTGCAAGCACACTAGTGAGCTTCCACAAAATGTTCTGCACATTAGTGAGGCCACACACCAAAGAGCACACACCAGCAGGTTTACACATCAGTGAGCTTACACACTAGTGTGCACACACACAGTCGTAAGCTTACAGATTAGATAGCTTACACACCAGCTCACCAGTGAGGTGAGCTACACACTGGTGAGTTAACACACCCACCTGTTTGCGTGCGCAAAGCTCTTAACCCTAAAACTAATATATCCCAAATGTCATGGCTAAAGTTATTTTACATACGCACGTGCATACACACGCACGTGCATACACGCATGCGCATATGAAGGCATGCATGCACACATACGTGCACACAAACACACATGCACGCACATGTTTAAACATATACAATTCCATGGCGTTGGACTTGAGACTCCCAGAAGTGGAATCAGGACTCCTGAGTGTGCGATATAGCTTAGTGGGCCTTACTTGGTAAAATTGAAATAATTAATTTCGTTTCAGGATGTAGGGTTCTGAAGATATTTCATCTTTCAGTCCTTTCTGACCGTTTGAGTGTGGGTGAGTGAGTGACAACTACTTATGCATTTTTTTTTATTACAAATACAAGCATTTCCAGCTATTGACATGAAATGTATTAACTCTGGAAGATGATGGTGATACAGGTGGTGGGTAGCGGTAGTGTAGCGTTTAGCACGCTGCGCTATGAACCCGGCGACCTGAGTTAAATTCTCGCTCATGCCCAATGCAGGTAACGACTCTCTGAACCGGTCATGGGCCTCCCCTAGGTCGACTCAGCCTCAAATGAGTACCTGGTGTGGTGTAAACATCACTACTGGGGAGACAAAGGCGGCCGGGCGTGGCGTTGGCCACCCACCCCTCTTGTGCCATGCTGGCCTTCACAGGTACTCGCTAACAGCACTTGCCCCAACAGTCTATTCGGGCTATAAGGGGGTCTTTGCTTTGGTGGTGATGATACAGATGGTGATTGATTATACAGATGGTTGGGATGATGATAATGATACATTTGGTGATGATGGTGGTGATGATGGGACTGTAAGAGTGGTCCTTGAAGATATTTACTGTGTAATATTAAGACACACTAATCTAAAATGTAATCATTAAAGCACAATATATAACATTTGTAATTTCTGTTGAAAGCATGTGCTTATAATGGTCACATGTATTTGTACGTGGTTGTGCATGAATGCACGTGTTTTTTATTTTCTGTATTAGGTGCTTGACGACAGCACTTGGCCCAACATTCTATATTGGTTGTACAGCAAATCTTTGTGTTTTGATTTGCGAATGTTCCATTCACGAAATTTAGTGAAAACGAAATTGACAAATTAAGGATACTTTTCGACTTACGAAATAGAATTTCAGCGGAAACAATATATCACATGGCACGTGCCATGAGATCATCAAGCAAGAAGCTGTCATCCATCCACGACAGTGTCACGGTATCCCCATAGTGCAAAAGTAACGCCTCGTCACCTCTCCAGTCACTCCAACATGCAGATCTTTTGGTGAGTTCCTTGAAGATGTTAATTATTTTTGTCTTAAATTGATTGTTATTCAACTGTTATAATATTTGTTCTTAATTATTTTTTGTATTGTGAAATATTGGTGTATATTTTGGGTGTAGGAGCATAGCAGAAATGACTGTCTGAAACACATCGCAAGTTTTTCGTATTCAATTAATGGGAAAGGCCATTCCGATTTACGATATTTTGTTTTGCGTGCGTTTTCAGAAGAACGCATCCCTTTCGTAAATAGAGGCATACATGTACAGGAATCCATTTCCAACCGCGAATTTACCAACCACGAGATTTTAGTAAACACGGATTGACTACTGGACACCTGTTTACTAAACACGAGCATCTCGCTTTGAGTATTCGCGAGTTGCGCCGAGTCGTGAAATCAAAACAACACGATGTACCTTATGGGGGGGGGGGGGGGGGGGTTCTTGTATTTGTTCTTGTATTTGTACGAGCTGTTGTTTGTTTATGTTACCGATGTTTACGGGGAGCGTTAGTGCAGCGGGTTAGCGAGGTGTACTATGAAGCCATAAATCCTGGCATAATTCCTGCTCATGGCCAACACCAGTGGCAATTATCTGAACCATTCCTGGACCTACCCTCGGCCTCAAATGAGTACTTGGTGCATTGTGAAAACATCAGCACTGGCAGAGACAAACCCCATATGCTGTGCTGGCCTGCATAAGTGCTCATAACGACACTTACCCAACAGTCTGTTACATGGGGGGATCTTAGTCTTGGCGTGTATGTGAGAGTTTGTAGACTTTGCATGTTCTTCCCCTGTTGTAATCTCAGCTCGTTACCTGTATCAAAGACTTCTGGGAGCCAGAAATCTTTCTGATTGAGAGGGGGTCAAATACTTATTTCCCTCATTAAAATGCAAATCAATTTAATAACATTTTTGACATGCGTTTTTCTGGATTTTTTTGTTGTTATTCTGTCTCTCACTGTTCAAATAAACCTACCATTAAAATTATAGACTGATCATTTCTTTGTCAGTGGGCAAACGTACAAAATCAGCAGGGGATCGAATTCTTTTTTCCCTCATTGTATGTGAGGAGTCTGTGGGTCGCAACAGCACGTACGGCTGGAAGTAGGACATTCCAGACTAAGAGGGTTCATAATGGCCTTGTCAACGAGACTGAACCAGCCAGCACAACTCACTGCCAATAACACATCACGTAATTCACCCTTAAGCAATTGTTCAATCAATTAATTGAATCACTACAATTAAAATCAAAGAATATCCCAGAACAAACACTTCGCACTCTCCTCCGTCAGCCACCTGCATCCACAATAGAAACGCATCAGTCCAGCAGTGGATAAAACCTGGTGTGGGAGGTATGGGGGGGGCGGCTTACACTTGCGGTGGACAGCAGGGGGGTGGCTGCATGCAGTAGCCATCGCAGATCAAGCGGTAGAACTTGTCATCGACTGCCATGCGCCAGGGTAAGGGGCCTCTCCTACACCCACACACATCACACACCGAGCGGCACACACGTCACACCAAGGAGCACGCACATCACACACCGAGCAGGTTGCACAGGGCTCCTTTATCAAGACAAACGTGGAGCAGATTACAACTACAACTCTACGCCTGTCACAATGCCCCCCTCTCCCCCCCCCCCCCCAGTTTATGGGGGGGCGCGGGCCTCACTCCCCCCTTCGCGTCAGCCCCTACTAATAAATGATCCGGTTGCATTGTGAATGCACCACTCGAATGACGTGCAGTCCCGTGGCGCACTGTAACGGGCTCGTGATTTACTCACTAAAATTCAACGTAAAAAAATAAAAACGATCCCAAGACATTTAAAATAAAGTATGGCCATCGTGTGTCAGCATCACAGGCGAAAATTGGCATGTAAAAATAAACTTCACTGCGACTCACTCAATTGGGATTGCTCGCAGCAAACAGCACTTGACCTGCTTACAGGTTAGGTGCTGAATAACCGTGTGTCACACAGAACAGTTGCCACTGAGGGTGCCCTTTTCAAATGCTTGAGATGTGATTATCGCGTGTAAATGTGCACACTAAAATAACGAAAAAATTCTAAGCGAACTATTATCGTTTCAGGTGGCAGGGTGGTGCAGCGGTGATCTTTGACCCTGGCAACAAGAAGGGCCTTGGTTAATTATCCGACTGGCACTTTGCGGAGTTTTCTATGTTCTCCCCTTTGTTCTCTATGGGTTATCCAGTTTGCTCACATAGCTAGAAAACACAATCACAATGTAACTGGGTATTGGCCAAGCATCCCAATGCTAAAGTTACCTGGAAATTACTTCATTGGGATGACACTCGGCAGCAGAGCCGGATGATGGCATTGCTGGGGCCCTATGCCATTGTTAAGCTTAAGAGGCCCCTTCTATGAATGCCTGTATATTTTTGTCAGCAGAATGAAAATAACTGCTTTGGAGAGTCTTTTTTTCTCACCGATCTTAATTTTTTTAAACAATTATGTTAAAACTCGAAACATCGTGTCCATTTCTTGTTTCGTATTTAGAGACCCCCCCCTCTCTTAATGCGAGGCCCTAAGCTGTAAGTGTAGCCGGTGTGAGCTCGCCTGTGATGAATCACACGTATAATTGTGCACTCTTATTTTCTATGGGTGGCCAGGAGAATTTATTATTATTTAAGTGAATGCAATGGTGATCAGGGGATTGGATCCAGAGCCCCACGTACACAGTAGAGTACAAGGGAACGCCCACAATACAGATTTGAGCTGACCTCCGGATTGAGAAATTGACTGGCGGTGTTGTGACGTACAAGGTGTTTCTGATCGCTATTGCGACCGTCCTGTCCCGACGGGAGGAGAGAGGACAGGGTGGACCGGCTGCATGAGCTTACTCTCCGGCACTGCACAGCACAACATCGCCTCCCTACTGCAAAAATACTCGGCAGGACCCTCCTGAAAATAAAAGTCTTCGGAATCAGTGAGGCCTGTCCTTGGGAGGACAGGCGTAGTCTTGGTCGTCACAAGCGAACATTTGTTTCTCCACATTAATTTGTATCCCCGGGTTACCATCAGGGCTGGGCGCTGCAAGCTTAGCTTCTGAGATCTGATGAGACTGGTAGCCGTTTTGTAAAAGGTAATTTCGGCATCTGGAGCCCAAGCATGCAACAACTCTATGCAACTTCTTGGTTCTTTTGGTAAAGTCACGTAGAATGGAAATAAAATAATAAAAATAAAACATAATAAAAAATTAAATTCTCACGACGTTTCGGCCACAACACAAGTAGCCTTCTTCAGGTGAAGGAACAGAACTCTAGGATGACAGCGCTTCAATAACTGCTGCTAAGATTCGCAGCGTCTTTTAAGCTAGGTGGGAGAGGTAAAGCGCCTTGACAAAGGAGTTTACATATCAAACAGGATAATTTAGCATTGAAATAGCTGTGTTAAAGTGTTGGATCAGCAGGGTGTTAAAGTCAGAAATTAGCATGTAACTGGGAGATTAGCATGATGTTAATGTGAGCGATTAGCATGCGACTGGTCACGGAAATAGCTATGTTAAGTCAAAGTTTCCATCTCAACAGAGGCATTTAGTATATGGACGCTAAAGGACTGCAACTACCCAACTATTATACAATTAACCGATGTGAAAAAAACTAAGTATAAACAACATCAATATAATAAATGTACTCAATATGTTCTTCAATACGTTGAGCTATAAACATAAAGTAACTGAGTATACACTACACTATATAATGAATACCATATAGTAAACGAATTAATAAAACTAAAATATAAACTACATCAATGTTATCAATAAACTCTATATACTCTCCAATCAGCTGAGCTACTAACAATAAGTCATTATACATTACAATGCCCTATGGCGAAAAAATGGGTGGCGGTTTTTTCCTTTCCAACGTTAGCACCACGGAGAGCGACGAGCCTCGTTCAGACGGACGAGTCCATCCATGCTCGGAACGGAGGAGGGGGGAGAAACAGCCACGATGTGCTGCTCTGTCCTGTGTTGTGTTACAACCATGCCATAAACTAGACTACTATACATTGTACCGTTATACCTTCCAATATAAACTACATTGTATAATATCGTATACGCAGCCCAATGTAAGCTCTAACATTATGCATTATATTGATATGTCTTCAACTAAACTTTTTCCTACATTACATTACTATACACCGTAATATACACTACCATAGACAAACCCACCCTTGAATTACACAATGCGTTACTTTACACTACCCTATACTTTAGACTGTAAAATGTTAGACTTGTAATATTACACTATGTATTATTCTACCAACCCTACTGTATACCACACTGCTGTATATTCACAATACAATTACGATACTATATATTGCCTTATGAATTATGTTAAACATTACAATGTTATACTATTTATTATATAACATGCTATAAACCATACCATTGACCGTCGTGTGAAGAGGCAGTGCCAGCGAATGGACTGCAGTCTGAATGTCACCATAAAATACAATCAATTAAAAACTGAAATTGTTTATAACGTCTTTCCAATGAAATTTTGATTTAAAGCTTTCTTGACTGCAGTAATTCATATGCTTAGTTCTTTCGGTAAAGTCACGTTGAAGGGAAACAACAAAATAATAAAATATATAAAACAATAAAAATTCTCACGACGTTTCGACCATAACACAAACCAATTCCTCGACCACATCAATTCCATACACCCAGCCATCAGATTCACCATGGAGGTCGAAAAAGATGGCAAGCTACCCTTTTTGGATGTCCTAATTAAAAGGAGACCTGATGGTTCAATGAGCCACTCTGTTGACAGGAAAGCTACGCATACGAATGCTTACTTAAAACCGGATTCCCACCACCATTCATGCCAGAAGAACTCCCTCATCAAGACTCTATACCATAGAGCCCAATGCATTTCCGACCAGGAACACATTGCCAGTGAACTTAAGCACGTACACCAAGCTCTCAAGGCTAATGGTTACTCCGACTACACAATCCGCAAAGGCATCACTCCAGCCATGAAGAAGGATCCTCTTGAGGAGCCATTCAAAACCATCACCTTACCCTACATTGCGGGGGTCACAAAAAAGATCTCCAAAATCCTGAATAAACACAAGATCCAGGTCCGATTCAACACAGTACATAAAATCCGTGATCTGGTTCCGTCTGTAAAAGATGTGGTTCCAGACATACAGTACCCGGGCGTCTACAAACTAAGTTGCCTCTGTGGTAGCAGTTACATTGGAGAAACCAAACGACATATCTGGGACCGCATCCGTGAACATAAAGCAGACTTGAAACACGGTAGGACGAGCACCTCAGCCGTGGCAGATCACTTATAATTCAGTGGGCTCACATGACATTGACTTCTCCAAGACGGACGTTCTCTGCAAGCCATCCGGCTACCATGAGAGATTCGTTCATGAGGCCATCCACATATACAAACACAGAAACAATTTCAACCGAGAAGATGGATTCTGGCTTAGTAACCATTGGAAAGACGTTATAAACCATTTTGGTATTTAATTGATTGTATTTTATGGTGACTTTCAGATCGCAGTCCATTCGCTGCCACTGCCTCTTAATACCTTTCACACGACGATCAATGGTATGGTTTATAGCAGGGGTGTCCAAACTTTTTTTCCCGAGGGCCACATACAGAAAAATATACGAAGGATTGGGCCACTCACTAGACGTGAGGTATACTGCCTCACTTCTCATGCACTAATATTGTCAAAATCAATCAAATGCAGGTAAATTACGTTTGATTATTGAACATGTTTGAAGAAAAAAAGCCTCCATCATAGCTCTTCATTAGTAGATATTAATTTTATTTTTTACAAAAAGGTTGGCAGGTAATTCTTTCAGTGACAGCCTCAGATTGGTTCTTAGGGTGCTGATCCCCCTTCATTGTCCATATGAAGGGAGAGACAAGAAGACAAATAGGGGATGTGGATATTTCAACCTTATTACACAAATAAATTATTGGGCTTGTTAACACATCAACTAACGTTTGTTAAAACAATTGTCATCAACTTTAATTGACTGAACTTATGAAGTAATTGGGCTTATTAACAAATGAAAACGGTGTGTATATTTTTAACTCACCTGTAATGGGAATAATGTTACGCTCAGTGGGAGCAGTGATGCTGCACTTTGGTCTGAAAGATAGCTGGCAGGTCAGGAGTAAGTTTGGTGGTTGAGATGCGAAGGACGTCACGGAGATGGCTGTCGGTCGTTCTGGTTCTCAGCCTGCTTTTGTTCAGCGTTAACAGAGAGAATGTCTGCTCACTTATGTATGTTGAGCCGAACAGACTCATCATTCGTTTTGCATGGCGTCTCGTCGGAGGAAACTTGGCCTTTTCCAAACTCCGGTAGAAGTCAGGTAGGGAGAGAAGCTGATGCTGATTCTTCAGAGAATCATCACACTGAATTTCGATCAGTTCTAATTGCAGACTCTCCTCCACTTCTTTTGCATCCATTGAAAACGGAGCCGCAAACAGTGTGATTTCCTTCTCAATGACAGAAAAATCTTGGAAGCGCTGACTGAATTCTGTCATGAGAGATGTGATCACAGACACATATTCTCCCATTTTTGCAGAGAGCTTGGCATTTGGAAATGCGCATTGATTTCGGTCAGCGTGGGGAAGTGCGCTACATTGAAGTTGCGCAGTTGTGACTCGAAGAGACGGAGCTTCGCACGGAATGCTTTCATGTGCACATACAGCTGTGGTACCAGCTGCTCTTTGCCTTGTAGTCTCGTGAGATCAACTAAAAAAGCCAGGCCTGCCAACCATAAAGGGTCACTGATCTCATGGAGAGGTCTGCCCTTTTCTTTCAAAAACTTGTCGATATTTGATCTCAGGGAATAAAACCACTGCAGCACGGAGCCGCGACTGAGCCAGCGCACTTGGGAATGGTAGAGTAGGTCCCCGTATTCAGCATCGACATCAGAGAGGAACGCTTGCAATTCTCTGTGGTAAAGCCCTCGGGCCATAATTTTTTGACATTTTTCACAACTGTGTTCATCACATCGCCAAGCTGGATTATCTTGGCACAGAGGGCTTCTTGGTAGATGATACAGTGCATTTTAACAGTCTCACCTCCGCTCTCCTGCACCTTGGCACTCACCATAGAAGCCATTCCTTTGCGCTCGCCTGTCATTGCTGGAGCCCCATCCATTGTAATTCCACACAGCTTGTCCCATTTAAGTCCAGCCTGGTTAATTGAATCTGACACAGCTTCAAAACATATCCTTCCCAGTTGTTGTCCCCTTTAGACTCCGAAGATCAAGCAGTTCCTCCGTAATGCAAAAATTCTCATCAACTCCCCGCAAAAAAATTAACAGCCGTGCAGTGTCCGTGGCATCTGTGCTCTCATCACATGCAATCGAGTAAAAATCGAAAGCACAAGCTTTATCTGACACTTGCTGTTTTAAGTTAGCCTCCAAGTCTTCAATTCGCCGCACAACCTTATTTCTGGACATACTAACATCGTTAAAATCCTGCATTTTCTCCAGGCACATTCCCACGACTTTAGTGAGGCACTGTTTGATGAAGTCACCGTCTGAGAAAGGTTTCCCGTGTAGGGCAATGAGTTGAGCTACTTCATTGCTGGCTATTGTTGCATTTTCTTGAGCTTTGTTAGCACGGAAAAAAAAACCCTGCTG
Source organism: Petromyzon marinus (assembly GCF_048934315.1). NCBI lineage: Eukaryota > Metazoa > Chordata > Hyperoartia > Petromyzontiformes > Petromyzontidae > Petromyzon > Petromyzon marinus. The sequence goes on from NC_133721.1 coordinate 2,598,496, forward strand.
CTGCGTTAGCAGGCTAGCTTGCCATTTGCTTTACCTTCTCTCTCCGCTCGGCGCCAGTGTAGGACGTGAAGGTCTGATGTTTCGTTTCATAATGCCGTCGTACATTGTACTCTTTCATCACGGCAACACTCTCATTACAAATCAAACAAACACACTTCCCCTTGGTTTCTATGAAAAAACATTCATTTTTCCACCGAGTCTGAAATTTTCTGCACTCGCTTGCAATCTTGCGTCTCTTCGGTTCCGGCATTTCTGGTGACCCTGAGCAAATGTTTTCTTCGATTGCTTGCTTTGTGGAGACGCTGCCTTGTTCAAGACAATAGCGCCATCTAGTGTTTAAATTAAGAAATGCAATACAGTGGGCCATAGTCCATTATATTTTTAAACTTTGATACGGGCCCATTAAAAATGGATGGCGGGCCGCAGTTGGCCCGCGGGCCGTAGTTTGGACACCCCTGGTTTATAGCATGTTATATAATAATAAATAGTATACCATTGTAATGTTTAACATAATTCATAAGGCAATATATAGTATTGTAATTTTATAGTGAATATACAGCTGTGTGGTATACAGTAGGGTTGGTAGAATAATACATAGTGTAATATTACAAGTCTAATATTTTACAGTCTAAAGTATAGGGTAGTCTAAAGTAACGCATTGTGTAATTCAAGGGTGGGTTTGTCTATGGTAGTGTATATTACGGTGCATAGTTGTGTAATGTAGGAAAAAGTTTATTTGGAGACATATCAATATAATGCATAATGTTAGAGCTTACATTGGGCTGTGTATACGGTATTATACAATGTAGTTTAGATTGGAAGGTATAACATTACAATGTATAGTAGTCTAGTTTATGGCATGGTTGTAATGCAACACAGGACAGAGCAGCACATCGTGGCTGTTTCTCCCCCCTCCTCCGTTCCGAGCATGGATGGACTCGTCCGTCTGAACGAGGCTCGTCGCTCTCCGTGGTGCTAACGTTGGAAAGAAGGAAAAAACCGCCACCCATTTTTTTCGCCATATGGCATTGTAATGTATAACGACTTATTGTTAATAGCTCAGCTGATGGAGAGTATATAGAGTTTATTGATAACATTGATGTAGTTTGTATTTTAGTTTTTAGTAGTTTACTATATGGTATTCATTAGATAGTGTAGTGTATTCCCAGTTACTTTATGTTTATAGCTCAATTTATTGAAGAATATATTGAGTACATTTATTATATTGATGAAGTTTCTACTTAGTTTTTTTTTCACATCGGTTTATTGTATGATAGTTGGGTAGTTGCAGTCCTTTAGCGTCCATATACTAAATGCCTCTGTTGAGATGGAAACTTTGACTTTAACATAGCTATTTCCGTGACCAGTCACATGCTAATCCCTCACATTAACATCATGCTAATCTCCCAGTTACATGCTAATTTCTGACTTTAACACCCTGCTGATCCAACACTTTAACGCAGCTATTTAAATGCTAAATTATCCTGTTTGATATGTAAACTCCTTTGTCAAGGCACTTTACCTCTCCCACCTAGTTTAAACGACACTGCGAATCTTAGCAGCAGTCATTGAAGTGCTGTCGTCCCGACAGTTCTGTTCCTTCACCTGAAGAAGGCTACTTATGTTGTGGCCGAAACGTCGTGAAAATTTTATTTTTTATTACGTTTTTTTTTTCCATTCTACGTTACTTTACCGAAAGAACCAAGAAGATGAATCCCTGCAGTCACGAAAGCTTTAAATCTGAACTTTACGCAATTAAAAATCATAGTGTAAGATAAGACTACAATCGTTGTCTGCTGTGAGGATCTTCTGTACTCAGGGCCCCGAATGTTTGTGGCAAGTGAAAGTTTGTCTCAGCAAAATATAAGATTTCTCACAGTAGCATACCGTATGACCACACGTCGCTCTGCATCTTGTAGAGCCCATGGAACATGCTTTCTGAAGACATCCACTTTACAGGCAGAGGCACCTAATGGACATGACCGTATGGCCACAAGCACAACAACAATACGTTCAGTAAATTCAGTTCAGGCCGATGCATCGCGATTCGTCATACGTTTTTTGCGTCAGGCCATATTCATCTGGCCAAATTAGCGTCATCTAGCCCTCCACTACCCTGAAGGGTTAAATGTGTAGTGACATCACGGGATGGCACTGTGTAGTGCCGGGCCTAGAGAGGCACGGCGTGCGGTGTATTGACATCGCGGATACCACTCTGGTGTGGGTGTAGTACCGGCCCTAGAGGGGCTCGGTCAGCGCTGATTGATCCCGCTGGATGGCATCACGCTTGGCGTGCAGTGCCAGCCCGACAGGATAGGGTGTGGGAGTGCCGGCCGTAGGAAACGGGTTACTAAATGCCATGGCACTCTGGTTGACCCGAGAGGACACGTGACCGGTTAAGTCTACAAAGGGGCCCCAAGTGGGGGCTAGGGGTGGTCACGTGGTCAGGGTCCAGATCCTGCTGCTCGATGATTCTAGAAGGTGGTCGTGGCCAAGGGCGGAGCCAGCCACGCCACAGAGAATATAAGCTGGGTCCCCCAGAGGGACCGGCGTTGTTGTTCATCCTGAAGAACCTTTGTCTACGTCTACGTTCTACCGAGTCTCCAACACATGGACTGGGACCCGAGCTGTGGTCCCGTTCTGTCGTAGCTAGTCATGTTGTAATTAGTGTAGTTAGCCTGGTGGTCACCACCACAGGTTGTTATTCTGGGCCAGTTACCCCGTGTACCACATGGGGGGGGGGGGGGAGGAGGAAGGGGATTTGTGAAATTGCCCCATATTTTGAACTGTTGGCAGAGCAGGGAGATTGAATCCAATTGCCGACCTCTGGATTGCAAGTCCAGGGTGGGAGAGCCATTGCACCACCGTGTGTGGCAGCACCCCCCACTCGCTTTTTCTTAGGGGCTGTGCAAAATAAAATAAAAACATTGAGTACAATTAAAGTGATGGGCCTTCCATTCCGATGATGGTGATGACATTGGCGATACTGATAATGATGCTGATGATGCTAAGTAAGGTGAAGGACTCACTTTGCCCTTCACCACGTAGTTGGGGTCAGTCTGGACGTTCCGTGCCAGCCCAAAGTCGCAAATCTTGGCGATGTGTCCATGCGTTACCAGCAAATTCCTCGCAGCCAGGTCGCGGTGGATGCACTAAAAAAAAGAAAAAAAATCCCTGTGTGGCCTTCAACAAACTTGGGGCAACTTCTGTGAAGGTCGGCCACGGTACACGACGGGGTGGGTGCCCAGCACCACGCCCGGCCGCCTTTGTCTCCCCAGTGTAGATGTTTACACACCGCACCAGGTACTCATTTGAGACTGAGTCCATCTGGGGAGGCCCAAGACTGGTTCAGATAATTGTCACTGGTGTTGGCCGTGAGCGTGAATCGAACTCTGGCCGTTGGGTTCGTAGTGCAGTGAACTAACCACTGAGCGACCACTCGCCACCCAGACAGACATATTAAGGGCAACAAAGATGTGCACCACAGACACAGTCACATACAAAAACACAGTTAAACACGCACAGTCACAGAGATACAGTTAAACATACTCTTTGGTTCTTTCGGTAAAGTAACATAGGTATAAAATAAAACAAATCACGACGTTTCGGGCGCAACACAAGTGTCCCTCATCAGGTGGGAAAGCATGATCTGCTGCTGAGGCAGACTGTTTTAAAAGGTTTGAAATAGGTGTAGCCCAAGGGTCATAAAGAAGTGGGCGGGGCTAGTGATGTTAATGTGAGAAATTAGCATGTAAATGTAAGATCGGAGAGCAGCCTCCTCGACGAGGGCTTCAAATCAAGACAGTTAAACACGCGCAGTCACACAGATGGTCATGGCCCTGTAGGGATAGAGACAGACAGGCACGGAGATACATACAGAGAGACACAGAGACAGGTTAAAATCATCACGTATTTTCATCATTATGTTCCACCACTCTTTTAACCGAGGAGAGAGGCTCACTGCTGATTCACTCCTCTCGCGACTCACGTTCTTGTGAGCGAGGAAGGCCATACCGCTCGCGACCTGCTCCGAGAAGCTCGGGAGGTTGTCCACCCCGGATGGAGTAGAGTCGCTCACGATCGCTTCTCTCTCCGACGACGACGCGTTCCAGCCTGCGGCGCACAAGGAAGCCCGGACGATTCAGAAATGCCCTAACTATAGAGTATCTATAGTAGATAATCGATTATTCGGCGGCTACGGGGGGGAAGGGGACGCCAAATTTTTTAACAACGCCGGATATTCACTACATAATAATTTTAAAAAGCGAATTTTTTGCACATTCTTGCATAGCATTGTTTTTAAATGTTGTGAATGTTTTGTTGTCTTTTAAATTAGTTTACTATATGAAATTGGTGTGAATAAACATACAAATACACAGAAATAAATATCCTACTGTAAAATGTAACCTATTTACTGTACCGTACTTACCAATCCAATCTCGAAGACTCTGAATGGAGTGATGTATATACGTGCAGTATTGTCATTTTTTAAAGTTGTATTTAGTGTATAATGTACCGTCCGTAATATTTAACACTGAAATGAAGTCGGTGGCCGCTCTGGTTAATAACGCGGTCTACTTCGCAGTAGACACAGTTAGAGCGAACACGTACATGATTAGAAAAAGAGAGTCGGCCAAGTGTTGTGTGGTGTAATTACCCAAATTTGAGAAATTTACTCGCAAATTATACCATCGGGGAAGCTGCCTAATAACATCACAAACCCACTTGGCAGGGTAAAGCCCGCTTGCAAGGCTGTGGCTGCACAGGGGCAGCTGCCCCCAGTCCATGGAAACTGGTACTGATGTAGTTTACGAATCGCCATGGGCGGCATGGTGGCACATTGGTAAGTAACCCTTGCGCCTTGCAGCAAGAAAGCTGGGTTTGATTCCCGACTCGAGCGCGTTTCGGCGTGGAGTTGTCATCTTCTCTCCCCCTGTTCGTCAGAGTGTGTAAGTGCAATGAAGTGTTTGAGTGAGTGTGTGAGCGAGTGAGTTAGCGTGAATGTGTGAGTGTGTGAAGATTGTATGTTCTCCCCCTCTTCTGGGTCTCCTCCGTGTTCTCGAGTTTCCTCCCATAGTAAAAAAAATACCCAATACAACGAGTCTGGCATTGGGCAAAACATCCCAATACTGAAAAATCACCTGCAAATTACTCAATTGGGACTACACAGTGACAGCAAAAACTTCGCAGGACCCTCATGAAGAAGTCTTGAGTTTTTGCACAGTAAACAAATGTAATAATAAATCTTGACTTAAAGCTTTTGTAACTGCAGGAAGACATTCTTTGGGTCTTTCGGTAACGTCACGTAAATAGGTTCAAATGAAATAACCAAAAATAACAAAAAACTACGACGTTTCGATCACAACACAAGCTTTTGTCATCAGGAAGAAAAAAAGAGAGGGGGACAGCTGCTGAGGCAGACAGTCTGCCTTATCTCAACCGGTGTTGTCCCTATCCTAGGTAAACTCTGTCTTAAATGAGTACCTGGTGCAGTGTGTAAACATGAGCACTGGGGAGACAGAGGTGGCTGCATGCGCGTAGTGCTGGCCACCCACCTCCTCGTGGGCCACGCCGCCTAACAGCAGCACAGTCTGTTAAGGCTTATTTGGGTGATCTTCATCTTTGTTGTACGCTTGTGCCATCTTGTGTGTCCGCTGTCACAGATTCCAGGCTACAATCCTCCGGAGTCCACCCCATGGGGCTCCCCTTCTCCCCGGCCCAAAAAACCCAGACAGTACTCGTGCATCATGCATGCGGTGTCAGCAAGAGGTAAGAGGTGCATGAGTGGGCACACACTCTGGGTTTTACATCTGCAGAGTTAGTTAAGTGTACAGTGTGCTCGCAAGCAGAGGTGAACAATAAAAAAAAATCAGTGGCGGTTATGAGAAACGCTACCCTGAAGTAATGGGCGGTTTGCACTCTGAACTTGCAATCCAGAAGTTACTGGTTCGTTTTCCCATCGCAGCGTTTGAAACAGTGGCGCAATTTTCTTAAATTTACAATTTTTACCTTGCCAACCAGTACAAACAGCCAGGTGAGGTGTATAAGCGTCACTATATATGAATAGTTTAGGACATCTTATGCTCACAAACTCACCCGTTCACGCACTCAACCACCAACTCAATCTCACTCAAATCACCAACTCACTCTCACTCAAACCACCAACTCACTCAACCATCAACTCACTCAACCCACCATCTCACTCAAACCACCAACTCACTCAACCATCAACTCACTCAACCCACCATCTCACTCAAACCACCAACTCACTCAAACCACCACCATCTCACTCAAACCACCAACTCACTCAAACCACTATCTCAAACCACCATCTCAAACCACCAACTCACTCAAACTACCATCTCACTCAAACCACCATCTCACTCAAACCACCATCTCACTCAAACCACCACCATCTCACACAAACCACCAACTCACTCAAACCACCATCTCACTCAAACCACCATCTCACTCAAACCACCATCTCACTCTAAAAGGTTGAAGGTTAAGGTGCAGGCAGCCCTGAAAATATATTGGCTCGCGCCACTGCAAGCTCCCTTCTGGAGGATATGTTGTTGAGCCAGACGTTTGGAAGAGGTGGGAGTAACCCACATTTTACCCCACCACACACGACCTGCCGATGGACTACCCATTGACAGTGCTGAGTGGACAACGGCAGGGCCAGTGAGGGGGGATTTAAGAAACGGTTCAATCACCTGCCGCGCTTGGAGGATGAACCGGCGGCATTTGGGTTGCCAAGCCCAGTGTGATAACCGTCACATTATGGCAGCATCATAATCTGAATATTTTTCCTGGATCAATCCGATGAGCTATAAAGCTCTTTTTCACAGGTGTCCAGCACCACTTCATCATATGGATGAGGGGTTCCTGAATCAGGTGAGAGACAGATTTGTCCTCCTCTACCAGGTGAGGTCAGGCAATTTTACTTCTCACTTCACCTTCCTCACCTCAACTGGTAAGGTAGGAAAATCATTGCTCCTGAACTAGGTGAGAGCCCAATCAGGTGTGACCCGTGGTGCATAAGGGGACCACACCAATGATAAAAAAAAATACTAAACTATTTTTTATTTTCTTGGTTCTTTCGGTAAAGTCTCGTAGAAGATAAATAATAAAAATATAAAACAATACAATTCTCACGACGTTTCGACTGCAACACAAGCAATCATCATTCCTTCTACGTGACTTTACCGAAAGAACCAAGAATATGAATGCCTGCAGTCACGAAAGCTTTAAATCAAAATGTATTTTTTATTTATTTACCAAGGTCACATCTATAACAGCAGCCACTATACCTGACCAGTGTTACTCATTTCTACTGTTACCTATTATTATGATTAGTGTGTGGACCCACCACAAAATTTCATACTTAACTTGCAGTTCATCAATCTTTGTAATAGCGTAATCAACCAGACTATGCGTTAATTGTGTTTTGACCGACCGTCTGTGTTGCTTTATATGGTTGACAAATTTTGCTAAATACTGTTTGTTTGGTATGCTTCTCTCTCTGTGTCCCCTGTTGTATCTGTGTTAGTTTCTCCCTACTTGTGTGTCTGTATATACATATGGGGTTATGTGTTTCCTCTCTCTCGTAAATTTAGCTCTTCTGTACCTGATGATGGCTGCTTGTGTTGCAACCGAAACGTCGTACGCTATTATGTTATTTTATTATTTCTTATTTATACGTGACTTTACCGAAAAAAAACAAAGAGTAATTCCTGCAGTCACGAAAGCTTTGAATCAAGTCTGTAGTGCCTCTTGTTAAACAGTGCTTCAGTTAAACAGGAAAATTAATAAATCCAGCAGGCATGACTTGAAAAGTAACACATTTACATTTTGGGTGGCACTCTAAATCGTCCGGTAAATCGTGTCGCCAATTATAATTTCTGCGTTTATCTGCGCGTGTCTGTGTACCCCCAGTGGAGGAATACGTGCGCAGCTTGCTGGACAACCCTGAGTTGATTGACCGTCTGGCACTGGCCTCGGAGCAGGTGAGACTCCGTATGCGTGCATCAGCTCTGCCCCCCCCCTCATATTTATGGTGCGGGCCTGTACCCTTGTCCGACCCCTCACTTCCGCGTTGCATCCAGCTGCCTCACTGAAGAAAGGGACACTTGCCTTGCGCTGAGTACGACGTTTCGCTGGTTGTAATCGCCAGGGAAACGATATACTCGATTTGTAAGTGTTGTGGGTTTACTCTCCAATACACTGGCGTGCTGCAGTAGTAACTAATTGACACGTTTTGTTTTACATAACAAACCTTACTAATTGTCTGTGCCGGGTTAACTACGCACATTTACGCGCTCTTACCCAAAAAACCTTTATTATGGATAATATTGGTCGCAAAAGAACACGTGTTAAACAGCTCCCGTTTAGAACGTCTCATCCTCACCATCAATGGTCAATCAATCAAATAAATCCTAGATTTATAACGTGGCATATTTACCAAAAAGCAGAGACGGAAGGGTGAAACTCTAGAGGTAGTTCTATGATATCCGCTTTTGTGGAACGTTCTCTAACACGGATGGCCGTACTGCTCTGAGATAAATCAGACTAGATCCTTCGTCTCGTTACGTGATGGCGGTTGCAAAATTGTTGTTGACGCGTGCATGTGCCGTGCGTGTGCTGTGTACGTGTGCAGGATGTGGTGGAGTCCCGGGTAATCTTCCCCGAACATCTCCCGCTGTCCCAGCTGCAGCAAGGTGTGCGCTCCGGCCGGTTTGTCCAGGGAACCTTCCTTGCGAGTCGTGAGAATTACCTGGAGGGGACTCTGAGGGTGCGAGGGGACGGTGACAGTGATAAAGAGGTACACGTTTCACAAGCCTGCGTCTGGAAGGAACAATGCTGTCCGATCGTATCTGTGTGAGTTTTAAAAACAAATTTATAATTAAGCAGTGGCATAGCGTTCTTGGCATGAGCAGTAGCTCTTAACCTTTACTGCAAGGCTGCAGTAAAGGTTAAGAGCTACTGGGCTAAAATATTTGTATTTTGAACGTCTTTTGCACCCTACGTAGGTGTCATAGCCTGGCTCCTGCCCCCCCGGCCTGTGAGTCTTGGTGCAGTTGCACTGCCTGCACACTCGATAGCTACGCCACCACAACTACAGTATATACGTTAATTGTGACTACTTTAATAATAGGGTTTTTCCCTTTTTTTTCTGGCAACAAAACTGAAACCTTTTACAAGGAATCATGTGTGCATTAACCACAATACTTGTGGTCAAAATGCAAACAAAAAACACACTATGATAATATATGCATTGTCCTTGAGACTGATTGGTTCACACCAGGGACGGCTTTCTTTTGAGCCTCGACCCAATTGGTGCGAGACCAGAGGACGCCAAAAGGCGTACGCATATATTGCAAATATTATCAGTGTGTTTTTGTTGGCATTTTGACCGCAAGTATTGTGGTTAATGCACACCTGATTCCTTGTAAGAGGTTTCAGTTTTGTTGCCAGAAAAAAGGGGAAAAACCCTATTATATTTTGGTACTGGCAAAGGAGGTCTAATGATGGTTGTGACTACTTTGTTAACAAAATGAATGGTCTATTTCCACCTCCAAAATGTAACGTTAAATAACAATTAGGTACATTGGCCCTTTGTTGGAAAAAAAAAACCCAGTCTAGAAATTGCCCTACTTGAACATATGTTACTGAAAAACATTGGTTTCAGAAGATTCATGGGCTCATAGTCCTACATTTTAAATTGTTTATTCGTGGTATTAAAACTCTTGTACAGTAAAACCTTGGATTGCGAGCATAATTCGTTCCGGAAACGTGTTTGTAATCCAAAGCACTCGTATATCAAAGCACTCGTATATCAGTTGTGATCACGTGACGCTCGGCAGTACAAAGCTGCTCGTATTGCAAGACCCTCGCTCGTTTATCAAATTAATATTTATTAAAAATTTTGCTTGTCTTGTAAAACACTCGCAGACCAAGTTACTCGCAATCCAAGGTTTTACTGTATATGCTGCTCTCTAACAGCACTTGGCCCAGCGGTCTGTTAAGACTATACGGGGGATCTTTTTTGTCTGCGTGCAGGTGTTGATCCAGGGGCTGCAGCATTTAAACCGCGTGATGCACGACGACATCGTGTGCGTGGAGATGTTCCCCGAGGAGCGCTGGGTTGCCCCCTCCTCGCTGGTCCTGCACGATGAGGGCGTCGCAGGGGACGTTGCAGAAGAGAATGAAGAGGATGCGGTGAGTGGAGCGTCAACACTGCCGAACGAAAATCAAACCCAGACACCTGCAGTGTGCGTGTCTCTCTCCCCGTGGTCGCATGGATTTTTCTCCAGGTCCTCCGGCTTTTCCCTCCACAGTTACAATCTGACATGCACTTAGAGTATGTGGCTGCTATCAATTTCAAATGTGATAAGATACTTCACTGAACGATCATTTGTGGCCAGGTCACTTAAAAAGAGCTATAGAGCTCTCAGGGTCCTTACCTGGTAAAGTTATTTAGTTTATAGTTTTTAAATAGTTTTAATATAAATTTTGATTTAAAGCTTTCGTGACTGCAGTAATTCATATTCTTAGTTTTTTTTTCGGTAAAGTCACGTTGAAGGGAAACAACAAAATATTAAAATATATAAAACAATAAAAAAATTCTCACGACGTTTCGACCATAACTCAAACGGTCGTCTTCAGGTGTGTTGGTTTGCATAAATTTATTTTTAAACGGCACATTTATTTATTTATAAAAACGTTAGCGCCACGCGCAACGATTTGCCAGTTTATTTAGGACTAGCCCATCTATATTCTGAAAAGAGGAGGGGGGAGACGAAATTTTTTATAATGTATACTGTCTGAAAGCCACTGTAAGCGTGAACAATCAATTAAGACCTGAAATGGTTTATCAAATCTTTCCAATGATTGCTAAGATAGAATCCATCTTCTCGGTTGAAATTGTCTCTGTGCTTGTATATGTGGATAGCCTCATGAACGAATCTCTCATGGAAGCCAGATGGCTTACAAAGAACCTCTGTCTTGGAAAAGTCAATGGCATGTGAGCCTACTGAATTAGAACAATGATCTGCCACGGCCGAGGTGTTGGTCCTACCGTGTTTAAGGTCTGCTTTGTGTTCACGAATGCGGTCCGAGACATGGCGTTTGGTTTCTCCAATGTAACTACTACCACAGAGGCAACTTAGTTTGTAGACACCAGGGTATTGTATGTCCGGAATCACATCTTTTACAGACGGAACCAGATCACGGATTTTATGTAATGTGTTGAAACGGACCTGGATCTTGTGTTTATTCAGGATTTTGGAGATCTTTTTTGTGACCCCCGCAATGTAGGGTAAAGTGATGGTTTTGAAAGGCTCCTCAAGAGGGTTCTTCTTCATGGTTTGAGTGATAGCTTTGCGGATTGTATAGTCGGAGTAACCATTAGCCCTAAGAGCTTGGTGTACGTGCTTGAGTTCACTGCTTATGTGTTCCTGGTCGGATATGCATTGGGCTCTATGATACAGAGTCTTGATGAGAGAATTCTTCTGTGATGGATGGTGGTGGGAATCCGGTTTCAGATAAGCATCCGTATGGGTAGCTTTCCTGTAGACAGAGTGGCTCATTGAACCATCAGGTCTCTTTTTAATTAGGACATCCAAAAAAGGTATCTTGCCATCTATTTCGACTTCCATGGTAAATCTGATGGCTGGGTGTATGGAATTGATGTGGTCGAAGAATTGGTCTAGAGCAAGCCGGCCATGTGGCCAGATGACAAAAGTGTCATCCACGTACCTCTTCCATAAGGTTGGGCGCAGAGTGGCAGTCTGGATGGCGTCAGTCTCAAATTTCTCCATGAAAATGTTAGCTATAACTGGAGAAAGGGGGGAGCCCATTGGGGTGCCCTCAGTTTGTTTGTAGAAAGTTCCATTCCAAGTGAAGTATGTATTGGTTAAACAGTGTCTCACCAGGGGGGGTACCTCAGTGTTTAGTCCTTGATGAACCAAGTCTTCAATGATTGCAATGGTGTCAGGTACAGGAACCTTGGTGAATAAGGAAACTACATCAAAACTGATAAGCAGGTCGTCTGGGGACAGGGAAATACCCTTGATTGTCGATACCAGGTGAGTCGAATTTTGTACCACAGAGGTGGTCTTTCCAGTGAAAGGACGCAGGATTTAAGACAAAAAACGAGCTAGTTTGTAGGTGGGGGAGCCGATAGTAGAGACTATGGGACGAAGGGGTGTATCTACTTTATGTATTTTTGGTAAGCCGTATAATCTTGGTGGCCTGGCAGCAGAAGGTTTCAACGAAAACTGTTTAGATTGATCAATTAATGCGGTTGAATCAGAAATTATTTTGTTGGTTTGTGTGACGAGGCTGTTGGTGGGATCTCTTTTTATTTTTGTATAACTACCATCGTCGAGTAATTCTTAAATTTTGTTGTTGTATTCTATTTTATCCATGATGACAGTAGCATTGCCTTTGTCAGCTGAGAGGACTACAATATCATTCCTCTTTTTTAATTTATATAATTCAAAACGCTCATCTTTGCTGAGGTTGCTAGCTGGCATCTTAGCGTTTTTGAGGGTTGCAGCGATTTCAGATCTTGCTACGTCTGCAGCGATGTTACCCAGGCCCCTGAGAGCAACGTCTACTTGGGCAATTATATCATTAACTGGTATGTGTTTAGGTGTGACTGCAAAGTTTAGACCTTTAGCTAAAACGGATTTCAGACTATCGGAAATAGAACTGTTACTGCGATTAATTACGACTTTGTTAACGTCTAACTATAAATGCACCGTTTAAAAATAAATTTATGCAAACCAACACACCTGAAGACGACCGTTTGAGTTATGTTCGAAACGTCGTGAGAATTTTTTTATTGTTTTATATATATTTTATAATTTTGTTGTTTCCCTTCAACGTGACTTTACCGAAAAAAAACTAAGATTATAGTTTTAATATAGTTTAAACAAAGAATAACAACAAAAACTCAACCACTTCAAGAGAGACCTTAAACATAATGAACACCGTGTGACCAGACAACAATCCACATTAGAGATGCTGTTAGCTTGATTTTGCGTTTATTAAATGACTTTACATTACATTACTTCAAAATCAAGTCAGGAGTGCTAATCATTTCATACTATTTTTGTATGTACGTAGGGGTTATTTGACCATACTTCGATGCGGGTTGGTGAACGGGGGGGGGCATAGATCAGGAGCATAGAAGGACAGGACAACAGTTCATTTTGCTGTACTGCGCTCTGCTGCCTGCCATTTTGGCGCAGAGCCTATACCACCTGTTATGCATATCCAGGCTCAACACGGTGGCGCTTCCACGGTCTGAGCTCCTTTTTAATGTTTATTTTAATTAACTTAATTAGAACTCAAGAGATCAGGACACGTATCATTTGCGAGAGTGACCTGGGTCACAGGGTGGCCTCTATATTGAAAACTAATTTCTTTAGAACTGCTTTTTGTATTTAGATTGTTGTCCTTTCCGCGCACCTCCGATTAGCATGGTTGGCTGTGTACGGTGCGAAATAAGTTCTACATGCATACATACCACAGTGACAAAATGCAAAACATAATAAAGTACAGCAATGAAGTTAATTGAAATTGGCACGAAAACAACTGTGGTTTATGAAAAGTCGACAATATTGCACAAACATAAACAAGTGTTAGATATTAAATCGCATGTAGTGCAAGTTGGCTTGGGCAGATTATTTATAGGCTGATCATTGCACAGTTATACTTATTAAAACGTTACGTAAACATTAAACACATATAGGGTGACTGATGTGCTAAGCAGGTAAGAGAAAATGTCAATCAGTGAAATCATAAAGAATCGAGAGATTAAGCATCAAATTGTGAATTAGATGGGAGGGTAACCTTTGTTGTAGATAATATTGGTCGCAAAAGCTTACGCGTTTTTTTTTAAACGTGTGGTATCTGATGGGCGTGTTCCGGTTGATTCTATCAATCGCCAGAACTGTTTTAACTTATAAATATTTACGGAGGACTCCTCACTGTGATCTTTTGTCATTTTAACAAAGCGTCAGTCTCATTATTGACATTGATGAGACACAGCATGAAACCACATCCGCAGGTTAAGCGCTATTGTTTTGGATTGCTCCTTCCCCTTCAAGCCAAATTGTATTGTGTTATGCAGTGAGTTGGTTAAAAAAATAGTTATTTCATTATTTCAGTGTGTGAGAGAGACGCTACTGTGGTGAGTGCTCATTTGAGTTTGCGTTGTCATCTCCCGGTGCTATCCCAGCTGCTGCTGCTGTCGTCGCTCTTGCTTAGATTACGCAACACGATGTTTGTCCTTTGTTTTGGTCTCCAGCTGAAAGCCGCAAGTGGGAAGATGCGTCGGCCCACTGGCAAAGTGGTCGGCATCATCAAGCGGAACTCGAGGCCGCTGTGCGGCATGCTCATGCCCAGCCCAATCAAGGAGGTGGGCTGATCTGCATGTGTGTGTGTACGTGTGGGGAGCGGTAATGTAGCGGTTAGCGCGCTGCGCTACGAATCCTGGGACCCGAGTTGGATTATATTTATCGCTCATAACCAATAAACAGCGCCAAATGTCTGAACCTGTCTTGGGCCCTTCCCTAGGTCGACTCGGCCATAAATGAGTCTCTGATGTGGCATGTAAACATCAGCGCTGTGGAGACAAAGGCGGTCGGGCATGGTGCTGGCCGTACCCACCCCGTCGTTTGCCGTACCAGCTTGAATAGGTGTGTGCTGACGGCACTTGCCCAAACAGTTTGTTGAATGCCTTACTGGGGGCTCTTTGGGCGTGTTGCAGGCCACCCGCCACCTGTTCACGCCCGCGGACCGCCGCATGCCACGAGTGCGGGTGGAGACAAGACAAGCAGCGTCCCTGCAGGCCCACCGCATCGTGGTGGCCATCGGTGGCTGGCTGCGACACTCCCGCTACCCGAACGTACGACTGCACCGTGACGCCCCGGACGCCGTGACACCTCACCCGTCTGTCCCGTGGTCGGCATCGTCGGGCTCATCCTTCTGTCACTTGACGCGCGGCCACGCGGCTCTGTATGCAATACAGCCGTCGAACCCAAAACACGAACGGTGACACGGTGAATTGGAAGTTAGGGTGGATGAAGTGGCACCACTGTGATATTTTTTTGTTTGAAAGCATGGCAAACTCACCTGTGATTCAACCTAGGTTATTAAGGTGTTGTAAGTTGATAGTCTCAGCCGAGTCACCAATAACTGCACCAAAAACGATATTAAATTTGGTCATGCACTTCGATTGTTTGATTTCCATCTCTGAGAAAACTACTGCGTTTGACTGCCATGTGATGAACATTACTTTGATTGGCAGAGTGGTTGGAAAAGCACTGCCCCCCTACAATTTGGACTGCATTTCACTTCAATGGATCTTAGAAGTAGCTCTGTTATGTCTGCTCCTGTGGGTCGTCCTTGACCACGAAGGGTTTGTATAGATTGCTTGTCTTGTGCGATACCATTAACACAATGAGAAACAAAATTGGTGAAAAGTTAAATATATTGTTAAGATGTATTCTTTGGGTTGTATCTTTGTTTAAACAGATGTCGGTTAATATTCTACATAATGTACGTTAGGTACAAGGTTGGCATTGTGGTTGTGCTTTTCATACCTATTTGCCACTGCACAACCGAGCGACACCATGGCTGGCACGGTTTAGTAGGCTGCAGGTTGTTTATCCACTGCAAAAGCGGATCCATGCCATGGACGGTCAATGCTTTGAACAAGGCTAGGCACGTGCAGATGACGCTGTGGTGCCACGTCCCCGCGGTGTACTGACTGCCGTCACACAATTAACGTGTCGCTAGCCCCGCCCCTGGCCCTGCTCGGCCCCCGGATATATTTGGATGCCTTGTGGGGCCAGCATACTACGGTTTGGTTCTGGTTCGACACGGCAAAAAGCCAGTGGGTGACCACAGACACTTCGAGAGATCTGCACTGTCTGGGTTCCAATGTACCAGTGGAAAAGGGATACCGGTGACGATTGGCCACGTATGTGCATATGCATGTTGAACTTCTTCCGTACCATACGTAGACAACCGTGCTAATCATCGGTGTGCTTGTGCAGGGCCATTTTGTGCGCTCTCTGGGCGAATGTGGGGATAAGGAGACGGAGACGGAGGTGCTGCTGCTGGAGCACGACGTGCCACACCAGCCCTTCAGCCAGGCCGTACTTGCATGCCTGCCCCCTCCCACGTTCAGCATCACAGCAGAGGTACGCATGAGACGTGTGACGATATGTCAATTCATCGAATGAGTTCAATTCTTACGCCTGCGGTGTGTTGGTGTGTTCGGTCGTGCATGTGAGAATCCTTTACTTCAATGTTCTTTATTACAAGGCCCACGGGCCACTGGTGGCCCCTGGGTGGCCTTTGGTGTGGCCCATGACGTGTGGCCCCCGACGTATAGGCCCCCGACAATAGACAAATGCGAAAACACCCCCCATCATCATCATCGTGCTGTCAAACCGCAATAGTTTCAAGATGTTTGGCCTGCGTAGAATACCTTCTAGAGGACCTCTCTGGAGCTCTCCCTCCAGTCGAGGTCCTTCCGCTGCACTGGCATGAACGAGAAGCCACGGGGCTCTACACCTTTACTGCAGACCGTATATAGAAAAGCCGTCGACCTGAAAGAAAGTCGATGGCTCGGAGACATCATCGTAAGAAGAGAGGAAATTCACATCGGAGGAAGGAAGGCGACGGACTTATGGAAGCACCAGGGCGGAGACCCGAGAGGCAGGCCTCGAGAGATGCGGATCAAAGTGGTGAGCCAGGATATGGAGGACTTTGCAGTAGCCGTGGAGATGGTCCAGTACATAAATGAATGGAGCAAGGGGACTACAGACTTTTTTCCTATAACGCTGTACTTGCGTTCCTGAAGAACACCGAATTGTGGAAAAATCGCATAATAAATAATATAGGGTAAAGCACAGTCCGCGATAACACGTGAGATGCGTACGCAGGCTTAACAAAGACTTCGGGTACGTGAGTAGCATCTAGAAGCATCCAGAAACATCCCGCCTTGTGTGATGCTACACCGAGGCAACCGTACAACCGCGTATTCTGCCTCGCACAACGCAGTTCTGTTCACTCGATCGCCTTTTATCCAATTCGCATCCATGTTATGAAAAAATGTGTTCCCTAATGCATTCATCGCATTATATCTAATTCACGATATGAAAACACGCAGAGTTATAGGAGAACGGACTGTACTTTCAGAATATTCAGTCGCCTATTGAGAAGGTAGAACGCCATTAGAATGAAGTTGGTTTACCCATGTATGGCTCACCCTGTGTTTTGTTTGTTGTAAGGCAGCGTTTTGTTGAACCTGGTGCTGTGTGTGTCCCGTACAAGGACCAGGCTGGCAGGGAGGACCTTCGTGCGTTGTCCATCTGCAGTGTGGATCCTCCAGGCTGCACAGACATCGACGATGCCCTACACTGCAAACCGCTCGACAATGGGAACACCGAGGTATTCATTTGGTGGTGGTAATCGTGGTCACGGTCGCGGTAATTCGTGCCTATTCCTTTCATGGTTTTGTCAATGCTAGCGGAGGTTACAAGGGGAGTTTAAGTGGCACAATGATAAGTGCACTGCACATTCATCCTGTCAAGCTGGTTTAGTTCCAGTCATGGCTAACACCGGTACAGAGTGATATCTAAAAAAAACTGCCCAAGTTCTCCCCTTCACCACCTGCATTGACCATCGTAACAAAGCAAGGTCAAATGACAATCGCAACCCATTACGGCATGGAGAAGCCCTCATCCTGCAGTGGATTGACAAAGGGGTGGACAATATTCCTGTTATTAAGTTTCCAAACATTGTTGCCTTAATGCCCGTATTCTTGGTCTCTGCTCGGCTCAGGACTGACTTCAACATGGCTTGGTTCTGGCTTGATCTGCTCCGTTGCCTCCAAAGAAGTATGAGTGGCTCAGCTGTGCCTTGGCTCAGGCTCAGCTCACGGAAATTCTGAGCGTGGCTGGGAGCATGCAGAGATATACGTGGAGGCACAAGGGACACGGAGGCTCAGGGCTGGAACCATGCTTAGAGGCAGCTTGGGTTTTAAGCGTTGCTTTGATGTGGCTTATTGAGAATTAGAATCAGAATATTTATACTGGAGGAATCCAATGAGCTATAAAGCTATTTTTCACATGTCGAGTAGAGGCGGGTAAGAACGTTACAACAGCAAACAGTACAAAAACATAATAGTAGTGCAAAGTACAAGAAAGATCAACAAATAACCCAAACACAAACAAATACAACTAAACCATCCCCATCTTACCAGGAAAAGCCCACTGAGGTATTGATTTATTTTTGATTAGTGACCTGGCCACAACTGAATAGCTCAACAAAGTGGCCCATCATTTGGACATTTATAGCAGCCAAAATAATAGAAATAATCTCAATGCATGTTGCGCGAGAGCCAAGCCTGAGCCAAGCCATGGCTAAGACCCCACTGGCCTAAGTGTCCACGTCACTGGCCGAATGCCTGGTTCACAATGAATGCACCAGGTAGTAATGGGTGTGCATTTCATTTCACATTATTCTGCTTTGGTTGGAGTGGCTATGGTGGAGGTTATGCATGCATGTGGAGTGAGCGACTTCCGCCAGACGTCTAGTAGAAGGCGTCTTATTTATTAAAAGCACACAGGGCGATACACTTCGTAACGCGGCGACACCTAGGCTGTACAAACACGCAGCCCATTTGCGTCCTGCGTAGCTACGCTGGCTGGTTGACGAGCGTAGCGGCGGAGACAGAGCTGCTCTTGCAGAAGAACCAGCCACGTGGTCGGAGACGAAGAGATGACGACCGTAGCGACACAACCAGGACCCAGACCCCACGCTAACAGCCCCGAAGTTCTGATTTGGTGCTCTTTATATCTGCCTGGAGTGGCCAAGCTCCACCTCTGGCCACGCCCCCTTTCTAGAACCTTCTAGGCCCTTCGGGATGGTTCCCGGAGCTTCTCGACTGACTCCGCCGTTGACCTTTACCCCAGATACGCCCCTTCATAATAAGGCATTATGTAATGCAGCTATAACCTTAATTACCCTTACAGGCCGGCAGGTATCACCCTGTCATTACACATCCATGCATGTGAGGGTGGTGACGGTGTGTTAATGTGTGTTCTAGGTTGGGGTACACATCGCCGATGTGAGCTATTTTATCCGGCCGGGGAATGCCTTGGATGAGGAGGCATCTCTGCGTGGTACCACAGTTTACCTGTGTGAGAAGGTGAGATGTGGATTTCTTCTTGCCACAATATCAAGTGTTTTACGACCCGCCGATTTCATCCTTTCATTCTTAACTTTACGACATGATGTAAAATATTACGATGTAACGATCATCGCGGTACCAGTTTCCCCACAACTTTGTAATTGTATTTGACATTTTCACCACATTTTTTTGCGTGCTTTTCAGTACTTCCCGTATGAATAACGATAACTTAAAAATGAATTAGAATTTAAAAAATGTGCAACAACAATGCTAAATATCTCTCATGATGTTTTAAACGAGGTGATTTTTGTGGATTTCTTATAATATGATGTACCGTGACATCATGAGCGGCAGGCTATCGGCGCAGTGGTAACACTCGTGCCTTGCAGCAAGGAGACGCTGGGTTTGATTACTCAACTCTTGTGCCTTTTTGCTTGCAGCTTTGTTTGTTCTCCCCCCTGTTAGTGAATGGGTTTCCTCTGGATTCATCAGATTTCCTCTAAATAAAACCCATACAATCTTAACTGGCATTCGCGAAAACATCCCCTTGCTGAACAGTTACCTGCAGGTGACTTAATCATGTGTGGGTTTGCTTGCAAAACACTCGTTGAGTTGGTGCATATGTATTTGCCAGATTGTGTTTATTGACAGAGAAGTTGTTGCGTTTATGTGTTTGTGCGCCTGCAGAGGATTGATATGGTACCAGAGTTATTGAGCTCAAACCTGTGTTCCTTGAGATCCAACGTCGACCGGTGAGATGCACCAACAACTGTGAACTCGCGAGTGTGCACATTGCAACCCATACTCAGCAGCTAACGTGCGTTGTTGCCAGGTGCACATGTAATCCCATGATGCGTGGCACTGTTTAAGTGTCATTGTACAGATCCACACAAGCATGTGTACATACATAAGCAGCCAAACCAGGATGGCACAATGGTAACACATGTCTCACAGCAAGAATGGCCTAAGATTGATGCCCGACTTGGTTGCCTTTCCATGTAGATTTTGTATGTTCTCCCCCTATTTAGCATGGGTTGACTCCAGGTTATCAGGTTTCCTCTCATCGCTAACATAAACGTGTTATTACTACTATGATCCTTAACCATGGAAAGCCTCACTGAATCTCATAACTTCGGGAGGGTACTGCAAAGCTTTTGCAGTCGAACAATGGTTGCTACATATATATTCCAGTTGAGTAATTTGTAACAACCCAAACCGGTATTTGGCCAAACATCCCGCTGCTGAAAGACTTGGCAAGACCCTCCTGAAAAAGAGTCTCGAGACTTTGCGAGGCTTTCCTGAGTGAACACCCTGCACCACTCCAATGTCGACGACTCTGCCACTCGACGGTGAATGGCGACGGTGCATGTGCTGTGCGCGTGCAGGCTGGCGTTCTCGTGCATATGGGAGATGACTCCAAAGGCTGAGATTGTGAGCACACGTTTTACCAAGAGCATCATCAATTCCAAGGTGATTCCCCCCCCCCCCCCCACAGACGTTCAGTTTTTGTAAAACTCTCGTTTGCTTTCACGTGTATTGTATCGGTGCCTTGCTATGTTAGTGCAGTTGAGGTTTCCGGATGGCTGAGAGGTCAGAGCGTTGAGCTTGCACCTCTGAGTTCACAAGTGTAGCGAGATGAAACGGGTTCACAAGTGGTAGTATGTATGTTGAACTTCTTTCGCACCGTACGTAGCCAACTGTGCTAATCGGAGGTGCGAGGTAGGACATGAAAGTAGTGAGTTGATGGTCTCTGTCCAGTCAACAATCACTGCACAAAACACAGGTTTGTTTTTTTAGGTTAGATCGTGTAAATATGTAAATGTGTCATTAAACCCACCCCCACCCGACACAGTCAACTAATAAGGGTTGTCACGTAAACAGAACATGCCAATTCGTCACGAGTACAGCACACCGGTGTGTTGTACCAGTGACGAATTGGCCACGTTCTGTTTATGTGACAACCCTTACTAGTCGGCTGTGTCGGGTGGTGGCGGGTTTAACGACACATTTATGTATTTACACAATCTAACCCAAACAACCTGTATTATGGATGATATTGGTCACGGAAGCCTACGTGTTAAACTCACTGCACGAAAGACCACCAAATTACATTGCACTAAATTTGGTTAAATTCCAGCTTTGAGAATTAAAAAAATATATCAATTTTACTTTCTTTGGGTGAGCGTAACCCTCAGTGGTCATCGGGAGCCACGTAGACATCTGTTGAGTTCTGGCTTGGGCTTGGATCAGGCATGGGCATTGTGTAATTGCGAGGACCCCATGGTTCACCCGTGGTGTGTTCATCGTATCCCCGCAGGCGTCTCTGACGTACGCAGAGGCTCAGCTAATGATGGACGACGCTGGGCGGAAGGATCCGGTCACCAGCAGCTTGCGTGGCCTCAACTCCCTGGCCAAGATCCTCAAGCAGAGGCGCATTCAAAACGGGTAACTCATTGTCAAGATCCTCATCCCCTCCACCGCCACTGGAGCGATGAGCCGTATTAATGTGTGCACCGCATTTAGTCGATCGGCAGGTCGCCTGTGGCGCGGTAAAGTGTGGTTACTCCCGTGTCTTCTAAGACATCCGGCCAGCGTGGAAGAGTAGGCTAAAATACATTGAGAGGGACTGTAAAAGGGTGTATCCCTAGAGGGGCCGCCTCTTATGGGAGCCCCCTTCTTCCAGCAGTGGCTTGAGCAAGCAATTGCAAGGCTGCACCTGTTGCTTTTTTGACCCCATGATGCATGAGGCTTGGGTGAATATCATGCACAAACAAGTGTTACAGGATTCATACTCTGGTTTTTTTCGGTAAAGTCACGTAGGTAAAACTATAAAATAAAATAACAACTAAATTAAATCACGACGTTTCGGGCGCAACACAAGCGTCCTTCTTCAGGTGGGACAACCACAGCCAGAAACAATTGCTGAAGTGGGCAAAAAAGGGCTGTTGTAACAAGAGGCTATATAGGTAAGAGAGTGGGGGGGAGCAAGGGGGGAGAGATAGAGATGGGGGGTATGGGGTAGGGGAAGTGGGGTGCTGCTAGAGGGATTAAAGGGGCGAGCACGGCAAAATGCCGGGGGGGGGGGAAGTGAGTGGGGCTGGGAGTGGGAGGCTGAAGAAGCTGGAGATGCGGAAATGAAGGCAACAATAAAGAAGTTAAGGGTTTACCTGGTTAATAACATCCTTCTAGATTGGAGTGTTACAGGCTGCTGCGGGGCTACATTGTGGGCAATAGAGGACAATGCAGTGACATAAATTGTTTTACTCTTCTTAATGCTCCCATGTCTGTGCTCCCCCACCTTTGCCAACGCGTACTGACCACCACGGTTAAGTACGGTAAAACCACCCCACGACCCGTATGACATGGGGCGGCCCTCATCCAGCAGTGGATTGACTTAACGAGCTGTGCATGTTCAACTCAAATATCTGAGTTTGTGAAGTGTCTTATATTAAGATTCTGTGTTGTTTTGGCTGGACATGATAATCGCTCATGTCCCTTCTCCACCCGTAGGGCATTGACTCTGGCATCCCCTGAGGTCCGATTCCACATGGACAGCGAAACCCACGACCCGATCGACCTGCAGACCAAGGAACTCAAGTGAGTCTCGTCAACAAGACACCTCCCATGACTGTGATCCGACTGTTGTGCAGATCTCTCTATCAGAATCAAAATATATATTTCTACTGGAAGAATCCGATGAGCTATAAAGCTATTTTTTCACAGATGTCCAGTTGGGGCAGGTCACAACGTTACAACAACAAACAATACAAGCACACGTTAGGATTGCAAAGTATTGGAAAGGTAAACAAATAACTTAAACAAATATACAAATAAAACTAAACTATTTTTATCTTACCAAGTAAAACCCTGACCACAAATGATAGCTGAACAAAGTGGCTTATCACGTGGGAAATTTATTATCAGCAAAATAATCTAAGATAAAGAATCTTGACCCTTGTGGTTGATGTGTTGTGGTGGCGGAAACTGGTGCGTGTACACAGGGAGACCAACTCGATGGTGGAGGAGTTCATGTTGCTCGCCAACATCTCCGTGGCGGAGCGCATCGTAGGCGAATTCCCCGAGTGTGCGCTGCTCCGACGCCACCCGGCGCCTCCGCCTTCCAACTACGACATCTTGGTGAAGGCGGCAAAATCAAAGGTAGAGTTAGAACCCCTTTTAACGACCACCCTTGTTAACTAATCGCTTAACAACGGGCCTCCATAGAGCTCAATGTGTAGGCTTAACCGACCATTTCCCTGTTAACGACGGGCTCTTGTAGGTACAGTAAATATGAATTAATGCCACGTAGAAGGAAAACAATAAAATAAATATAAAACAATAAAATTATCACGACGTTTCGACTGCAACACAAGCAATCATCATCAGGTGTGAAAACCACAACAAGAAAATTTGAAAAAAGTGGCAGTTATTTTTAACGTTAGCACCACGGAGAGAGATTTGACAGTTTGTTCAGATGGACGAGTCCATCTATGTTCGGAAAAGAGGAGGGGGGAGACAAAAAATAATGGATGCATTCTGACAGCCACCTTAAGCGTGATCAATCAATTAAGACCCGAAATGGCTTATCAAATCTCTCTCCGTGGTGCTAACGTTAAAATAACCGCCACTTTTTTCAAATTTTCTTGTTGTGGTTTTCACACCTGATGATGATTGCTTGTGTTGCAGTCGAAACGTCGTGAGAATTTTATTGTTGTATATTTTTATTATTTTATTGTTTCCCTTCTACGTGAATTTACCGAAAGAACCAAGAATATGAATCCCTGCAGTCACGAAAGTTTTAAATCAAAATGAATTCATGCATTTATTAACAGTGTTTATTTTAATATGATGTGTTTATAATGTTAGTATCTTTATGTATTAATATCCATTGTTTAAATATTATAAAGTACGTTTTTTGGGTGAACAAGGGAAACTTTCGATGCTATCGGAACGAATTAAGCTTTTAACACGTATTTCCTATACTCGCTTAATGACCAAATCCTTTAATGCTCGTGTTCGTGGAACCAATTACCGTCTTTAAGAGGGGTTCTACTGTCTCTAGATTGCTGTTAACCTTCCTTCAATATCATCCTCCTCGCAAGGAATTCAGAGGTCGTCGGGTGGCTCAAATTTTTGTTTGAGGTCTTTTGGTTTAACCGGGTGAGAACTCAAGAGAACATAATAGTCTCATTTGCAAGGGTCACCTGGGTCACCCTATGACCCAGAGATTACAGCTGGGACCCTGGCTTCAAAATCCAGCAGCCACATTGAACATACTGTGTTATCAAGTGTAGGGAGTTGAGGGACTCGGCTCGTTTCCCAGCTACTCCACAGAAATAAGCAACAAAAAACCATCACGATAAATGTAGTACTGTATTTAATTTTAGATAAATTCCAGCACTGAAATGTTGAAATATCAGGTCGACTTATTGTGATGAACATTATGCTCAAAATGGGTGGGAATGTGCTACCCCCTACTGTGAAGCAGAGGTGTCTTGAAACGATGTCAGTATTGGCCTGAGCGAGCAATTGCAGGGCTGCACCTTTTACCTTTATCTTGAGATGTAGCCGTATAGTTTCCACTCGCCCTTAGAGGCAGAACAACTCAAAAGGTGTGACGAACCACAGACAACGCTGGAAGGCAGCCAGGCACTGTGCCAGATGTAGATTAATCCACTTGCTGTACTGCCTTCTCCTGGCAAGCCAGGTTATGGAAACCTGAATGCCCACAGGAAGTGCGCTGAATAACGTTTTCTTTCCAATACACCACAACCCTTGCTGCTTCCCCAGCACTGAACTACAAGCCACGTGCGGGATAGTCACCTCACAAACGCCGGTGTGCCCGATTTTTTTGCGCAGAACATCGAGATCCAGGTGGACTCGGCTAAGGCGTTGGCCGAGTTCCTGGACCGGGCGGCGGTGCCGGGAGCGCCACCATACCTCAACACTCTGCTGCGCATCCTGGCCACGCGCTGCATGATGCAGGCCATCTACTTCTGCTCCGGCATGGAGCCCGACAACCACCACTACGGGCTCGCCACCGCCATCTACACCCACTTCACGTCGCCCATTCGACGGTGACGTGCTCTGGCGTCAGGCACACGCGTTAAATCGACCTTCGCGATTATTGAGGGGACTATGTTGTTGTCTTGGTGTGGTCTGGGACTGTGCTGCCTTTCCCAAGTTTAGGAATTTATTTATTAATTGATGTACTTATGCAATGTTAACTTGTGATTACGGCACACCTCCAATTAGCACGGTTGGCTACGTACGGTGCGAATTAAGTTTAACATACAACTTGTATATCTTTTTCTATTATTTACTTTTACTGATTTGTTTACCTTTCCTCTTCTTAGCACTCCTATCATATACCTACTGGACATCTGTCAAAACGAGCTTTTATCGCGAATCGGATTTCTCCAGGATAAAGATTCAGATTTTGAGTTATTTTTCTAAAAGGTCCTATAAACGGGAAGTTTGGCCAATTCCTTAAATGGTTGTTTGGCTTGTGTTGGGGAAAAACTAGAGGATCCGGAGAACACCAACGCCTACAAGGAGGGTGACAGTGTTCCACGTGCAGAATCAAGAATCCATTGCCGTGTTGCAGCGGCGGCCAAAAGTGAAATGCAATTCTGCCATGGATCGCTAACGATTTTGTTGTGGATCTTAAATAAGAACACAGATATGAGCAGGCAGCAATTTGCGCTACATCTGTTGACAAATAAAAAATCCTCAACAAAGAATTAAATTCATACATTAACAAAGATAATTTCCACCAGCAGATGGTGCTAGAACGTGGTATGGCCAGAGTACAGTATTCTATCACAGCGTTAAATCCATCTGAGTCATTGTTTGCGTAGCTTTCTGGTGGATCGTCAAACCCGCTGAGATCCACCAGAATGAATCGCGGTGCTTGGTGGATTAATACCGCTGCTCCGTTGGCATCTCGTGGCCATACCGCAGCCTGTATCTACTGTAAATTTAATCTTCATATTAAATAGAGGCTACAACAAATGTGAATATTGTTGTTGTTGTTGTCTCCCTGTACCGTTACAGATACTCGGATGTGATTGTGCACCGGCTGCTGGCCGTGTGCGTGGGCGCCGACCCCACGTACCCGGCGCTCCCCGACAAGCAGAAGCAGCAGCAGCTCTGCAACAACCTCAACTACCGCCACAAGATGGCGCAGTACGCCCAACGCTCGTCTGTAGCTTTCCACACGCAGGTGGGAGGCGGAAGTGTGGGCCACGTGGAGCTTGCACGGCGTGTGCTTAGGCACCTGATAATGCGTCCATTCGTCTCTTGAAAACCATTTTTAAGGTCACGAAAGCAGGCATCGTATTGTGCGTGTAGTAAGAATCAATTGTTTTCTATTCGCACGCTTACGTGTGGTGGTGCCGTGGCTGTACTGGTTGGCTACACTTGACATTGCTTTTCAGCATTCTTCTGTGTTTGCTGAAAAACCTAGTCACTTGGCACATTTGCCCATGATGTGACAACGTTATTTGATTGGCTCTGTCAGTTGATGGAGGATTATAGTCAATACAATTGACATTGTACCTTCACGATTGAACTCAAAATAATCCCCATGACATGATGCCAATAGCACAACTGGAATTAATTAGCGGGGGGATGCAGAAAAATACCTTAAATTTTGTTAAATAATTGTGGGCCTGGTAAGTGATGCGCGTGTGTCTGCTCTTGGCCACGTAGCGGTGATTAACGGCTGCTGTTGTTGTGGTCTTAGTTGTTCTTCAAGAGCAAGGGAGTGGTGAGCGAAGAGGGCTTCGTGCTGTTTGTGCGCAAGAACGCCGTGGTGGTGCTCATTCCCAAGTACGGCTTGGAGGGGACGGTTTTCTTTGACTCCAAAGATCTCAAGCTCAACGTTACCTTCGACGAGGAGGTAGGGCATGTGTTCACTTAACCGGGAGGCATTGGCATTTCCCGAACGGCTGAATTCTGCATTTAAACCCAGGACTGGCTTAATGCACTGGGACCCAAGCCCCCTGACCATCTCTCTACGATTAGGTTTCTATCAGACACACAGACACTTGGTTTAAGGTGGAAGAACGCAGTGAGATACGAAGCTCTGTTTTTTTGCCATTTGGCAGTGTGGACTATTACAGAGGAAGTTACACCGGTGGATACATTAGAGCCGGATGGCTCACAGGGCTATACCAAAATAAACTGAAACTGAATTTAATGATGTAAATGCGTTTCAATTATAAAACGGTCACAATTAAATATGCTTTGGAAATAACTGCCATGACGGAGCCCGTATTGTCACGGAGAGGACATCAGATAAAAAATACAGTAAAATCCCTCAGATCTGGAAGAATTATAGAGAAAATCTAATGCTTTCTGTAAACAATGAGAAACTCAAAGGGCAGAAAAGTACTTGTAGAATAAAAACAAATGAGGGAAATAGTAGTTGATGCAAAAAGTGATCTCTAGATGGCAAAAAGCACATGTGTGACCAGTGTATCCGGTCCTTTCCAGCATGCCTTGCATGCCGCATTACATTCTCACTCTGCGTGGATAATGCACACAGCCTAATTTGGACCAGAAGCTCAAAAGGGCTTCTCATGCCTGGTTTTCAGCTCGCGCTGAGGTGGCCCAAGCGGTATTGCATTCGCTGTGTGTTGTGGAGGTTTGCGTTTCAAACTCGGTGGCCACTCCGGTTAATACTGTGGTGTGTATTAAGCGTAAAATATTTACAGGCTATCCGCTTTAACAGTGTACGTTAAAAGATCCTGTAACGTTATTCGTGTGCCAGCATCATGGTCCAAGGTTGGCAAATGACATGCAAATTACTTATTTGGGGAGCACATATCAATCGTTCGCCTCCTTTTACAAAGACGTAGCAGTGACCTTGAATGCAAACGTTTTGAGAATCAGTGAGGCTTTTCTGAGTGACCCATGTAATAGTATGAATAATAACGTTGGGTTTACGTCAATCCGTGCTTGTGTGCAGGGCACTTGGCAGAGAGCAGTCAGCGGTAGTGTAGTGGTTAGCGCTCTGCGCTACGATCCCGGCGACTTGGGTTCAATTCCTTCGCACGGTCAACACCAGTGATGATTATCTGAACCGGTCCTGGGCCTCCCCTAGGTTGACTCGGAACTCAATTGAATGCCTGGTGCGGTGTGTAAACATCGCCACTGGGAAGACAAAGGCGGCCGGGCATGGCGCTGGCGACCCACCCCCTTGTGTGCCGTGCCGGCCTTCATCTGTCCTCCTCGCCAACAGCACTTGCCCCAACAGTCTGTTAAGGCTACATTGGAGATATGTCTTTGTGTTTTGTGTAGGGCCCCACGCTGTGCGTGGAGGGCATCGCGCTGAACATGTTCGACCGCGTGTGCGTGCGCGTGTCGCTGGATTCGTCCAACCTGCAGCACCAGCGGATCCGCATGCACCTCGTCGGCCCGGAGGTACTCACCGTGCGGCGCGACGCGCAACCTCGGAATACCACCGATTTGTATTGTGACCATGCTGCTGTTGCTGCTTGCTGCGCCAGCAGTAGTGCACAAAAAACAAACGCTCGCCGCATCGGAACGTCAGCGGGCCGAAAATTAATGACACAAGCCACAGCATAGCGCTTGTTGCCATGCAACCCAAACTGTGGGACCGTATAGTAAACCCATAGAGACACAGAGATACATAAGAGATACAGAGAGACCCATTATGATTCCTAGAGATTCATAGAGACTCATACAGATACATAGCAGTGCATTAAAAACAAGCTACTGTACGATTGTGGCCATGCAACCCAAACTATGGACCACATTTTACACCACTGTAGTCTGCGCTCCTTCAATGGAGGGGGTGGCAAGATGACACAAACTCTCTCCTGAGGCTCTCCCGTGGCTATCAGACCCATACATTGGCATTTAGCCCCTGAACGTAATACCCTCATAACACAGGAATAAAATATAAACTCCGGTCTTGGATGGAAAAAATATATGTTTAGCTAGCATTTTGAGCTGCAGTCTGTTGTCCTATACCTCCTGTAACTGGCAAATTGGATATAACGCGATGATGAATGTATGAAGGAACGCATTTTTTGTATAACGCGGATCCGAACTGGATTTAACTCGGTTGAATGAATGGAACTACGTCGCGCGAGTAGGAATAAGCGGTCGTAACGGCTGCCTCGGCGTAGCATCACACAAGGCGGGATGCTGCTGGATGCTTCTAGATGCTACCCACGTTCCTTAGTCTTTGTTTAGCCTGTGTTACGCATCTCACGCGTTATTGCGGACTGCGCTTTACCCCATATAATATATATTATTTATTATAACACGATTTTTCCAAAACGTGGTGTTCTTGAGGTACGCAACTACCGTATTATAGAACAGACTGTATATCCAAAGACTATGGGATACTATCCCTACCTATATCAGTTGTGACTGTCCGTGTGTTTAAATCCAGCTTGAAAACGTCGTTATTAATTGGCTTTTCCTGGATTCTGATTGGTTATTACTGTGAGGGGAATCATTATAATTAGCTTTTATTGCATTTTGCATGCTGTGTAAAGTGTCAGTATCACTATCATTGTTATTATCGGCTTTTACTTTATTTGTATTGGCTTGTATCTATACTTGAGTAGTTTTTTAATGTCCAGTGCTTTTTTGAGATGTTTCGATATGCAAGGTGCTGTATAAAATAGATTTTTATTATGGCCCTAGTTCATTGCACAAGAAGGGCCATTATCTGAAACGTGACCTATTTAAATGATCGTTTGGGGCTGTTGTTGATGAATGCGAGTTCTCAAGATACCAAGCTAAGTCAGGGTGTGGGAGCCTTGGTAGATATCAGATTTCTTAACAAAACTCCATGAGTCTGTTCTGCATGGGTTTCCTCCGGGTTCTCTGGTTTCCTCCCATATCTAAAAATAAGCATGCGTTGAAACTGGTATTAAGGTAGTTTACTTTAACACGTAGGCTTTCGCGACCAATATTATTCATAATAAAGGTTTTTGGGTTAGATCGCGTTTATTTATAAATGTGTCGTAACCCTCCACCACCCGACACGGCCAATCAGCAAAAAAAGGTGTCACGTTGACAAAAGACAAATAATTCACTACTTCAGCCCACCGGTGTGTTGAAGAGTTAATCCACATTTACAGTTTGAGTACGACGTTTCGCTGGTAAATACTTCCAGCATCATCGGGCAATTCGCCAGAATGGTAAAGCCCTCGCTTGCTCCCGGTTTTATATAGAGCAGCAGGGTGACGTCATCACTTAACTCATCAGGTGCAGTGATTAGAGGCGGAGGGGGGGGGGTAATGTAATTATATAATCGATTAGTAATCAGTCATTGGTTATGATTAGTAATGAGTTGTAGATTAGTAATTCTTTAAATCAAAATGTAATGTGTATTATTTAATAATACGCTTCCAGGCCGCACTAAGCCGGTAGCTGTCAGAGCGATTAAAGTTATTCTTGTTCCTCTCAATTTCAATGGATTCTCTAATTAGTCTTTGCCAGTAATAATTAGTTTTACACACCACTGCAACATTGTCAAAATCAATTGAGTGTCCTTGTTGACAAGCATGTTCTGCCACTGCCGACAGTTGTGTTTGAGATAATTTAATATTTCTCTGATGTTCTTTTAGTCTTACGCTGATGTTACGTCCCGTCTGCCCAATGTAGCAGCTGCCACATGAACAATTAATCCGATATACACCTTCTGTTGATAGTTTAGGTAATGCGTCTTTAGTGCAAGATACTAGTTTTTGAATTTTGTGTACTGTACCAAATCTTACTGTAATGTTTTGCTTTTGCAAAACGCGGGCTAATTTGTCAGTTACTCCTGAGATATATGGAATTTTTATTGTTTTAACAATCTGGTCGCTTTCAGTAGTATTGCTTTGCGATCGTGATTTGGCATTCAGTGCTCTGTTAATTTGAGCATTATTGTAGCCATTCTGTCGTAGTGCGTCTTTAACGTGTTTAATCTCTCTCACTAGACTCTCACCATCTGACACTGTTTTCGCCCGATGTACGAGCGTCTTGATAAGAGAGGATTTTTGAGCTGGATGATGATGTGATTCTGCATTCAGATAGGCATCAGTGTGCGTTTGCTTTCTGTAAACGCTGTGTGTTATTTTACCGTTTAGGCCATGTCCAAGCAAAATATCTAGGAATGGGAGTGTGTTATTCACCTCCATTTCCATGGTGAACTGGATGGCCGGGTTTTGTGCATTGAGATGATTTAGAAAATCATTAAGTGTATCTTTACCATGTGGCCAGACAACCAAAGTGTCATCCACATACCTAAACCAAAAGGATGGTTTTAATGTGCTCGAGGCAAGTGCTCTTATTTCAAAGTTTTCCATGTACAAATTTGCTATAGCAGGGGATAAAGGAGAACCCATTGCTGCTCCTTCCTTTTGTTTAAAGAAATCCCCTCTCCATAAGAAGTAAGTGTTATTTAAACAATGGCCAGCAAGTTTCGGAATATCTTTTTGTAAACCAGTATTCTTTACTAGTGTATCAAGTAATTTAAGCGATTCGTCCACTGGAACCTTAGTGAATAGAGAAATCACATCAAAACTTACCAGAATATCATCAGGAGTAAGTTTAATATATTTAATTACATTCACAAGATGTTTACGTATCGCCATGGGCGGCAGGGTGGCACATTGGTAAACCCTTGCGTCTTGCAGCAAGAAAACTGGGTTTGATTCCCAACTAGAGTGTTACTGTGTGGAGTTGTTAAGTTTTTCAGTGTTAATAAGTGTAATAATAACGTATCACTTGTGTTGGAAATACCCGCATGTGTGTGTGTGAGAGCATTGGTGTAGTGGTTAGCACGCTGCGCTATGAACCCGGCAAGCCAATTCCCACTCACCGCCAACAGCAGTGAGGATTATCTGAACTGCTGTTTTGCCTACCCAAGGTCAACTCTTTCTTAAATGAGTACCTGGTGCAGTGTGTAAACATCAGCACTGGGGAGAGGTGTTGGCCACTTACCCCCTCGTGGGCCATGCTGTCTAACAGCAGCACAGTCTGTTAAAGGCTTATTTGGGTGACTATCTTCGTTGTACGTTTGTGCCATTTGTGTGTCCGCTGTCACAGATTCCAGGCTACAACCCTGCGGAGTCTACCCCATGGGGCTCGCCTTCTCCCCGGCCTAAGAAACCCAGACAGCACTAGTGTATCGTGGATGCGGTGTCAACAAGATGTCGGAGCAGGTGCATGAGTGGGCACACACTCTGGGTTTTACATCTGCAGAGTTAATTAAGTGTACATTGTGCTCGCAAGCAGAGGTGAACAATTGAAAAAAGCAGTGGCGGTTATGAGAATTGCTACCCTGAAGTAACAGACGGTTTGCACTCTGAACTTGCAATCCAGAGGTCACCGGTTCTTTGTTCTCCTGTCGCAGCGGTTCAAACGGTAGCGCAATTTTTTTATTTAGAATTTTTACCTTGCCAACCAGTACAATCAGCCAATTAAGGTGTATACGCATCAAGATGTATGAAAGGTTTAGGATATATTCTTAGTTCTTTCGGTAAAGTCGCGTTGAAGGGAAACAATAAAATAATATATATTTTATTATTATTACGTTGAAGGAAAACAATAACATAATAAAATATATATTATTATTATTTTATTGTTTCCCTTCAACGTGACTTTACCGAAAGAACTAAGAATATGAATTACTGCAGTCACGAAAGCTTTAAATCAAAGGTTTAGGATATCTTATGCCCAACTTCTTTGCCAGCCAAGACACTGACCCCCTTGTGATGAAGGTGATTTCACAAAAATATTGGTTACTGAATCGGTGGTGTTTATTGACTAACGCAGCAGCGTCCAACCCACAAAGCACTGTGATCCATTCTGGTATATCTCAACATGTTCCGTGATCTACCAGCAATATATGACCAGCAGTTACCCGGATGGATTTAACCGACTAATAGAACACTGTAGACATGCCAAGTGCTAGTGCAATCTATTGGTTTAAAATATATATTATTAATCCATTAATTCTTAGTCGGGGATTTTGTTTTGCCATCTGCTATAACAAGAAATGCTTTATATTAGAGGTGTTTATTCCTATTTGTCCCGAGATCCACAATCAAAATCTTTTGCGATCATCCACCCATGGATCGCGATTCACATATCGGCTACCACTGATCTAACAGTTGAAAACCAGTTTAACACATAGGCTTTCGCGACCAATATCCATAACACGGGTTTTTTGGGTTAGATCGCGTAATAAATATTTAAATGTGTCGGTAAACCCGCCACCACCCGACACAGCCAATTCGAAAGGTTTGTCACATTAACAGAACGTGCCAATTCGGTACTAGTAACATCACACCGGTGTCTTGGAGAGCAAAGCCACAACATTTACAATCTGAGTACAATGTTTCACCAGTAATTACAACCAGCTTCATCAGGCGACAGCCAGATTCGTGGAGAATCCTCGTCCCTTAATGCGCATGCATAATGTGTGTTGATTAACATATAAATAACCCAATCGGCAATGGATACCCATAGTCAATGCATTCATTGATTCCCCTCCCAATTCGCGAAAGAAGTGCTCACAAGTGATGGCTGTCGCCTGATGAAGCTAGTTAGTGCTGGCGAAATGTTGTACTTAG
Source organism: Petromyzon marinus (assembly GCF_048934315.1). Taxonomy (NCBI): domain Eukaryota; kingdom Metazoa; phylum Chordata; class Hyperoartia; order Petromyzontiformes; family Petromyzontidae; genus Petromyzon; species Petromyzon marinus. The sequence continues at coordinate 2,632,324 of NC_133721.1, forward strand.
ATTGTAAATGGTGTGGCTTTGCTCTCCAACACACTGGTGGACTGTACTAGTAACGAATTGACATGTTCTGTTTACGTGACAAACCTTACTAATTGGCTGTCGGGTGGTGGTGGGTTTAACAACACATTTATATATTTAAACGATCTAACCCATAAAATGTGTATTATAGTTGAAAACCTACAATTGTGCCAGGTTTGGCCTGTCGGAGTGGGCCATTAGGGTGGCCACTCGGAGGGCAAAGCTCTGGGGAATCCGAGCAAGAGCTTCGAAGTATGATTGTGCACGGTGATACGCGCAGGGGTCTCGTGATGGATGGCAAATTGAAGATTTTTTATCGCGAGAGGATTCCCTGCAAGGGATGTTAGGTTACTTATTCTTGTGAGGATGCCATTTACTGTATGAAGGGGCAGCGGTCAGCTGCATAGAACATAGTATAAAATTCCCCGAGCTGTTGCTGTTTAAATCGTCGGTTTAACGGAGAATTTCACCTCAGGTTTTTTTACACAGCTGCCCCACCCCTCATCGGACTCTGTGCAATCACACAAGGAATGTTTTTTGGAAAAAATGTCGGTGTCAGAAAATTTTAAGGTTTAATCGTTTACAAATGCGCATTTCGTTACAGCTTCTCTTGTCCTTTAGACGTGCAAAGATAATTTCTGACAAAATATTGACACGTTTTCAAATTGTTTCGTAAATGGTCATAACTTTGCTCACGTATATACAGTACTTGGGCAATAATTCTGAGCTCCTGGAGTACTGGTAAAGATTTAAGCGAGTTGATGTCTTTGCGACTTTGTGTAAATGTGTTTAACATTTTTTAGCTGAATCGTATATTTACAAGCATGTACACATGAGTTATACGCGTTTATATACAAAATTAAACCGATTTATTTTCCATGCATCTTGTTATTTTGGTTACTTTAAGTTACGTTTTCCACTGCTGGATGAACATCTCGCCACGTGATGTTGGATGCCAGCTTTAGTTTGACCATACTTCACCATGCTGGTCACTGTTGGATGATAATAATGTCCACTTGCAATGCACCACCGCGCAGTATTCACTCACCTTCGAATCGAGTCCTGCACCGCCGTTTCACATGCAAATTTGATTCACAATCCCTGGGCCAACTTGCTCCTGATTAGCATGCGATTTGCCACATTTCGATCTCGGAGGTGATTAAATGCGCCAGCTTCCAGGCTTGTTGAGCCGCTCGGAGCCCAATTAACGAAAATTGTTGCCAAAGCAAAAGCGTGAGCTCGAATGTTTGTCCGTGTTCTTTTCAAACCACCAGTCGAACGCCGGCCTCTGCCCACTCCGACCGTGCGCAGGCCCTGGCCGTCGGGGAGGCCCTCATGGTGCCTCACGGCAAACGTGGGGCCCGGGTGGGCGCGTCGAGGGTTGATCGCGTACAGGCGGTGCAACTCCCACAAATGAAACATCACACCTTGCTGATCTCGTGTCCAGGAGCATAAACGGTCATCACGCAAACTCCGGTCATCCTCGCAGCAGCAGCTCTTGGCCATCGAACAAAGACGATCACCGCTTCCTTCCGATATTAGAAGCCACGAGCTATGAACGACTCGGAGGTTCGAGCAACCACAGCCGAGTGGGAAGGCAGCAGCAGCCCAGGCGGTGAGCCAGCTCCAAAATCCCCCAAGCACTGAAGTTCTCGATTTAGTACATTGAAAAACACGACAGTAAGTGAAACAACGTAAATCGAAACCAATTTTGCCATTCACTTGAGGGGCCGTCCATAAATGACGTCACGCAATTTTTGACCTCGTCACTCGGCGTCACAAAAAGTCAGACCCCCCCCCCTCAAATATGGCGTCACAAAGCTCTGCCCCCCCCCAAAACCATATTTCCATTTTGAAAATAAAACATGCTTCAACTATTGCCATTGTAGTGCGTGGCGCTGCACTGATGTAGGAGTGTTATAACAATTAGTGTTATAACAATTCTATACTTAAAGTTGCGCATTTTGATGTGACGTCACATTTCTCAAACCCCCCCCCTCCCCCACGTCACACATCGTCACAAATGTCTGACCCCTGACCCCCCCCCCCCCCCGAGGTGCATGACCGCGTTACCGTGTTCATTCTGTGGTGAAGGGATGAGGAAAAGGAAGAGGGAAAAGCATCCAGCGTCGCCGCACGCAGGCAACGTGTATATCACAGTGGTAAAAATATAAAAATACACATATGTAGTGGGTTCCACGGAGACTGGAGACGTCTTTAGAGGCAACACGGTTTATTTGTAACTATTAACAGAACTCCCCTTAACTCCCACTATCTAGGGAGGTACAGCCTCCGGGCTAGCGTGCCCTCGCACTGATCAAACCTGGCTCTCAGCCCTCTGGCTATCTGTGCCCTAGGGGAGGCTAACTGACCCGACCCAGCCAAGGTGCGGGTCCTGACCACTGGTCCGCGCTCGGCCCCGACCCTTATAAGGATGTCGGGTCCCAGGGTCCTAGCTAGGATGGTCTTCTGTTCTTCGTCTTCGGAGCACTGCCCCGAGCTGTCCCAGAGGTGCCCCTTTAATACACCTCTCGGGGGCTCTCCGCCCCCGGTGCCGCCCCCTCTCTAGAACCTTCAAGGGGGCTCTGGAAGAACCCCCCAACCCCTCACCTGGGGCCTGGCTCTCTCTGTCCTTCCCCAGCTCAGGGTGGCACCCCCTATGGGCTTGTGCCCGCAACTGCAGGTAAGTATACCGACGGTATAGGATGTGCATTTATTACGCTACATCTATGCGAGAGAGGTTGTGGACAAGAGTCTGCTCTGCGGGAAGCAAGCATTGCCATACGAATGAGATGAGCTCGCGTTCGATGCGGGCAGTCTTGAGGACGACCGTCGACAGGCACGCGTGGAGGCACGCCGTGGTCACAGCGCAGCGCCGACTAGTGTAGGTGGTGATGGCCCAGTTGTAGAGAGGAATGCCGGAGCTTCGAGCAGATGTAGCCGAATGTAGGATAGAGCATCTTGAGGAGCGTTGCCCTCGACCCCCTCCGGGAGGCCGTATGGTTTACTTGGCACTCCCATCCCTTAGAGTCCAGTCTGATGTAAGCCTCCTCAGGTTCCAGCAGCCTGGCTTCGTAGGTCTTCATTGCACCGCTCTGCTCGTCTAGCATAGTCTGAAGGGTCATATGTGGCTGCCTCCTGAATCTTCACCCTCCTGCAAACCTTACTCGACATCTCGTTGAGGACCCGAAGAAGGGCAGTATTCTCTTTGTTTTTTTACAAAAGGGCTTGTAAGAGCTCTCGTTCCTCCCACCGGGATCTCTGGTGTCAACTTGAACGGGGTGGGGGGGGGGAGACAAAGCTATGGCTTTTTTCCCAGGGGATCTGTCTTCCATGGAGCACAAAGATACAGGCGGAAGGTCCCCTTGGCCTAGCCATGAGGTCAGGCTCGAGTTGCTTACTGAGGACCCTATACCTAAGGAGGCTGTGGATCGCCCTAGGAAGCTCCAAAGTAAAAAAAAAACAGCTTTCCAAGGCCCCCAAAAAAGTGCCTGAGGCCAGGTAGAAAATAAGAAAACTATCAAACAGGAAAGCGAGTGGTTATGTTGGGTCGAAAAAGGTAATGTTCTAATGTAGGGGTTGGAGCGGTCATTGCTGCTTACTCGACCATGACGTCACTGCAACTCGTTTGATTAACACTTTTAAAAGAAAAAATCACAACGCGCACTGAACATATTATTCCGAATCGGTTTTACCACCACTACCACCATGACACAGTGGCAAGGCTGGCACATCGCAGTGCAGCTGCTAGGCTGAATCATATGAATAAATATAATCAAATCTAGAAATATCCTGTATGTACCCAGGAGAGCCACATTGAGTCTCGAGACTCATTATTAGCTCCGTGCTGCATTAAGATGTTTGGACAATTTCAAGCATCAGGGTTCGGCACGTAGGAGGAAACCGGAGAAACGCGCAGATGTTGTGAAGCTGGCTTGGTGGTAGAAGTCAGTCCAGAACATTTGGCCCCACACCTATCACTGTAACGAATCAGTGTTCTACGGGAGCATTCTAAGCGAGGACTGATTGTATTAAAATCTACTTTGATCTACGAATCGTAATGTATCAATAATGTTAACGTGTAACATGCCCCATGGTTTTTCTTAATCTGGAAGGAGGGAACAACGGATGATCTGTGTGCTGATGATGTTGGTGATGATCTCGTAATGGCTGTTCACTTCAAGGAGTGGGAGAGTCTGATGGTGAACCTGGATCGTGCCAATAAGAGGTAGGGACTTACCATTCGCCCTACCAAACAAATCAAAGCAGTACTTGCCTTGATATTTTGTATGTCTTCAAGGACTCCACCCCCTCAACTCCGCATGATAGGTAGTTGTGGAAAGAGTGGAGGTATTCCCATATCTGGGCAGTTGTTTATGACCAGCTCCGATTTCAGAGCGGAGGTCTTACTCTGAATTAGTTCAGTGGCATATCCTTTTTTTCAGCTGCTTAGTGCTGTATAAAAGTTACATGGCCTATCACTTCATACAAAGCTCTGGTTCTTTTCTGCCACACTTGTCCTCTCCCTCCCAGCTATAACCTCCCGAAAGCAACATTTGACCTTTGTTTTGGCGTGACAAACACCAGTGAAAGCAAAACACCGAAAGTGTAATGACTACACGTAATGCAAGAATCTCAGTTGTATTTCTCAACGGGTATTGAATATGAAGTCCCAGGAGTGGTGAAGGTGCATCAACCTGCAGACCCACAGGTGGCAGCGGTGGATTGGCCTGCAGACGTTGGGGTGGTGGTGGATTGGCCTGCAGACCTTGGGGTGGTGGTGGATTGGCCTGCAGACGCTGGGGTGGCGGCGGTAGATCGGCCTGCAGATGTAGGGGTAGCGGCGGTGGATCTTCCAGCAGTAGCCGACCAGTGAAGTTCTCGAATAAATTTACGCAATTTGCCGAACCTGGTGGCTTTGGCACAGGCGGTGGTGGATCTCCCAGCAAAAGCTGGGGAGGCAGTGGTGCATCTGCCAGCATGAGCTGGGTTGGGATGACAATGTTGGATCTCCCGGCAGCAGCCGGGGCGGTGGTGGCGGTGTTGGAGATGCCAGCAGCAGCCGGGGTGGCAGCGCTGAATCTGCCAACATCAAGCGCCATGGCGGTGGGGGTGAATAATATGCCAGAAGCAGTCGGGGTGGGGGTGTCGATGCATCTCCCAACAGCATCCCTGGTGGTGGCGGCGGAACTGCATGTGGCTGCCAGGATGGCGTTGGAGGCAGTGGTGGTGTTGGTGGAGACCGTGGCCGTGGCTTTCTCCAGCTCCTTGAGCTATCAACGCATCATTTCCAACTGCAGATGGCGCTCCACATTCTCCCGTTTGTATACTTGAGTGCAGGGAAACATTCGACAGTTTGATCAACATTAGCCCCTACACGAGCCTTCTACTCATCGCAACTCTTCAAACTATATCGCTTATATAATGTACATCATTTCAGTCACAACAAAAATTACATAAACACATCGGGGCTGTGAAAATTACGGCTTCGTATTACCAATATCTTGCCTGTCCAGAGAAGCCCATAAACTAACGTTGTACATACAAACTCATAGACTCAGAGGCCCATAGACTGAGTCACAAATAGCAGTGGATAGGGCCCGGAACGGTGTGGTGTTAGTGAAAATATGAACCCAACTGCATCCTTTTCAATGGAACCAGGGACCCAAGTGTCATCATAGGCTTTCCCTCGCAATCGAGGATTGCCTTCCAGAGAAAATTTGGATTTTCTGTGGGTCCAAAGATGGCTGAAGAGACCAATCTGGGATCGACAGATTCTGCCGCAACTCTGGCACATGTGTCCAGAAATAGTGGTGGGTGGAACTGCATTAGTCGGGCTGCAGGCTGTTGTTTCCGCCATTCCCACTTTTTCTGTTTCTGCTATTAAGTTTTAAAATGTTTGGCTTCTTGAAATAGACTGTCTCCATCTGAGGTGATCCTGGGAAAGATACTCCCTTGAGTTAGTGTCGATGGAGCACTTCTTCATGTTGGACTTGAGGACATCCTTGAAGCACTTTCTCTGACGACCTACATTCTCCCACTTTTGGTTAATCAAGTTTGACAGTTTTTCATTGAGGCATTGGTGGAAGAGGTCTTGCTTAATGGAGTCCTATAAAGCTTCAATGTTAATCTTCTGTAGACATCTCTTCTGATGAAGCCGTCACTTGCGAGCCAGTTTTATGAGCATGGTTGAGCAGATGAGTCAATGATCAGTCCAGCCACCAGCAGCTACTAGAACAGCCTGGATGATGCAGACATCTTTGGGATCCTGTTCATGGACAATGACGTAATCGATCAAGTGGCGGTGCTTAGATCACGGATGATGCTATGATGTTTTGTATTTGTTTTTTCTGGCGTAACAGGGTGTTGATGATGATGACTCCATTTTCCGTGCATTTAGTCAAGGGAAGGATGCCGTTGGAATTGACTTTACCCACTCCTTCTTTCCCGATGGTTCCATTACAGAGGTTTATGTTTCTTCCAACTCTGGCATGCATATCACCGAGCAGAATAAGTTTGTCTCCCACAGGAACAGTAGAAAGGACCTGATCAAGGTTGACGTAACATTCATAATCGGAGTGAAGAATCAGGGCATATACGCTGATGACAGTAGAATATTGGCTCCCCACCAGTTTGAGACATAGAGTCATGAGGCGCTCACTCATCAAGTAAATTCTTGATGGAGAAACCAACTCTGTGCAGCCGCCGCTGTTCTTCCTGTCTGCCTTTCCAGAAGAGGGTACAGCCAGCTCCTTGTTCCTTGAGCTGCCCCTTCTCTTCTCGTCGAGTATCATTGAGGGCAGCTACGTCAGTGTTGTGTCGTCTGAGTTTCCGGGCCACGATTAAGGTGCAGCATTCTGGGCGTTCACTTTTAGTCTTGTCCATAAGGGTCCTGACATTCCAGTTCCCAAAGGTAATTATCTGACTTTTAGTTTTGTTTCCACCACAGTAATGGGGATCCTTCTGAACGTGGTTATCCAGTCCGGAAGAAGTGAGACAGACTATGTTTAGGGCCACTTTCCTAGCTCCTTCCCCACGTGGGGTGAGCAGAGTGGATCATTTGAAAGGACTTCTTAGTCGCAGGTACAGCTGCAGAAACACACTCTTGTTTCTGCTGAGTGTTAGACGACCTTCTTGTAGCTGCCACTAGAAGCTTCCAGACTTCACAATCAAGCTCCCGTCGTCACTAGCTGGTCACCAAAAACACTGTATTGAATGGGCCAGAAGATGTTGTTCCTTTAATGAAACACGCCTGTGCATGATTTATTTTATTGTGGAGAAGCTAATAATTGTTTTTTTACCCTGTTATCTGGCAGCAAAACTGACACCTGTTTTTTACAAGGAGTCATGTTTGCATTGACCACAATACCCGCGGTCGGAATGCAAACAAAAAACATAACTCTGATAATGTATGCACTGTCCTTGAAATTGATTGGTCCACACCCGAGACAGCGTTCCTTAGAGCCTAGTCTCACATGGTGTTGGACCAGATGACGCCAAAAAGCTGTTGTACAGTAGCTTCCACACAGTTCTTGAGAGAATGGGACCATGAATCCAATGGCAAGGAGACCAGTACGATTGGAGATATCGTTCTGCTGCAGTCTTGGTCCGCCTTCACAGCTGTTGAGATGTTAACATCTTCTTCCTCCTGCTCTGCTGTTGAGGACTTGTTAACCCATGGCTGGTGGCAGACATGCTTATTATAATGGCGGCCTATACTCGCCATGTGGAAGCATCGTTAAAGGGTATATGTCGCTTTTCAAGAGGAAAACCATTGGCATTTTCAGTCCTAACCACACCCTGGTGGTGCTGTCACTGCTTGGTCCACAACTGCTTATCCGCCAGGGTTGCCGCTGCTTATTTTGCAGCTAAAGTTCACAGAAGGTCGTTCCACTATCCACCACCTGCGGATACGCTGGGTCCCTGATATACAATACCCTGGCGTCTACAAACTAAGCCGTGTCTGTGGCAGTAGTTACATTGGGGAAACTAACCGACATGTCTCGGACTGTGTTCATGAGCATAAGGAAGATTTGAAACACGGTAGGACCAACACGGTAGCCTTGGCTGATCATTGTTTTAATGCGGTTGGCTCACACGCCAATTGATTTCTCTAAGACGAAGGTACTTTGTAAGCCCACTGGCTATCAAAAAAATTCGTTCATGAAGCCATCCACATATACAGACACAGTCACATTTTCGACCGAGACGATGGGTACAAACTCAGCAATAATTGGAAGAACGTCATCAACCAGTTTAAGTCATAACTGGTGTTGTTCTCATCCTGCCACCTTCCGTTGTTAGTTTTTATTTTCCCCGTAGGTTCGGCTCTCCGATCTTACATTAACAGGTGAAACAAATTTCACACCAACATAGCCCCTTCCGCATGCTGACCTAGACGTGGCGGCAGCTCTGCGATCTTACATTAACATGCCAATCTCTCACATTAACCTAACCACCTCCGCGCCCTCGTCATGGAGGCCGCTCTCCGATCTTACATTAATGTGCTAATTTCTCACATTAACATCACTAGCCACGTCGTTTATGACCCTTGGGCTACACCCATTTTCAACCTTTAAAACAGTCTGCCTCAGCAGCTTTCCCCCTCTTTCTTCTTCCTGATGACGATCACTTGTGTTGTGATTAAAACGTCAGAGCTTTTTTGTTTATTTTATTTTTATTAATTTGAACCTATCTACGTGACTTTACCGAAAGACCCAAATAATATGAATTCCTGCAGTCACGAAAGCTTTAAGTCAAGATTTATAGTAATAACTCTTCCTCAGATCTAATTAGATGAAATCATTACCAGATGTATTTGCACCATTCCTACAATGCAAGGCTCTCACGAAGGTGATATGTTTTACAGACGGGTAGAGTGTGCCATGGTTTCACATTAAGGGCAATGCTGCTCTGTGGTTTTAACCAATTGGATAATTGGAAAGTATTATTTAAAGTCTGGTAAATTTGGACTGTGGAACTGACGCAAATGGCCGGCTCTTTTTTGAATAACAACCACCATTAGTTTAACAAGCCTAACTGATGAAACCCAAATGGGAGCCGGTATAATTATATTGCTTAAAACAAATGCTGCTGGGGAATGTTGGTGGGAAAAGCCATTAGGCTGATGTATTTAAACATCGTATTCTGATTTATGTGGAGACACAAAAAGCGAGTTATGCTTCTACAGTATTTGCTTGTGCAAAGCATGGACAATCATTGCCACAGAGACTGAATCAGCTCGGTGGCTAGGAGACGTTAACTACCTCACCTGGTATGGAGGAGGCCGAGGGTTTGATCCCGACCCTGATGCCTTTATAAGGAGTACCTTGGATATCGAGGTGGTTACATTTTTGGAAAGTGTAGCAAAAGCCAAAAGCGTGATATTCAATACTTAAGCTTGACCTAAATAATGAGCTTACATACACGCAACCAAAAATAGACACATCACAATGGAAATGTGCTGTACTGAATGCCAAATTTACTACTATAATGAGCCAATAATGTCTGTGTCCCGCACGTGACGTCACTCCACGTCGAGCAGGCCCCCTCATTAATACTCATGAATAGACTAATCTCTCACAATACAAAGGCCACTGCCACAGCCATTGACATGCTAATCTTACAATACAAAGGCCACTGCCCCAGCCTCTGTGGTTGGACCATCTCTAGCTCCACCCACCTACCTTGATGCACTCATCTCAGGCCTATATAAGACCTTGTCTCAGCAACTTTCGGGTGACGTCACTCCACATGGGGGGGGGGGGGGGGCGAGGTGCCTCCTCCCCCCTCCTCAGCGTCAACTTAGAAACTCACTATAAAAGGCAGAACCCTCACGTCACGCGATCTCCCTAACGCTATTGAGACATCAAAGTAAAAAGGACGTCATGATGAACAAGGGATTATAACCTTTAAATGAAATAGGTCTGTCACCGCGGCCTTACAAATTGCACACAAATGGATGCAATGAATATCATTTCGCGGTCTGATTTACTGCAATAGATTTACTACAATACACCCATCCTTGGACGGGCAAAAGGCTAGTAAACAAATAATCCCCTCGCCTGCTCCCCACCACAATATCACACAATGATATAGTACTTCCTTGTACAGTATACCCGCTAAAGACCAAAACTAATCCCCATGATAGGTAAATTGATATACATAGAGCTTGCCGGCGATAGGTCTAAACCACGAACTATGAACTCGTGATATTCAAGGGTCTCCCGTATTTGGAGTGTGCATGTTCTCCCCATGGTCACGTATCCTTTTCTCCAGGTCCTCCGGTTTTTTTTCTCCACATCTAAAAACATGCGTTAAGATAATTACTGCTATAAATATTCACATAAGCCACTACGTTGAGCAATCATATGTGGCCAGGCTGCTTCTGGAAAAGAGCTATATATCTCGGTGGGCCTTACCTGGTCAAATAAAAATAGGTCGCTTACAGGAGCTGAATGGATTGCCACATCACAGGGACGCAAGGAATCGCAGCATGGAGTGGGCTTCATCCAGCAGTGGATTGATCCTGGTTTATGTTTTGCAAATAGTAAACGTAAGCGTGCACTTCCAAATGAAGGTGTTTAAAGTATCTGTTTATCTTCTTTGGTTCTTTCGGTAAAGTCACGTAGAATGAGAATAAAATAATAAAATAAAAATAAGACAATAAAATTCTCACGACGTTTCGGCCGCAACACAAGCGGCCTTCTTCAGGTGAAAGAACATAACTGTCGGGACGACAGTGTTTCAATGAGTGCTGCTGAGATTCGTGGCGTCTTTTAAGCTCGGTGATAGGTGTGAATGACCTAGAAAGCAGGAGAATTTAGCATTGAAATAGCTAGGGATTAGCTTGTGACAAAAAATAGCTGTGTTAAAGTCAAAGTTACATATCAACAGAGGCATTTAGTATATGGACGCTAAAGGGCCTCCAACTACCCAACTATCATACAGTAAACCAATGTGGGAAAAAACTAAGTCTATATTACATCAGTATAATAATTGTACTTGATATATTCTTCAATAAGCTGAGCTATTAATCACAAAGCAACTGGGTATACACTACACTATATAAACAGGTCCCTGCAGGGTGGGCTGGTAGGAACATTGGAATTTTGTCTATTGCAGGTTGGTACACTCAGTTTACAACTTCGTTCCTTCCAGTATTAATACCATATAGTAAAACCAATGAAAACCAAAATATAAACTACCTCAATGTTTTGATTTAAAGCTTTCGTGACTGCAGTAATTCATATTCTTAGTTTTTTCGGTAAAGTCACGTTGAAGGGAAACAACAAAATAATAATATATATATAAAACAAAAAATTCTCACGACGTTTCGACCATAACTCAAACGGTCGTCTTCAGGTGTGTTGGTTTGCATAAATTTATTTTTAAACGGCGCATTTATTTATTTATAAAAACGTTAGCGCCACGCGCAACGATTTGGCAGTTTATTTAGGACTAGTCCATCTATATTCTGAAAAGAGGAGGGGGGAGACGAAATTTTTTATAATGTATGCTGTCTGAATGCCACTGTAAGCGTGAACAATCAATTAAGACCTGAAATGGTTTATCAAATCTTTCCAATGATTGCTAAGATAGAATCCATCTTCTCGGTTGAAATTGTCTCTGTGCTTGTATATGTGGATAGCCTCATGAACGAATCTCTCATGGAAGCCAGATGGCTTACAAAGAACCTCTGTCTTGGAAAAGTCAATGGCATGTGAGCCTACTGAATTAGAACAATGATCTGCCACGGCCGAGGTGTTGGTCCTACCGTGTTTAAGGTCTGCTTTGTGTTCACGAATGCGGTCCGAGACATGGCGTTTGGTTTCTCCAATGTAACTACTACCACAGAGGCAACTTAGTTTGTAGACACCAGGGTATTGTATGTCCGGAATCACATCTTTTACAGACGGAACCAGATCACGGATTTTATGTAATGTGTTGAAACGGACCTGGATCTTGTGTTTATTCAAGATTTTGGAGATTTTTTTGTGATCCCCGCAATGTAGGGTAAAGTGATGGTTTTGAAAGGCTCCTCAAGAGGGTTCTTCTTCATGGTTTGAGTGATAGCTTTGCGGATTGTATAGTCGGAGTAACCATTAGCCCTAAGAGCTTGGTGTACGTGCTTGAGTTCACTGCTTATGTGTTCCTGGTCGGATATGCATTTATAAATAAATAAATGCGCCGTTTACAAATAAATTTATGCAAACCAACACACCTGAAGACGACCGTTTGAGTTATGGTCGAAACGTCGTGAGAATTTTTTAGTGTTTTATATATATTTTATTATTTTGTTGTTTCCCTTCAACGTGACTTTACCGAAAAAACTAAGAATACCTCAATGTTATCAATAAACTCTATATACTCTCCAATCAGCTGAGCCACCAACAATAAGTCGTTATATATCACAATGCCATATTGCAAAAAATGGCGGTTTTTCTTCCCATCAACGACCAGCACCACGGACAACGAACGAGCTTCGTTCAGACGGACGACTCAATCCATGCTCGGGAACGGAAGAGGGAGAGAGACAGCCATAATGCGTTGTTATACTCCATGTTATAAACCATACCATTAACCGTGGTGTGAGAGGTATTAAGAGGCAATATCAGCGAAAGAGCTGCGGTCTGACGGTAACCGTAAAATACAATTAATTAAGAACCATTGTAAAGATGTTTTAAACCATTTCGGAACTTCATTAGATTTATTGGCTGGTTGGGGAGGCTATATTAAGTTTGCGAGGTCTGAAACTCCAGGCCAAACATAAACTTCCGTTATCTCCGAAAAAGTAAGATGGATTGATGACCAAGCTGTGGAGGTCTGCCTAAATTCATGAGATGTCCATTGTTTCACAAGAGATAGCATGACTCGGATAAGAAATACACTATTAATTCTTATACACTGGTCCATGCATACAATTAGTATATTAGTGGACTACGTTAGAGAAGGAGAAGATCAAGGGAGTAGAGGAGAAGAGGAGGGCCGGGGTTCCCGGAGCCCAGAGAGTGCCCAGAGGGGCCAGAGAGCCAGGGGCAACCCTCATGTTTATGTTGGCTGGATAGCATGTGCTCCCGTGCATGTGAGGTTGCTCTCAACAGAAATCGTTCCTTGCACGAGAATGGCTGAAACGCTGAGTAACCACTCAGAGGTATAGTGGTTAAGCAGTGGAGACGATATAGTGGAAAAACAGTGGAGATTTCTGAAATATATAAGACTTAAAGTGTGTTGCTAAAAAAAATCTTGGAGGAAAGAGAGGATACATGTGTGCCTCTTGGAGAAGGAAAGGCATTGCTCAAAACTGTGCTGCAAGGTCACGTGCCATGAATCACATGAGTTTAGAAAAAACGTGACTGTAAACCAACAAGCTTGTGAATAATTATCATGGTGAAGACACCTCTATACGTTGGATACTGAAGGAAAACCATCGTGCTACGCATCGTCAAAGCACAACAACACCTGACATTTGAGAAGTACAATTTCATCGTTCTACACATCGTCAATACCCTACAACACCTGGAAAGTCACCAGCTGCATCAAGCATCTGACTGTTGTATTGTTCGAAAGACACTGTGTGTAACGACTTTACATCCACCGGCACAGCGGATTTCTAAACGCCTGCCATGTGACCTTCTCAACACTAGCGTCAGAGACCGTCTGATACAGACTGAAAGCTGATTTCCTTTGTTGCACTGTTTGTCTTTTCATGAATGTCATATTGTGCACTGGGTTATGCCTTATTAACCTAAATTCTGAATTTAGCTATTCATGTATTTCTATTACAGTATCACATATTCTTTGGACCAAGTGTCAATTGCCTATTTGATGACTGGTACTCTGATTATTTTTTACAAATAAGGAACTTGTTTTATTTAAAATGTGTATGTGTGTGTGGTTGAACAGTGTAACAAATCCATGCGTTACATGTGTAGTGTTGCAGCGCCGACCTGGGCAAGGCCTATGATACAATCAGTAGGCCAGGGCTCTGGATTGTTATTCGTGTTTTCAGAGTCCTTTACCATCTGCTCACAATGAGTAAGGACCTTCACGATGGTGGGCAGGCCCGGATAAAGTTGCGTGCCCGGGAGTCAGATCAATTGCCTGTTTACAGTGGTGTGTGACAGGGATCTACAGTGAGGGAAAAAAGTATTTGATCCCCTGCTGATTTGTACGTTTGCCCACTGACAAATACATCATCAGTCTATAATTTTAATATTAGGTTTATTTGAACAGTGAGAGACAGAATAACAACAACAAAATCCAGTAAAACGCATGTCAAAGATGTTATAAATTGATTTGCATTTTAATGAGGGAAGTGAGTATTCGACCCCCTCTCAATCAGAAATATTTCTGGCTATCAGATGTATTTTATACAGGTAATGAGCTGAGATTAGGAGCACACTCTCAAAGGGAGTGCTCCTAATCTCAGCTTGTTACCTGTATAAAAAACACCTGTCCACAGAAGCAATCAATCAATCAGATTCCAAACTCTCCACCATGGCCAAGACCAAAGAGCTCTCCAAGGATGTCAGGGACAAGATTGTAGACCTACACAAGGCTGGAATGGGCTACAAGACCATTGCCAAGCAGCTTGGTGTGAAGGTGACAACAGTTGGTGTGATTATTCGCAAATGGAAGAAACACAAAAGAACTGTAAATCTCCCTCGGCCTGGGGCTCCATGCAAGATCTCACCTCGTGGAGTTGCAATGATCATGAGAACGGTGAGGAATCAGCCCAGAACTACACGGGAGGACCTTGTCAATGATCTCAAGGCAGCTGGGACCATAGTCACCAAGAAAACAATTGGCAACACACTACGCCGTGAAGGACTGAAATCCTGCAGCGCCCGCAAGGCCCCCCTGCTCAAGAAAACTCATATACATGCCCGTCTGAAGTTTGCCAATGAACATCTGAATGATTCAGAGGACAACTGGGTGAAAGTGTTGTGGTCAGATGAGACCAAAATGGAGCTCTTTGGCATCAACTCAACTCACCGTGTTTGGAGGAGGAGGAATGCTGCCTATGACCCTAAGAACACCATCGCCACCGTCAAACATGGAGGTGGAAACATTATGCTTTGGGGGTGTTTTTATGCCAAGGGGACAGGACAACTTCACCGCATCAAAGGGACGATGGACGGGGCCATGTATAGTCAAATCTTGGGTGATAACCTCCTTCCCTCAGCCAGGGCATTGAAAATGGGTCATGGATGGGTATTCCAGCATGACAATGACCCAAAACACACGGCCAAGGCAACAAAGTAGTGGCTCAAGAAGAAGCACATTAAGGTCCTGGAGTGCCCTAGCCAGTCTCCAGACCTTAATCCAATAGAAAATCTGTGGAGGGAGCTGAAGTTTCGAGTTGCCAAACGTCAGCCTCGAAACCTTAATGACTTGGAGATGATCTGCAAAGAGCAGTGGGACAAAATCCCTCCTGAGATGTGTACAAACCTGGTGGTCCAACTACAAGAAACGTCGAACCTCTGTGATTGCCAACAAGGCTTTTGCCACCAAGTACTAAGTCATGTTTTGCACACGGGTCAAATGCTTATTTCCCTGATTAAAATGCAAATCAATTTATAACATTTTTTACATGCGTTTTTCTGAATTTTGTTGTTATTCTGTCTCTCACTGTTCAAATAAACCTACCATTAAAATTATAGACTGATCATTTCTTCGTCAGTGGGCAAACGTACTAAATCAGCAGGGGATCAAATACTTTTTCCCCTCAATGTATGTGAGGAGTCTGTGGGTCGCAACATCACGTACGGCTGGAAGTAGGACATTCCAGACTAAGAGGGTTAATGATGGCAATGTCAACGATACTGAACCAGCCAGCACAACTCACTGCCAATAACATATATCACATAATTCACCCTTAAGCAATTGTTCAATCAATTAATTGAATCACTACAATTAAAACCAAAGAATCTCCCAGAACAAACACTTCGCACTCTCCTCCGTCAGCCACCTGCATCGACAATAGAAACGCATCAGTCCAGCAGTGGATAAAACCTGGCGTCGGAGGTATGGGGGGGGCGGCGGCTTACACTTGCGGTGGACAGCAGGGGGGTGGCTGGATGCAGTAGCCATCGCAGATCAAGCGGTAGAACTTGTCATCGACTGCCATGCGCCAGGGTAATGGGCCTCTCCTACACCCACACACATCACACTGAGCGGCACACACGTCACACCGAGGAGCACGCACGTCACACACCGAGGAGCACGCACATCACACACCGAGCAGGTTGCACAGGTCTCCTTTATCAAGACAAACGTGGAGCAGATTACAACTACAACTCTTCTACGCCTGTCACAATGCCCCCCTCTCCCCCCCCCCAGTTTATGGGGGGCCGCGGGCCTCACTCCACCCCTTCGCGTCAGCCCCCCCTAATAAATGGTCCGGTTGCATTGTGAATGCACCACTCGAATGACGTGCAGTCCCGTGGCGCACTGTAACGGGCTCGTGATTTACTCACTAAAATTCCATGTAAAAAAATAAAAACGATCCCAAGACATTATTTAAAATAAAGTATGGCCATCGTGTGTCAGCATCACAGGTGAAAATTGGCATGTAAAAAAAAACTTCACTCCGAATCACTCAATTGGGATTGCTCGCAGCAAAGAGCACTTGACCTGCTTGCAGGTTAGGTGCTGAATAACCGTGTGTCACACAGAGAACAGTTGCCACTGAGGGTGCCCTTTTAAAATGCTTGAGATGAGATGTGATTATCGCGTGTAAATGTGCACACTAAAATAAAAAAAATCATAATTATAAGCGAACTATTATCGTTTCAGGTGGCAGGGTGTTGCAGCGGTGATCTTTGACCCTCGCAACAAGAAGGGCCTTGGTTAATCATCCGACTGGCACTTTGCGGATGTATGGGTTATCCACTTTGCTCACGTAGCTAGATAACACACAATCACAATGTAACTGGGTATTGGCCAAGCATCCCAATGCTAAAGTTACCTGCAAATTACTTCACTGGGATGACACTCGGCAGCAGAGCCGGATGATGACATTGCTGGGGCCCTATGCCATTGTTAAGCTTAAGAGGCCCCTTCTATGAATGCCTGTATATTTTTGTCAGCAGAATGAAAATAACTGCTTTGGAGAGTCTTTTTTTCTCACCGATCTGAACTTTTTTTAAACAATTATGTTAAAACTCGAAACCTCGTGTCCATTTCTTGTTTCGTATTTAGAGCCCCCCCCCCCCCCCTCTCTTAATGCGAGGCCCTAAGCTGTAAGTGTAGCCGGTGTGAGCTCGCCTGTGATGAATAACACGTATAATTGCGCACTCTTATTTTCTATGGGTGGCCAGGAGAATGTATTATTATTTAAGTGAATGCAATGGTGATCAGGGGATTGGACCCAGAGCCCCACGTACACAGTAGAATACAAGGGAACGCCCACAGTACAGATTTGAGCTGACCTCCGGATTGAGAAATTGAACTGTGTTGTGACGTGGAGGGTGTTTCTGAACGCTATTGTGACCGACCCGTCCCGACGGGAGGAGAGAGGACAGGGTGGACCGGCTGCATGAGCTTACTCTCCGGCACTGCACAGCACAACATCGCCTCCCTACTGCAAAAAAACTCGGCAGGACCCTCCTGAAAATAAAAGTCTTCGGAATCAGTGAGGCCTGTCCTTGGGAGGACAGGCGTAGTCTTGGTCGTCACAAGCGAACATTTGTTTCTCCATATTAATTTGTATCTCCGGGTTACCATCAGGGCTGGGCGCTGCAAGCTTAGCTTCTGAGATCTGATGAGACTGGTAGCCGTTTTTTAAAAGGTAATTTCGGCACGTGGAGCCCAAGCATGCAACAACTTTATGCAACTTCTTGGTTCTTTCGGTAAAGTCACGTAGAATGGAAATAAAATAATAAAAAATAAAACATAAAAAAATTCTCACGACGTTTCGGCCACAACACAAGTAGCCTTCTTCAGGTGAAGGAACAGAACTGTCGGGACGACAGCGCTTCAATAACTGCTGCTAAGATTCGCAGCGTCTTTTAGGCTAGGTGTGAGAGGTAAAGCGCCTTGACAAAGGAGTTTACATATCAAACAGGAGAATTTAGCATTGAAATAGCTGTGTTAAAGTGTTGGATCAGCAGGGTGTTAAATTCAGAAATTAGCATGTAACTGGGAGATTAGCATGATGTTAATGTGAGGGTTTAGCATGTGACTGGTCACGGAAATAGCTATGTTAAAGTTAAAGTTTACATCTCAACAGAGGCATTTTGTATATGGACGCTAAAGGACTGCAACTACCCAACTATCATACAATAAACCGATGTGGAAAAAAAACTAAGTATAAACTACATCAATGTCATCAATAAACTCTATATACTCTCCAATCAGCAGAGCGCTTCATTGAACGCTGCTAAGATTCGCAGCGCCTTTTAGGCTAGGTGTGAGAGGTAAAGCGCCTTGACAAAGGAGTTTACATATCAAACAGGATAATTTAGCATTGAAATAGCTGTGTTAAAGTGTTGGATCAGCAGGGTGTTAAAGTCAGAAATTAGCATGTAACTGGGAGATTAGCATGATGTTAATGTGAGAGATTAGCATGCGACTGGTCACGGAAATAGCTATATTAAAGTCAAAGTTTACATATCAAGCGAGGCATTTAGTATATGGACGCTAAAGGACTGCAACTACCCAACTATCATACAATAAACCGATGTGAAAAAAAAACTAAGTATAAACTACATCAATATAATAAATGTACTCAATATATTTTTCAAAAAGTTGAGCTATAAACATAAAGTAACTAGGTATACACTACACTATATAATGAATACCATATAGTAAACGAATTAATACAACTAAAATATAACTACATCAATGTTATCAATAAACTCTATATACTCTCCCATCAGCTGAGCTACTAACAATAAGTCATTATACATTACAATGCCCTATGGCGAAAAAATGGGTGGCGGTTTTTTCCTTCTTTCAAACGTTAGCACCATGGAGAGCGACGAGCCTCGTTCAGACGGACGAGTCCATCCATGCTCGGAACGGAGGAGGGGGGAGAAACAGCCACGATGCGCTGCTCTGTCCTGTGCTGCGTTACAACCATGCCATAAACTAGACTACTATACATTGTAATGTTATACCTTCCAATCTAAACTACATTGTATAATATCGTATACACAGCCCAATGTAAGCTCGAACATTATGCATGATATTGATATGTCTCCAACTAAAATTTTCCAACATTACACGACTATTCACCATAATATACACTACCATAGACAAACCCACCCTTGAATTATACAATGCGTTACTTTACACTACCCTATACTTTAGACTGTAAAATGTTAGACTTGTAATATTACACTATGTATTATTCTACCAACCCTACTGTATACCACACTGCTGTATATTCACTATACAATTACGATACTATATATTGCCTTATGAATTATGTTAAACATTACAATGTTATACTATTTATTATTATATAACATGCTATAAACCATACCATTGACCGTCGTGTGAAAGCTATTAAGAGGCAGTGCCAGCGAATGGACTGCGGTCTGAAAGTCACCATAAAATACAATCAATTAAGAACCGAAATGGTTTATAACATCTTTCCAATGGTTACTAAGCCAGAATCCATCTTCTCGGTTGAAATTGTCTCTGTGTTTGTATATGTGGATGGCCTCATGAACGAATCTCTCATGGTAGCCGGATGGCTTGCAGAGAACGTCCGTCTTGGAGAAGTCAATGTCATGTGAGCCCACTGAATTATAACAGTGATCTGCCATGGCTGAGGTGTTCGTCCTACCATGTTTCAAGTCTGCTTTATGTTCACGGATGCGGTCCGAGATATGTCGTTTGTTTTCTCCAATGTAACTGCTACCACAGAGGCAACTTAGTTTGTAGACGCCCGGGTACTGTATGTCTGGAACCACATCTTTTACAGACGGAACCAGATCACGGATTTTATGTACTGTGTTGAATCGGACCTGGATCTAGTGTTTATTCAGGATTTTGGAGATCTTTTTTGTGACCCCCGCAATGTAGGGTAAGGTGATGGTTTTGAATGGCTCCTCAAGAGGATTCTTCTTCATTGCTGGAGTGATGGCTTTGCGGATTGTGTAGTCGGAGTAACCATTAGCCTTGAGAGCTTGGTGTACGTGCTTGAGTTCACTGGCAATGTGTTCCTGGTCGGAAATGCATTGGGCACTATGGTATAGAGTCTTGATGAGGGAGTTCTTCTGGGATGGATGGTGGTGGGAATCCGGTTTTAAGTAAGCATCCGTATGGGTAGCTTTCCTGTAGACAGAGTGGCTCATTGAACCATCAGGTCTCCTTTTAATAAGGACATACACAAAGGGTAGCTTGCCATCTTTTCCGACTTCCATGGTAAATCTGATGGCTGGGTGTATGGAATTGATGTGGTCGAGGAATTGGTCTAGAGCAGGCCGGCCATGTGGCCAGATGATAAAAGTGTCATCCACGTACCTCTTCCATAACGTCGGGCGTAGAGTGGCAGTCTGGATGGCATCAGTTTCAAATTTCTCCATGAAAACGTTGGCCCCCGTGGTGCCTCACCACAAACGTGGGGCCCGGTCAGCCGCGTCGACTGTCGTGATCGCGTACAGGTGGTGAAACTGCCACACATGAACCATGATACCTTGCTGATCTCGTGTCAAGGAGAATAAACCAGCAGCCCGTCGCTAGCAATGGGAATGATCGGTAAGGGAACACATTGGGCTCTACAGAGGCACTCCACTATTATACACCACTACTATACAGTAAACATTGGGCTCTATGGAGGCCTGTCGTTAAGGGATTACTCGTTAACATGGGGTGGTCGTTAAGAGGGGTTCTATTGTATATAACAAGTTTAAATATTTAATAAGTTAATAGAGAGTACTCAACTGAGATGGCGGAGGAGTTTGCTAAACTCACAATACAAAGACCACTGTCCCAGCCTCTGTGGTTGGACCATCTCTAGCTCCACCAACCTACCTTGATGCACCTATCTCAGGCCTATATAAGACCTTGTCTCAGCAACTTTCTCTCTCACCTGACCTGAAGACGATTGCTTGTGTTGCGATCGAAATGTCGTGATATTTTTATTATTTTTTATCTACGTGGCTTTACTAAAGGACCCATAGAATATAATCATAAACAGGTTACGTCCTCTACATGGACCCCCCCCCCCTCATTATTAATCATGAACAGGTGACGTCCTCCAAATGGACACCCCCCTCCATTGATAATAATTAGCGGGTGACATCACTCCACATGGGGGGGGGGGCGAGGTGCCTCCTCTCCCCTCCTAAGCGTCAACTTATAAACTCACTACAAAGGCAGAACCCTCACGTAACGCGATCTCCATAACGCTATTGAGACATCTAAGTAAAAACAACGTCATGATGAACAAGGGATTATAACCTTTAAATGAAATAGGTCTGTCACCGCGGGCTTACAAATTGCACACAAATGGATGCAATGAATATCACTTCGCGGTCTGCTTTGCGCTTGCAAGTTTCAGATTTACTGCAATACACCCATGCTTGGACGGGCAAAAGGCTAGTAAACAAATAATCCCCTCGCCTGCTCCCCACCACGATATCACACGATGATATAGTACTTCCTTGTACAGTATACCCAATAAAGACCAAATCTAATCCCCATGATAGGTAAATTGATATACATAGAGCTTGCCGGCGATAGGTCTAAACCACGAACTATGAACTCGTGATATTCAAGGGTCTCCCGTATTTGGAGTTTGCATGTTCTCCCCATGGTCACGTTGGGATAATGACTGCTATGAATTTTCACATAAGCCACCTCGTTGAGCAATCATATGTGGCCAGGCTGCTTCTGGAAAAGAGCTATATATCTCAGTGGGCCTTACCTGGTCAAATAAAAATAGGTTGCTTACAGGAGTTGAATGGATTGCCACATCACAGGGATGTGAGGAATCGCAGCATGGAGAGGGCTTTATCCAGCAGTGGATTGAGTGTTCTTGTTGAAACGTGTGTATTTAATATTTCTCTGATGTTCTTTTAGTCTCGTGCTGATCATTTGTCCTGTTTGCCCAACATAACATTTGCCACAAGTGCGGTTAATCCTGTACAAACCTTCTGTTGATAGCTTAGGTAATACATATTTTATACCAGAAGTCGAGTTCAAGAAACATAAGTACGTTTTTATTTCAACTGAAATGTATATATACATATATAAATATACATGTCCATACAACCACGTCTCAATGTCTATGTCTGGGAGAACACGCTAGTTTCTCCCTCTGTGGAGTCTCCACCACTTTTCTTTCTTCTTGTTTCCCAGCTCCTCGTCTTGGTGCTCCTTCCCTCTGTCTCCTCCTCGTTCATTCTCCTCTTCATCTTTCTCCAGCTGCCGTGTGCAGCACATGAAGCTCCAAATTGCCCAACGCCAGAAACTGTTCTTTCTCTCTCCCTTAGAAGATGGGATGTGCTTAATCTCTTTCTTCTCTTCCTGAACACTCTCTGCCCTCCAAGGTTGCTCACATCTTCCTTCCTCATTCACCACTTCCTGCTTTGTATCGTCTTCAATCGTGTCGACCTCCTTCAGCTCTACCTCATTTGCCTCTAACTCAATAGCTCCTACTTCTTTTGCGTCTACCTCTATTGCCTCTACATCATTCGCCTCTACCAAAATCGCCTCACTCTCCTCCACCTCAATATCCCCTACCTTCACTTCTACCTCAATCACCTCTACGTCATTCGCCTCTAACTCATTCGGCTCTACCTCCATAACCACCTCCTGCTTGGCCTCTCCCTCAATCTCCTCTACCTCTTTTGCCACTTCCTGGATGGCATCTACTTCATATGCCTCAACCTCATTTGCCCCTTCCTGCTTTATTTCCTCCACCACGTTCTCAACTTTTGTTGCCATTTCCTGTTTGGCCTTTAGCTCATTCTTGTCTACCTCATTGATCAAGACCTGCATGGCCTTTTCTTCGATCGTGTCGACCTGAATTGCCTCGACCTGTTTCACCAATTCCTGCTTTGTATGTCTCGCAATCCCTTCTACGACATTGGCCACAACCTCTTTCACCACTTCCTGCTTGGCCACTGCATCTACCTCAATCACCGCTACCTCTACCTCACTCGCCACTTCCTTCTTGTGCTCTACATCATTCCCCTCTCCCTCAATCTCGTTTTCCTTCATCTCTTCTACTTCGCGAAATTTCATCTCAGTCCTTCGTAGCTTCCTATTCCTACGTTTCCTCTGAACACCATCCTCTCCTTCTTTCTTTGTCTCCACAACATCATCAACTTTTTTAGCCACTTCCTGTTTGGCTATTCCCTCATTTTCATCTACCTCACTTGCCTCTACCTCTTTCCCTAAGTCCTCCTTGGCATCTCTCTCAATCCCTTCTACGACAATGGCCACTACCTTTTTCACAAATTCCTGTGTGGCCACTGCATCTACCTCAATCACCGCTACCTCTACCTCATTTGCCTCTACCTCACTCGCCACTTCCTTCTTGGGTTCTCCATCATTCCCCTCTCTCTCAATCTCGTTTTCCTTCATCTCTTCTACTTCCCGAACTTTCATCTCAATCCTTCGTAGCTTCCTATTCATATGTTTCCTCTGAACACAATCCTCTCCCTCTTTCTTTGTCTCCACAATATTCTCAACTTTCTCCACCACTTCCTGTTTGGCCATTCCCTCATTCCGATCGACCTCATTTGGCTCTACCTCTTCTGCTAATATCTGTTTTGCATCTCTCTCAATCCCCTCTATGACATTGGCTGCTATATCTTTCACCACTTCCTGCTTGGCCACTGCTTCTACCTCAATCACCGCTACCTCTGCCTGATTCGCTAATTCCTGCTTGTCATCTCCTTCTAATACCTCTACCTTATTCAACTCTACCTCATTCATCACATCCTCCAAAGCCACTGCCTCAATCATCTCTACCTCAATCGTCCCAACCTCCACCACTTCCTGCATGGGCTCTCCCTCACTCCCCTCTCTCTCAGCCACCTCTTCTTTCACTGTCTCCAGAATTTTCTTCTTGTTCTTGTGTTTATTCCTATTCCTACGTTTCCTCTGAACACCATCCTCTCCCTCTTTCTTTGTCTCCACAACATTATCAACTTTCTTAGCCACTTCCTGTTTGGCTATTCCCTTATTCCCATTTACCTCACTTGACTCTACCTCTTTCCCTAAGTTCTCCTTGGCATCTCTCTCAATCACTTCTACGACATTGGCCACTACCTCTTTCACAAATTCCTGTGTAGCCACTGCATCTACCTCAATCACCGCTACCTCTACCTCACTCGCCACTTCCTTCTTGGGCTCTCCATCATTCCCCTCTCCCTCAATCTCGTTTTCCTTCATCTCTTCTACTTCCCGCACTTTCATCTCAGTCCTTCGTAGCTTCCTATTCCTACGTTTCCTCTGAACACCATCCTCTCCCTCTTTCTTTGTCTCCACAACATTATCAACTTTCTTAGCCACTTCCTGTTTGGCTATTCCCTCATTCCCATCTACCTCACTTGCCTCTACCTCTTTCCCTAAGTCCTCCTTGGCATCTGTCTCAATCCCTTCTATGACATTGGCCACTACCTCTTTCACAAATTCCTGTGTGGCTACTGCATCTACCTCAATCACCGCTACCTCTACCTCATTTGCCTCTACCTCACTCGCCACTTCCTTCTTGAGCTCTACATCATTCCGCTCTCTCTCAATCTCGTTTACCTTCATCTCTCCTACTTCCCGAACTTTCATCTCAATCCTTCGTAGCTTCCTATTCCTATGTTTCCTCTGAACACAATCCTCTCCCTCTTTCTTTGTTTCCAAAACATTCTCAACTTTCTCCGCCACTTCCTGTTTGGCCATTCCCTCATTCCCATCGACCTCATTTGGCTCTACCTCTTCTGCTAATACCTGTTTTGCATCTCTCTCAATCCCCTCTATGACACTGGCCGCTATATCTTTCACCACTTCCTGCTTGGCCACTGCTTCTACCTCAATCACCGCTACCTCTGCCTCATTCGCTAATTCCCGCTTGCCATCTCCTTCTAACACCTCTACCTTATTCAACTCTACCTCATTCATCACATCCTCCAAAGCCACTGCCTCAATCATCTCTACCTCAATCGTCCCAACCTCCACCACTTCCTGCATGGGCTCTCCCTCACTCCCCTCTCTCTCAGCCACCTCTTCTTTCAATGTCTCCAGAACTTTCTTCTTGTTCTTGTGTTTCTTCCTATTCCTATGTTTCCTCTGAACACCATCCTCTCCCTCTATCTTTGTCTCCACAACATTATCAACTTTCTTAGCCACTTCCTGTTTGGCTATTCCCTCATTCCCATTTACCTCACTTGCCTCTACCTCTTTCCCTAAGTTCTCCTTGGCATCTCTCTCAATCCTTTCTACGACATTGGCCACTACCTCTTTCACAAATTCCTGTGTGGCCACTGCATCTACCTCAATCACCGCTACCTCTACCTCACTCGCCACTTCCTTCTTGGGCTCTCCATCATTCCCCTCTCCCTCAATCTCGTTTTCCTTCATCTCTTCTACTTCCCGCACTTTCATATCAGTCCTTCGTAGCTTCCTATTCCTACGTTTCCTCTGAAGACCATCCTCTCCCTCTTTCTTTGTCTCCACAACATTATCAACTTTCCTAGCCACTTCCTGTTTGGCCATTCCCTCATTCCGATCGACCTCATTTGGCTCTACCTCTTCTGCTAATACCTGTTTTGCATCTCTCTCAATCCCCTCTATGACATTGGCTGATATATCTTTCACCACTTCCTGCTTGGCCACTGCTTCTACCTCAATCACCGCTACCTCTGCCTCATTCGCTAATTCCCGCTTGCCATCTCCTTCTAACACCTCTACCTTATTCAACTCTACCTCATTCATCACATCCTCCAAAGCCATTGCCTCAATCATCTCTACCTCAATCGTCCCAACCTCCACCACTTCCTGCATGGGCTCTCCCTCACTCCCCTCTCTCTCAGCCACCTCTTCTTTCACTGTCTCCAGAACTTTCTTCTTGTTCTTGTGTTTATTCCTATTCCTACGTTTCCTCTGAACACCATCCTCTCCCTCTTTCTTTGTCTCCACAACATTATCAACTTTCTTAGCCACTTCCTGTTTGGCTATTCCCTTATTCCCATTTACCTCACTTGACTCTACCTCTTTCCCTAAGTTCTCCTTGGCATCTCTCTCAATCACTTCTATGACATTGGCCACTACCTCTTTCACAAATTCCTGTGTAGCCACTGCATCTACCTCAATCACCGCTACCTCTACCTCACTCGCCACTTCCTTCTTGGGCTCTCCATCATTCTCCTCTCCCTCAATCTCGTTTTCCTTCATCTCTTCTACTTCCCGCACTTTCGTCTCAGTCCTTCGTAGCTTCCTATTCCTACGTTTCCTCTGAACACCATCCTCTCCCTCTTTCTTTGTCTCCACAACATTATCAACTTTCTTAGCCACTTCCTGTTTGGCTATTCCCTCATTCCCATCTACCTCATTTGCTTCTACCTCTTTCCCTAAGTCCTCCTTGGCATCTCTCTCAATCCCTTCTATGACATTGGCCACTACCTCTTTCACAAATTCCTGTGTGGCTACTGCATCTACCTCAATCACCGCTACCTCTACCTCATTTGCCTCTACCTCACTCGCCACTTCCTTCTTGAGCTCTACATCATTCCGCTCTCTCTCAATCTCGTTTACCTTCATCTCTCCTACTTCCCGAACTTTCATCTCAATCCTTCGTAGCTTCCTATTCCTATGTTTCCTCTGAACACAATCCTCTCCCTCTTTCTTTGTTTCCAGAACATTCTCAACTTTCTCCGCCACTTCCTGTTTGGCCATTCCCTCATTCCCATCGACCTCATTTGGCTCTACCTCTTCTGCTAATACCTGTTTTGCATCTCTCTCAATCCCCTCTATGACATTGGCCGCTATATCTTTCACCACTTCCTGCTTGGCCACTGCTTCTACCTCAATCACCGCTACCTCTGCCTCATTCGCTAATTCCCGCTTGCCATCTCCTTCTAACACCTCTACCTTATTCAACTCTACCTCATTCATCACATCCTCCAAAGCCACTGCCTCAATCATCTCTACCTCAATCGTCCCAACCTCCACCACTTCCTGCATGGGCTCTCCCTCACTCCCCTCTCTCTCAGCCACCTCTTCTTTCAATGTCTCCAGAACTTTCTTCTTGTTCTTGTGTTTCTTCCTATTCCTACGTTTCCTCTGAACACCATCCTCTCCCTCTATCTTTGTCTCCACAACATTATCAACTTTCTTAGCCACTTCCTGTTTGGCTATTCCCTCATTCCCATTTACCTCACTTGCCTCTACCTCTTTCCCTAAGTTCTCCTTGGCATCTCTCTCAATCCTTTCTACGACATTGGCCACTACCTCTTTCACAAATTCCTGTGTGGCCACTGCATCTACCTCAATCACCGCTACCTCTACCTCACTCGCCACTTCCTTCTTGGGCTCTCCATCATTCCCCTCTCCCTCAATCTCGTTTTCCTTCATCTCTTCTACTTCCCGCACTTTCATATCAGTCCTTCGTAGCTTCCTATTCCTACGTTTCCTCTGAAGACCATCCTCTCCCTCTTTTTTTGTCTCCACAACATTATCAACTTTCTTAGCCACTTCCTGTTTGGCCATTCCCTCATTCCGATCGACCTCATTTGGCTCTACCTCTTCTGCTAATACCTGTTTTGCATCTCTCTCAATCCCCTCTATGACATTGGCTGATATATCTTTCACCACTTCCTGCTTGGCCACTGCTTCTACCTCAATCACCGCTACCTCTGCCTCATTCGCTAATTCCCGCTTGCCATCTCCTTCTAACACCTCTACCTTATTCAACTCTACCTCATTCATCACATCCTCCAAAGCCACTGCCTCAATCATCTCTACCTCAATCGTCCCAACCTCCACCACTTCCTGCATGGGCTCTCCCTCACTCCCCTCTCTCTCAGCCACCTCTTCTTTCACTGTCTCCAGAACTTTCTTCTTGTTCTTGTGTTTATTCCTATTCCTACGTTTCCTCTGAACACCATCCTCTCCCTCTTTCTTTGTCTCCACAACATTATCAACTTTCTTAGCCACTTCCTGTTTGGCTATTCCCTTATTCCCATTTACCTCACTTGACTCTACCTCTTTCCCTAAGTTCTCCTTGGCATCTTTCTCAATCACTTCTACGACATTAGCCACTACCTCTTTCACAAATTCCTGTGTAGCCACTGCATCTACCTCAATCACCTCTACCTCACTCGCCACTTCCTTCTTGGGCTCTCCATCATTCCCCTCTCCGTCAATCTCGTTTTCCTTCATCTCTTCTACTTCCCGCACTTTCGTCTCAGTCCTTCGTAGCTTCCTATTCCTACGTTTCCTCTGAACACCATCCTCTCCCTCTTTCTTTGTCTCCACAACATTATCAACTTTCTTAGCCACTTCCTGTTTGGCTATTCCCTCATTCCCATCTACCTCATTTGCTTCTACCTCTTTCCCTAAGTCCTCCTTGGCATCTCTCTCAATCCCTTCTATGACATTGGCCACTACCTCTTTCACAAATTCCTGTGTGGCTACTGCATCTACCTCAATCACCGCTACCTCTACCTCATTCGCCTCTACCTTACTCGCCACTTCCTTCTTGAGCTCTACATCATTCCGCTCTCTCTCAATCTCGTTTACCTTCATCTCTCCTACTTCCCGAACTTTCATCTCAATCCTTCGTAGCTTCCTATTCCTATGTTTCCTCTGAACACAATCCTCTCCCTCTTTCTTTGTTTCCAAAACATTCTCAACTTTCTCCGCCACTTCCTGTTTGGCCATTCCCTCATTCCCATCGACCTCATTTGGCTCTACCTCTTCTGCTAATACCTGTTTTGCATCTCTCTCAATCCCCTCTATGACATTGGCCGCTATATCTTTCACCACTTCCTGCTTGGCCACTGCTGCTACCTCATTCACCGCTACCTCTGCCTCATTCGCTAATTCCCGCTTGCCATCTCCTTCTAACACCTCTACCTTATTCAACTCTACCTCATTCATCACATCCTCCAAAGCCACTGCCTCAATCATCTCTACCTCAATCGTCCCAACCTCCACCACTTCCTGCATGGGCTCTCCCTCACTCCCCTCTCTCTCAGCCACCTCTTCTTTCACTGTCTCCAGAACGTTCTTCTTGTTCTTGTGTTTCTTCCTATTCCTACGTTTCCTCTGAACACCATCCTCTCCCTCTTTCTTTGTCTCCACAACATTATCAACTTTCTTAGCCACTTCCTGTTTGGCTATTCCCTCATTCCCATTTACCTCACTTTCCTCTACCTCTTTCCCTAAGTTCTCCTTGGCATCTCTCTCAATCCTTTCTACGACATTGGCCACTACCTCTTTCACAAATTCCTGTGTGGCCACTGCATCTACCTCAATCACCACTACCTCTACCTCACTCGCCACTTCCTTCTTGGGCTCTCCATCATTCCCCTCTCCCTCAATCTCGTTTTCCTTCATCTCTTCTACTTCCCGCACTTTCATATCAGTCCTTCGTAGCTTCCTATTCCTACGTTTCCTCTGAAGACCATCCTCTCCCTCTTTCTTTGTCTCCACAACATTATCAACTTTCTTAGCCACTTCCTGTTTGGCCATTCCCTCATTCCGATCGACCGCATTTGGCTCTACCTCTTCTGCTAATACCTGTTTTGCATCTCTCTCAATCCCCTCTATGACATTGGCCGCTATATATGTCACCACTTCCTGCTTGGCCA
The DNA here is from genome assembly GCF_048934315.1 of Petromyzon marinus. Taxonomy (NCBI): domain Eukaryota; kingdom Metazoa; phylum Chordata; class Hyperoartia; order Petromyzontiformes; family Petromyzontidae; genus Petromyzon; species Petromyzon marinus. Next base: position 2,662,113 of record NC_133721.1, read on the forward strand.
CTGCTTCTACCTCAATCACCGCTACCTCTGCCTCCTTCGCTAATTCTCGCTTGCCATCTCCTTCTAACACCTCTACCTTATTCAACTCTACCTCATTCATCACATCCTCCAAAGCCACTGCCTCAATCATCTCTACCTCAATCGTCCCAACCTCCACCACTTCCTGCATGGGCTCTCCCTCACTCCCCTCTCTCTCAGCCACCTCTTCTTTCACTGTCTCCTCCAGAACTTTCTTCTTGTTCTTATGTTTCTTCCTACTCCCACGTTTTTTCTTCATACCATTTCTCTCCCCCACTTTCTCCATCTCTTCGATCTCGTTCTCAACCTTGTTGCTATTCTGCATTGTCTGCTTCACATCCTCATTATTGGTGCTGACTTCTGCCTGCTGCTGCTCTTCTGCCTTTTGCTGCTGCTGCTGCTGCTGGTGGATGATGAAGCTCTTCAGCTCGGTGCTGTTCTGGAATTGCAGCAGCTCCCGCTGATATTTGGCCTGCTGCTGTGCACAATGATCCAGCAGGATCATCTCAAGCTCCAGAATCTGGCGCTTAGCTTCTAGTCTTGTGTCAACGAGGAACCTCTTTCGCTGCCCCTTCGAGCGACGGTCTGGGGAGTCACATGGGGAGGAGAGAGCAGCACCACAATTGATTCGTTAATGGGTATTTGAGTATTTCCTGTATGATAATAGGTTTTTCCCGTTTTTACTGGCAACAAAACAGGTGTTAAGATGTTAAAACACCAAACTGAAACCTTTTACAAGGAATCATGTCTGCATTAACCATGATGCTTGTGGTCAGAATGCAAACAAAAAACATACTCTGATAATATATGCATTGTCCTTGAAACTGATTGGTCCACACCAGGGACAGCTTTCTTTTGAGCCTCGTCTCAAACGGTGTTAGACCAGAGGACGCCAAAAGGCGTATTTCCTGTATGTTATTTTGGTAAAGAAACTTGGCACCATTGACAGGAATCTAACTTAACTTGAGACCGATGTAACAATGATAACACTGTAGGGAGGTCTGGAGGTTGACTCATGTGCCAGAGACACCTCCTCCTCCAAATAACTTCATTAGGATTATGGGCTGGTTGGGGAGGCCATATTAAGTTTGCGAGGTCTGGAAACTCCAGGCCAAACATAGAAAAACTTCCGTTATCTCAGAAAAAGTAAGATGGATTTATGGGCAAGCTGTGGAGGTCTGGCTAAATTTAAAAGATGTCCATTGTTTCACAAGAGAGAACATGAATTGGATAAGAAATACACTATTAATTCTTATACACTGGTCCATTCATACAATTAGTATATTAGTGGGCTACGTTAGAAAAGATAAAGGGAGGAGAAGAGGAGGGTGCCCAAAGGGGCCAGAGAGCCAGGGGCAACCCTAATGTTTATGTTGGCTGAATAGCATGTGCTCCCGTGCATGTGAGGTTGCTCTCAACAGAAGTCATTCCTTGCACGAGAATGGCTGAAACGCTGAGTAACCACTCAGAGGTATAGTGGTTAAGCAGTGGAGACGGTATAGTGGTAAAACAGTGGAGATTTTAAAAGCAAAGTTTAAGATTTGCATTTGTCACTTTATATTGAGCCGATACATATGGCAAGTGAAATTAAGAAGACTTAAAGTGAGTTTTACAGAAAGAGAGGATACATGTGTGTCTCTTGGAGAAGGAAAGGCATTGCTCAAAACTGTGCTGCAAGGTCACGTGCCATGAATCACATGAGTTTAGAAAAAAACGTGACTGTAAACCAACAAGCCTGTGAATAATTATCATGGTGAAGACACCTCTATACGTTGGATACTGAAGGAAATCCATCGTGCTACACATCGTCAAAGCCCGACAACACCTGACATTCGAGAAAGAAGTACAATTGCATCGTTCTACACATCGTCAATACCCCACCACATCTGGAAAGTCACCAGCTGCATCAAGCACCTGACTGTTGTATTGTTCGAAAGACACTGTGTGTAACGACTTTACATCTGCCGGCACTGCGGGTTTCTAAACGCCTGCCATGTCACCTTCTCAACACTAGCGTCTGAGACCGTCTGATACAGACTGAAAGCTTATTTCCTTTGTTGCACTGTTTGTCTTTTCATGAATGTCATATTGTGCACTGGGTTATGCCTTATTAACCTAAATTCTGAATTTAGCTATTCATGTATTTCTATTACAGTATCGCATATTCTTTGGACCAAGTGTCAATTGCCTATTTGATGACTGGTACTCTGATTCTTTTTTTTACAAATCAGGGACTTGTTTTAATTAAAATGTGTCTGTGTGTGTGGTTGAACGGTGTAACAAATCCATGCATTACATGTGTAGTGTTGCAGCGCCGACCTGGTCAAGGCCTATGATACAATCAGTAGGCCAGGGCTCTGGATTGTTACTCGTATTTCCGGAGTCCCTAACCCTCTGCTCACAATCATTAAGGACCTTCACGATGGTGGGCAGGCCCGGATAAAGTTGCGTGCCCAGGAGTCAGAGCAATTTCCTGTTTACAGTGGGGTGCGACAGGGATCTACTCTGGCTGACACATTATTTAGCATCATCTTCGACCACATAGTTCGAGAAGTTTTTTTTTTATGGCTGTACCGGTAGATTTTTTAATATTTGCTACAGATACAATGGGAGGCTGATTGATGCCTGGGTGAGGTCAAGGGATGGCTCCCTACTGGTCAACCATGTTATGTACACTGATCATTTGGAAGTTGATGCTCACACTGAAAAATAGTTGGAGGTTCTGCTGCTAAGCCTGGAGCGTGTGACAAAGAGGTGGTGCCTTACCATCAGCCCCACCAAAACTAAGCACCCGCCTGAGTATTTTGTCTAATTTAATACTCCGCCCCCTCAACTACTCTTGAGTGATGGGGTAATTGTAGAGAGAAGTTTACGTACCTGGATAGTGTGCTTATGCAAAAATTCTGGTTTGGCAGCAGAGGTCTCACTCCGAATCGGTCAAGTGGCATATTTTCATCAGCTTCGTAACACTTTGGGGTATCTACCTGGTCTGTCACTCGACACAAAACGCTGGGTCTTCTTGGCCAATGATAGAATAAATGAAAAATCTGAACCAGCTTTACACTTTCAGACTGGCCTGCCTACGATCCACCCTGGGTTTAACTAGGCTGGAATGTGTGAACAGCTCACAGTGAGCTCCACTGGTGGGCAGGGCTGCATTGCCTGGGTCATGTAGCCTGCTTGCTCAGCCACCGCATCCCCAAGCAGCCTCTGTTTTTCCAGATAGAGGGGGCTAAATGGGCGTGGCACGGCCTGGAGAAGAGATGGACTGATGCAGTACACGAGGATACGGAACTAAGTGGACTTGCCAAAGACTGGTACCACTGGTGTCAAGATCTGCCTCTATGGAGGAAGCTCGTGAAGGATGCTTATGGGAAGTTGGTGGCAGTTGCCCTCAAGCAAAAAAGGAGGGTGAGAGGAGCGACGCTCACAACAACAGACGGTGCACTGGATGACTAAAACGCAGCAAGTTGGCACAGTAGGATGCAAAGGTGGTGCGTCTGCCAGTCATCTCAGTCAGTCAACCCATCGCACTGGGGTCTGTCCCCTGATCTCCTGTCGGCAAGCCTTCGACACTTCAAGTGGCCTCGGAGTGCACCAGGCCTGGCACAAGCGCCATGGTGACGTCTCCGTCACTTAGTGGCGAATGAGGGCTGTTGTTGTTATCTGAGTCGGTTAGGGGCCTCCCCTAGGTCCACTCAGCCTCAAATAAGTATCTGATACGGTGTGTAAACATCGCCACTTGGGAGACAAAGACGGACAAGTGTGGTGCTGGCAACCCACCCCTCGTGTGCGGTGCCGGCCGTCATAGGTGCTCACTAACAGCACTTGCTCCTACAGTGTTTCAAGGCTATACACAAGATTTCTGTCTTTGTTTGTGTCTATGTGCAGTGTCTGTATGAGTGGTTGGGAGCAGTTGTGTCTGTGGGGATCGACCTGAGTTCGATTCCCATTCACAACCATCAGTGACTAATAAATAAAACCGGTCGTGTGCGTCCCCTACATCTAGTCAAACTTAAAATAGTACCTCGTGCAACGTATAAACATCAACTGTGGGGAGACAAAGGCATCCGGATGCGGTGCTGACCACCCACCCCATCATAGGTGCTAACTCGCTAACAGCACTTGACTCAATAGTCTGTTAAGGCTATACGGGGATCTGTCTTTGTATACAGGTGCATGTGTCTGTGTGTATGTCTGTGTGTGGAATTACAGTACTCACTTCCCGTCGGCTTGCTCATCTCTCCACCCTGCAACAAAATCACAGCAGCGCACGTGAGACTCTAATCATATCACAGCTTACAACCACCACCACCATCATCATTACCGTCCTCATCATTAAACATTTCGAACAGACACACATTCACATATAGATGTTCTCTCAGATTAATGTTATCCTGATACAGCGCGCGTGTGGATGTACTCACGGAAGACATCGCCTTGAAGGCAGAACGAGAAGTCACGGATGGTCACGTTTTGTCAATAGATTTCGTTAACTGTGTTAATGAAGTGTTCAACCTCACGGATGTTTGTCAATGAGGTTTACCAAGTAATTTAACCGCGTTATCGATGTTCACTGACGACGTTGTCGAAGTGTGCTCCCGAATGCGATCTTTAAGCACACAGAGCGCGCGTCCACCTCCGTCTGTAACGATCGACCGTTGCTAAGGAAGTGACGTCACTTGTTAAGGTAACGAACCCCGGAAACCACGTGGTCCACTGTATCCTCCAGGCCTGATTAGTTACACGACTGTCAAATTTTTACTTTAAACTTTCGTAACTTGCAGGAATTCATAATTTTTGGTTCTTTCGGTAAAGTCACGTAGATAGAAAATAACATTTTAAGTGAAGGCAAAAAACCCACGAGGTTTCGGTGGCAACACAAGCGGTCTTCATCACGTGTTGCGATCGAAACGTCGTGGGTTTTTTGCTTTTATTTTAATTTATTTTTATTTTATTGTTATTATTTTCTATCTACGTGACTTTACCTGAAAGAACCAAGAATATAGTAGCGATTGTACCCTGGTCGCCACGGATGAAGAGGCCGAGCGGGCTCGGTTCAACTGTTGCCAGGTACCTCCACCACTCAGCTCGCAGCACACACACACAGTGTCCACTATGTAAAAATCAGGCTAAACTAAACCTTTCTAGAAGCTACTAAAATAATGCTATAAAAACAATGCAACAGTGATCATAAGAAATGTGATTGAAAGTTAACAATAGCGACATATATAACATATATTACTAAACCTAGCACCCTTCGCTAGCTGCTTGAGTCAATCCATAATAGCAGGAGTAACAATTATGTATGTTGATTAACTGCGAATAACCCAATCAATAACAGATATCCATTGTAATTTACATCAATACATTACCCCCCCCCCCCGTCTTCGTATCGGATCTGCTTACAAGCGACGACGTCACATTTATCCCCCGTCTACGTCTATTAAAGACCGAAACAGGGGAAGGATTTCACCACAACTCTGGCTATTACCTGACGAGGCGGGTTGTTGTTGTAGTTACAGGCGAAACGTCACGGTACTTGAATTGTAAATGTTGTGGGTTTACTCTCCAACACACCGATGTGCTGAATTAGTCACTAATTGGCATGTTTTGTTTACGTGACAAACTTGACTAAGATTTACGCGATATAACCCAAACAAACAAAAACACCCTCTAATAAGTAAATATTTGTATTAATTCCACGAATGGACCTTGGCCTGGGACTGTGGGGATTGAGAAGTTATGGATGCAGCTTCTGTTGTGCTGCCATCAGAATGACCAATAAATAAATAAATAATACGCACGGATTGGTGACTATAGTACTAGACCCCCAGTGCTTTTATATTTAAAAGTGCATGTGCTTTGTGGTTGCTTTATTGCGCGTGTGTATGTACTGTGTAACACTTGTTTGAACGCAGGTGATGGGGTTGTCCATGTTGGGTGTCATTACAGCCAAAAACAAGCAGCAGTACGAAGACCAGGACGCCGTGGCCGACCATGAGGACGGAAATTGGCCTCGCCCGGTCACAACGTACGACAGCAGTACAGGTTTCCCTCCACACATGCACACACCTACGAGTTTCCCACTACAGAGACGAAGGTCCCCCATATAGCCTTAACAGACTGTTGTGGCAAGTGCTGTTCGCAAGCACCAATGAAGGTCGGCATGGTATACCAGGGGGTAGGTGGCCAACACCACACCCGGCCGCCTTTGTCTCCCAAGTGGTGATGTATACACACACCGCTCCAGGTATTCATTTGAGGTTGAGTCGACCCAGGACCAGTTCAGATAAATAATCGCTATTGGTGTTGGCCATGAGCGGGACTCCAACTCGCATGTTTGCGGGGTTCGGAGCGTAGCTTACTATCCACTGCGTCACTGCTACCCTCACATAACGCACACAGAAACAACACACACACACAGGGACCCACACGCACGGACACACAGGGACCTGCTCAACATTGAAATGTGCAGCCCTTGTGTGGCGGCCTGCGTTGAATTTGGGCGTTCATCTCGTCACCCATACAAAAGGTCTCGACACAATCAATGGCAGTCCCCCTTGCCCTGCCTGGCACGCACATCGGGCCAGTCACCCCACGCACAGCGCACACAACGTGCGCGTCGCGTATGCCAAATCAAGAGTCGTCCCCGAGTGTCCGGCAAATTGGACCGACTATCCCGGGCCTCGCGCTTCGGGGGAGGCCCCACGTGTAGACATCAGTGTCACATGTAATGCTTCCGGTTTAGTTTGAAGGCATCGGGGGGGGGCCCACGCACCCCCTATGGACGGCCCTGGTCAAAGCACACGGCAGCGCGGAGCACGCGCGTCACGCGCACGGGCCACGTGCGTCACGGGTACGTGACATCTACAAGGCAAGCACCTGCATCGCGTGGTCATCACTTGTAAGGCATGCTCTTTGTGCATGGGACGTGCGTAGTGTGTGCAACACGTGGCACATGTATGCCACACATGCGCATCGCAATGTGATGTCATGTGTACGTGGACATTTGAATCGCATGTAGCTGTCTGGTGGGCAGGACGGATCTACGTGTGGGCAAGTAAGGGGGTGGCTGAGTAAGACTGATACGGAGACACGTCAAGCCACACACTCACCACACACTCACCGGCACACTCACACACACCACATTCACCGCACACTCACTTACCGGCACACTCGCACACTGGCACTCACTGCACACTCACACACCGCACACTCACCACGCACTCGCTTACCGGCACACTGACTGCACATTCACACACACTCACCGCACACTCACTTACCAACACTCTGACTGCACACTCACACACACCGCACTCACACCGCATTCACACACACTCACACACACTCACACCGCACTCATTCACTCACACACACTCACTCACACACACTCACACAAATTTACACACACTCACCGCACACTCACACACACTCACACTCACCGGCACACTCGTGTGCAAGCACACTAGTGAGCTTCCACAAAATGTGCTGCACATTAGTGAGGCCACACACCAGCAGGTTTACACATCAGTGAGCTTACACACTAGTGTGCACACACACAGTCGTAAGCTTACAGATTAGATAGCGTACACACCAGCTCACCGGTGAGGTGAGCTACACACTGGTGAGTTAACACACCCACCTGTTTACGTGCGCAAAGCTCTTAACCCTAAACCTAACATATCCCAAATGTCATGGCTAAAGTTATTTTACACACGCACGTGCATCCACACGCACGTGCATACACGCATGCGCATATGAAGGCACGCATGCACACATACGTGCACACAAACACACGTGCACGCACATGTTTAAACATATACAATTCCATGGCGTTGGACTTGAGACTCCCAGAAGTGGAATCAGGACTCCTGAGTGTGCGATAAAGCTCAGTGGGCCTTACTTGGTAAAATTGAAATTATTAATTTAGTTTCAGGATGTAGGGTTCTGAAGATATTTCATCTTTCAGTCCTTTCTGACCGTTTGAGTGTGGGTGAGTGAGTGACAACTACTTATGCATTTTTTGTTATTACAAATACAAGCATTTCCAGCTATTGACATGAAATGTATTAACTCTGGAAGATGATGGTGATACAGGTGGTGGGTAGCGGTAGTGTAGCGTTTGGCACGCTGCGCTACGAACCCGGCGACCCGAGTTAAATTCTCGCTCATGCCCAACGCAGGTAACGACTCTCTGAACTGGTCATGGGCCTCCCCTAGGTCGACTCAGCCTCAAATGAGTACCTGGTGTGGTGTAAACATCACTACTGGGGAGACAAAGTCGGCCGGGCGTGGTGTTGGCCACCCACCCCTCGTGTGCCATGCTGGCCTTCACAGGTACTCGCTAACAGCACTTGCCCCAACAGTCTATTCGGGCTATACGGGGAGTCTTTGCTTTGGTGGTGATGATACAGATGGTGATTGATTATACAGATGGTTAGGATGATGATAATGATACATTTGGTGATGATGGTGGTGATGATGGTAATATTAAGACACACTAATAAAAAATTTAATCATTAAAGCACAATATATAACATTTGTAATTTCTGTTGAAAGCATGTGCTTATAATGGTCACGTGTATTTGTACGTGGTTGTGCATGAATGCACGTGTTTTTTATTTTCTGTATTAGGTGCTTGATGACAGCACTTGGCCCAACAGTCTATATTGGTTGTACAGGAAATCTTTTGTGTTTTGATTTACGAATGTTGCATTCACGAAATTTAGTGAAAACGAAATTGACAAATTAAGGATACTTTTCGACTTGCTAAATAGAATTTCAGCGGAAACAATATATCACATGTCACGCGCCATGAGATCATCAAGCAAGAAGCTGTCACCCATCCACGACAGTGTCACGGTATCCCCATAGTGCAAAAGTAACGCCTCGTCACCTCTCCAGTCCATCCAACATGCAGATCTTTTGGTGAGCTCCTTGAAGATGTTAATTATTTTTGTCTTAAATTGATTATTATTCAACCGTTATAATATTTGTTCTTTATTATTTTTTGTATTGTGAAATATTGGTGTATGTTTTGGGTTTAGGAGTATAGCAGAAATGACTGAAACACATCGCAAGTTTTTCGTATTCAATTAATGGGAAAGGCCAATCCGATTTACGATATTTTGTTTTGCGTGCGTTTTTAGAAGAACGCATTCCTTTCGTAAATAGAGGCATACATGTACAGGAATCCATTGCCAACCGCGAATTTACCAACCACGAGATTTTAGTAAACACGGATTGACTACTGGACACCTGTTTACTAACCACGAGCATCTCGCTTTGAGTATTCGCGAGTCGCGCCGAGTCGTGAAATCAAAACAACACGATGTACCTTATGGGGGGGGGGGTTCTTGTATTTGTTCTTGTATTTGTACGAGCTGTTGTTTGTTTATGTTATTGATGTTTACGGGGAGCGTTAGTGGAGCGGGTTAGCGAGCTGTACTATGAAGCCATAAATCCTGGCATTATTCCTGCTCACGGCCAACACCAGTGGCAATTATCTGAACCATTCCTGGACCTACCCTCGGCCTCAAATGAGTACTTGGTGTATTGTGAAAACATCAGCACTGGCAGAGACAAACCCCATATGCTGTTCTGGCCTGCATAAGTGCTCATAACGGCACTTACTCCAACAGTCTATTACATGGGGGGATCTTAGTCTTGGCGTGTAAGTAAGAGTTTGTGGACTTTACATGTTCTTCCCCTGTTGTGCACGCGTTTTCTCAGGGTTCTCAGCTTTCAAAAAAGAACAACCAATTCTAACAGTGAGATTTTACTTGCAAATTACTTAAACAGGGATTACACACCGTGGCAACATCGCCCCTTCTGTGAAAGCTGGACAGGACCCTCCTGCAAAACAGTGAGACTTCCCTGAATAAACAAATGTAGCACGGTAATCTTTGAAATAATAAAATAAACTATTCACCCCTAGAGTGGACAGGGTAACGAGGGTGATCCTAGCAAGTGAGGGAGCTGTGCTCGGACGGAACGGACGACGGCTCCCAGCCGACCTCTTCGCCTTTGTCGATCTTGTCATCGTTGGAGGCCGGTCTCAGCTCTGCGAGGATCGCCTCAAACGTGGGGCGCTCTAACGGCGCGTAGCTCCAGCAGTGGTGCATCACCTTGCGGCTGTGGGGCGAGGGGAGGGTGCGGTGAGGGTGCGAGGAAGGCGAATCGCGCACAAGCTCGGACTGCGCTTTCACCTCTTCCAGTGCGCGTTCGTTCTCAGAATGGTTGAATGAGTGCCGATGATGTTAATGACGTCACAGAGGGGGATGAAGGGGATCAGGTGGCGAGGGGGGTGAGGGGGGGGGTGAGTAGGGAGAGGGTCATGAAGACGTAAAATATCTACAGTATGGATTCACACAGCGGCGTCTAAATGCCACTGCATCTCCATACGTAGTGCAGAAACACTGGTCATGTTTATCTTGTAGTGAGAGAAGCAGTCTGTGGGTCTCTACAATGAGGGAAAAAGTATTTGATCCCCTGCTGATTTTGTATGTTTGCCCACTGACAAAGAAATGATCAGTCTATCATTTTAATGGTAGGTTTATTTGAACAGTGAGAGACAGAATAACAACAAAATCCAGAAAAACGCATGTCAAAAATGTTATAAATTGAGTTGCATTTTAATCAGGGAAATAAGTATTTGACCCCTCTGCAAAACATGACTTAGTACTTGGTGGCAAAACCCTTGTTGGCAATCACAGAGGTCAGACGTTTCTTGTAGTTGGCCACCAGGTTTGCACACATCTCAGGAGGGATTTTGTCCCACTCCTCTTTGCAGATCTTCTCCAAGTCATTAAGGTTTCGAGGCTGACGTTTGGCAACGCGAACCTTCAGCTCCCTCCACAGATTTTCTATGGGATTAAGGTCTGGAGACTGGCTAGGCCACTCCAGGACCTTAATGTGTTTCTTCTTGAGCCACTCCTTTGTTGCCTTGGCCGTGTGTTTTTGGTTATTGTCATGCTGGAATACCCATCCACGACCCATTTTCAATGCCCTGGCTGAGGGAAGGAGGTTGTCACCCAAGATTTGATGGTACATGGCCCCGTCCATCGTCCCTTTGATGCGGTGAAGTTGTCCTGTCCCCTTAGCAGAAAAACACCCCCAAAGCATAATGTTTCCACCTCCATGCTTGACGGTGGGAATTGTGTTCTTGGGGTCATAGGCAGCATTCCTCCTCCTCCAAACACAGCGAGTTGAGTTGATGCCATAGAGCTCCATTTTGGTCTCATCTGACCACAACACTTTCACCCAATTGTCCTCTGAATCATGCAGATGTTCATTGGCAGGGAAAAAAGTATTTGATCCCCTGCTGATTTTGTACGTTTGCCCACTGACAAAGAAATTATGAGTTTATATTTTTAATGGTAGGTTTATTTGAACAGTGACAGACAGAATAACAACAACAAAAAATCCAAAAAAATGCATGTCAAAAATGTTATAAATTGATTAGCATTTTAATGAGGGAAATAAGTATTTGACCCCCTCTCAATCAGAAAGATTTCTGGCTCCCAGGTGTCTTTTATACAGGTAACGAGCCGAGGTTAGGAGCACACTCTTGAAGGGAGTGCTCCTAATCTCAGCTTGTTACCTGTATAAAAGACACCTGTCCACAGAAGCAATCAATCAATCAGATTCCAAACTCTCCACCATGGCCAAGACCAAAGAGCTCTCCAAGGATGTCGGACAAGATTGTAGACCTACACAAGGCTGGAATGGGCTACAAGACCATTGCCAAGCAGCTTGGTGAGAAGGTGACAACAGTTGGTGCGATTATTCGCAAATGGAAGAAACACAAAAGAACTGTCAATCTCCCTTGGCCTGGGGCTCCATGCAAGATCTCACCTCGTGGAGTTGCAATGATCATGAGAACGGTGAGGAATCAGCCCAGAACTACACGGGAGGATCTTGTCAATGATCTCAAGGCAGCTGGGACCATAGTCACCAAGAAAACAATTGAGATTAGGAGCACTCCCTTTAAGAGTGTGCTCCTAATCTCAGCTCGTTACCTGTATCAAAGACATCTGGGAGCCAGAAATCTTTCTGATTGAGAGGGGGTCAAATACTTATTTCCCTCATTAAAATGCAAATCAATTTAATAACATTTTTGACATGCGTTTTTCTGGATTTGTTTGTTGTTATTCTGTCTCTCACTGTTCAAATAAACCTACCATTAAAATTATAGACTGATCATTTCTTTGTCAGTGGGCAAACGTACAAAATCAGCAGGGGATCGAATACTTTTTTCCCTCATTGTATGTGAGGAGTCTGTGGGTCGCAACAGCACGTACGGCTGGAAGTAGGACATTCCAGACTAAGAGGGTTCATAATGGCCTTGTCAACGAGACTGAACCAGCCAGCACAACTCACTGCCAATAACACATCACGTAATTCACCCTTAAGCAATTGTTCAATCAATTAATTGAATCACTACAATTAAAATCAAAGAATATCCCAGAACAAACACTTCGCACTCTCCTCCGTCAGCCACCTGCATCCACAATAGAAACGCATCAGTCCAGCAGTGGATAAAACCTGGTGTGGGAGGTATGGGGGGGGCGGCTTACACTTGCGGTGGACAGCAGGGGGGTGGCTGCATGCAGTAGCCATCGCAGATCAAGCGGTAGAACTTGTCATCGACTGCCATGCGCCAGGGTAAGGGGCCTCTCCTACACCCACACACATCACACACCGAGCGGCACACACGTCACACCAAGGAGCACGCACATCACACACCGAGCAGGTTGCACAGGGCTCCTTTATCAAGACAAACGTGGAGCAGATTACAACTACAACTCTTCTACGCCTGTCACAATGCCCCCCTCTCCCCCCCCCCCCCCAGTTTATGGGGGGGCGCGGGCCTCACTCCCCCCTTCGCGTCAGCCCCTACTAATAAATGGTCCGGTTGCATTGTGAATGCACCACTCGAATGACGTGCAGTCCCGTGGCGCACTGTAACGGGCTCGTGATTTACTCACTAAAATTCAACGTAAAAAAATAAAAACGATCCCAAGACATTTAAAATAAAGTATGGCCATCGTGTGTCAGCATCACAGGCGAAAATTGGCATGTAAAAATAAACTTCACTGCGACTCACTCAATTGGGATTGCTCGCAGCAAACAGCACTTGACCTGCTTACAGGTTAGGTGCTGAATAACCGTGTGTCACACAGAGAACAGTTGCCACTGAGGGTGCCCTTTTCAAATGCTTGAGATGTGATTATCGCGTGTAAATGTGCACACTAAAATAACGAAAAAATTCTAAGCGAACTATTATCGTTTCAGGTGGCAGGGTGGTGCAGCGGTGATCTTTGACCCTTGCAACAAGAAGGGCCTTGGTTAATTATCCGACTGGCACTTTGCGGACTTTTCTATGTTCTCCCCTTTGTTCTCTATGGGTTATCCAGTTTGCTCACATAGCTAGAAAACACACAATCACAATGTAACTGGGTATTGGCCAAGCATCCCAATGCTAAAGTTACCTGGAAATTACTTCATTGGGATGACACTCGGCAGCAGAGCCGGATGATGGCATTGCTGGAGCCCTATGCCATTGTTAAGCTTAAGAGGCCCCTTCTATGAATGCCTGTATATTTTTGTCAGCAGAATGAAAATAACTGCTTTGGAGAGTCTTTTTTTCTCACCGATCTTAATTTTTTTAAACAATTATGTTAAAACTCGAAACATCGTGTCCATTTCTTGTTTCGTATTTAGAGACCCCCCCCTCTCTTAATGCGAGGCCCTAAGCTGTAAGTGTAGCCGGTGTGAGCTCGCCTGTGATGAATCACACGTATAATTGTGCACTCTTATTTTCTATGGGTGGCCAGGAGAATTTATTATTATTTAAGTGAATGCAATGGTGATCAGGGGATTGGATCCAGAGCCCCACGTACACAGTAGAGTACAAGGGAACGCCCACAATACAGATTTGAGCTGACCTCCGGATTGAGAAATTGACTGGCGGTGTTGTGACGTACAGGGTGTTTCTGATCGCTATTGCGACCGTCCTGTCCCGACGGGAGGAGAGAGGACAGGGTGGACCGGCTGCATGAGCTTACTCTCCGGCACTGCACAGCACAACATCGCCTCCCTACTGCAAAAATACTCGGCAGGACCCTCCTGAAAATAAAAAGTCTTCGGAATCAGTGAGGCCTGTCCTTGGGAGGACAGGCGTAGTCTTGGTCGTCACAAGCGAACATTTATTTCTCCACATTAATTTGTATCCCCGGGTTACCATCAGGGCTGGGCGCTGCAAGCTTAGCTTCTGAGATCTGATGAGACTGGTAGCCGTTTTGTAAAAGGTAATTTCGGCATCTGGAGCCCAAGCATGCAACAACTCTATGCAACTTCTTGGTTCTTTTGGTAAAGTCACGTAGAATGGAAATAAAATAATAAAAATAAAACATAATAAAAAATTAAATTCTCACGACGTTTCGGCCACAACACAAGTAGCCTTCTTCAGGTGAAGGAACAGAACTCTAGGATGACAGCGCTTCAATAACTGCTGCTAAGATTCGCAGCGTCTTTTAAGCTAGGTGGGAGAGGTAAAGCGCCTTGACAAAGGAGTTTACATATCAAACAGGATAATTTAGCATTGAAATAGCTGTGTTAAAGTGTTGGATCAGCAGGGTGTTAAAGTCAGAAATTAGCATGTAACTGGGAGATTAGCATGATGTTAATGTGAGCGATTAGCATGCGACTGGTCACGGAAATAGCTATGTTAAGTCAAAGTTTCCATCTCAACAGAGGCATTTAGTATATGGACGCTAAAGGACTGCAACTACCCAACTATTATACAATTAACCGATGTGAAAAAAACTAAGTATAAACAACATCAATATAATAAATGTACTCAATATGTTCTTCAATACGTTGAGCTATAAACATAAAGTAACTGAGTATACACTACACTATAATGAATACCATATAGTAAACTAATTAATAAAACTAAAATATCAACTACATCAATGTTATCAATAAACTCTATATACTCTCCAATCAGCTGAGCTACTAACAATAAGTCATTATACATTACAATGCCCTATGGCGAAAAAATGGGTGGCGGTTTTTTCCTTCTTTCCAACGTTAGCACCACGGAGAGCGACGAGCCTCGTTCAGACGGACGAGTCCATCCATGCTCGGAACGGAGGAGGGGGGAGAAACAGCCACGATGTGCTGCTCTGTCCTGTGTTGCGTTACAACCATGCCATAAACTTGACTACTATACATTGTAACGTTATACCTTCCAATATAAACTACATTGTATAATATCGTATACGCAGCCCAATGTAAGCTCTAACATTATGCATTATATTGATATGTCTTCAACTAAACTTTTTCCTACATTACACTACTATACACCGTAATATACACTACCATAGACAAACCCACCCTTGAATTACACAATGCGTTACTTTACACTACCCTATACTTTAGACTGTAAAATGTTAGACTTGTAATATTACACTATGTATTATTCTACCAACCCTACTGTATACCACACTGCTGTATATTCACAATACAATTACGATACTATATATTGCCTTATGAATTATGTTAAACATTACAATGTTATACTATTTATTATATAACATGCTATAAACCATACCATTGACCGTCGTGTGAAGAGGCAGTGCCAGCGAATGGACTGCAGTCTGAATGTCACCATAAAATACAATCAATTAAAAACTGAAATTGTTTATAACGTCTTTCCAATGAAATTTTGATTTAAAGCTTTCGTGACTGCAGTAATTCATATGCTTAGTTCTTTCGGTAAAGTCACGTTGAAGGGAAACAACAAAATAATAAAATATATAAAACAATAAAAATTCTAACGACGTTTCGACCATAACACAAACCAATTCCTCGACCACATCAATTCCATACACCCAGCCATCAGATTCACCATGGAGGTCGAAAAAGATGGCAAGCTACCCTTTTTGGATGTCCTAATTAAAAGGAGACCTGATGGTTCAATGAGCCACTCTGTTGACAGGAAAGCTACGCATACGAATGCTTACTTAAAACCGGATTCCCACCACCATTCATGCCAGAAGAACTCCCTCATCAAGACTCTATACCATAGAGCCCAATGCATTTCCGACCAGGAACACATTGCCAGTGAACTTAAGCACGTACACCAAGCTCTCAAGGCTAATGGTTACTCCGACTACACAATCCGCAAAGCCATCACTCCAGCCATGAAGAAGGATCCTCTTGAGGAGCCATTCAAAACCATCACCTTACCCTACATTGCGGGGGTCACAAAAAAGATCTCCAAAATCCTGAATAAACACAAGATCCAGGTCCGATTCAACACAGTACATAAAATCCGTGATCTGGTTCCGTCTGTAAAAGATGTGGTTCCAGACATACAGTACCCGGGCGTCTACAAACTAAGTTGCCTCTGTGGTAGCAGTTACATTGGAGAAACCAAACGACATATCTGGGACCGCATCCGTGAACATAAAGCAGACTTGAAACACGGTAGGACGAGCACCTCAGCCGTGGCAGATCACTTATAATTCAGTGGGCTCACATGACATTGACTTCTCCAAGACGGACGTTCTCTGCAAGCCATCCGGCTACCATGAGAGATTCGTTCATGAGGCCATCCACATATACAAACACAGAAACAATTTCAACCGAGAAGATGGATTCTGGCTTAGTAACCATTGGAAAGACGTTATAAACCATTTTGGTACTTAATTGATTGTATTTTATGGTGACTTTCAGATCGCAGTCCATTCGCTGCCACTGCCTCTTAATACCTTTCACACGACGGTCAATGGTATGGTTTATAGCAGGGGTGTCCAAACTTTTTTTCCCGAGGGCCACATACAGAAAAATATACGAAGGATTGGGCCACTCACTAGACGTGAGGTATACTGCCTCACTTCTCATGCACTAATATTGTAAAAATCAATCAAATGCAGGTAAATTACATTTGATTATTGAACATGTTTGAAGAAAAAAAGCCTCCATCATAGCTCTTCATTAGTAGATATTAATTTTATTTTTTACAAAAAGGTTGGCAGGTAATTCTCTCAGTGACAGCCTCAGATTGGTTCTTAGGGTGCTGATCCCCCTTCATTGTCCATATGAAGGGAGAGACAAGAAGACAAATAGGGGATGTGGATATTTCAACCTTATTACACAAATAAATTATTGGGCTTGTTAACACATCAACTAACGTTTGTTAAAACAATTGTCATCAACTTTAATTGACTGAATTTATGAAGTAATTGGGCTTATTAACAAATGAAAACGGTGTGTATATTTTTAACTCACCTGTAATGGGAATAATGTTACGCTCAGTGGGAGCAGTGATGCTGCACTTTGGTCTGAAAGATAGCTGGCAGGTCAGGAGTAAGTTTGGTGGTTGAGATGCGAAGGACGTCACGGAGATGGCTGTCGGTCGTTCTGGTTCTCAGCCTGCTTTTGTTCAGCGTTAACAGAGAGAATGTCTGCTCACTTATGTATGTTGAGCCGAACAGACTCATCATTCGTTTTGCATGGCGTCTCGTCGGAGGAAACTTGGCCTTTTCCAAACTCCGGTAGAAGTCAGGTAGGGAGAGAAGCTGATGCTGATTCTTCAGAGAATCATCACACTGAATTTCGATCAGTTCTAATTGCAGACTCTCCTCCACTTCTTTTGCATCCATTGAAAACGGAGCCGCAAACAGTGTGATTTCCTTCTCAATGACAGAAAAATCTTGGAAGCGCTGACTGAATTCTGTCATGAGAGATGTGATCACAGACACATATTCTCCCATTTTTGCAGAGAGCTTGGCATTTGGAAATGCGCATTGATTTCGGTCAGCGTGGGGAAGTGCGCTACATTGAAGTTGCGCAGTTGTGACTCGAAGAGACGGAGCTTCGCACGGAATGCTTTCATGTGCACATACAGCTGTGGTACCAGCTGCTCTTTGCCTTGTAGTCTCGTGAGATCAACTAAAAAAGCCAGGCCTGCCAACCATAAAGGGTCACTGATCTCATGGAGAGGTCTGCCCTTTTCTTTCAAAAACTTGTCGATATTTGATCTCAGGGAATAACACCACTGCAGCACGGAGCCGCGACTGAGCCAGCGCACTTGAGAATGGTAGAGTAGGTCCCCGTATTCAGCATCGACATCAGAGAGGAACGCTTGCAATTCTCTGTGGTAAAGCCCTCGGGCCATAATTTTTTGACATTTTTCACAACTGTGTTCATCACATCGCCAAGCTGGATTATCTTGGCACAGAGGGCTTCTTGGTAGATGATACAGTGCATTTTAACAGTCTCACCTCCGCTCTCCTGCACCTTGGCACTCACCATAGAAGCCATTCCTTTGCGCTCGCCTGTCATTGCTGGAGCCCCATCCATTGTAATTCCACACAGCTTGTCCCATTTAAGTCCAGCCTGGTTAATTGAATCTGACACAGCTTCAAAACATATCCTTCCCAGTTGTTGTCCCCTTTAGACTCCGAAGATCAAGCAGTTCCTCCGTAATGCAAAAATTCTCATCAACTCCCCGCAAAAAAATTAACAGCCGTGCAGTGTCCGTGGCATCTGTGCTCTCATCACATGCAATCGAGTAAAAATCGAAAGCACAAGCTTTATCTGACACTTGCTGTTTTAAGTTAGCCGACAAGTCTTCAATTCGCCGCACAACCTTATTTCTGGACATACTAACATCGTTAAAATCCTGCATTTTCTCCAGGCACATTCCCACGACTTTAGTGAGGCACTGTTTGATGAAGTCACCGTCTGAGAAAGGTTTCCCGTGTAGGGCAATGAGTTGAGCTACTTCATTGCTGGCTATTGTTGCATTTTCTTGAGCTTTGTTAGCACGGAAAAAAAAACCCTGCTGCTGCGTTAGCAGGCTAGCTTGCCATTTGCTTTACCTTCTCTCTCCGCTCGGCGCCAGTGTAGGACGTGAAGGTCTGATGTTTCGTTTCATAATGCCGTCGTACATTGTACTCTTTCATCACGGCAACACTCTCATTACAAATCAAACAAACACACTTCCCCTTGGTTTCTATGAAAAAACATTCATTTTTCCACCGAGTCTGAAATTTTCTGCACTCGCTTGCAATCTTGCGTCTCTTCGGTTCCGGCATTTTTGGTGACCCTGAGCAAATGTTTTCTTCGATTGCTTGCTTTGTGGAGACGCTGCCTTGTTCAAGACAATAGCGCCATCTAGTGTTTAAATTAAGAAATGCAATACAGTGGGCCATAGTCCATTATATTTTTAAACTTTGATACGGGCCCATTAAAAATGGATGGCGGGCCGCAGTTGGCCCGCGGGCCGTAGTTTGGACACCCCTGGTTTATAGCATGTTATATAATAATAAATAGTATAACATTGTAATGTTTAACATAATTCATAAGGCAATATATAGTATTGTAATTTTATAGTGAATATACAGCTGTGTGGTATACAGTAGGGTTGGTAGAATAATACATAGTGTAATATTACAAGTCTAATATTTTACAGTCTAAAGTATAGGGTAGTCTAAAGTAACGCATTGTGTAATTCAAGGGTGGGTTTGTCTATGGTAGTGTATATTACGGTGTATAGTTGTGTAATGTAGGAAAAAGTTTATTTGGAGACATATCAATATAATGCATAATGTTAGAGCTTACATTGGGCTGTGTATACGGTATTATACAATGTAGTTTAGATTGGAAGGTATAACATTACAATGTATAGTAGTCTAGTTTATGGCATGGTTGTAATGCAACACAGGACAGAGCAGCACATCGTGGCTGTTTCTCCCCCCTCCTCCGTTCCGAGCATGGATGGACTCGTCCGTCTGAACGAGGCTCGTCGCTCTCCGTGGTGCTAACGTTGGAAAGAAGGAAAAAACCGCCACCCATTTTTTTCGCCATATGGCATTGTAATGTATAACGACTTATTGTTAATAGCTCAGCTGATGGAGAGTATATAGAGTTTATTGATAACATTGATGTAGTTTGTATTTTAGTTTTTAGTAGTTTACTATATGGTATTCATTAGATAGTGTAGTGTATTCCCAGTTACTTTATGTTTATAGCTCAATTTATTGAAGAATATATTGAGTACATTTATTATATTGATGAAGTTTCTACTTAGTTTTTTTTCACATCGGTTTATTGTATGATAGTTGGGTAGTTGCAGTCCTTTAGCGTCCATATACTAAATGCCTCTGCTGATATGTAAACTTTGACTTTAACATAGCTATTTCCGTGACCAGTCACATGCTAATCCCTCACATTAACATCATGCTAATCTCCCAGTTACATGCTAATTTCTGACTTTAACACCCTGCTGATCCAACACTTTAACGCAGCTATTTAAATGCTAAATTATCCTGTTTGATATGTAAACTCCTTTGTCAAGGCACTTTACCTCTCCCACCTAGTTTAAACGACACTGCGAATCTTAGCAGCAGTCATTGAAGTGCTGTCGTCCCGACAGTTCTGTTCCTTCACCTGAAGAAGGCTACTTATGTTGTGGCCGAAACGTCGTGAAAATTTTATTTTTTATTACGTTTTTTTTTTCCATTCTACGTTACTTTACCGAAAGAACCAAGAAGATGAATCCCTGCAGTCACGAAAGCTTTAAATCTGAACTTTACGCAATAAAAAATCATAGTGTAAGATAAGACTACAATCGTTGTCTGCTGTGAGGATCTTCTGTACTCAGGGCCCCGAATGTTTGTTGCAAGTGAAAGTTTGTCTCAGCAAAATATAAGATTTCTCACAGTAGCATACCGTATGACCACACGTCGCTCTGCACCTTGTAGAGCCCATGGAACATGCTTTCTGAAGACATCCACTTTACAGGCAGAGGCACCTAATGGACATGACCGCATGGCCACAAGCACAACAACAATACGTTCAGTAAATTCAGTTCAGGCCGATGCATCGCGATTCGTCATACGTTTTTTGCGTCAGGCCATATTCATCTGGCCAAATTAGCGTCATCTAGCCCTCCACTACCCTGAAGGGTTAAATGTGTAGTGACATCACGGGATGGCACTGTGTAGTGCCGGGCCTAGAGAGGCACGGCGTGCGGTGTATTGACATCGCGGATACCACTCTGGTGTGGGTGTAGTACCGGCCCTAGAGGGGCTCGGTCAGCGCTGATTGATCCCGCTGGATAGCATCACGCTTGGCGTGCAGTGCCAACCCAACAGGATAGGGTGTGGGAGTGCCGACCGTAGGAAACGGGTTACTAAATGCCATGGCACTCTGGTTGACCCGAGAGGACACGTGACCGGTTAAGTCTACAAAGGGGCCCCAAGTGGGGGCTAGGGGTGGTCACGTGGTCGGGGTCCAGATCCTGCTGCTCGATGATTCTAGAAGGTGGTCGTGGCCAAGGGCGGAGCCAGCCACGCCACAGAGAATATAAGCTGGGTCCCCCAGAGGGACCGGCGTTGTTGTTCATCCTGAAGAAACCTTTGTCTACGTCTACGTTCTACCGAGTCTCCAACACATGGACTGGGACCCGAGCTGTGGTCCCGTTCTGTCGTAGCTAGTCATGTTGTAATTAGTGTAGTTAGCCTGGTGGTCACCACCACAGGTTGTTATTCTGGGCCAGTTACCCCGTGTACCACATGGGGGGGGAGGAGGAAGGAGATTTGTGAAATTGCCCCATATTTTGAACTGTCGGCAGAGCAGGGAGATTGAATCCAATTGCCGACCTCTGGATTGCAAGTCCAGGGTGGGAGAGCCATTGAACCACCGTGTGTGGCAGCACCCCCACTCTTTTTTTCTTAGGGGCTGTGCAAAATAAAATAAAAACATTGAGTACAATTAAAGTGATGGGCCTTCTATCCCGATGATGGTGATGACATTGGCGATACTGATAATGATGCTGATGATGCTAAGTAAGGTGAAGGACTCACATTGCCCTTCACCATGTAGTTGGGGTCAGTCTGGACGTCCCGTGCCAGCCCAAAGTCGCAAATCTTTGCGATGTGTCCATGCGTTACCAGCAATTTCCTCGCAGCCAGGTCGCGGTGGATGCACTAAAAAAAAGAAAAAAATTCCCTGTGTGGCCTTCAACAAACTTGGGGCAACTTCTGTGAAGGTCGGCCACGGTACACGACGGGGTGGGTGCCCAGCAACACGCCCGGCCGCCTTTGTCTCCCCAGTGTAGATGTTTACACACCGCACCAGGTACTCATTTGAGACTGAGTCCACCTGGGGAGGCCCAAGACCGGTTCAGATAATTGTCACTGATGTTGGCTGTGAGCGGGAATCGAACTCTGGCCGTTGGGTTCGTAGCACAGTGAACTAACCACTGAGCGACCACTCGCTACCCAGACAGCCATATTAAGGGCAACAAAGACGTGCACCACAGACACAGTCAAATACAAAGACACAGTTAAACACGCACAGTCACAGAGACACAGTTAAACATACTCTTTGGTTCTTTCGGTAAAGTAACATAGGTATAAAATAAAACAAATCACGACGTTTCGGGCGCTAAACCCTGTTTGTTTGGTATGCTTCTCTCTCTGTGTCCCCTGTTGTATCTGTGTTAGTTCCCCCCTACTTGTGTGTCTGTATATACATCTGGGGTTATGTGTTTCCTCTCGTAAATTTAGCTCTTCTGTACCTAATGATGGCTGCTTGTGTTGCAACCGAAACGTCGTACGCTATTATGTTATTTTATTATTTCTTATTTATACGTGACTTTACCGAAAAAAACAAAGAGTAATTCCTGCAGTCACAAAAGCTTCGAATCAAGTCTGAACCACCTCTACGGGGAGGTATGAGGTTTGTGTCTTTGTGTTGTCTCTGCTTGTGTATCTGCCTTTGTGTCTTGGCTTGGATTTGTGTCTCTGTGCTGTCTCTGCCTGTGTGTGGGCCTTGGTGTTTCCGAGTGTGTGCTGCTGCACCCCCTTTGCTCCATGCATACCTCATGCTAAATTGTCCCATTGTCTCTCAGCCTTACCTTCTCTGCCTATTTAAGGCGACTTCACTGTGTGCGTGTCTGTGCTGGTTCACTCTACTTGGATGTCTATGTGTGTGTGCGCGGTCTGTATTTTAAATGTCATACTTAACTTGCAATTTAGCAATCTTTGAAATAGCGTAATCAACCAGACTATGCGTTAATTGTGTTTTGACCGACCGTCTGTGTTGCTTTATATGGTTTCCAAATTTTGCTAAACCCTGTTTGTTTGGTATGCTTCTCTCTCTGTGTCCCCTGTTGTATCTGTGTTAGTTCCC
The DNA here is from genome assembly GCF_048934315.1 of Petromyzon marinus. Classification (NCBI taxonomy): domain Eukaryota; kingdom Metazoa; phylum Chordata; class Hyperoartia; order Petromyzontiformes; family Petromyzontidae; genus Petromyzon; species Petromyzon marinus. Next base: position 2,685,348 of record NC_133721.1, read on the forward strand.
CCCTACTTGTGTGTATGTATATACATCTGGGTTTATGTGTTTCCTCTCTCTCGTAAATTTAGCTCTTCTGTACCTGATGATGGCTGCTTGTGTTGCAACCGAAACGTCGTACGCTATTATGTTATTTTATTATTTCTTATTTATACGTGACTTTACCGAAAAAAAACAAAGAGTAATTCCTGCAGTCACGAAAGCTTTGAATCAAGTCTGTAGTGCCTCTTGTTAAACAGTGCTTCAGTTAAACAGGAAAATTAATAAATCCAGCAGGCATGACTTGAAAAGTAACACATTTACATTTTGGGTGGCACTCTAAATCGTCCGGTAAATCGTGTCGCCAATTATAATTTCTGCGTTTATCTGCGCGTGTCTGTGTACCCCCAGTGGAGGAATACGTGCGCAGCTTGCTGGACAACCCTGAGTTGATTGACCGTCTGGCACTGGCCTCGGAGCAGGTGAGACTCCGTATGCGTGCATCAGCTCTGCCCCCCCCCTCATATTTATGGTGCGGGCCTGTACCCTTGTCCGACCCCTCACTTCCGCGTTGCATCCAGCTGCCTCACTGAAGAAAGGGACACTTGCCTTGCGCTGAGTACGACGTTTCGCTGGTTGTAATCGCCAGGGAAACGATATACTCGATTTGTAAGTGTTGTGGGTTTACTCTCCAATACACTGGCGTGCTGCAGTAGTAACTAATTGACACGTTTTGTTTTACGTAACAAACCTTACTAATTGTCTGTGCCGGGTTAACTACGCACATTTACGCGCTCTTACCCAAAAAACCTTTATTATGGATAATATTGGTCGCAAAAGAACACGTGTTAAACAGCTCCCGTTAAGAACGTCTCATCCTCACCATCAATGGTCAATCAATCAAATAAATCCTAGATTTATAACGTGGCATATTTACCAAAAAGCAGAGATGGAAGGGTGAAACTCTAGAGGTAGCTCTTTGATATCCGCTTTTGTGGAACGTTCTCTAACACGGATGGCCGTACTGCTCTGAGATAAATCAGACTGGATCCTTCGTCTCGTTACGTGATGGCGGTTGCAAAATTGTTGTTGACGCGTGCATGTGCCGTGCGTGTGCTGTGTACGTGTGCAGGATGTGGTGGAGTCCCGGGTAATCTTCCCCGAACATCTCCCGCTGTCCCAGCTGCAGCAAGGTGTGCGCTCCGGCTGGTTTGTCCAGGGAACCTTCCTTGCGAGTCGTGAGAATTACCTGGAGGGGACTCTGAGGGTGCGAGGGGACGGTGACAGTGATAAAGAGGTACACGTTTCACAAGCCTGCGTCTGGAAGGAACAATGCTGTCCGATCGTATCTGTGTGAGTTTTAAAAACAAATTTATAATTAAGCAGTGGCATAGCGTTCTTGGCATGAGCAGTAGCTCTTAACCTTTACTGCAAGGCTGCAGTAAAGGTTAAGAGCTACTGGGCTAAAATATTTGTATTTTGAACGTCTTTTGCACCCTACGTAGGTGTCATAGCCTGGCTCCTGCCCCCCCGGCCTGTGAGTCTTGGTGCAGTTGCACTGCCTGCACACTCGATAGCTACGCCACCACAACTACAGTATATACGTTAATTGTGACTACTTTAATAATAGGGTTTTTCCCTTTTTTTTCTGGCAACAAAACTGAAACCTTTTACAAGGAATCATGTGTGCATTAACCACAATACTTGTGGTCAAAATGCAAACAAAAAACACACTATGATAATATATGCATTGTCCTTGAGACTGATTGGTTCACACCAGGGACGGCTTTCTTTTGAGCCTCGACCCAATTGGTGCGAGACCAGAGGACGCCAAAAGGCGTACGCATATATTGCAAATATTATCAGTGTGTTTTTGTTTGCATTTTGACCACAAGTATTGTGGTTAATGCACACCTGATTCCTTGTAAGAGGTTTCAGTTTTGTTGCCAGAAAAAAGGGGAAAAACCCTATTATATTTTGGTACTGGCAAAGGAGGTCTAATGATGGTTGTGACTACTTTGTTAACAAAATGAATGGTCTATTTCCACCTCCAAAATGTAACGTTAAATAACAATTAGGTACATTGGTCCTTTGTTGGAAAAAAAAAACCCAGTCTAGAAATTGCCCTACTTGAACATATGTTACTGAAAAACATTGGTTTCAGAAGATTCATGGGCTCATAGTCCTACATTTTAAATTGTTTATTCGTGGTATTAAAACTCTTGTACAGTAAAACCTTGGATTGCGAGCATAATTCGTTCCGGAAACGTGTTTGTAATCCAAAGCACTCGTATATCAAAGCACTCGTATATCAGTTCTGATCACGTGACGCTCGGCAGTACAAAGCTGCTCGTATTGCAAGACCCTCGCTCGTTTATCAAATTAATATTTATTAAAAATTTTGCTTGTCTTGTAAAACACTCGCAGACCAAGTTACTCGCAATCCAAGGTTTTACTGTATATGCTGCTCTCTAACAGCACTTGGCCCAGCGGTCTGTTAAGACTATACGGGGGATCTTTTTTGTCTGCGTGCAGGTGTTGATCCAGGGCCTGCAGCATTTAAACCGCGCGATGCACGACGACATCGTGTGCGTGGAGATGTTCCCCGAGGAGCGCTGGGTTGCCCCCTCCTCGCTGGTCCTGCACGATGAGGGCGTCGCAGGGGACGTTGCAGAAGAGAATGAAGAGGATGTGGTGAGTGGAGCGTCAACACTGCCGAACCAAAATCAAACCCAGACACCTGCAGTGTGCGTGTCTCTCTCCCCGTGGTCGCATGGATTTTTCTCCAGGTCCTCCGGCTTTTCCCTCCACAGTTACAATCTGACATGCACTTAGAGTATGTGGCTGCTATCAATTTCAAATGTGATAAGATACTTCACTGAACGATCATTTGTGGCCAGGTCACTTAAAAAGAGCTATAGAGCTCTCAGGGTCCTTACCTGGTAAAGTTATTTAGTTTATAGTTTTTAAATAGTTTTAATATAAATTTTGATTTAAAGCTTTCGTGACTGCAGTAATTCATATTCTTAGTTTTTTTTCGGTAAAGTCACGTTGAAGGGAAACAACAAAATAATAAAATATATAAAACAATAAAAAAATTCTCACGACGTTTCGACCATAACTCAAACGGTCGTCTTCAGGTGTGTTGGTTTGCATAAATTTATTTTTAAACGGCGCATTTATTTATTTATAAAAACGTTAGCGCCACGCGCAACGATTTGGCAGTTTATTTAGGACTAGCCCATCTATATTCTGAAAAGAGGAGGGGGGAGACAATTTTTTATAATGTATGCTGTCTGAAAGCCACTGTAAGCGTGAACAATCAATTAAGACCTGAAATGGTTTATCAAATCTTTCCAATGATTGCTAAGATAGAATCCATCTTCTCGGTTGAAATTGTCTCTGTGCTTGTATATGTGGATAGCCTCATGAACGAATCTCTCATGGAAGCCAGATGGCTTACAAAGAACCTCTGTCTTGGAAAAGTCAATGGCATGTGAGCCTACTGAATTAGAACAATGATCTGCCACGGCCGAGGTGTTGGTCCTACCGTGTTTAAGGTCTGCTTTGTGTTCACGAATGCGGTCCGAGACATGGCGTTTGGTTTCTCCAATGTAACTACTACCACAGAGGCAACTTAGTTTGTAGACACCAGGGTATTGTATGTCCGGAATCACATCTTTTACAGACGGAACCAGATCACGGATTTTATGTAATGTGTTGAAACGGACCTGGATCTTGTGTTTATTTAGGATTTTGGAGATCTTTTTTGTGACCCCCGCAATGTAGGGTAAAGTGATGGTTTTGAAAGGCTCCTCAAGAGGGTTCTTCTTCATGGTTTGAGTGATAGCTTTGCGGATTGTATAGTCGGAGTAACCATTAGCCCTAAGAGCTTGGTGTACGTGCTTGAGTTCACTGCTTATGTGTTCCTGGTCGGATATGCATTGGGCTCTATGATACAGAGTCTTGATGAGAGAATTCTTCTGTGATGAATGGTGGTGGGAATCCGGTTTCAGATAAGCATCCGTATGGGTAGCTTTCCTGTAGACAGAGTGGCTCATTGAACCATCAGGTCTCTTTTTAATTAGGACATCCAAAAAAGGTATCTTGCCATCTATTTCGACTTCCATGGTAAATCTGATGGCTGGGTGTATGAAATTGATGTGGTCGAAGAATTGGTCTAGAGCAAGCCGGCCATGTGGCCAGATGACAAAAGTGTCATCACGTACCTCTTCCATAAGGTTGGGCGCAGAGAGGCAGTCTGGATGGCGTCAGTCTCAAATTTCTCCATGAAAATGTTAGCTATAACTGGAGAAAGGGGGGAGCCCATTGGGGTGCCCTCAGTTTGTTTGTAGAAAGTTCCATTCCAAGTGAAGTATGTATTGGTTAAACAGTGTCTCACCAGGGGGGGTACCTCAGTGTTTAGTCCTTGATGAACCAAGTCTTCAATGATTGCAATGGTGTCAGGTACAGGAACCTTGGTGAATAAGGAAACTACATCAAAACTGATAAGCAGGTCGTCTGGGGACAGGGAAATACCCTTGATTGTCGATACCAGGTGAGTCAAATTTTGTACCACAGAGGTGGTCTTTCCAGTGAAAGGACGCAGGATTTCAGACAAAAAACGAGCTAGTTTGTAGGTGGGGGAGCCGATAGTAGAGACTATGGGACGAAGGGGTGTATCTACTTTATGTATTTTTGGTAAGCCGTATAATCTTGGTGGCCTGGCAGCAGAAGGTTTCAACGAAAACTGTTTAGATTGATCAATTAATGCGGTTGAATCAGAAATTATTTTGTTGGTTTGTGTGACGAGGCTGTTGGTGGGATCTCTTTTTATTTTTGTATAACTACCATCGTCGAGTAATTCTTAAATTTTGTTGTTGTATTCTATTTTATCCATGATGACAGTAGCATTGCCTTTGTCAGCTGAGAGGACTACAATATCATTCCTCTTTTTTAATTTATATAATTCAAAACGCTCATCTTTGCTGAGGTTGCTAGCTGGCATCTTAGCGTTTTTGAGGGTTGCAGCGATTTCAGATCTTGCTACGTCTGCAGCGATGTGACCCAGGCCCCTGAGAGCAATGTCGCAGCCAGCCATCGGTGGCTGGCTGCGACACTCCCGCTACCCGAACGTACGACTGCACCGTGACGCCCCGGACGCCGTGACACCTCACCCGTCTGTCCCGTGGTCGGCAACGTCGGGCTCATCCTTCTGTCACTTGATGCGCGGCCACGCGGCTCTGTATGCAAGCCGTCGAACCCAAAACACGAACGGTGACACGGTGAATTGGAAGTCAGGGTGGATGAAGTGGCACCACTGTGATATTTTTTTGTTTGAAAGCATGGCAAACTCACCTGTGATTCAACCTAGGTTATTAAGGTGTTGTAAGTTGATAGTCTCAGCCCAGTCACCAATAACTGCACCAAAAACGATATTAAATTTGGTCGTGCACTTCGATTGTTTGATTTCCATCTCTGAGAAAACTACTGCGTTTGACTGCCATGTGATGAACATTACTTTGATTGGCAGAGTGGTTGGAAAAGCACTGCCCCCCTACAATTTGGACTGCATTTCACTTCAATGGATCTTAGAAGTAGCTCTGTTATGTCTGCTCCTGTGGGTCGTCCTTGACCACGAAGGGTTTGTATAGATTGCTTGTCTTGTGCGATACCATTAACACAATGAGAAACTAAATTGGTGAAAAGTTAAATATATTGTTAAGATGTATTCTTTGGGTTGTATCTTTGTTTAAACAGATGTCGGTTAATATTCTACATAATGTACGTTAGGTACAAGGTTGGCATTGTGGTTGTGCTTTTCATACCTATTTGCCACTGCACAACCGAGCGACACCATGGCTGGCACGGTTTAGTAGGCTGCAGTTTGTTTATCCACTGCAAAAGCGGATCCATGCCATGGACGGTCAATGCTTTGAACAAGGCTAGGCACGTGCAGATGACGCTGTGGTGCCACGTCCCCGCGGTGTACTGACTGCCGTCACACAATGTGTCGCTAGCCCCGCCCCTGGCCCTGCTCGGCCCCCGGATATATTTGGATGCCTTGTGGGGCCAGCATACTACGGTTTGGTTCTGGTTCGACACGGCAAAAAGCCAGTGGGTGACCACAGACACTTCGAGAGATCTGCACTGTCTGGGTTCCATTGTACCAGTGGAAAAGGGATACCGGTGACGATTGGCCACGTATGTGCATATGCATGTTGAACTTCTTCCGTACCATACGTAGACAACCGTGCTAATCGTCGGTGTGCTTGTGCAGGGCCATTTTGTGCGCTGTCTGGGCGAATGTGGGGATAAGGAGACGGAGACGGAGGTGCTGCTGCTGGAGCACGACGTGCCACACCAGCCCTTCAGCCAGGCCGTACTTGCATGCCTGCCCCCTCCCACGTTCAGCATCACAGCAGAGGTACGCATGAGACGTGTGACGATATGTCAATTCATCGATTGAGTTCAATTCTTACGCCTGCGGTGTGTTGGTGTGCTTGGTCGTGCATGTGAGAATCCTTTACTTCAATGTTCTTTATTACAAGGCCCACGGGCCACTGGTGGCCCCTGGGTGGCCTTTGGTGTGGCCCATGACGTGTGGCCCCCGACGTATAGGCCCCCGACAATAGACAAATGCGAAAACAGCCCCCATCATCATCATCGTGCTGTCAAACCTCAATAGTTTCAAGATGTTTGGCCTGCGTAGAATACCTTCTAGAGGACCTCTCTGGAGCTCTCCCTCCAGTCGAGGTCCTTCCGCTGCACTGGCATGAACGAGAAGCCACGGGGCTCTACACCTTTACCGCAGACCGTATATAGAAAAGCCGTCGACCTGAAAGAAAGTCGATGGCTCGGACACATCATCGTAAGAAGAGAGGAAATTCACATCGGAGGAAGGAAGGCGACGGACTTATGGAAGCACCAGGGCGGAGATCCGAGAGGCAGGCCTCGAGAGATGCGGATCAAAGTGGTGAGCCAGGATGTGGAGGACTCTGCAGTAGCCGTGGAGATGGTCCAGTACATAAATGAATGGAGCAAGGGGACTACAGACTTTTTTCCTATAACGCTGTACTTGCGTTCCTGAAGAACACCGAATTGTGGAAAAATCGCATAATAAATAAGATAGGGTAAAGCACAGTCCGCGATAACACGTGAGATGCGTACGCAGGCTTAACAAAGACTTCGGGTACGTGAGTAGCATCTAGAAGCATCCAGAAGCATCCCACCTTGTGTGATGCTACACCGAGGCAACCGTACAACTGCTTATTCTGCCTCGCACAACGCAGTTCTGTTCACTCGATCGCCTTTTATCCAATTCGCATCCATGTTATGAAAAAAATGTGTTCCCTAATGCATTCATCGCATTATATCTAATTCACGATATGAAAACACGCGGAGTTATAGGAGAATGGACTGTACTTTCAAAATATTCAGTCGCCTATTGAGAAGCTAGAACGCCATTAGAATGAAGTTGGTTTACCCATGTATGGCTCACCCTGTGTTTTGTTTGTTGTAAGGCAGCGTTTTGTTGAACCTGGTGCTGTGTGTGTCCCGTACAAGGACCAGGCTGGCAGGGAGGACCTCCGTGTGTTGTCCATCTGCAGTGTGGATCCTCCAGGCTGCACAGACATCGACGATGCCCAACACTGCAAACCGCTCGACAATGGGAACGCCGAGGTATTCATTTGGTGGTGGTAATCGTGGTCACGGTCGGGGTAATTCGTGCCTATTCCTTTCATGGTTTTGTCAATGCTAGCGGAGGTGACAAGGGGAGTTTAATGACACAATGATAAGTGCACTGCACATTCATCCTGTCAAGCTGGTTTAGTTCCAGTCATGGCTAACACCGGTACAGAGTGATATCTAAAAAAACTGCCCAAGTTCTCCCCTTCACCACCTGCATTGACCATCGTAACAAAGCAAGGTCAAATGACAATCGCGACCCATTACGGCATGGAGAAGCCCTCATCCTGCAGTGGATTGACAAAGGGGTGGACAATATTCCTGTTTTTAAGTTTCCAAACATTGTTGCCTTAGTGCCCGTATTCTTGGTATCTGCTCGGCTCAGGACTGACTTCAACATGGCTCGGTTCTGGCTTGATCTGCTCCGTTGCCTCCAAAGAAGCATGAGTGGCTCAGCTGTGCCTTGGCTCACGCTCAGCTCACAGAAATTCTGAGCGTGGCTGGGAGCATGCAGGGATATACGAGGAGGCACAAGGGACACAGAGGCTCAGGGCTGGAACCATGCTTAGAGGCAGCTCGGGTTTTAAGCATTGCTTTGATGTGGCTTATTGAGAATTAGAATCAGAATATTTATACTGGAGGAATCCGATGAGCTATAAAGCTATTTTTCACATGTCCAGTAGAGGCGGGTAAGAACGTTACAACAACAAACAGTACAAAACATAATAGTAGTGCAAAGTACAAGAAAGACAAACAAATAACCCAAACACAAACAAATACAACGAAACCATCCCCATCCTACCAGGCAAAGCCCACTGAGGTATTGATTTATTTTTGATTAGTGACCTGGCCACAAATGAATAGCTGAACAAAGTGGCCCATCATTTGGACATTTATAGCAGCCAAAATAATAGAAATAATCTCAATGCATGTTGCGCGAGAGCCAAGCCTGAGCCAAGCCATAGCTAAGACTCCACTGGCCTAAGTGTCCACGTCACTGGCCGAATGCCTGGTTCACAATGAATGCACCAGGTGGTAATGGGTGTGCATTTCATTTCACATTATTGTGCTTTGGTTGGAGTGGCTATGGTGGAGGTTATGCATGCATGTGTAGTGAGCAACTTCCGACAGACGTCTAGTAGAAGGCGTCTTATTTATTAAAAGCACACAGGGCGATACACTTCGTAACGCGGCTACACCTAGGCTGTACAAACACGCAGCCCATCTCCGTCCTGCGTAGCTACGCTGGTTGGTTGACGAGCGTAGCGGCGGAGACAGAGCTGCTCTTGCAGAAGAACCAGCCACGTGGTCGAAGACGAAGAGATGACGACCGTAGCGACGCAACCAGGACCCAGACCCCACGCTAACAGCCCCGAAGTTCTGATTCGGTGCTCTTTATATCTGCCTGGAGTGGCCAAGCTCCACCTCTGGCCACGCCCCCATTCTAGAACCTTCTAGGCCCTTCGGGATGGTTCCCGGAGCTTCTCGACTGACTCCGCCGTTGACCTTTACCCCAGATACGCCCCTTCATAATAAGGCATTATGTAATGCAGCTATAACCTTAATTACCCTTACAGGCCGGCAGGTATCACCCTGTCATTACACATCCATGCATGTGAGGGTGGTGACGGTGTATTAATGTGTGTTCTAGGTTGGGGTACACATCGCCGATGTGAGCTACTTTATCCGGCCGGGGAATGCCTTGGATGAGGAGGCATCTCTGCGTGGTACCACAGTTTACCTGTGTGAGAAGGTGAGATGTGGATTTCTTCTTGCCACAATATCAAGTGTTTTACAACCCGCCGATTTCATCCTTTCATTCTTAACTTTACGACATGATGTAAAATATTATGATGTAATGATCATCGCGGTACCAGTTTCCCCACAACTGTAATTGTAGTTGACATTTTCACCACATTTTTTTGTGTGCTTTTCAGTACTTACCGTATGAATAACAACAATGCTAAATATCTCTCATGATGTATTAAACGAGGTGATTTTTGTGGATTTCTTATCATATGATGTACCGTCACATCATGAGCGACAGGCTATCGGCGCAGTGTAACACTCGTGCCTTGCAGCAAGGAGACGCTGGGTTTGATTACTCAACTCTTGTGCCTTTTTGCTTGCTGTTTTGTTTGTTCTCCCCCCTGTTAGTGAATGGGTTTCCTCTGGATTAATCAGATTTCCTCTAAATAAAACCCATACAATCTTAACTGGCATTCGCGAAAACATCCCCTTGCTGAACAGTTACATGCAGGTGATTTAATCATGTGTGGGTTTGCTTGCAAAACACTCGTTGAGTTGGTGCATATGTATTTGCCAGATTGTGTTTATTGATAGAGAAGTGGTTGCGTTTATGTGTTTTTGCACCTGCAGAGGATTGATATGGTGCCAGAGTTATTGAGCTCAAACCTGTGTTCCTTGAGATCCAACGTCGACCGGTGAGATGCACCAACAACTGTGAACTCGCGAGTGCGCACATTGCAACCCATACTCAGCAGCTAACGTGCGTTGTTGCCAGGTGCACATGTAATCCCATGATGCGTGGTACTGCAAAGCTTTTGCAGTCGAACAATGGTTGCTACGTATATATTCCAGTTGAGTAATTTGTAACAACCCAAACCGGTATTTGGCCAAACATCCCGCTGCTGAAAGAATGACTCGACTACCAAAAACTTGGCAAGACCCTCCTGAAAAAGAGTCTCGAGACTTTGCGAGGCTTTCCTGAGTGAACACCCTGCACCACTCCAATGTCGACGACTCCGCCACTCAACGGTGAATGGCGACGGTGCATGTGCTGTGCGCGTGCAGGCTGGCGTTCTCGTGCATATGGGAGATGACTCCAAAGGCTGAGATCGTGAGCACACGTTTTACCAAGAGCATCATCAATTCCAAGGTGATTCCCTCCCCCCCCCCCACAGACGTTCAGTTTTTGTAAAACTCTCGTTTGCTTTCACGTTTATTGTATCAGTGCCTTGCTATGTTAGTGCAGTTGAGGTTTCCGGATGGCTGAGAGGTCAGAGCGTTGAGCTTGCACCTCTGGGTTCACAAGTGGAGCGAGATGAACCGGGTTCACAAGTGGTAGTATGTATGTTGAACTTCTTTTGCACCGTATGTAGCCAACTGTGCTAATCGGAGGTGCGAGGTAGGACATGAAAGTAGTGAGTTGATGGTCTCTGTCCAGTCAACAATCACTGCACAAAACACAGAACATGCCAATTCGTCACGAGTACAGCACACCGGTGTGTTGTACCAGTGACGAATTGGCCACGTTCTGTTTATGTGACAACCCTTACTAGTCGGCTGTGTCGGGTGGTGGCGGGTTTAACGACACATTTATGTATTTACACAATCTAACCCAAAAAACCTGTATTATGGATGATATTGGTCACGAAAGCCTACGTGTTAAACTCACTGCACAAAAGACCACCAAATTACATTGCACTAAATTTGGTTAAATTCCAGCTTTGAGAATTCAAAAAATATAAATTTTACTGTCTTTGGGTGAGCGTAACCCTCAGTGGTCATCGGGCGCCACGTAGACATCTGTTGAGTTCTGGCTTGGGCTTGGATCAGGCGTGGGCATTGTGTAATTGCGAGGACCCCATGGTTCACCCGTGGTGTGTTCATCGTATCCCCGCAGGCGTCTCTGACGTACACAGAGGCTCAGCTAATGATGGACGACGCCGGGCGGAAGGACCCGGTCACCAGCAGCTTGCGTGGCCTCAACTCCCTGGCCAAGATCCTCAAGCAGAGGCGCATTCAAAACGGGTAACTCATTTTCAAGATCCTCATCCCCTCCACCGCCTCTGGAGCGCTGAGCAGTATTAATGGGTGCACCACATTTAGTCGATCGGCAGGTCGCCTGTGGCGCGGTAAAGTGTGGTTACTCCCGTGTCTTCTAAGACATCCGGCCAGCGTGGAAGAGTAGGCTAAAATACATTGAGAGGGACTGTAAAAGGGTGTATCTCTAGAGGGGCCCCCTCTTATGGGAGCCCCCTTCCAGCAGTGGCTTGAGCAAGCAATTGCAAAGCTGCACCTGTAGGTTTTTTTGACCCCATGATGCATGAGGCTTGGGTGAATACCATGCACAAACAAGTGTTACAGGATTCATACTCTTTGTTTTTTTTTCAGTAAAGTCACGTAGGTAAAACTATAAAATAAAATAACAACTAAATTAAATCACGACATTTCGGGCGCAACACAAGCGTCCTTCTTCTGGTGGGACAACCACAGCCAGAAACAATTGCTGAAGTGGGCAAAAAAGGGCTGTTGTAACAGGCTATATAGGTAAGAGAGTGGGGGGGAGCAAGGGGGGAGAGATAGAGAGGGGGGTGTGGGATAGGGGAAGTGGGGTGCTGCTAGAGGGATTAAAGGGGCGAGCACGGCAAAATGCCGGGGGGGGGGGGGGGAAGTGAGCGGGGCTGGGAGTGGGAGGCTGAAGAAGCTGGAGATGCGGAAATGAAGGCAACAATAAAGAAGTTAAGGTTTTACCTGGTTAATAACATCCTTCTAGATTGGAGTGTTACAGGCTGCTGCGGGGCTACATTGTGGGCAATAGAGGACAATGCAGTGACATAAATTGTTTTACTCTACTTAATGCTCCCATGTCTGTGCTCCCCCACCTTTGCCAGCGCGTACTGACCACCACGGTTTAGTACGGTAAAACCACCCCACGACTCGCATGACATGGGGGTGGCCCTCATCCAGCAGTGGATTGACTTAACGAGCTCTGCATGTTCAACTCAAATATCTGAGTTTGTGAAGTGTCTTATATTAAGATTCTGTGTTGTTTTGGCTGGACATGATAATCGCTCATGTCCCTTCTCCACCCGTAGGGCATTGACTCTGGCATCCCCTGAGGTCCGATTCCACATGGACAGCGAAACCCATGACCCGATCGACCTGCAGACCAAGGAACTCAAGTGAGTCTCGTCAAGAAGACACCTCCCATGACTGCAATCCGACTGTTGTGCAGACCTCTCTATCAGAATCAAAATATATATTTCTACTGGAAGAATCCGATGAGCTATAAAGCTCTTTTTTCACAGATGTCCAGTTGGGGCAGGTCACAACGTTACAACAACAAACAATATAAGCACACGTTAGGATTGCAAAGTATTGGAAAGGTAAACAAATAACTTAAACAAATATACAAATAAAACTAAACTATTTTTATCTTTTTAAAAAATCTTACCTGACCACAAATGATAGCTGAACAAAGTGGCTTATCACGTGGGAAATTTATTATCAGCAAAATAATCTAAGATAAAGATTCTTGACCCTTGTGATTGATGTGTTGTGGTGGCGGAAACTGGTGCGTGTACACAGGGAGACCAACTCGATGGTGGAGGAGTTCATGTTGCTCGCCAACATCTCCGTGGCAGAGCGCATCGTAGACGAATTCCCCGAGTGTGCGCTGCTTCGACGCCACCCGGCGCCTCCGCCTTCCAACTACGACATCTTGGTGAAGGCGGCGAAATCAAAGGTAGAGTTAGAACCCCTTTTAACGACCACCCTTGTTAACTAATCGCTTAACAACGGACCTCCATAGAGCTCAATGTGTAGGCTTAACCGACCATTTCCCTGTTAACGACGGGCTGTTGTAGGTACAGTAAATATGAATTAATGCCACGTAGAAGGGAAACAATAAAATAATAATAATATAAAAAATTAAATTCTCACGACGTTTCGACTGCAACACAAGCAATCATCATCAGGTGTGAAAACCACAACAAGAAAATTTGAAAAAAGTGGCAGTTATTTTTAATGTTAGCACCACGGAGAGAGATTTGACAGTTTGTTCAGATGGACGAGTCCATCTATGTTCGGAAAAGAGGAGGGGGGAGACGAAAAATAATGGATGCGGTCTGAAAGCCACCTTGAGCGTGATCAATCAATTAAGACCCGAAATGGTTTATCAAATCTCTCTCCGTGGTGCTAACGTTAAAATAACCGCCACTTTTTTCAAATTTTCTTGTTGTGGTTTTCACACGTGATGATGATTGCTTGTGTTGCAGTCGAAACGTCGTGAGAATTTTATTGTTTTATATTTTTATTATTTTATTGTTTCCCTTCTACGTGAATTTACTGAAAGAACCAAGAATATGAATTCCTGCAGTCACAAAAGCTTTAAATCAAAATGAATTCATGCATTTATTAACAGTGTTTATTTTAATATGATGTGTTTATAATGTTAGTATCTTTATGTATTCATATCCATTGTTTAAATATTATAAAATACGTGTTTTGGGTGAACAAGGGAAACTTTCGATGCTCGTGTTCGTGGAACCAATTACCGTCTTTAAGAGGGGTTCTATCGTCTCTAGATTGCTGTTAACCTTCCTTCAATATCATCCTCCTCGCAAGGAATTCAGAGGTCGCCGGGTGGCTCAAATTTTTGTTTGAGGTCTTTTGGTTTAACCGGGTGAGAACTCAAGAGACCATAATAGTCTCATTTGCAAGGGTCACCTGGGTCACCCTATGACCCAGAGATTACAGCTGGGACCCTGGCTTCAAAATCCAGCAGCCGCATTGAACACACTGTGTTATCAAGTGTAGGGAGTTGAAGGACTCGGCTCGTTTCCCAGCTACTCCACAGAAATAAGCAACAAAAAACCATCACGATAAATGTAGTACTGTATTTAATTTTAGATAAATTCCAGCACTGAAATGTTGAAATATCAGGTCGACTTATTGTGATGAACATTGTGCTCAAAATGGGTGGGAATGTGCTACCCCCTACTGTGAAGCAGAGGTGCCTTGAAACGATGTCAGTATTGGCCTGAGCGAGCAATTGCAGGGCTGCACCTTTTACCTTTATCTTGAGATGTAGCCGTATAGGTTCCACTCGCCCTTAGAGGCAGAACAACTCAAAAGGTGTGACGAACCACAGACAATGCTGGAAGGCAGCCAGGCACTGTGCCAGATGTAGATTAATCCACTTGCTGTACTGCCTTCTCCTGGCAAGCCAGGTTATGGAAACCTGAATGCCCACAGGAAGTGCGCGCATCCTGGCCACGCGCTGCGTGATGCAGGCCATCTACTTCTGCTCCGGCATGGAGCCCGACACCCACCACTACAGGCTCGCCACCGCCATCTACACCCACTTCACGTCGCCCATTCGACGGTGACGTGCTCTGGCGTCAGGCACACGCGTGAAATCGACCTTCGCGATTATTGAGGGGACTATGTTGTTGTCTTGGTGTGGTCTGGGACTGTGTTGCCTTTCCCAAGTTTAGGAATTTATTAATTAATTGATGTACTTATGCAATGTTAATTTGTCATTATGGCACACCTCCGATTAGCACGATTGGCTACGTACTTGTATATCTTTTTTCTATTATTTACTTTTAGTGATTTGTTTACCTTTCCTATTCTTAGCACTCCTATCATCTACCTACTGGACATCTGTCAAAAAGAGCTTTTATCGCGAATCGGATTTCTCCAGGATAAAGATTCAGATTTTGACTTATTTTTCTAAAAGGTCCTTTAAACGGGAAGTTTGGCCAATTCCTTAAATGGTTGTTTGGCTTGTGTTGGAGAAAAACTAGAGGATTCGGAGAACACCGACGCCTACAAGGAGGGTGACAGTGTTCCACGTGCAGAATCAAGAATCCATTGCCGTGTTGCAGCGGCGGCCAAAAGTGAATTGCAATTCTGCCATGGATCGCTAACGATTTTGTTGTGGATCTTAAATAAGAACACAGATATGAGCAGGCAGCAATTTGCGTTACATCTGATGACAAATAAAAAGTCCTCAACAAAGAATTAAATTCATACATTAACAAAGATAATTTCCACCAGCAGATGGTGCTAGAACGTGGTATGGCCAGAGTACAGTATTCTATCAGGGTTAAATTCATCTGAGTCATTGTTTGCGTAGCTTTCTGGTGGATCGTGAAACCCGCTGAGATCCAACAGAATGAATCGCGGTGCTTGGTGGATTAATACCGCTGCTCCGTTGGCATCTCGTGGCCATACCGCAGCCTGTATCTACTGTAAATTTAATCTTCATATTAAATAGAGGCTACAACAAATGTGAATATTGTTGTTGTTGTCTCCCTGTACCGTTACAGATACTCGGATGTGATTGTGCACCGGCTGCTGGCCATGTGCGTGGGCGCCGACCCCACGTACCCGGCGCTCACCGACAAGCAGAAGCAGCAGCAGCTCTGCAACAACCTCAACTACCGCCACAAGATGGCGCAGTACGCCCAACGCTCGTCTGTAGCTTTCCACACGCAGGTGGGAGGCGGAAGTGTGGGCCACGTGGAGCTTGCACGGCGTGTGCTTAGGCACCTGATAATGAGTCCATTCGTCTCTTGAAAACCATTTTTAAGGTCACGAAAGCAGGCATCGTATTGTGCGTGTAGTAAGAATCAATTGTTTTCTATTCACACGCTTACGTGTGGTGGTGCCGTGGCTGTACTGGTTGGCTACACTTGACATTGCTTTTCAGCATTCTTCTGTGTTTGCTGAAAAACCTCGTCACTTGGCACATTTGCCCATGATGTGACAACTTTATTTGATTGGCTCTGTCAGGTGATGGAGGATTATAGTCAATAATCCCCATGACATGATGCCAATAGCACAACTGGAATAAATTAGCGGGGGGATGCGGAAAATTACCTTAAATTTTGTTAAGTAATTATGGGCTTGGTAAGTGATGCGCGTGTGTCTGCTCTTGGCCACGTAGCGGTGATTAACGGCTGTTGTTGTTGTGGTCTCAGTTGTTCTTCAAGAGCAAGGGAGTGGTGAGCGAAGAGGGCTTCGTGCTGTTTGTGCGCAAGAACGCCGTGGTGGTGCTCATTCCCAAGTACGGCTTGGAGGGGATGGTTTTCTTTGACTCCAAAGATCTCAAGCTCAACGTTACCTTCGACGAGGAGGTAGGGCATGTGTTCACTTAACCGGGAGGCATTGGCATTTCCCGAACGGCTGAATTCTGCATTTAAACCCAGGACTGGCTTAATGCACTGGGACCCAAGCCCACTGACCATCTCTCTACGATTAGGTTTCTATCAGACACACAGACACTTGGTTTAAGGTGGAAGAACGTAGTGAGATACGAAGCTCCGTTTTTTTTGCCATTTGGCAGTGTGGACTATTACAGAGGAAGTTACACCGGTGGATACATTAGAGCCGGATGGCTCACAGGGCTATACCAAAATAAACTGAAACTGAATTAAATGATGTAAATGCGTTTCAAATATAAAACGGTCACAATTAAATTTGCTTTGGAAATAACTGCCATGACTGAGCCCGTATTGTCTCGGAGAGGACATCACATTAAAAATACAGTAAAATCCCTCAGATCCGGAAGAATTATAGAGAAAATCTAATGCTTTCTGTAAACAATGAGAAACTCGAAGGGCAGAAAAGTACTTGTAGAATAAAAACAAATGAGGGAAATAGTAGTTGATGCAAAAAGTGATCTCTAGATGGCAAAAAGCACATTTGTGATCAGTGGATCCGGTCCTTTCCAGCATGCCTTGTATGCCGCATTACATTGTCACTCTGTGTGGATAATGCACACAGCCTAATTTGGACCAGAAGCTCAAAAGGGTCAACATTTGCAGCCATATTTTAGGTATGTTCTTAACTGCAATTGTACACTCCATATAACCTAAGGGGGGTTGCATCTACTCCTTAATGATGGCCAAATAAGGCTTTAAAATTTCTTGGCTGGCCCGCACATCACGATCCCTCGGTTGGTTTGGTCATTGCAGCCATCGGCTTCTCATGCCTGGTTTTCAGCTCGCGGTGAGGTGGCCCAAGCGGTATTGCATTCGCTGTGTGTTGTGGAGGTTTGCGTTTCAAACTCGGTGGCCACTCCGGTTAATACTGTGGTGTGTATTAAGCGTAAAATATTTACAGGCTATCCGCTTTAACAGTGGACGTTAAAAGATCCTGTAACGTTATTCGTGTGCCAGCATCATGGTCCAAGGTTGGCAAATTACATGCAAATTACTTATTTGGGGAGCACATATTAATCGTTCGCCTCCTTTTACAAAAACGTAGCAGTGACCTTGAATGCAAACGTTTTGAGAATCAGTGAGGCTTTTCTGAGTGACCCTTGTAATTGTATGAATAATAACGTTGGGTTCACGTCAATCCGTACTTGTATGCAGGGCACTTGGCAGAGAGCAGTCAGCGGTAGTGTAGCGGTTAGCGTTCTGTGCTACAATCCTGGCGACTTGGGTTCGATTCCTTCGCACGGTCAACACCAGTGATGATTATCTGAACCGGTCCTGGGCCTCCCCTAGGTTGACTCGGAACTCAATTGAATGCCTGGTGCGGTGTGTAAACATCGCCACTGGGGAGACAAAGGCGGCCGGGCATGGCGCTGGCAAACCACCCCCTTGTGTGCTGTGCCGGCCTTCATCTGTGCTCCTCGCCAACAGCACTTGCCCCAACAGTCTGTTAAGGCTACATTAGAGATGTCTTTGTGTTTTGTGTAGGGCCTCACACTGTGCGTGGAGGGCATCGCGCTGACACTCACACTTTTGCCAAAGCAAAAGTGTGAGCTCGAATGTTTGTCCGTGTTCTTTTCAAACCACCAGTCGAACGCCGGCCTCTGCCCACTCTGACCGTGCGGAGGCCCTGGCCGTCGGGGAGGCCCTCATGGTGCCTCACGGCAAACGTGGGGCCCGGGTGGGCGCGTCGACGGTTGATCGCGTACAGGCGGTGCAACTCCCACAAATGAAACATCACACCTTGCTGATCTCGTGTCCAGGAGCATAAACGGTCATCACGCAAACTCCGGTCATCCTCGCAGCAGCAGCTCTTGGCCATCGAACAAAGACGATCACCGCTTCCTTCCGATATTAGAAGCCACGAGCTATGAACGACTCGGAGGTTCGAGCAACCACAGCCGAGTGGGAAGGCAGCAGCAGCCCAGGCGGTGAGCCAGCTCCAAAATCCCCCAAGCACTGAAGTTCTCGATTTAGTACATTGAAAAACACGACAGTAAGTGAAACAACGTAAATCGAAACCAATTTTGCCATTCACTTGAGGGGCCGTCCATAAATGACGTCACGCAATTTTTGACCTCGTCACTCGGCGTCACAAAAAGTCAGACCCCCCCCCCCTCAAATATGACGTCACAAAGCTCTGCCCCCCCCCCAAAACCATATTTCCATTTTGAAAATAAAACATGCTTCAACTATTGCCATTGTAGTGCGTGGCGCTGCACTGATGTTGTACGAGTGTTATAACAATTAGTGTTATAACAATTCTATACTTAAAGTTGCGCATTTTGATGTGACGTCACATTTCTCAAACCCCCCCCCTCCCCCACGTCACACATCGTCACAAATGTCTGACCCCTGACCCCCCCCCCCCCCCCCCGAGGTGCATGACCGTGTTACCGTGTTCATTCTGTGGTGAAGGGATGAGGAAAAGGAAGAGGGAAAAGCATCCAGCGTCGCCGCACGCAGGCAACGTGTATATCACAGTAGTAAAAATAAAAAAATACACATGTAGTGGGTTCCACGGAGACTGGAGACGTCTTTAGAGGCAACACGGTTTATTTGTAACTATGAACAGAACTCCCCTTAACTCCCACTATTTAGGGAGGTACAGCCTCCGGGCTAGCGTGCCCTCGCACTGATCAAACCTGGCTCTCAGCCCTCTGGCTATCTGTGCCCTAGGGGAGGCTAACTGACCCGACCCAGCCAAGGTACGGGTCCTGACCACTGGTCCGAGCTCGGCGCGGCCCTTACAAGGACGTCGGGCTCGAGGTCCCAGGGTCCTAGCTAGGGAGGCTACTCTGACCCGACCCAGCCAAGGTGCGGGTCCTGACCACTGGTCCGCGCTCGGCCCCGACCCTTATAAGGATGTCGGGTCCCAGGGTCCTAGCTAGGATGGTCTTCTGTTCTTCGTCTTCGGAGCACTGCCCCGAGCTGTCCCAGAGGTGCCCCTTTAATACACCTCTCGGGGGCTCTCCGCCCCCGGTGCCGCCCCCTCTCTAGAACCTTCCAGGGGGCTCTGGAAGAACCCCCCAACCCCTCACCTGGGGCCTGGCTCTCTCTGTCCTTCCCCAGCTCAGGGTGGCACCCCCTATGGGCTTGTGCCCGCAACTGCAGGTAAGTATACCGACGGTATAGGATGTGCATTTATTACGCTACATCTATGCGAGAGAGGTTGTGGACAAGAGTCTGCTCTGCGGGAAACAAGCATTGCCATACGAATGAGATGAGCTCGCGTTCGATGCGGGCAGTCTTGAGGACGACCGTCGACAGGCACGCGTGGAGGCACGCCGTGGTCACAGCGCAGCGCCGACTAGTGTAGGTGGTGATGGCCCAGTTGTAGAGAGGAATGCCGGAGCTTCGAGCAGATGTAGCCGAATGTAGGATAGAGCATCTTGAGGAGCGTTGCCCTCGACCCCCTCCGGGAGGCCGTATGGATTACTTGGCACTCCCGTCCCTTAGAGTCCAGTCTGATGTAAGCCTCCTCAGGTTCCAGCAGCCTGGCTTCGTAGGTCTTCATTGCACCGCTCTGCTCGTCTAGCATAGTCTGAAGGGTCATATGTGGCTGCCTCCTGAATCTTCACCCTCCTGCAAACCTTACTCGACATCTCGTTGAGGACCCGAAGAAGGGCAGTATTCTCTTTGTTTTTTTTTTTTACAAAAGGGCTTGTAAGAGCTCTCGTTCCTCCCACCGGGATCTCTGGTGTCAACTTGAACGGGGTGGGGGGGGGGGAGACAAAGCTATGGCTTTTTTCCCAGGGGATCTGTCTTCCATGGAGCACAAAGATACAGGCGGAAGGTCCCCTTGGCCTAGCCATGAGGTCAGGCTCGAGTTGCTTACTGAGGACCCTACACCTAAGGAGGCTGTGGATCGCCCTAGGAAGCTCCAAAGTAAAAAAAACAGCTTTCCAAGGCCCCCTATAAAGTGCCTGAGGCCAGGTAGAAAAATAAGAAAACTATCAAACAGGAAAGCGAGTGGTTATGTTGGGTCGAAAAAGGTAATGTTCTAATGTAGGGGTTGGAGCGGTCATTGCTGCTTACTCGACCATGACGTCACTGCAACTCGTTTGATTAACACTTTTAAAAGAAAAAATCACAACGCGCACTGAACATATTATTCCGAATCGGTTTTACCACCACTACCACCATGACACAGTGGCAAGGCTGGCACATCGCAGTGCAGCTGCTAGGCTGAATCATATTAATAAATATAATCAAATCTAGAAATATCCTGTATGTACCCAGGAGAGCCACATTGAGTCTCGAGACTCATTATTAGCTCCGTGCTGCATTAAGATGTTTGGACAATTTCAAGCATCAGGGTTCGGCACGTAGGAGGAAACCGGAGAAACGCGCAGATGTTGTGAAGCTGGCTTGGTGGTAGAAGTCAGTCCAGAACATTTGGCCCCACACCTATCACTGTAACGAATCAGTGTTCTACGGGAGCATTCTAAGCGAGGACTGATTGTATTAAAATCTACTTTGATCTACGAATCGTAATGTATCAATAATGTTAACGTGTAACATGCCCCATGGTTTTTCTTAATCTGGAAGGAGGGAACAACGGATGATCTGTGTGCTGATGATGTTGGTGATGATCTCGTAATGGCTGTTCACTTCAAGGAGTGGGAGAGTCTGATGGTGAACCTGGATTGTGCCAATAAGAGGTAGGGCCTTACCATTCGCCCTACCAAACAAATCAAAGCAGTACCTGCCTTGATATTTTGTATGTCTTCAAGGACTCCACCCCCTCAACTCCGCATGATAGGTAGTTGTGGAAAGAGTGGAGGTATTCCCATATCTGGGCAGTTGTTTATGACCAGCTCCGATTTCAGAGCGGAGGTCTTACTCTGAATTAGTTCAGTGGCATATCCTTTTTTTCAGCTGCTTAGTGCTGTATAAAAGTTACATGGCCTATCACTTCATACAAAGCTCTGGTTCTTTTCTGCCACACTTGTCCTCTCCCTCCCAGCTATAACCTCCCGAAAGCAACATTTGACCTTTGTTTTGGCGTGACAAACACCAGTGAAAGCAAAACACCGAAAGTGTAATGACTACACGTAATGCAAGAATCTCAGTTGTATTTCTCAACGGGTATTGAATATGAAGTCCCAGGAGTGGTGAAGGTGCATCAACCTGCAGACCCACAGGTGGCAGCGGTGGATTGGCCTGCAGACGTTGGGGTGGTGGTGGATTGGCCTGCAGACCTTGGGGTGGTGGTGGATTGGCCTGCAGACGCTGGGGTGGCGGCGGTAGATCGGCCTGCAGATGTAGGGGTAGCGGCGGTGGATCTTCCAGCAGTAGCCGACCAGTGAAGTTCTCGAATAAATTTACGCAATTTGCCGAACCTGGTGGCTTTGGCACAGGCGGTGGTGGATCTCCCAGCAAAAGCTGGGGAGGCAGTGGTGCATCTGCCAGCATGAGCTGGGTTGGGATGACAACGTTGGATCTCCCGGCAGCAGCCGGGGCGGTGGTGGCGGTGTTGGAGATGCCAGCAGCAGCCGGGGTGGCAGCGCTGAATCTGCCAACATCAAGCGCCATGGCGGTGAATAATATGCCAGAAGCAGTCGGGGTGGGGGTGTCGATGCATCTCCCAACAGCATCCCTGGTGGTGGCGGCGGAACTGCATGTGGCTGCCAGGATGGCGTTGGAGGCAGTGGTGGTGTTGGTGGAGACCGTGGCCGTGGCTTTCTCCAGCTCATTGAGCTATCAACGCATCATTTCCAACTGCAGATGGCGCTCCACATTCTCCCGTTTGTATACTTGAGTGCAGGGAAACATTCGACAGTTTGATCAACATTAGCCCCTACACGAGCCTTCTAATCATCGCAACTCTTCAAACTATATCGCTTATATAATGTACATCATTTCAGTCACAACAAAAATTACATAAACACATCGGGGCTGTGAAAATTACGGCTTCGTATTACCAATATCTTGCCTGTCCAGAGAAGCCCATGAACTAACGTTGTACATACAAACTCATAGACTCAGAGGCCCATAGACTGAGTCACAAATAGCAGTGGATAGGGCCCGGAACGGTGTGGTGTCAGTGAAAATATGAACCCAACTGCATCCTTTTCAATGGAACCAGGGACCCAAGTGTCATCATAGGCTTTCCCTCGCAATCGAGGATTGCCTTCCAGAGAAAATTTGGATTTTCTGTGGGTCCAAAGATGGCTGAAGAGACCAATCTGGGATCGACAGATTCTGCCGCAACTCTGGCACATGTGTCCAGAAATAGTGGTGGGTGGAACTGCATTAGTCGGGCTGCAGGCTGTTGTTTCCGCCATTCCCACTTTTTCTGTTTCTGCTATTAAGTTTTAAAATGTTTGGCTTCTTGAAATAGACTGTCTCCATCTGAGGTGATCCTGGGAAAGATACTCCCTTGAGTTAGTGTCGATGGAGCACTTCTTCATGTTGGACTTGAGGACATCCTTGAAGCACTTTCTCTGACGACCTACATTCTCCCACTTTTGGTTAATCAAGTTTGACAGTTTTTCATTGAGGCATTGGTGGAAGAGGTCTTGCTTAATGGAGTCCTATAAAGCTTCAATGTTAATCTTCTGTAGACATCTCTTCTGATGAAGCCGTCACTTGCGAGCCAGTTTTATGAGCATGGTTGAGCAGATGAGTCAATGATCAGTCCAGCCACCAGCAGCTACTAGAACAGCCTGGATGATGCAGACATCTTTGGGATCCTGTTCATGGACAATGACGTAATCGATCAAGTGGCGGTGCTTAGATCACGGATGATGCTATGATGTTTTGTATTTGTTTTTTCTGGCGTAACAGGGTGTTGATGATGATGACTCCATTTTCCGTGCATTTAGTCAAGGGAAGGATGCCGTTGGAATTGACTTTACCCACTCCTTCTTTCCCGATGGTTCCATTACAGAGGTTTATGTTTCTTCCAACTCTGGCATGCATATCACCGAGCAGAATAAGTTTGTCTCCCACAGGAACAGTAGAAAGGACCTGATCAAGGTTGACGTAACATTCATAATCGGAGTGAAGAATCAGGGCATATACGCTGATGACAGTAGAATATTGGCTCCCCACCAGTTTGAGACATAGAGTCATGAGGCGCTCACTCATCAAGTAAATTCTTGATGGAGAAACCAACTCTGTGCAGCCGCCGCTGTTCTTCCTGTCTGCCTTTCCAGAAGAGGGTACAGCCAGCTCCTTGTTCCTTGAGCTGCCCCTTCTCTTCTCGTCGAGTATCATTGAGGGCAGCTACGTCAGTGTTGTGTCGTCTGAGTTTCCGGGCCACGATTAAGGTGCAGCATTCTGGGCGTTCACTTTTAGTCTTGTCCATAAGGGTCCTGACATTCCAGTTCCCAAAGGTAATTATCTGACTTTTAGTTTTGTTTCCACCACAGTAATGGGGATCCTTCTGAACGTGGTTATCCAGTCCGGAAGAAGTGAGACAGACTATGTTTAGGGCCACTTTCCTAGCTCCTTCCCCACGTGGGGTGAGCAGAGTGGATAATTTGAAAGGACTTCTTAGTCGCAGGTACAGCTGCAGAAACACACTCTTGTTTCTGCTGAGTGTTAGACGACCTTCTTGTAGCTGCCACTAGAAGCTTCCAGACTTCACAATCAAGCTCCCGTCGTCACTAGCTGGTCACCAAAAACACTGTATTGAATGGGCCAGAAGATGTTATTCCTTTAATGAAACACGCCTGTGCATGATTTATTTTATTGTGGAGAAGCTAATAATTGTTTTTTTACCCTATTATCTGGCAACAAAACTGACACCTGTTTTTTACAAGGAGTCATGTTTGCATTGACCACAATACCCGCGGTCGGAATGCAAACAAAAAACATAACTCTGATAATGTATGCACTGTCCTTGAAATTGATTGGTCCACACCCGAGACAGCGTTCCTTAGAGCCTAGTCTCACATGGTGTTGGACCAGATGACGCCAAAAAGCTGTTGTACAGTAGCTTCCACACAGTTCTTGAGAGAATGGGACCATGAATCCAATGGCAAGGAGACCAGTACGATTGGAGATATCGTTCTGCTGCAGTCTTGGTCCGCCTTCACAGCTGTTGAGATGTTAACATCTTCTTCCTCCTGCTCTGCTGTTGAGGACTTGTTAACCCATGGCTGGTGGCAGACATGCTTATTATAATGGCGGCCTATACTCGCCATGTGGAAGCATCGTTAAAGGGTATATGTCGCTTTTCAAGAGGAAAACCATTGGCATTTTCAGTCCTAACCACACCCTGGTGGTGCTGTCACTGCTTGGTCCACAACTGCTTATCCGCCAGGGTTGCCGCTGCTTATTTTGCAGCTAAAGTTCACAGAAGGTCGTTCCACTATCCACCACCTGCGGATACGCTGGGTCCCTGATATACAATACTCTGGCGTCTACAAACTAAGCCGTGTCTGTGGCAGTAGTTACATTGGGGAAACTAACCGACATGTCTCGGACTGTGTTCATGAGCATAAGGAAGATTTGAAACACGGTAGGACCAACACGGTAGCCTTGGCTGATCATTGTTTTAATGCGGTTGGCTCACACGCCAATTGATTTCTCTAAGACGAAGGTACTTTGTAAGCCCACTGGCTATCAAAAAAATTCGTTCATGAAGCCATCCACATATACAGACACAGTCACATTTTCGACCGAGACGATGGGTACAAACTCAGCAATCATTGGAAGAACGTCATCAACCAGTTTAAGTCATAACTGGTGTTGTTCTCATCCTGCCACCTTCCGATGTTAGTTTTTATTTTCCCCGTAGGTTCGGCTCTCCGATCTTACATTAACAGGTGAAACAAATTTCACACCAACATAGCCCCTTCCGCATGCTGACCTAGACGTGGCGGCAGCTCTGCGATCTTACATTAACATGCCAATCTCTCACATTAACCTAACCACCTCCGCGCCCTCGTCATGGAGGCCGCTCTCCGATCTTACATTAATGTGCTAATTTCTCACATTAACATCACTAGCCACGTCGTTTATGACCCTTGGGCTACACCCATTTTCAACCTTTAAAACAGTCTGCCTCAGCAGCTTTCCCCCTCTTTCTTCTTCCTGATGACGATCACTTGTGTTGTGATTAAAACGTCAGAGCTTTTTTGTTTATTTTATTTTTATTAATTTGAACCTATCTACGTGACTTTACCGAAAGACCCAAATAATATGAATTCCTGCAGTCACGAAAGCTTTAAGTCAAGATTTATAGTAATAACTCTTCCTCAGATCTAATTAGATGAAATCATTACCAGATGTATTTGCACCATTCCTACAATGCAAGGCTCTCACGAAGGTGATATGTTTTACAGACGGGTAGAGTGTGCCATGGTTTCACATTAAGGGCAATGCTGCTCTGTGGTTTTAACCAATTGGATAATTGGAAAGTATTATTTAAAGTCTGGTAAATTTGGACTGTGGCACTGACGCAAATGGCCGGCTCTTTTTTGAATAACAACCACCATTAGTTTAACAAGCCTAACTGATGAAACCCAAATGGGAGCCGGTATAATTATATTGCTTAAAACAAATGCTGCTGGGGAATGTTGGTGGGAAAAGCCATTAGGCTGATGTATTTAAACATCGTATTCTGATTTATGTGGAGACACAAAAAGCGAGTTATGCTTCTACAGTATTTGCTTGTGCAAAGCATGGACAATCATTGCCACAGAGACTGAATCAGCTCGGTGGCTAGGAGATGTTAACTACCTCACCTGGTATGGAGGAGGCCGAGGGTTTGATCCCGACCCTGATGCCTTTATAAGGAGTACCTTGGATATCGAGGTGGTTACATTTTTGGAAAGTGTAGCAAAAGCCAAAAGCGTGATATTCAATACTTAAGCTTGACCTAAATAATGAGCTTACATACACGTAACCAAAAATAGACACATCACAATGGAAATGTGCTGTACTGAATGCCAAATTTACTACTATAATGAGCCAATAATGTCTGTGTCCCGCACGTGACGTCACTCCACGTCGAGCAGGCCCCGTCATTAATACTCATGAATAGACTAATCTCTCACAATACAAAGGCCACTGCCACAGCCATTGACATGCTAATCTCACAATACAAAGGCCACTGCCCCAGCCTCTGTGGTTGGACCATCTCTAGCTCCACCCACCTATCTTGATGCACTCATCTCAGGCCTATATAAGACCTTGTCTCAGCAACTTTCGGGTGACGTCACTCCACATGGGGGGGGCGAGGTGCCTCCTCCCCCCTCCTCAGCGTCAACTTAGAAACTCACTAAAAGGCAGAACCCTCACGTCATGCGATCTCCCTAACGTTATTGAGACATCGAAGTAAAAATGACGTCATGATGAACAAGGGATTATAACCTTTAAATGAAATAGGTCTGTCACCGCGGCCTTACAAATTGCACACAAATGGATGCAATGAATATCACTTCGCGGTCTGATTTACTGCAATAGATTTACTGCAATACACCCATCCTTGGACGGGCAAAAGGCTAGTAAACAAATAATCCCCTCGCCTGCTCCCCACCACAATATCACACAATGATATAGTACTTCCTTGTACAGTATACCCGCTAAAGACCAAAACTAATCCCCATGATAGGTAAATTGATATACATAGAGCTTGGCGGCGATAGGTCTAAACCACGAACTATGAACTCGTGATATTCAAGGGTCTCCCGTATTTGGAGTGTACATGTTCTCCCCATGGTCACGTATCCTTTTCTCCAGGTCCTCCAGTTTTTTTCTCCACATCTAAAAACACGCGTTAAGATAATTACTGCTATAAATATTCACATAAGCCACTACGTTGAGCAATCATATGTGGCCAGGCTGCTTCTGGAAAAGAGCTATATATCTCGGTGGGCCTTACCTGGTCAAATAAAAATAGGTCGCTTACAGGAGCTGAATGGATTGCCACATCACAGGGACGCAAGGAATCGCAGCATGGAGAGGGCTTCATCCAGCAGTGGATTGATCCTGGTTTATGTTTTGCAAATAGTAAACGTAAGCGTGCACTTCCAAATGAAGGTGTTTAAAGTATCTGTTTATCTTCTTTGGTTCTTTCGGTAAAGTCACGTAGAATGAGAATAAAATAATAAAATAAAAATAAGACAATAAAATTCTCACGACGTTTCGGCCGCAACACAAGCGGCCTTCTTCAGGTGAAAGAACATAACTGTCGGGACGACAGTGCTTCAATGAGTGCTGCTGAGATTCGTGGCGTCTTTTAAGCTCGGTGATAGGTGTGAATGACCTAGAAAGCAGGAGAATTTAGCATTGAAATAGCTAGGGATTAGCTTGTGACAAAAAATAGCTGTGTTAAAGTCAAAGTTTACATATCAACAGAGGCATTTAGTATATGGACGCTAAAGGGCCTCCAACTACCCAACTATCATACAGTAAACCAATGTGGGAAAAAACTAAGTCTATATTACATCAGTATAATAATTGTACTTGATATATTCTTCAATAAGCTGAGCTATTAATCACAAAGCAACTGGGTATACACTACACTATATAAACAGGTCCCTGCAGGGTGGGCTGGTAGGAACATTGGAATTTTGTCTATTGCAGGTTGGTACACTCAGTTTACAACTTCGTTCCTTCCAGTATTAATACCATATAGTAAAACCAATGAAAACCAAAATATAAACTACCTAAATGTTTTGATTTAAAGCTTTCGTGACTGCAGTAATTCATATTCTTAGTTTTTTCGGTAAAGTCACGTTGAAGGGAAACAACAAAATAATAATATATATAAAACAAAAAATTCTCACGACGTTTCGACCATAACTGAAACGGTCGTCTTCAGGTGTGTTGGTTTGCATACATTTATTTTTAAACGGCGCATTTATTTATTTATAAAAACGTTAGCGCCACGCACAACGATTTGGCAGTTTATTTAGGACTAGTCCATCTATATTCTGAAAAGAGGAGGGGGGAGACGAAATTTTTTATAATGTATGCTGTCTGAAAGCCACTGTAAGCGTGAACAATCAATTAAGACCTGAAATGGTTTATCAAATCTTTCCAATGATTGCTAAGATAGAATCCATCTTCTCGGTTGAAATTGTCTCTGTGCTTGTATATGTGGATAGCCTCATGAACGAATCTCTCATGGAAGCCAGATGGCTTACAAAGAACCTCTGTCTTGGAAAAGTCAATGGCATGTGAGCCTACTGAATTAGAACAATGATCTGCCACGGCCGAGGTGTTGGTCCTACCGTGTTTAAGGTCTGCTTTGTGTTCACGAATGCGGTCCGAGACATGGCGTTTGGTTTCTCCAATGTAACTACTACCACAGAGGCAACTTAGTTTGTAGACACCAGGGTATTGTATGTCCGGAATCACATCTTTTACAGACAGAACCAGATCACGGATTTTATGTAATGTGTTGAAACGGACCTGGATCTTGTGTTTATTCAAGATTTTGGAGATTTTTTTGTGATCCCCGCAATGTAGGGTAAAGTGATGGTTTTGAAAGGCTCCTCAAGAGGGTTCTTCTTCATGGTTTGAGTGATAGCTTTGCGGATTGTATAGTCGGAGTAACCATTAGCCCTAAGAGCTTGGTGTACGTGCTTGAGTTCACTGCTTATGTGTTCCTGGTCGGATATGCATTTATAAATAAATAAATGCGCCGTTTAAAAATAAATTTATGCAAACCAACACACCTGAAGACGACCGTTTGAGTTATGGTCGAAACGTCGTGAGAATTTTTTGTTTTATATATTATTATTTTGTTGTTTCCCTTCAACGTGACTAAGAATAAGAATACCTCAATGTTATCAATAAACTCTATATACTCTCCAATCAGCTGAGCCACCAACAATAAGTCGTTATATATCACAATGCCATATTGCAAAAAATGGCGGTTTTTCTTCCCATCAACGACCAGCACCACGGACAACGAACGAGCTTCGTTCAGACGGACGACTCAATCCATGCTCGGGAACGGAAGAGGGAGAGAGACAGCCATAATGCGTTGTTATACTCCATGATATAAACCATACCATTAACCGTGGTGTGAGAGGTATTAAGAGGCAATATCAGCGAAAGAGCTGCGGTCTGACGGTAACCGTAAAATACAATTAATTAAGAACCATTGTAAAGATGTTTTAAACCATTTCGGAACTTCATTAGATTTATTGGCTGGTTGGGGAGGCTATATTAAGTTTGCGAGGTCTGAAACTCCAGGCCAAACATAAACTTCCGTTATCTCCGAAAAAGTAAGATGGATTGATGACCAAGCTGTGGAGGTCTGCCTAAATTCATGAGATGTCCATTGTTTCACAAGAGATAGCATGACTCGGATAAGAAATACACTATTAATTCTTATACACTGGTCCATGCATACAATTAGTATATTAGTGGACTACGTTAGAGAAGGAGAAGATCAAGGGAGTAGAGGAGAAGAGGAGGGCCGGGGTGCCCGGAGCCCAGAGAGTGCCCAGAGGGGCCAGAGAGCCAGGGGCAACCCTCATGTTTATGTTGGCTGGATAGCATGTGCTCCCGTGCATGTGAGGTTGCTCTCAACAGAAGTCGTTCCTTGCACGAGAATGGCTGAAACGCTGAGTAACCACTCAGAGGTATAGTGGTTAAGCAGTGGAGACGATATAGTGGAAAAACAGTGGAGATTTCTGAAATATAGAAGACTTAAAGTGTGTTGCTAAAAAAATCTTGGAGGAAAGAGAGGATACATGTGTGCCTCTTGGAGAAGGAAAGGCATTGCTCAAAACTGTGCTGCAAGGTCACGTGCCATGAATCACATGAGTTTAGAAAAAACGTGACTGTAAACCAACAAGCTTGTGAATAATTATCATGGTGAAGACACCTCTATACGTTGGATACTGAAGGAAAACCATCGTGCTACGCATCGTCAAAGCACAACAACACCTGACATTTGAGAAGTACAATTTCATCGTTCTACACATCGTCAATACCCTACAACACCTGGAAAGTCACCAGCTGCATCAAGCATCTGACTGTTGTATTGTTCGAAAGACACTGTGTGTAACGACTTTACATCCACCGGCACAGCGGATTTCTAAACGCCTGCCATGTCACCTTCTCAACACTAGCATCAGAGACCGTCTGATACAGACTGAAAGCTGATTTCCTTTGTTGCACTGTTTGTCTTTTCATGAATGTCATATTGTGCACTGGGTTATGCCTTATTAACCTAAATTCTGAATTTAGCTATTCATGTATTTCTATTACAGTATCACATATTCTTTGGACCAAGTGTCAATTGCCTATTTGATGACTGGTACTCTGATTATTTTTTACAAATAAGGAACTTGTTTTATTTAAAATGTGTATGTGTGTGTGGTTGAACAGTGTAACAAATCCATGCGTTACATGTGTAGTGTTGCAGCGCCGACCTGGGCAAGGCCTATGATACAATCAGTAGGCCAGGGCTCTGGATTGTTATTCGTGTTTTCAGAGTCCCTTACCATCTGCTCACAATGAGTAAGGACCTTCACGATGGTGGGCAGGCCCGGATAAAGTTGCGTGCCCGGGAGTCAGATCAATTGCCTGTTTACAGTGGGGTGTGACAGGGATCTACAGTGAGGGAAAAAAGTATTTGATCCCCTGCTGATTTGTACGTTTGCCCACTGACAAATACATCATCAGTCTATAATTTTAATATTAGGTTTATTTGAACAGTGAGAGACAGAATAACAACAACAAAATCCAGTAAAACGCATGTCAAAGATGTTATAAATTGATTTGCATTTTAATGAGGGAAGTGAGTATTCGACCCCCTCTCAATCAGAAATATTTCTGGCTATCAGATATATTTTATACAGGTAATGAGCTAAGATTAGGAGCACACTCTTAAAGGGAGTGCTCCTAATCTCAGCTTGTTACCTGTATAAAAAACACCTGTCCACAGAAGCAATCAATCAATCAGATTCCAAACTCTCCACCATGGCCAAGACCAAAGAGCTCTCCAAGGATGTCAGGGACAAGATTGTAGACCTACACAAGGCTGGAATGGGCTACAAGACCATTGCCAAGCAGCTTGGTGCGAAGGTGACAACAGTTGGTGTGATTATTCGCAAATGGAAGAAACACAAAAGAACTGTAAATCTCCCTCGGCCTGGGGCTCCATGCAAGATCTCACCTCGTGGAGTTGCAATGATCATGAGAACGGTGAGGAATCAGCCCAGAACTACACGGGAGGACCTTGTCAATGATCTCAAGGCAGCTGGGACCATAGTCACCAAGAAAACAATTGGCAACACACTACGCCGTGAAGGACTGAAATCCTGCAGCGCCCGCAAGGCCCCCCTGCTCAAGAAAACTCATATACATGCCCGTCTGAAGTTTGCCAATGAACATCTGAATGATTCAGAGGACAACTGGGTGAAAGTGTTGTGGTCAGATGAGACCAAAATGGAGCTCTTTGGCATCAACTCAACTCACCGTGTTTGGAGGAGGAGGAATGCTGCCTATGACCCTAAGAACGCCATCGCCACCGTCAAACATGGAGGTGGAAACATTATGCTTTGGGGGTGTTTTTATGCCAAGGGGACAGGACAACTTCACCGCATCAAAGGGACGATGGACGGGGCCATGTATAGTCAAATCTTGGGTGATAACCTCCTTCCCTCAGCCAGGGCATTGAAAATGGGTCATGGATGGGTATTCCAGCATGACAATGACCCAAAACACACGGCCAAGGCAACAAAGTAGTGGCTCAAGAAGAAGCACATTAAGGTCCTGGAGTGCCCTAGCCAGTCTCCAGACCTTAATCCCATAGAAAATCTGTGGAGGGAGCTGAAGTTTCGAGTTGCCAAACGTCAGCCTCGAAACCTTAATGACTTGGAGATGATCTGCAAAGAGCAGTGGGACAAAATCCCTCCTGAGATGTGTACAAACCTGGTGGTCCAACTACAAGAAACGTCGAACCTCTGTGATTGCCAACAAGGCTTTTGCCACCAAGTACTAAGTCATGTTTTGCACACGGGTCAAATGCTTATTTCCCTGATTAAAATGCAAATCAATTTATAACATTTTTTACATGCGTTTTTCTGGATTTTGTTGTTATTCTGTCTCTCACTGTTCAAATAAACCTACCATTAAAATTATAGACTGATCATTTCTTCGTCAGTGGGCAAACGTACTAAATCAGCAGGGGATCAAATACTTTTTCCCCTCAATGTATGTGAGGAGTCTGTGGGTCGCAACATCACGTACGGCTGGAAGTAGGACATTCCAGACTAATAGGGTTAATGATGGCAATGTCAACGATACTGAACCAGCCAGCACAACTCACTGCCAATAACACATATCACATAATTCACCCTTAAGCAATTGTTCAATCAATTAATTGAATCACTACAATTAAAACCAAAGAATCTCCCAGAACAAACACTTCACACTCTCCTCCGTCAGCCACCTGCATCGACAATAGAAACGCATCAGTCCAGCAGTGGATAAAACCTGGCGTCGGAGGTATGGGGGGGGGCGGCGGCTTACACTTGCGGTGGACAGCAGGGGAGTGGCTGGATGCAGTAGCCATCGCAGATCAAGCGGTAGAACTTGTCATCGACTGCCATGCGCCAGGGTAATGGGCCTCTCCTACACCCACACACATCACACTGAGCGGCACACACGTCACACCGAGGAGCACGCACGTCACACACCGAGCAGGTTGCACAGATCTCCTTTATCAAGACAAACGT
The DNA here is from genome assembly GCF_048934315.1 of Petromyzon marinus. Lineage (NCBI taxonomy): Eukaryota > Metazoa > Chordata > Hyperoartia > Petromyzontiformes > Petromyzontidae > Petromyzon > Petromyzon marinus. Next base: position 2,718,643 of record NC_133721.1, read on the forward strand.
GGAGCAGATTACAACTACAACTCTTCTACGCCTGTCACAATGCCCCCCTCTCCCCCCCCCCCCAGTTTATGGGGGGCCGCGGGCCTCACTCCACCCCTTCGCGTCAGCCCCCCCTAATAAATGGTCCGGTTGCATTGTGAATGCACCACTCGAATTACGTGCAGTCCCGTGGCGCACTGTAACGGGCTCGTGATTTACTCACTAAAATTCAATGTAAAAAAATAAAAACGATCCCAAGACATTATTTAAAATAAAGTATGGCCATCGTGTGTCAGCATCACAGGCGAAAATTGGCATGTAAAAAAAAACTTCACTCCGAATCACTCAATTGGGATTGCTCGCAGCAAAGAGCACTTGACCTGCTTGCAGGTTAGGTGCTGAATAACCGTGTGTCACACAGAGAACAGTTGCCACTGAGGGTGCCCTTTTAAAATGCTTGAGATGAGATGTGATTATCGCGTGTAAATGTGCACACTAAAATAAAAAAAATCATAATTATAAGCGAACTATTATCGTTTCAGGTGGCAGGGTGTTGCAGCGGTGATCTTTGACCCTCGCAACAAGAAGGGCCTTGGTTAATCATCCGACTGGCACTTTGCGGATGTATGGGTTATCCACTTTGCTCACGTAGCTAGAAAACACACAATCACAATGTAACTGGGTATTGGCCAAGCATCCCAATGCTAATGTTACCTGCAAATTACTTCACTGGGATGATGACATTGCTGGGGCCCTATGCCATTGTCAAGCTTAAGAGGCCCCTTCTATGAATGCCTGTATATTTTTGTCAGCAGAATGAAAATAACTGCTTTGGAGAGTCTTTTTTTCTCACCGATCTTAATTTTTTTAAACAATTATGTTAAAACTCGAAACCTCGTGTCCATTTCTTGTTTCGTATTTAGAGCCCCCCCCCCCCCCTCTCTTAATGCGAGGCCCTAAGCTGTAAGTGTAGCCGGTGTGAGCTCGCCTGTGATGAATAACACGTATAATTGCGCACTCTTATTTTCTATGGGTGGCCAGGAGAATGTATTATTATTTAAGTGAATGCAATGGTGATCAGGGGATTGGACCCAGAGCCCCACGTACACAGTAGAATACAAGGGAACGCCCACAGTACAGATTTGAGCTGACCTCCGGATTGAGAAATTGAACTGTGTTGTGACGTGGAGGGTGTTTCTGAACGCTATTGTGACCGACCCGTCCCGACGGGAGGAGAGAGGACAGGGTGGACCGGCTGCATGAGCTTACTCTCCGGCACTGCACAGCACAACATCGCCTCCCTACTGCAAAAAAACTCGGCAGGACCCTCCTGAAAATAAAAGTCTTCGGAATCAGTGAGGCCTGTCCTTGGGAGGACAGGCGTAGTCTTGGTCGTCACAAGCGAACATTTGTTTCTCCATATTAATTTGTATCTCCGGGTTACCATCAGGGCTGGGCGCTGCAAGCTTAGCTTCTGAGATCTGATGAGACTGGTAGCCGTTTTTTAAAAGGTTATTTCGGCACGTGGAGCCCAAGCATGCAACAACTTTATGGAACTTCTTGGTTCTTTCGGTAAAGTCACGTAGAATGGAAATAAAATAATAAAAAATAAAACATAAAAAAATTCTCACGACGTTTTGGCCACAACACAAGTAGCCTTCTTCAGGTGAAGGAACAGAACTGTCGGGACGACAGCGCTTCAATAACTGCTGCTAAGATTCGCAGCGTCTTTTAGGCTAGGTGTGAGAGGTAAAGCGCCTTGACAAAGGAGTTTACATATCAAACAGGAGAATTTAGCATTGAAATAGCTGTGTTAAAGTGTTGGATCAGCAGGGTGTTAAATTCAGAAATTAGCATGTAACTGGGAGATTAGCATGATGTTAATGTGAGGGTTTAGCATGTGACTGGTCACGGAAATAGCTATGTTAAAGTCAAAGTTTACATCTCAACAGAGGCATTTTGTATATGGACGCTAAAGGACTGCAACTACCCAACTATCATACAATAAACCGATGTGGAAAAAAACCTAAGTATAAACTACATCAATGTCATCAATAAACTCTATATACTCTCCAATCAGCAGAGCGCTTCATTGAACGCTGCTAAGATTCGCAGCGCCTTTTAGGCTAGGTGTGAGAGGTAAAGCGCCTTGACAAAGGAGTTTACATATCAAACAGGATAATTTAGCATTGAAATAGCTGTGTTAAAGTGTTGGATCAGCAGGGTGTTAAAGTCAGAAATTAGCATGTAACTGGGAGATTAGCATGATGTTAATGTGAGAGATTAGCATGCGACTGGTCACGGAAATAGCTATATTAAGGTCAAAGTTTACATATCAAGCGAGGCATTTAGTATATGGACGCTAAAGGACTGCAACTACCCAACTATCATACAATAAACCGATGTGAAAAAAAACTAAGTATAAACTACATCAATATAATAAATGTACTCAATATATTTTTCAAAAAGTTGAGCTATAAACATAAAGTAACTAGGTATACACTACACTATATAATGAATACCATATAGTAAACGAATTAATACAACTAAAATATAACTACATCAATGTTATCAATAAACTCTATATACTCTCCCATCAGCTGAGCTACTAACAATAAGTCATTATACATTACAATGCCCTATGGCGAAAAAATGGGTGGCGGTTTTTTCCTTCTTTCAAACGTTAGCACCATGGAGAGCGACGAGCCTCGTTCAGACGGACGAGTCCATCCATGCTCGGAACGGAGGAGGGGGGAGAAACAGCCACGATGCGCTGCTCTGTCCTGTGTTGCGTTACAACCATGCCATAAACTAGACTACTATACATTGTAATGTTATACCTTCCAATCTAAACTACATTGTATAATATCGTATACACAGCCCAATGTAAGCTCGAACATTATGCATGATATTGATATGTCTCCAACTAAAATTTTCCAACATTACACGACTATTCACCATAATATACACTACCATAGACAAACCCACCCTTGAATTATACAATGCGTTACTTTACACTACCCTATACTTTAGACTGTAAAATGTTAGACTTGTAATATTACACTATGTATTATTCTACCAACCCTACTGTATACCACACTGCTGTATATTCACTATACAATTACGATACTATATATTGCCTTATGAATTATGTTAAACATTACAATGTTATACTATTTATTATTATATAACATGCTATAAACCATACCATTGACCGTCGTGTGAAAGCTATTAAGAGGCAGTGCCAGCGAATGGACTGCGGTCTGAAAGTCACCATAAAATACAATCAATTAAGAACCGAAATGGTTTATAACATCTTTCCAATGGTTACTAAGCCAGAATCCATCTTCTCGGTTGAAATTGTCTCTGTGTTTGTATATGTGGATGGCCTCATGAACGAATCTCTCATGGTAGCCGGATGGCTTGCAGAGAACGTCCGTCTTGGAGAAGTCAATGTCATGTGAGCCCACTGAATTATAACAGTGATCTGCCATGGCTGAGGTGTTCGTCCTACCATGTTTCAAGTCTGCTTTATGTTCACGGATGCGGTCCGAGATATGTCGTTTGTTTTCTCCAATGTAACTGCTACCACAGAGGCAACTTAGTTTGTAGACGCCCGGGTACTGTATGTCTGGAACCACATCTTTTACAGACGGAACCAGATCACGGATTTTATGTACTGTGTTGAATCGGACCTGGATCTAGTGTTTATTCAGGATTTTGGAGATCTTTTTTGTGACCCCCGCAATGTAGGGTAAGGTGATGGTTTTGAATGGCTCCTCAAGAGGATTCTTCTTCATTGCTGGAGTGATGGCTTTGCGGATTGTGTAGTCGGAGTAACCATTAGCCTTGAGAGCTTGGTGTACGTGCTTGAGTTCACTGGCAATGTGTTCGTGGTCGGAAATGCATTGGGCACTATGGTATAGAGTCTTGATGAGGGAGTTCTTCTGGGATGGATGGTGGTGGGAATCCGGTTTTAAGTAAGCATCCGTATGGGTAGCTTTCCTGTAGACAGAGTGGCTCATTGAACCATCAGGTCTCCTTTTAATAAGGACATACACAAAGGGTAGCTTGCCATCTTTTTCGACTTCCATGGTAAATCTAATGGCTGGGTGTATGGAATTGATGTGGTCGAGGAATTGGTCTAGAGCAGGCCGGCCATGTGGCCAGATGATAAAAGTGTCATCCACGTACCTCTTCCATAACGTCGGGCGTAGAGTGGCAGTCTGGATGGCATCAGTTTCAAATTTCTCCATGAAAACGTTGGCCCCCGTGGTGCCTCACCACAAACGTGGGGCCCGGTCAGCCGCGTCGACTGTCGTGATCGCGTACAGGTGGTGAAACTGCCACACATGAACCATGATACCTTGCTGATCTCGTGTCAAGGAGAATAAACCAGCAGCCCGTCGCTAGCAATGGGAATGATCGGTAAGGGAACACATTGGGCTCTACAGAGGCACTCCACTATTATACACCACTACTATACAGTAAACATTGGGCTCTATGGAGGCCTGTCGTTAAGGGATTACTCGTTAACATGGGGTGGTCGTTAAGAGGGGTTCTATTGTATATAACAAGTTTAAATATTTAATAAGTTAATAGAGAGTACTCAACTGAGATGGCGGAGGAGTTTGCTAAACTCACAATACAAAGACCACTGTCCCAGCCTCTGTGGTTGGACCATCTCTAGCTCCACCAACCTACCTTGATGCACCTATCTCAGGCCTATATAAGACCTTGTCTCAGCAACTTTCTCTCTCACCTGACCTGAAGACGATTGCTTGTGTTGCGATCGAAACGTCGTGATATTTTTATTATTTTTTATCTACGTGGCTTTACCAAAGGACCCATAGAATATAATCATAAACAGGTTACGTCCTCTACATGGACCCCCCCCCCCATTATTAATCATGAACAGGTGACGTCCTCCAAATGGACACCCCCCTCCATTGATAATAATTAGCGGGTGACATCACTCCACATGGGGGGGGGGGGGGGGGGCGAGGTGCCTCCTCTCCCCTCCTAAGCGTCAACTTATAAACTCACTACAAAGGCAGAACCCTCACGTAACGCGATCTCCATAACGCTATTGAGACATCTAAGTAAAAACAACGTCATGATGAACAAGGGATTATAACCTTTAAATGAAATAGGTCTGTCACCGCGGGCTTACAAATTGCACACAAATGGATGCAATGAATATCACTTCGCGGTCTGCTTTGCGCTTGCAAGTTTCAGATTTACTGCAATACACCCATGCTTGGACGGGCAAAAGGCTAGTAAACAAATAATCCCCTCGCCTGCTCCCCACCACGATATCACACGATGATATAGTACTTCCTTGTACAGTATACCCAATAAAGACCAAATCTAATCCCCATGATAGGTAAATTGATATACATAGAGCTTGCCGGCGATAGGTCTAAACCACGGACTATGAACTCGTGATATTCAAGGGTCTCCCGTATTTGGAGTTTGCATGTTCTCCCCATGGTCACGTTGGGATAATGACTGCTATGAATTTTCACATAAGCCACCTCGTTGAGCAATCATATGTGGCCAGGCTGCTTCTGGAAAAGAGCTATGTATCTCAGTGGGCCTTACCTGGTCAAATAAAAATAGGTTGCTTACAGGAGTTGAATGGATTGCCACATCACAGGGATGTAAGGAATCGCAGCATGGAGAGGGCTTTATCCAGCAGTGGATTGAGTGTTCTTGTTGAAACGTGTGTATTTAATATTTCTCTGATGTTCTTTTAGTCTCGTGCTGATCATTTGTCCTGTTTGCCCAACATAACATTTGCCACAAGTGCAGTTAATCCTGTACAAACCTTCTGTTGATAGCTTAGGTAATACATATTTTATACCAGAAGTCGAGTTCAAGAAACATAAGTACGTTTTTATTTCAACTCAAATGTATATATACATATATAAATATACATGTCCATACAACCACGTCTCAATGTCTATGTCTGGGAGAACACGCTAGTTTCTCCCTCTGTGGAGTCTCCACCACTTTTCTTTCTTCTTGTTTCCCAGCTCCTCGTCTTGGTGTTCCTTCCCTCTGTCTCCTCCTCGTTCATTCTCCTCTTCATCTTTCTCCAGCTGCCGTGTGCAGCACATGAAGCTCCAAATTGCCCAACGCCAGAAACTGTTCTTTCTCTCTCCCTTAGAAGATGGGATGTGCTTAATCTCTTTCTTCTCTTCCTGAACACTATCTGCCCTCCAAGGTTGCTCACATCTTCCTTCCTCATTCACCACTTCCTGCTTTGTATCGTCTTCAATCGTGTCGACCTCCTTCAGCTCTACCTCATTTGCCTCTAACTCAATAGCTCCTACTTCTTTTGCGTCTACCTCTATTGCCTCTACATCATTCACCTCTACCAAAATCGCCTCACTCTCCTCCACCTCAATATCCCCTACCTTCACTTCTACCTCAATCACCTCTACGTCATTCGCCTCTAACTCATTCGGCTCTACCTCCATAACCACCTCCTGCTTGGCCTCTCCCTCAATCTCCTCTACCTCTTTTGCCACTTCCTGGATGGCATCTACTTCATATGCCTCAACCTCATTTGCCCCTTCCTGCTTTATTTCCTCCACCACGTTCTCAACTTTTGTTGCCATTTCCTGTTTGGCCTTTAGCTCATTCTTGTCTACCTCATTGATCAAGACCTGCATGGCCTTTTCTTCGATCGTGTCGACCTGAATTGCCTCGACCTGTTTCACCAATTCCTGCTTTGTATGTCTCGCAATCCCTTCTACGACATTGGCCACAACCTCTTTCACCACTTCCTGCTTGGCCACTGCATCTACCTCAATCACCGCTACCTCTACCTCACTCGCCACTTCCTTCTTGGGCTCTACATCATTCCCCTCTCCCTCAATCTCGTTTTCCTTCATCTCTTCTACTTCGTGAAATTTCATCTCAGTCCTTCGTAGCTTCCTATTCCTACGTTTCCTCTGAACACCATCCTCTCCTTCTTTCTTTGTCTCCACAACATCATCAACTTTTTTAGCCACTTCCTGTTTGGCTATTCCCTCATTCCCATCTACCTCACTTGCCTCTACCTCTTCTGCTAATACCTGTTTTGCATCTCTCTCAATCCCCTCTATGACATTGGCCGCTATATCTTTCACCACTTCCTGCTTGGCCACTGCTTCTACCTCAATCACCGCTACCTCTGCCTCATTCGCTAATTCCCGCTTGCCATCTCCTTCTAACACCTCTACCTTATTCAACTCTACCTCATTCATCACATCCTCCAAAGCCACTGCCTCAATCATCTCTACCTCAATCGTCCCAACCTCCACCACTTCCTGCATGGGCTCTCCCTCACTCCCCTCTCTCTCAGCCACCTCTTCTTTCAATGTCTCCAGAACTTTCTTCTTGTTCTTGTGTTTCTTCCTATTCCTACGTTTCCTCTGAACACCATCCTCTCCCTCTATCTTTGTCTCCACAACATTATCAACTTTCTTAGCCACTTCCTGTTTGGCTATTCCCTCATTCCCATTTACCTCAATTGCCTCTACCTCTTTCCCTAAGTTCTCCTTGGCATCTCTCTCAATTCTTTCTACGACATTGGCCACTACCTCTTTCACAAATTCCTGTGTGGCCACTGCATCTACCTCAATCACCGCTACCTCTACCTCACTCGCCACTTCCTTCTTGGGCTCTCCATCATTCCCCTCTCCCTCAATCTCGTTTTCCTTCATCTCTTCTACTTCCCGCACTTTCATATCAGTCCTTCGTAGCTTCCTATTCCTACGTTTCCTCTGAAGACCATCCTCTCCCTCTTTCTTTGTCTCCACAACATTATCAACTTTCTTAGCCACTTCCTGTTTGGCCATTCCCTCATTCCCATCTACCTCACTTGCCTCTACCTCTTCTGCTAATACCTGTTTTGCATCTCTCTCAATCCGCTCTATGACATTGGCCGCTATATCTTTCACCACTTCCTGCTTGGCCACTGCTTCTACCTCAATCACCGCTACCTCTGCCTCATTCGCTAATTCCCGCTTGCCATCTCCTTCTAACACCTCTACCTTATTCAACTCTACCTCATTCATCACATCCTCCAAAGCCACTGCCTCAATCATCTCTACCTCAATCGTCCCAACCTCCACCACTTCCTGCATGGGCTCTCCCTCACTCCCCTCTCTCTCAGCCACCTCTTCTTTCAATGTCTCCAGAACTTTCTTCTTGTTCTTGTGTTTCTTCCTATTCCTACGTTTCCTCTGAACACCATCCTCTCCCTCTATCTTTGTCTCCACAACATTATCAACTTTCTTAGCCACTTCCTGTTTGGCTATTCCCTCATTCCCATTTACCTCACTTGCCTCTACCTCTTTCCCTAAGTTCTCCTTGGCATCTCTCTCAATCCTTTCTACGACATTGGCCACTACCTCTTTCACAAATTCCTGTGTGGCCACTGCATCTACCTCAATCACCGCTACCTCTACCTCACTCGCCACTTCCTTCTTGGGCTCTCCATCATTCCCCTCTCCCTCAATCTCGTTTTCCTTCATCTCTTCTACTTCCCGCACTTTCATATCAGTCCTTCGTAGCTTCCTATTCCTACGTTTCCTCTGAAGACCATCCTCTCCCTCTTTCTTTGTCTCCACAACATTATCAACTTTCTTAGCCACTTCCTGTTTGGCCATTCCCTCATTCCGATCGACCTCATTTGGCTCTACCTCTTCTGCTAATACCTGTTTTGCATCTCTCTCAATCCCCTCTATGACATTGGCTGATATATCTTTCACCACTTCCTGCTTGGCCACTGCTTCTACCTCAATCACCGCTACCTCTGCCTCATTCGCTAATTCCCGCTTGCCATCTCCTTCTAATACCTCTACCTTATTCAACTCTACCTCATTCATCACATCCTCCAAAGCCACTGCCTCAATCATCTCTACCTCAATCGTCCCAACCTCCACCACTTCCTGCATGGGCTCTCCCTCACTCCCCTCTCTCTCAGCCACCTCTTCTTTCACTGTCTCCAGAACTTTCTTCTTGTTCTTGTGTTTATTCCTATTCCTACGTTTCCTCTGAACACCATCATCTCCCTCTTTCTTTGTCTCCACAACATTATCAACTTTCTTAGCCACTTCCTGTTTGGCTATTCCCTTATTCCCATTTACCTCACTTGACTCTACCTCTTTCCCTAAGTTCTCCTTGGCATCTCTCTCAATCACTTCTACGACATTGGCCACTACCTCTTTCACAAATTCCTGTGTAGCCCCTGCATCTACCTCAATCACCGCTACCTCTACCTCACTCGCCACTTCCTTCTTGGGCTCTCCATCATTCCCCTCTCCGTCAATCTCGTTTTCCTTCATCTCTTCTACTTCCCGCACTTTCGTCTCAGTCCTTCGTAGCTTCCTATTCCTACGTTTCCTCTGAACACCATCCTCTCCCTCTTTCTTTGTCTCCACAACATTATCAACTTTCTTAGCCACTTCCTGTTTGGCTATTCCCTCATTCCCATCTACCTCATTTGCTTCTACCTCTTTCCCTAAGTCCTCCTTGGCATCTCTCTCAATCCCTTCTATGACATTGGCCACTACCTCTTTCACAAATTCCTGTGTGGCTACTGCATCTACCTCAATCACCGCTACCTCTACCTCATTCGCCTCTACCTCACTCGCCACTTCCTTCTTGAGCTCTACATCATTCCGCTCTCTCTCAATCTCGTTTACCTTCATCTCTCCTACTTCCCGAACTTTCATCTCAATCCTTCGTAGCTTCCTATTCCTATGTTTCCTCTGAACACAATCCTCTCCCTCTTTCTTTGTTTCCAAAACATTCTCAACTTTCTCCGCCACTTCCTGTTTGGCCATTCCCTCATTCCCATCGACCTCATTTGGCTCTACCTCTTCTGCTAATACCTGTTTTGCATCTCTCTCAATCCCCTCTATGACATTGGCCGCTATATCTTTCACCACTTCCTGCTTGGCCACTGCTTCTACCTCATTCACCGCTACCTCTGCCTCATTCGCTAATTCCCGCTTGCCATCTCCTTCTAACACCTCTACCTTATTCAACTCTACCTCATTCATCACATCCTCCAAAGCCACTGCCTCAATCATCTCTACCTCAATCGTCCCAACCTCCACCACTTCCTGCATGGGCTCTCCCTCACTCCCCTCTCTCTCAGCCACCTCTTCTTTCACTGTCTCCAGAACTTTCTTCTTGTTCTTGTGTTTCTTCCTATTCCTACGTTTCCTCTGAACACCATCCTCTCCCTCTTTCTTTGTCTCCACAACATTATCAACTTTCTTAGCCACTTCCTGTTTGGCTATTCCCTCATTCCCATTTACCTCACTTTCCTCTACCTCTTTCCCTAAGTTCTCCTTGGCATCTCTCTCAATCCTTTCTACGACATTGGCCACTACCTCTTTCACAAATTCCTGTGTGGCCACTGCATCTACCTCAATCACCACTACCTCTACCTCACTCGCCACTTCCTTCTTGGGCTCTCCATCATTCCCCTCTCCCTCAATCTCGTTTTCCTTCATCTCTTCTACTTCCCGCACTTTCATATCAGTCCTTCGTAGCTTCCTATTCCTACGTTTCCTCTGAAGACCATCCTCTCCCTCTTTCTTTGTCTCCACAACATTATCAACTTTCTTAGCCACTTCCTGTTTGGCCATTCCCTCATTCCGATCGACCTCATTTGGCTCTACCTCTTCTGCTAATACCTGTTTTGCATCTCTCTCAATCCCCTCTATGACATTGGCCGCTATATATTTCACCACTTCCTGCTTGGCCACTGCTTCTACCTCAATCACCGCTACCTCTGCCTCCTTCGCTAATTCCCGCTTGCCATCTCCTTCTAACACCTCTACCTTATTCAACTCTACCTCATTCATCACATCCTCCAAAGCCACTGCTTCAATCATCTCTACCTCAATCGTCCCAACCTCCACCACTTCCTGCATGGGCTCTCCCTCACTCCCCTCTCTCTCAGCCACCTCTTCTTTCACTGTCTCCTCCAGAACTTTCTTCTTGTTCTTATGTTTCTTCCTACTCCCACGTTTTTTCTTCATACCATTTCTCTCCCCCACTTTCTCCATCTCTTCGATCTCGTTCTCAACCTTGTTGCTATTCTGCATTGTCTGCTTCACATCCTCATTATTGGTGCTGACTTCTGCCTGCTGCTGCTCTTCTGCCTTTTGCTGCTGCTGCTGCTGCTGGTGGATGATGAAGCTCTTCAGCTCGGTGCTGTTCTGGAATTGCAGCAGCTCCCGCTGATATTTGGCCTGCTGCTGTGCACAATGATCCAGCAGGATCATCTCAAGCTCCAGAATCTGGCGCTTAGCTTCTAGTCTTGTGTCAACGAGGAACCTCTTTCGCTGCCCCTTCGAGCGACGGTCTGGGGAGTCACATGGGGAGGAGAGAGCAGCACCACAATTGATTCGTTAATGGGTATTTGAGTATTTCCTGTATGATAATAGGGTTTTCCCATTTTTACTGGCAACAAAACAGGTGTTAAGATGTTAAAACACCAAACTGAAACCTTTTACAAGGAATCATGTCTGCATTAACCATGATGCTTGTGGTCAGAATGCAAACAAAAAACATACTCTGATAATATATGCATTGTCCTTGAAACTGATTGGTCCACACCAGGGACAGCTTTCTTTTGAGCCTCGTCTCAAACGGTGTTAGACCAGAGGACGCCAAAAGGCGTATTTCCTGTATGTTATTTTGGTAAAGAAACTTGGCACCATTGACAGGAATCTAACTTAACTTGAGACCGATGTAACAATGATACCACTGTAGGGAGGTCTGGAGGTTGACTCATGTGCCGGAGACACCTCCTCCTCCAAATAACTTCATTAGGATTATGGGCTGGTTGGGGAGGCCATATTAAGTTTGCGAGGTCTGGAAACTCCAGGCCAAACATAGAAAAACTTCCGTTATCTCAGAAAAAAGTAAGATGGATTTATGGGCAAGCTGTGGAGGTCTGGCTAAATTTAAAAGATGTCCATTGTTTCACAAGAGAGAACATGAATTGGATAAGAAATACACTATTAATTCTTATACACTGGTCCATTCATACAATTAGTATATTAGTGGGCTACGTTAGAAAAGATAAAGGGAGGAGAAGAGGAGGGTGCCCAAAGGGGCCAGAGAGCCAGGGGCAACCCTAATGTTTATGTTGGCTGGATAGCATGTGCTCCCGTGCATGTGAGGTTGCTCTCAACAGAAGTCATTCCTTGCACGAGAATGGCTGAAACGCTGAGTAACCACTCAGAGGTATAGTGGTTAAGCAGTGGAGACGGTATAGTGGTAAAACAGTGGAGATTTTAAAAGCAAAGTTTAAGATTTGCATTTGTCACTTTATATTGAGCCGATACATATGGCAAGTGAAATTAAGAAGACTTAAAGTGAGTTTTACAGAAAGAGAGGATACATGTGTGTCTCTTGGAGAAGGAAAGGCATTGCTCAAAACTGTGCTGCAAGGTCACGTGCCATGAATCACATGAGTTTAGAAAAAACGTGACTGTAAACCAACAAGCCTGTGAATAATTATCATGGTGAAGACACCTCTATACGTTGGATACTGAAGGAAATCCATCGTGCTACACATCGTCAAAGCCCGACAACACCTGACATTCGAGAAAGAAGTACAATTGCATCGTTCTACACATCGTCAATACCCCACCACATCTGGAAAGTCACCAGCTGCATCAAGCACCTGACTGTTGTATTGTTCGAAAGACACTGTGTGTAACGACTTTACATTGGCCGGCACTGCGGGTTTCTAAACGCCTGCCATGTCACCTTCTCAACACTAGCGTCTGAGACCGTCTGATACAGACTGAAAGCTTATTTCCTTTGTTGCACTGTTTGTCTTTTCATGAATGTCATATTGTGCACTGGGTTATGCCTTATTAACCTAAATTCTGAATTTAGCTATTCATGTATTTCTATTACAGTATCACATATTCTTTGGACCAAGTGTCAATTGCCTATTTGATGACTGGTACTCTGATTCTTTTTTTTACAAATCAGGGACTTGTTTTAATTAAAATGTGTCTGTGTGTGTGGTTGAACGGTGTAACAAATCCATGCGTTACATGTGTAGTGTTGCAGCGCCGACCTGGTCAAGGCCTATGATACAATCAGTAGGCCAGGGCTCTGGATTGTTACTCGTATTTCCGGAGTCCCTAACCCTCTGCTCACAATCATTAAGGACCTTCACGATGGTGGGCAGGCCCGGATAAAGTTGCGTGCCCAGGAGTCAGAGCAATTTCCTGTTTACAGTGGGGTGCGACAGGGATCTACTCTGGCTGACACATTATTTAGCATCATCTTCGACCACATAGTTCGAGAAGTTTTTTTTTTATGGCTGTACCGGTGGATTTTTTAATATTTGCTACAGATACAATGGGAGGCTGATTGATGCCTGGGTGAGGTCAAGGGATGGCTCCCTACTGGTCAACCATGTTATGTACACTGATCATTTGGAAGTTGATGCTCACACTGAAAAATAGTTGGAGGTTCTGCTGCTAAGCCTGGAGCGTGTGACAAAGAGGTGGTGTCTTACCATCAGCCCCACCAAAACTAAGCACCCGCCTGAGTATTTTGTGTAATTTAATACTCCGCCCCCTCAACTACTCTTGAGTGATGGGGTAATTGTAGAGAGAAGTTTACGTACCTGGATAGTGTGCTTATGCAAAAATTCTGGTTTGGCAGCAGAGGTCTCACTCCGAATCGGTCAAGTGGCATATTTTCATCAGCTTCGTAACACTTTGGGGTATCTACCTGGTCTGTCACTCGACACAAAACGCTGGGTCTTCTTGGCCAATGATAGAATAAATGAAAAATCTGAACCAGCTTTACACTTTCAGACTGGCCTGCCTACGATCCACCCTGGGTTTAACTAGGCTGGAATGTGTGAACAGCTCACAGTGAGCTCCACTGGTGGGCAGGGCTGCATTGCCTGGGTCATGTAGCCTGCTTGCTCAGCCACCGCATCCCCAAGCAGCCTCTGTTTTTCCAGATAGAGGGGGCTAAATGGGCGTGGCACGGCCTGGAGAAGAGATGGACTGATGCAGTACAGGAGGATACGGAACTAAGTGGACTTGCCAAAGACTGGTACCACTGGTGTCAAGATCTGCCTCTATGGAGGAAGCTCGTGAAGGATGCTTATGGGAAGTTGGTGGCAGTTGCCCTCAAGCAAAAAAGGAGGGTGAGAGGAGCGACGCTCACAACAACAGACGGTGCACTGGATGACTAAAACGCAGCAAGTTGGCACAGTAGGATGCAAAGGTGGTGCGTCTGCCAGTCATCTCAGTCAGTCAACCCATCGCACTGGGGTCTGTCCCCTGATCTCCTGTCGGCAAGCCTTCGACACTTCAAGTGGCCTCGGAGTGCACCAGGCCTGGCACAAGCGCCATGGTGACGTCTCCGTCACTTAGTGGCGAATGAGGGCTGTTGTTGTTATCTGAGTCGGTTAGGGGCCTCCCCTAGGTCCACTCAGCCTCAAATAAGTATCTGATACGGTGTGTAAACATCGCCACTTGGGAGACAAAGACGGACAAGTGTGGTGCTGGCAACCCACCCCTCGTGTGCGGTGCCAGCCGTCATAGGTGCTCACTAACAGCACTTGCTCCTACAGTGTTTCAAGGCTATACACAAGATTTATGTCTTTGTTTGTGTCTATGTGCAGTGTCTGTATGAGTGGTTGGGAGCAGTTGTGTCTGTGGGGATCGACCTGAGTTCGATTCCCATTCACAACCATCAGTGACTAATAAATAAAACCGGTCGTGTGCGTCCCCTACATCTACTCAAACTTAAAATAGTACCTCGTGCAACGTATAAACATCAAATGTGGGGAGACAAAGGCATCCGGATGCGGTGCTGACCACCCACCCCATCATAGGTGCTAACTCGCTAACAGCACTTGACTCAATAGTCTGTTAAGGCTATACGGGATCTGTCTTTGTATACAGGTGCATGTGTCTGTGTGTATGTCTGTGTGTGGAATTACAGTACTCACTTCCCGTCGGCTTGCTCATCTCTCCACCCTGCAACAAAATCACAGCAGCGCACGTGAGACTCTAATCATATCACAGCTTACAACCACCACCACCATCATCATTACCGTCCTCATCATTAAACATTTCGAACAGACACACATTCACATATAGATGTTCTCTCAGATTAATGTTATCCTGATACAGCGCGCGTGTGGATGTACTCACGGAAGACATCGCCTTGAAGGCAGAACGAGAAGTCACGGATGGTCACGTTTTGTCAATAGATTTCGTTAACTGTGTTAATGAAGTGTTCAACCTCACGGATGTTTGTCAATGAGGTTTACCAAGTAATTTAACCGCGTTATCGATGTTCACTGACGACGTTGTCGAAGTGTGCTCCCGAATGCGATCTTTAAGCACACAGAGCGCGCGTCCACCTCCGTCTGTAACGATCGACCGTTGCTAGGGAAGTGACGTCACTTGTTAAGGTAACGAACCCCGGAAACCACGTGGTCCACTGTATCCTCCAGGCCTGATTAGTTACACGACTGTCAAATTTTTACTTTAAACTTTCGTAACTTGCAGGAATTCATATTTTTGGTTCTTTCGGTAAAGTCACGTAGATAGAAAATAACATTTTAAGTGAAGGCAAAAAACCCACGAGGTCGGTGGCAACACAAGCGGTCTTCATCACGTGTTGCGATCGAAACGTCGTGGGTTTTTTGCTTTTATTTTAATTTATTTTGATTTTATTGTTGTTATTTTCTATCTACGTGACTTTACCTGAAAGAACCAAGAATATAGTAAGGATTGTACCCTGGTCGCCACGGATGAAGAGGCCGAGCGGGCTCGGTTCAACTGTTGCCAGGTACCTCCACCACTCAGCTCGCAGCACACACACAGTGTCCACTATGTAAAAATCAGGCTAAACTAAACCTTTCTAGAAGTTACTAAAATAATGCTATAAAAACAATGCAACAGTGATCATAAGACATGTGATTGAAAGTTAACAATAGCGACATATATAACATATATTACTAAACCTAGCATCCTTCGCTAGCTGCTTGAGTCAATCCATAATAGCAGGAGTAACAATTATGTATGTTGATTAACTGCGAATAACCCAATCAATAACAGATATCCATTGTAATTTACATCAATACATTACCCCCCCCCCCGTCTTCGTATCGGATCTGCTTACAAGCGACGACGTCACATTTATCCCCCGTCTACGTCTATTAAAGACCGAAACAGGGGAAGGATTTCACCACAACTCTGGCTGTCACCTGACGAGGCGGGTTGTTGTTGTAGTTACAGGCGAAACGTCACGGTACTTGAATTGTAAATGTTGTGGGTTTACTCTCCAACACACCGATGTGCTGAATTAGTCACTAATTGGCATGTTTTGTTTACGTGACAAACTTGGCCAAGATTTACGCGAGCTAACCCAAACAAACAAAAACACCCTCCAATAAGTAAATATTTGTATTAATTCCACGAATGGACCTTGGCCTGGGACTGTGCGGATTGAGAAGTTATGGATGCAGCTTCTGTTTGTCCTGCCATCAGAATGACCAACAAATAAATAAATAATACACACGGATTGGTGACTACAGTACTAGACACCCAGTGCTTTTATATTTAAAAGTGTATGTGCTTTGTGGTTGCTTTATTGCGCATGTTGTTCATAGTGTGTAACACTTGTTTGAACGCAGGTGATGGGGTTGTCCATGTTGGGTGTCATTACAGGCAAAAACAAGCAGCAGTACGAAGACCAGGACGCCGTGGCCGACCATGAGGACGGAAATTGGCCTCGCCTGGTCACAACGTACGACAGCAGTACAGGTTTCCCTCCACACATGCACACACCTACGAGTTTCCCACTACAGAGACGAAGATCCCCCATATAGCCTTAACAGACTGTTGTGGCAAGTGCTGTTCGCAAGCACCAATGAAGGTCGGCATGGTATACCAGGGGGTAGGTGGCCAACACCACACCCGGCCGCCTTTGTCTCCCAAGTGGTGACGTATACACACACCGCTCCAGGTATTCATTTGAGATTGAATCGACCCAGGACCAGTTCAGATAAATAATCGTTATTGGTGTTGGCCATGAGCGGGACTCCAACTCGCATGTTTGCGGGGTTCGGAGCGTAGCGTACTATCACTGCGTCACTGCTACCCTCACATAACGCACACAGAAACAACACACAGGGACCCACACGCACGGACACACAGGGGCCTGCTCAACATTGAAATGTGCAGCCCTTGTGTGGCGGCCTGCATTGAATTGGGCGTTCATCTCGTCACCCATACAAAAGGTCTCGACACAATCAATGGCAGTCCCCCTTGCCCTGCCTGGCACGCACATCGGGCCAGTCACCCCACGCACAGCGCACACAACGTGCGCGTCGCGTATGCCAAATCAAGAGTTGTCCCCGAGTGTCCGACAAATTGGACCGACTATCCCGGGTCCCGCGCTTCGGGGGAGGCCCCACGTGTAGACATCAGTGTCACATGTAATGCTTCCGGTTTAGTTTGAAGGCATCGGGGGGGGGGCCCACGCACCCCCTATGGACGGCCCTGGTCAAAGCACACGGCAGCGCGGAGCACGCGCGTCACACGCACGGGCCACGTGCGTCACGGGTACGTGACATCTACAAGGCAAGCACCTGCATCGCGTGGTCATCACTTGTAAGGCATGCCCTTTGTGCATGGGACGTGCGTAGTGTGTGCAACACGTGGCACATGTATGTCACACATGCACATCGCAATGTGATGTCATGTGTACGTGGACATTTGAATCGCATGTAGCTGTCTGGTGGGCAGGACGGATCTACGCGTGGGCAAGTAAGGGGGTGGCTGAGTAAGACTGATACGGAGACACGTCAAGCCACACACTCACCACACACTCACCGGCACACTCACACACACCACATTCACCGCACACTCACTTACCGGCACACTCGCACACTGGCACTCACTGCACACTCACACACCGCACACTCACCACGCACTCACTTACTGGCACACTGGCTGCACACTCACACACCGCTCTCACCACGCACTCACTTACCGGCACACTGACTGCACATTGACACACACTCACCGCACATTCACCGCACACTCACCACGCACTCACTTACCGGCACACTGACTCACTTTCACACACACCGAACACTCACCACGCACTCACTTACCGGCACTCTGACTGCACATTCACCCACACTCACCGCACACTCACCGCACGCTCACCACGCACTCACTTACCGGCACTCTGACTGCACATTCACACACCCTCACTGCACACTCACCACGCACTCACTTACCGGCACACTGACTGCACTTTCACACACACCGCACTCACACCGCATTCACACACACTCACACACACACCGCACTCATTCACTCACACACACTCACTCACACACACTCACACACATTTACACACACTCACCGCACACTCACACACACTCACTTACACACACCGCACACACTCACACTCACCGGCACACTCGTGTGCAAGCACACTAGTGAGCTTCCACAAAATGTTCTGCACATTAGTGAGGCCACACACCAAAGAGCACACACCAGCAGGTTTACACATCAGTGAGCTTACACACTAGTGTGCACACACACAGTCGTAAGCTTACAGATTAGATAGCTTACACACCAGCTCACCAGTGAGGTGAGCTACACACTGGTGAGTTAACACACCCACCTGTTTGCGTGCGCAAAGCTCTTAACCCTAAAACTAATATATCCCAAATGTCATGGCTAAAGTTCTTTTACATATGCACGTGCATACACACGCACGTGCATACACGCATGCGCATATGAAGGCATGCATGCACACATACGTGTACACAAACACACATGCACGCACATGTTTAAACATATACAATTCCATGGCGTTGGACTTGAGACTCCCAGAAGTGGAATCAGGACTCCTGAGTGTGCGATATAGCTTAGTGGGCCTTACTTGGTAAAATTGAAATAATTAATTTAGTTTCAGGATGTAGGGTTCTGAAGATATTTCATCTTTCAGTCCTTTCTGACCGTTTGAGTGTGGGTGAGTGAGTGACAACTACTTATGCATTTTTTTTTAATTACAAATACAAGCATTTCCAGCTATTGACATGAAATGTATTAACTCTGGAAGATGATGGTGATACAGGTGGTGGGTAGCGGTAGTGTAGCGTTTAGCACGCTGCGCTATGAACCCGGCGACCCGAGTTAAATTCTCGCTCATGCCCAACGCAGGTAACGACTCTCTGAACCGGTCATGGGCCTCCCCTAGGTCGACTCAGCCTCAAATGAGTACCTGGTGTGGTGTAAACATCACTACTGGGGAGACAAAGGCGGCCGGGCGTGGTGTTGGCCACCCACCCCTCTTGTGCCATGCTGGCCTTCACAGGTACTCGCTAACAGCACTTGCCCCAACAGTCTATTCGGGCTATAAGGGGGTCTTTGCTTTGGTGGTGATGATACAGATGGTGATTGATTATACAGATGGTTAGGATGATGATAATGATACATTTGGTGATGATGGTGGTGATGATGGGACTGTAAGAGTGGTCCTTGAAGATATTTACTGTGTAATATTAAGACACACTAATATAAAATGTAATCATTAAAGCACAATATATAACATTTGTAATTTCTGTTGAAAGCATGTGCTTATAATGGTCACATGTATTTGTACGTGGTTGTGCATGAATGCACGTGTTTTTTATTTTGTATTAGGTGCTTGACGACAGCACTTGGCCCAACATTCTATATTGGTTGTACAGCAAATCTTTGTGTTTTGATTTGCGAATGTTCCATTCACGAAATTTAGTGAAAACGAAATTGACAAATTAAGGATACTTTTCGACTTACGAAATAGAATTTCAGCGGAAACAATATATCACATGGCACGCGCCATGAGATCATCAAGCAAGAAGCTGTCATCCATCCACGACAGTGTCACGGTATCCCCATAGTGCAAAAGTAACGCCTCGTCACCTCTCCAGTCACTCCAACATGCAGATCTTTTGGTGAGTTCCTTGAAGATGTTAATTATTTTTGTCTTAAATTGATTGTTATTCAACCGTTATAATATTTGTTCTTAATAATTTTTTGTATTGTGAAATATTGGTGTATATTTTGGGTTTAGGAGCATAGCAGAAATGACTGTCTGAAACACATCGCAAGTTTTTCGTATTCAATTAATGGGAAAGGCCATTCCGATTTACGATATTTTGTTTTGCGTGTGTTTTCAGAAGAACGCATTCCTTTCGTAAATAGAGGCATACATGTACAGGAATCCATTGCCAACCACGAATTTACCAACCACGAGATTTTAGTAAACACGGATTGACTACTGGACACCTGTTTACTAACCACGAGCATCTCGCTTTGAGTATTCGCGAGTTGCGCCGAGTCGTGAAATCAAAACAACACGATGTACCTTATGGGGGGGGGGGGTTCTTGTATTTGTTCTTGTATTTGTACGAGCTGTTGTTTGTTTATGTTACCGATGTTTACGGGGAGCGTTAGTGCAGCGGGTTAGCGAGGTGTACTATGAAGCCATAAATCCTGGTATAATTCCTGCTCATGGCCAACACCAGTGGCAATTATCTGAACCATTCCTGGACCTACCCTCGGCCCCAAATGAGTACTTGGTGCATTGTGAAAACATCAGCACTGGCAGAGACAAACCCCATATGCTGTGCTGGCCTGCATAAGTGATCATAACGGCACTTACCCAACAGTCTGTTACATGGGGGGATCTTAGTCTTGGCGTGTATGTGAGAGTTTGTGGACTTTGCATGTTCTTCTCCTGTTGTGCACGCGTTTTCTCAGGGTTCCTAGCTTTCAAAAAAGAACAACCAATTCTAACAGTGAGATTTTACTTGCAAATTACTTAAACAGGGATTACACACCGTGGCAACATCGCCCCCTTCTGTGAAAGCTGGACAGGACCCTCCTGCAAAAGAGTGAGACTTCCCTGAATAAACAAATGTAGCACGGTAATCTTTGAAATAATAAAATAAACTATTCACCCCTAGAGTGGACAAGGTAGCGAGGGTGATTCTAGCAAGCGAGTGAGCTGTACTCGGACGGAACGGACGACGGCTCCCAGCCGACCTCTTCGCCTTTGTGGATCTTGTCATCGTTGGAGGCCGGTCTCAGCTCTGCGAGGATCGCCTCAAACGTGGGGCGCTCTAACGGCGGGTGGCTCCAGCAGTGGTGCATCACCTTGCGGCTGTGGGGCGAGGGGAGGGTGCGGTGAGGGTGTGAGGAAGGCGAATCGCGCACAAGCTCGGACTGTGCTTTCACCTCTTCCAGTGCGCGTTCGTTCTCAGAATGGTTGAATGAGTGCCGATGATGTTAATGACGTCACAGAGGGGGATGAAGGGGGTCAGGTGGCGAGGGGGGTGAGGGGGGGGTGAGTAGGGAGAGGGTCATGAAGGCATAAAATATCTACAGTATAGATTCACACAGCGGCGTCTAAATGCCACTGCATCTCCATACGTAGTGCAGAAACACTGGTCATGTTTATCTTGTAGAGAGAGAAGCAGTCTGTGGGTCTCTACAATGAGGGAAAAAGTATTTGATCCCCTGCTGATTTTGTACGTTTGCCCACTGACAAAGAAATGATCAGTCTATCATTTTAATGGTAGGTTTATTTGAACAGTGAGAGACAGAATAACAACAAAATCCAGAAAAACGCATGTCAAAAATGTTATAAATTGAGTTGCATTTTAATCAGGGAAATAAGTATTTGACCCCTCTGCAAAACATGACTTAGTACTTGGTGGCAAAACCCTTGTTGGCAATCACAGAGGTCAGACGTTTCTTGTAGTTGGCCACCAGGTTTGCACACATCTCAGGAGGGATTTTGTCCCACTCCTCTTTGCAGATCTTCTCCAAGTCATTAAGGTTTCGAGGCTGACGTTTGGCAACGCGAACCTTCAGCTCCCTCCACAGATTTTCTATGGGATTAAGGTCTGGAGACTGGCTAGGCCACTCCAGGACCTTAATGTGTTTCTTCTTGAGCCACTACTTTGTTGCCTTGGCCGTGTGTTTTTGGTTATTGTCATGCTGGAATACCCATCCACGACCCATTTTCAATGCCCTGGCTGAGGGAAGGAGGTTGTCACCCAAGATTTGATGGTACATGGCCCCGTCCATCGTCCCTTTGATGCGGTGAAGTTGTCCTGTCCCCTTAGCAGAAAAACACCCCCAAAGCATAATGTTTCCACCTCCATGCTTGACGGTGGGAATTGTGTTCTTGGGGTCATAGGCAGCATTCTTCCTCCTCCAAACACAGCGAGTTGAGTTGATGCCATAGAGCTCCATTTTGGTCTCATCTGACCACAACACTTTCACCCAATTGTCCTCTGAATCATGCAGATGTTCATTGGCAGGGAAAAAAGTATTTGATCCCCTGCTGATTTTGTACTTTTGCCCACTGACAAAGAAATTATGAGTTTATATTTTTAATGGTAGGTTTATTTGAACAGTGACAGACAGAATAACAACAACAAAAAATCCAAAAAAATGCATGTCAAAAATGTTATAAATTGATTAGCATTTTAATGAGGGAAATAAGTATTTGACCCCCTCTCAATCAGAAATATTTCTGGCTCCCAGGTGTCTTTTATACAGGTAACGAGCCGAGGTTAGGAGCACACTCTTGAAGGGAGTGCTCCTAATCTCAGCTTGTTACCTGTATAAAAGACACCTGTCCACAGAAGCAATCAATCAATCAGATTCCAAACTCTCCACCATGGCCAAGACCAAAGAGCTCTCCAAGGATGTCGGACAAGATTGTAGACCTACACAAGGCTGGAATGGGCTACAAGACCATTGCCAAGCAGCTTGGTGAGAAGGTGACA
Source organism: Petromyzon marinus (assembly GCF_048934315.1). Taxonomy (NCBI): domain Eukaryota; kingdom Metazoa; phylum Chordata; class Hyperoartia; order Petromyzontiformes; family Petromyzontidae; genus Petromyzon; species Petromyzon marinus. The sequence goes on from NC_133721.1 coordinate 2,741,501, forward strand.
ACAGTTGGTGCGATTATTCGCAAATGGAAGAAACACAAAAGAACTGTCAATCTCCCTTGGCCTGGGGCTCCATGCAAGATCTCACCTCGTGGAGTTGCAATGATCATGAGAACGGTGAGGAATCAGCCCAGAACTACACGGGAGGATCTTGTCAATGATCTCAAGGCAGCTGGGACCATAGTCACCAAGAAAACAATTGAGATTAGGAGCACTCCCTTTAAGAGTGTGCTCCTAATCTCAGCTCGTTACCTGTATCAAAGACATCTGGGAGCCAGAAATCTTTCTGATTGAGAGGGGGTCAAATACTTATTTCCCTCATTAAAATGCAAATCAATTTAATAACATTTTTGACATGCGTTTTTCTGGATTTTTTTGTTGTTATTCTGTCTCTCACTGTTCAAATAAACCTACCATTAAAATTATAGACTGATCATTTCTTTGTCAGTGGGCAAACGTACAAAATCAGCAGGGGATCGAATACTTTTTTCCCTCATTGTATGTGAGGAGTCTGTGGGTCGCAACAGCACGTACGGCTGGAAGTAGGACATTCCAGACTAAGAGGGTTCATAATGGCCTTGTCAACGAGACTGAACCAGCCAGCACAACTCACTGCCAATAACACATCACGTAATTCACCCTTAAGCAATTGTTCAATCAATTAATTGAATCACTACAATTAAAATCAAAGAATATCCCAGAACAAACACTTCGCACTCTCCTCCGTCAGCCACCTGCATCCACAATAGAAACGCATCAGTCCAGCAGTGGATAAAACCTGGTGTGGGAGGTATGGGGGGGGCGGCTTACACTTGCGGTGGACAGCAGGGGGGTGGCTGCATGCAGTAGCCATCGCAGATCAAGCGGTAGAACTTGTCATCGACTGCCATGCGCCAGGGTAAGGGGCCTCTCCTACACCCACACACATCACACACCGAGCGGCACACACGTCACACCAAGGAGCACGCACATCACACACCGAGCAGGTTGCACAGGGCTCCTTTATCAAGACAAACGTGGAGCAGATTACAACTACAACTCTACGCCTGTCACAATGCCCCCCTCTCCCCCCCCCCCAGTTTATGGGGGGGCGCGGGCCTCACTCCCCCCTTCGCGTCAGCCCCTACTAATAAATGGTCCGGTTGCATTGTGAATGCACCACTCGAATGACGTGCAGTCCCGTGGCGCACTGTAACGGGCTCGTGATTTACTCACTAAAATTCAACGTAAAAAAATAAAAACGATCCCAAGACATTTAAAATAAAGTATGGCCATCGTGTGTCAGCATCACAGGCGAAAATTGGCATGTAAAAATAAACTTCACTGCGACTCACTCAATTGGGATTGCTCGCAGCAAACAGCACTTGACCTGCTTACAGGTTAGGTGCTGAATAACCGTGTGTCACACAGAGAACAGTTGCCACTGAGGGTGCCCTTTTCAAATGCTTGAGATGTGATTATCGCGTGTAAATGTGCACACTAAAATAACGAAAAAATTCTAAGCGAACTATTATCGTTTCAGGTGGCAGGGTGGTGCAGCGGTGATCTTTGACCCTTGCAACAAGAAGGGCCTTGGTTAATTATCCGACTGGCACTTTGCGGAGTTTTCTATGTTCTCCCCTTTGTTCTCTATGGGTTATCCAGTTTGCTCACATAGCTAGAAAACACACAATCACAATGTAACTGGGTATTGGCCAAGCATCCCAATGCTAAAGTTACCTGGAAATTACTTCATTGGGATGACACTCGGCAGCAGAGCCGGATGATGGCATTGCTGGGGCCCTATGCCATTGTTAAGCTTAAGAGGCCCCTTCTATGAATGCCTGTATATTTTTGTCAGCAGAATGAAAATAACTGCTTTGGAGAGTCTTTTTTTCTCACCGATCTTAATTTTTTTAAACAATTATGTTAAAACTCGAAACATCGTGTCCATTTCTTGTTTCGTATTTAGAGACCCCCCCCTCTCTTAATGCGAGGCCCTAAGCTGTAAGTGTAGCCGGTGTGAGCTCGCCTGTGATGAATCACACGTATAATTGTGCACTCTTATTTTCTATGGGTGGCCAGGAGAATTTATTATTATTTAAGTGAATGCAATGGTGATCAGGGGATTGGATCCAGAGCCCCACGTACACAGTAGAGTACAAGGGAACGCCCACAATACAGATTTGAGCTGACCTCCGGATTGAGAAATTGACTGGCGGTGTTGTGACGTACAGGGTGTTTCTGATCGCTATTGCGACCGTCCTGTCCCGACGGGAGGAGAGAGGACAGGGTGGACCGGCTGCATGAGCTTACTCTCCGGCACTGCACAGCACAACATCGCCTCCCTACTGCAAAAATACTCGGCAGGACCCTCCTTAAAATAAAAAGTCTTCGGAATCAGTGAGGCCTGTCCTTGGGAGGACAGGCGTAGTCTTGGTCGTCACAAGCGAACATTTATTTCTCCACATTAATTTGTATCCCCGGGTTACCATCAGGGCTGGGCGCTGCAAGCTTAGCTTCTGAGATCTGATGAGACTGGTAGCCGTTTTGTAAAAGGTAATTTCGGCATCTGGAGCCCAAGCATGCAACAACTCTATGCAACTTCTTGGTTCTTTTGGTAAAGTCACGTAGAATGGAAATAAAATAATAAAAATAAAACATAATAAAAAATTAAATTCTCACGACGTTTCGGCCACAACACAAGTAGCCTTCTTCAGGTGAAGGAACAGAACTCTAGGATGACAGCGCTTCAATAACTGCTGCTAAGATTCGCAGCGTCTTTTAAGCTAGGTGGGAGAGGTAAAGCGCCTTGACAAAGGAGTTTACATATCAAACAGGATAATTTAGCATTGAAATAGCTGTGTTAAAGTGTTGGATCAGCAGGGTGTTAAAGTCAGAAATTAGCATGTAACTGGGAGATTAGCATGATGTTAATGTGAGCGATTAGCATGCGACTGGTCACGGAAATAGCTATGTTAAGTCAAAGTTTCCATCTCAACAGAGGCATTTAGTATATGGACGCTAAAGGACTGCAACTACCCAACTATTATACAATTAACCGATGTGAAAAAAACTAAGTATAAACAACATCAATATAATAAATGTACTCAATATGTTCTTCAATACGTTGAGCTATAAACATAAAGTAACTGAGTATACACTACACTATATAATGAATACCATATAGTAAACTAATTAATAAAACTAAAATATAAACTACATCAATGTTATCAATAAACTCTATATACTCTCCAATCAGCTGAGCTACTAACAATAAGTCATTATACATTACAATGCCCTATGGCGAAAAAATGGGTGGTGGTTTTTTCCTTCTTTCCAACGTTAGCACCACGGAGAGCGACGAGCCTCGTTCAGACGGACGAGTCCATCCATGCTCGGAACGGAGGAGGGGGGAGAAACAGCCACGATGTGCTGCTCTGTCCTGTGTTGCGTTACAACCATGCCATAAACTAGACTACTATACATTGTAACGTTATACCTTCCAATATAAACTACATTGTATAATATCGTATACGCAGCCCAATGTAAGCTCTAACATTATGCATTATATTGATATGTCTTCAACTAAACTTTTTCCTACATTACACTACTATACACCGTAATATACACTACCATAGACAAACCCACCCTTGAATTACACAATGCGTTACTTTACACTACCCTATACTTTAGACTGTAAAATGTTAGACTTGTAATATTACACTATGTATTATTCTACCAACCCTACTGTATACCACACTGCTGTATATTCACAATACAATTACGATACTATATATTGCCTTATGAATTATGTTAAACATTACAGTGTTATACTATTTATTATATAACATGCTATAAACCATACCATTGACCGTCGTGTGAAGAGGCAGTGCCAGCGAATGGACTGCAGTCTGAATGTCACCATAAAATACAATCAATTAAAAACTGAAATTGTTTATAACGTCTTTCCAATGAAATTTTGATTTAAAGCTTTCGTGACTGCAGTAATTCATATGCTTAGTTCTTTCGGTAAAGTCACGTTGAAGGGAAACAACAAAATAATAAAATATATAAAACAATAAAAATTCTAACGACGTTTCGACCATAACACAAACCAATTCCTCGACCACATCAATTCCATACACCCAGCCATCAGATTCACCATGGAGGTCGAAAAAGATGGCAAGCTACCCTTTTTGGATGTCCTAATTAAAAGGAGACCTGATGGTTCAATGAGCCACTCTGTTGACAGGAAAGCTACGCATACGAATGCTTACTTAAAACCGGATTCCCACCACCATTCATGCCAGAAGAACTCCCTCATCAAGACTCTATACCATAGAGCCCAATGCATTTCCGACCAGGAACACATTGCCAGTGAACTTAAGCACGTACACCAAGCTCTCAAGGCTAATGGTTACTCCGACTACACAATCCGCAAAGCCATCACTCCAGCCATGAAGAAGGATCCTCTTGAGCCATTCAAAACCATCACCTTACCCTACATTGCGGGGGTCACAAAAAAGATCTCCAAAATCCTGAATAAACACAAGATCCAGGTCCGATTCAACACAGTACATAAAATCCGTGATCTGGTTCCGTCTGTAAAAGATGTGGTTCCAGACATACAGTACCCGGGCGTCTACAAACTAAGTTGCCTCTGTGGTAGCAGTTACATTGGAGAAACCAAACGACATATCTGGGACCGCATCCGTGAACATAAAGCAGACTTGAAACACGGTAGGACGAGCACCTCAGCCGTGGCAGATCACTTATAATTCAGTGGGCTCACATGACATTGACTTCTCCAAGACGGACGTTCTCTGCAAGCCATCCGGCTACCATGAGAGATTCGTTCATGAGGCCATCCACATATACAAACACAGAAACAATTTCAACCGAGAAGATGGATTCTGGCTTAGTAACCATTGGAAAGACGTTATAAACCATTTTGGTACTTAATTGATTGTATTTTATGGTGACTTTCAGATCGCAGTCCATTCGCTGCCACTGCCTCTTAATACCTTTCACACGACGGTCAATGGTATGGTTTATAGCAGGGGTGTCCAAACTTTTTTTCCCGAGGGCCACATACAGAAAAATATACGAAGGATTGGGCCACTCACTAGACGTGAGGTATACTGCCTCACTTCTCATGCACTAATATTGTAAAAATCAATCAAATGCAGGTAAATTACGTTTGATTATTGAACATGTTTGAAGAAAAAAAGCCTCCATCATAGCTCTTCATTAGTAGATATTAATTTTATTTTTTACAAAAAGGTTGGCAGGTAATTCTCTCAGTGACAGCCTCAGATTGGTTCTTAGGGTGCTGATCCCCCTTCATTGTCCATATGAAGGGAGAGACAAGAAGACAAATAGGGGATGTGGATATTTCAACCTTATTACACAAATAAATTATTGGGCTTGTTAACACATCAACTAACGTTTGTTAAAACAATTGTCATCAACTTTAATTGACTGAATTTATGAAGTAATTGGGCTTATTAACAAATGAAAACGGTGTGTATATTTTTAACTCACCTGTAATGGGAATAATGTTACGCTCAGTGGGAACAGTGATGCTGCACTTTGGTCTGAAGGATAGCTGGCAGGTCAGGAGTAAGTTTGGTGGTTGAGATGCGAAGGACGTCACGGAGATGGCTGTCGGTCGTTCTGGTTCTCAGCCTGCTTTTGTTCAGCGTTAACAGAGAGAATGTCTGCTCACTTATGTATGTTGAGCCGAACAGACTCATCATTCGTTTTGCATGGCGTCTCGTCGGAGGAAACTTGGCCTTTTCCAAACTCCGGTAGAAGTCAGGTAGGGAGAGAAGCTGATGCTGATTCTTCAGAGAATCATCACACTGAATTTCGATCAGTTCTAATTGCAGACTCTCCTCCACTTCTTTTGCATCCATTGAAAACGGAGCCGCAAACAGTGTGATTTCCTTCTCAATGACAGAAAAATCTTGGAAGCGCTGACTGAATTCTGTCATGAGAGATGTGATCACAGACACATATTCTCCCATTTTTGCAGAGAGCTTGGCATTTGGAAATGCGCATTGATTTCGGTCAGCGTGGGGAAGTGCGCTACATTGAAGTTGCGCAGTTGTGACTCGAAGAGACGGAGCTTCGCACGGAATGCTTTCATGTGCACATACAGCTGTGGTACCAGCTGCTCTTTGCCTTGTAGTCTCGTGAGATCAACTAAAAAAGCCAGGCCTGCCAACCATAAAGGGTCACTGATCTCATGGAGAGGTCTGCCCTTTTCTTTCAAAAACTTGTCGATATTTGATCTCAGGGAATAACACCACTGCAGCACGGAGCCGCGACTGAGCCAGCGCACTTGGGAATGGTAGAGTAGGTCCCCGTATTCAGCATCGACATCAGAGAGGAACGCTTGCAATTCTCTGTGGTAAAGCCCTCGGGCCATAATTTTTTGACATTTTTCACAACTGTGTTCATCACATCGCCAAGCTGGATTATCTTGGCACAGAGGGCTTCTTGGTAGATGATACAGTGCATTTTAACAGTCTCACCTCCGCTCTCCTGCACCTTGGCACTCACCATAGAAGCCATTCCTTTGCGCTCGCCTGTCATTGCTGGAGCCCCATCCATTGTAATTCCACACAGCTTGTCCCATTTAAGTCCAGCCTGGTTAATTGAATCTGACACAGCTTCAAAACATATCCTTCCCAGTTGTTGTCCCCTTTAGACTCCGAAGATCAAGCAGTTCCTCCGTAATGCAAAAATTCTCATCAACTCCCCGCAAAAAAATTAACAGCCGTGCAGTGTCCGTGGCATCTGTGCTCTCATCACATGCAATCGAATAAAAATCGAAAGCACAAGCTTTATCTGACACTTGCTGTTTTAAGTTAGCCGACAAGTCTTCAATTCGCCGCACAACCTTATTTCTGGACATACTAACATCGTTAAAATCCTGCATTTTCTCCAGGCACATTCCCACGACTTTAGTGAGGCACTGTTTGATGAAGTCACCGTCTGAGAAAGGTTTCCCGTGTAGGGCAATGAGTTGAGCTACTTCATTGCTGGCTATTGTTGCATTTTCTTGAGCTTTGTTAGCACGGAAAAAAAAACCCTGCTGCTGCGTTAGCAGGCTAGCTTGCCATTTGCTTTACCTTCTCTCTCCGCTCGGCGCCAGTGTAGGACGTGAAGGTCTGATGTTTCGTTTCATAATGCCGTCGTACATTGTACTCTTTCATCACGGCAACACTCTCATTACAAATCAAACAAACACACTTCCCCTTGGTTTCTATGAAAAAACATTCATTTTTCCACCGAGTCTGAAATTTTCTGCACTCGCTTGCAATCTTGCGTCTCTTCGGTTCCGGCATTTCTGGTGACCCTGAGCAAATGTTTTCTTCGATTGCTTGCTTTGTGGAGACGCTGCCTTGTTCAAGACAATAGCGCCATCTAGTGTTTAAATTAAGAAATGCAATACAGTGGGCCATAGTCCATTATATTTTTAAACTTTGATACGGGCCCATTAAAAATGGATGGCGGGCCGCAGTTGGCCCGCGGGCCGTAGTTTGGACACCCCTGGTTTATAGCATGTTATATAATAATAAATAGTATACCATTGTAATGTTTAACATAATTCATAAGGCAATATATAGTATTGTAATTTTATAGTGAATATACAGCTGTGTGGTATACAGTAGGGTTGGTAGAATAATACATAGTGTAATATTACAAGTCTAATATTTTACAGTCTAAAGTATAGGGTAGTCTAAAGTAACGCATTGTGTAATTCAAGGGTGGGTTTGTCTATGGTAGTGTATATTACGGTGCATAGTTGTGTAATGTAGGAAAAAGTTTATTTGGAGACATATCAATATAATGCATAATGTTAGAGCTTACATTGGGCTGTGTATACGGTATTATACAATGTAGTTTAGATTGGAAGGTATAACATTACAATGTATAGTAGTCTAGTTTATGGCATGGTTGTAATGCAACACAGGACAGAGCAGCACATCGTGGCTGTTTCTCCCCCCTCCTCCATTCCGAGCATGGATGGACTCGTCCGTCTGAACGAGGCTCGTCGCTCTCCTTGGTGCTAACGTTGGAAAGAAGGAAAAAACCGCCACCCATTTTTTTCGCCATATGGCATTGTAATGTATAACGACTTATTGTTAATAGCTCAGCTGATGGAGAGCATATAGAGTTTATTGATAACATTGATGTAGTTTGTATTTTAGTTTTTAGTAGTTTACTATATGGTATTCATTAGATAGTGTAGTGTATTCCCAGTTACTTTATGTTTATAGCTCAATTTATTGAAGAATATATTGAGTACATTTATTATATTGATGAAGTTTCTACTTAGTTTTTTTCACATCGGTTTATTGTATGATAGTTGGGTAGTTGCAGTCCTTTAGCGTCCATATACTAAATGCCTCTGTTGAGATGGAAACTTTGACTTTAAAATAGCTATTTCCGTGACCAGTCACATGCTAATCCCTCACATTAACATCATGCTAATCTCCCAGTTACATGCTAATTTCTGACTTTAACACCCTGCTGATCCAACACTTTAACGCAGCTATTTAAATGCTAAATTATCCTGTTTGATATGTAAACTCCTTTGTCAAGGCACTTTACCTCTCCCACCTAGTTTAAACGACACTGCGAATCTTAGCAGCAGTCATTGAAGTGCTGTCGTCCCGACAGTTCTGTTCCTTCACCTGAAGAAGGCTACTTATGTTGTGGCCGAAACGTCGTGAAAATTTTATTTTTTATTACGTTTTTTTTTCCATTCTACGTTACTTTACCGAAAGAACCAAGAAGATGAATCCCTGCAGTCACGAAAGCTTTAAATCTGAACTTTACGCAATTAAAAATCATAGTGTAAGATAAGACTACAATCGTTGTCTGCTGTGAGGATCTTCTGTACTCAGGGCCCCGAATGTTTGTGGCAAGTGAAAGTTTGTCTCAGCAAAATATAAGATTTCTCACAGTAGCATACCGTACGACCACACGTCGCTCTGCACCTTGTAGAGCCCATGGAACATGCTTTCTGAAGACATCCACTTTACAGGCAGAGGCACCTAATGGACATGACCGCATGGCCACAAGCACAACAACAATACGTTCAGTAAATTCAGTTCAGGCCGATGCATCGCGATTCGTCATACGTTTTTTGCGTCAGGCCATATTCATCTGGCCAAATTAGCGTCATCTAGCCCTCCACTACCCTGAAGGGTTAAATGTGTAGTGACATCACGGGATGGCACTGTGTAGTGCCGGGCCTCGAGAGGCACGGCGTGCGGTGTATTGACATCGCGGATACCACTCTGGTGTGGGTGTAGTACCGGCCCTAGAGGGGCTCGGTCAGCGCTGATTGATCCCGCTGGATGGCATCACGCTTGGCGTGCAGTGCCAACCCAACAGGATAGGGTGTGGGAGTGCCGACCGTAGGAAACGGGTTACTAAATGCCATGGCACTCTGGTTGACCCGAGAGGACACGTGACCGGTTAAGTCTACAAAGGGGCCCCAAGTGGGGGCTAGGGGTGGTCACGTGGTCGGGGTCCAGATCCTGCTACTCGATGATTCTAGAAGGTGGTCGTGGCCAAGGGCGGAGCCAGCCACGCCACAGAGAATATAAGCTGGGTCCCCCAGAGGGACCGGCGTTGTTGTTCATCCTGAAGAAACCTTTGTCTACGTCTACGTTCTACCGAGTCTCCAACACATGGACTGGGACCCGAGCTGTGGTCCCGTTCTGTCGTAGCTAGTCATGTTGTAATTAGTGTAGTTAGCCTGGTGGTCACCACCACAGGTTGTTATTCTGGGCCAGTTACCCCGTGTACCACATGGGGGGGGAGGAGGAAGGGGATTTGTGAAATTGCCCCATATTTTGAACTGTCGGCAGAGCAGGGAGATTGAATCCAATTGCCGACCTCTGGATTGCAAGTCCAGGGTGGGAGAGCCATTGAACCACCGTGTGTGGCAGCACCCCCACTCTTTTTTTCTTAGGGGCTGTGCAAAATAAAATAAAAACATTGAGTACAATTAAAGTGATGGGCCTTCTATCCCGATGATGGTGATGACATTGGCGATACTGATAATGATGCTGATGATGCTAATTAAGGTGAAGGACTCACATTGCCCTTCACCATGTAGTTGGGGTCAGTCTGGACGTCCCGTGCCAGCCCAAAGTCGTAAAATCTTTGCGATGTGTCCATGCGTTACCAGCAATTTCCTCGCAGCCAGGTCGCGGTGGATGCACTAAAAAAAAGAAAAAAATTCCCTGTGTGGCCTTCAACAAACTTGGGGCAACTTCTGTGAAGGTCGGCCACGGTACACAACGGGGTGGGTGCCCAGCAACACGCCCGGCCGCCTTTGTCTCCCCAGTGTAGATGTTTACACACCGCACCAGGTACTCATTTGAGACTGAGTCCACCTGGGGAGGCCCAAGACCGGTTCAGATAATTGTCACTGATGTTGGCCGTGAGCGGGAATCGAACTCTGGCCGTTGGGTTTGTAGCATAGTGAACTAACCACTGAGCGACCACTCGCTACCCAGACAGCCATATTAAGGGCAACAAAGACGTGCACCACAGACACAGTCAAATACAAAGACACAGTTAAACACGCACAGTCACAGAGACACAGTTAAACATACTCTTTGGTTCTTTCGGTAAAGTAACATAGGTATAAAATAAAACAAATCACGACGTTTCGGGCGCTAAACCCTGTTTGTTTGGTATGCTTCTCTCTCTGTGTCCCCTGTTGTATCTGTGTTAGTTCCCCCCTACTTGTGTGTCTGTATATACATCTGGGGTTATGTGTTTCCTCTCGTAAATTTAGCTCTTCTGTACCTAATGATGGCTGCTTGTGTTGCAACCGAAATGTCGTACGCTATTATGTTATTTTATTATTTCTTATTTATACGTGACTTTACCGAAAAAAACAAAGAGTAATTCCTGCAGTCACAAAAGCTTCGAATCAAGTCTGAACCACCTCTATGGGGAGGTATGAGGTTTGTGTCTTTGTGTTGTCTCTGCTTGTGTATCTGCCTTTGTGTCTTGGCTTGGATTTGTGTCTCTGTGCTGTCTCTGCCTGTGTGTGGGCCTTGGTGTTTCCGAGTGTGTGCTGCTGCACCCCCTTTGCTCCATGCATACCTCATGCTAAATTGTCCCATTGTCTCTCAGCCTTACCTTCTCTACCTATTTAAGGCGACTTCACTGTGTGCGTGTCTGTGCTGGTTCACTCTACTTGGATGTCTATGTGTGTGTGCGCGGTCTGTATTTTAAATTTCATACTTAACTTGCAATTTAGCAATCTTTGAAATAGCGTAATCAACCAGACTATGCGTTAATTGTGTTTTGACCGACCGTCTGTGTTGCTTTATATGGTTTCCAAATTTTGCTAAACCCTGTTTGTTTGGTATGCTTCTCTCTCTGTGTCCCCTGTTGTATCTGTGTTAGTTCCCCCCTACTTGTGTGTATGTATATACATCTGGGTTTATGTGTTTCCTCTCTCTCGTAAATTTAGCTCTTCTGTACCTGATGATGGCTGCTTGTGTTGCAACCGAAACGTCGTACGCTATTATGTTATTTTATTATTTCTTATTTATACGTGACTTTACCGAAAAAAAAACAAAGAGTAATTCCTGCAGTCACGAAAGCTTTGAATCAAGTCTGTAGTGCCTCTTGTTAAACAGTGCTTTAGTTAAACAGGAAAATTAATAAATCCAGCAGGCATGACTTGAAAAGTAACAAAATTACATTTTGGGTGGCACTCTAAATCGTCCGGTAAATCGTGTCGCCAATTATAATGTCTGCGTTTATCTGCGCGTGTCTGTGTACCCCCAGTGGAGGAATACGTGCGCAGCTTGGTGGACAACCCTGAGTTGATTGACCGTCTGGCACTGGCCTCGGAGCAGGTGAGACTCCGTATGCGTGCATCAGCTCTGCCCCCCCCCTCATATTTATGGTGCGGGCCTGTACCCTTGTCCGACCCCTCACTTCCGCGTTGCATCCAGCTGCCTCACTGAAGAAAGGGACACTTGCCTTGCGCTGAGTACGACGTTTCGCTGGTTGTAATCGCCAGGGAAACGATATACTCGATTTGTAAGTGTTGTGGGTGTACTCTCCAATACACTGGCGTGCTGCAGTAGTAACTAATTGACACGTTTTGTTTTACGTAGCAAACCTTACTAATTGGCTGTACCGGGTTAACTACACACATTTACGCGCTCTTACCCAATAAACCTTTATTATGGATAATATTGGTCGCAAAAGAATACGTGTTAAACAGCTCCATTTTAGAACGTCTCATCCTCACGAGCAATGGTCAATCAATCAAATAAATCCTAGATTTATGACGTGGCATATTTAGCAAAAAGCAGAGACGGAAGGGTGAAACTCTAGAGGTAGCTCTATGATATCCGCTTTTGTGGAACGTTCTCTAACACGGATGGCCGTACTGCTATGAGATAAATCAGACTGGATCCTTCGTCTCGTTACGTGATGGCGGTTAAAAAATTGTTGTTGACGCGTGCATGTGCCGTGCGTGTGCTGTGTATGTGTGCAGGATGTGGTGGAGTCCCGGGTAATCTTCCCCGAACATCTCCCGCTGTCCCAGCTGCAGCAAGGTGTGCGCTCCGGCCGGTTTGTCCAGGGAACCTTCCTTGCGAGTCGTGAGAATTACCTGGAGGCGACTCTGAGGGTGCGAGGGGACGGTGACAGTGATAAAGAGGTACACGTTTCACAAGCCTGCGTCTGGAAGGAACAATGCTGTTCGATCGTATCTGTGTGAGTTTTAAAAACAAATTTATAATGAAGCAGTGGCATAGCGTTCTTGGCATGAGCAGTAGCTCTTAACCTTTACTGCAAGGCTGCAGTAAAGGTTAAGAGCTACTGGGCTAAAATATTTGTATTTTGAACGTCTTTTGCACCCTACGTAGGTGTCGTAGCCTGGCTCCTGCCCCCCCGGCCTGTGGGTCCTGGTGCAGTTGCACTGCCTGCACACTCGATAGCTACGCCACCACAACTACAGTATATACGTTAATTGTGACTACTTTAATAATAGGGTTTTTCCCTTTTTTTCTGGCAACAAAACTGAAACCGTTTACAAGGAATCATGTGTGCATTAACCACAATACTTGTGGTCAAAATGCAAACAAAAAACACACTATGATAATATATGCATTGTCCTTGAGACTGATTGGTCCACACCAGGGACGGCTTTCTTTTGAGCCTCGACCCAATTGGTGCGAGACCAGAGGACGCCAAAAGGCGTACGCATATATTGCAAATATTATCAGTGTTTTTTTGTTTGCAGTCCAGAAATTGCCCTGCTTGAACATATGTTACTGAAAAACATTGGTTTCAGAAGATTCATGGGCTCATAGTCCTACATTTTAAATTGTTTATTCGTTGTATTAAAACTCTTGTACAGTAAAACCTTGGATTGCGAGCATAATTCGTTCCGGAAACGTGTTTGTAATCCAAAGCACTCGTATATCAAAGCACTCGTATATCAAAGCACTCGTATATCAGTTGTGATCACGTGACGCTCGGCAGTACAAAGCTGCTCGTATTGCAAGACCCTCGCTCGTTTATCAAATTAATATTTATAAAAAAATTTGCTCGTCTTGTAAAACACTCGCAGACCAAGTTACTCGCAATCCAAGGTTTTACTGTATATGCTGCTCTCTAACAGCACTTGGCCCAGCGGTCTGTTAAGGCTATACGGGGGATCTTTTTTGTCTCCGTGCAGGTGTTGATCCAGGGGCTGCAGCATTTAAACCGCGCGATGCACGACGACATCGTGTGCGTGGAGATGTTCCCCGAGGAGCGCTGGGTTGCCCCCTCCTCGCTGGTCCTGCACGATGAGGACGTCGCAGGGGACGTTGCAGAAGAGAATGAGGAGGATGTGGTGAGTGGAGCTTCAACACTGCCAAACCAAAATCAAACCCAGACACCTGCAGTGTGCGTGTCTCTCTCCCCGTGGTCGCATGGATTTTTCTCCAGGTCCTCCGGCTTTTCCCTCCACAGTTACAATCTGACAGGCACTTAGAGTATTTGGCTGCTATCAATTTCAAATGTGATAAGATACTTCACTGAACGATCATTTGTGGCCAGGTCACTTAAAAAGAGCTATATAGCTCTCAGGGTCCTTACCTGATAAAGTTAAAATAGTTTATAGTTTTTAAATAGTTTTAATATAGTTTAAACAAAGAATAACAACAAAGACTCAACCACTTCAAGAGAGACCTTAAACATAATGAACACCGTGTGACCAGACAACAATCCACATTAGAGATGCTGTTAGCTTGATTTTGCATTTATTAAATGACTTTACATTACATTACTTCAAAATCAAGTCAGGAGTGCTAATCATTTCGTACAATTTTTGTATGTACGTAGGGGTTATTTGACCATACTTCGATGCGGGTTGGTGAAGGGGGGGGGGCATAGATCAGGAGCATAGAAGGACAGGACAACAGTTCATTTTGCTGTACTGCGCTCTGCTGCCAGCCATTTTGGCGCAGAGCCTATACCACCTGTTATGCATATCCAGGCTCAACACGGTGGCGCTTCCACGGTCTGAGCTCCTTTTTAATGTTTATTTTAATTAACTTAATTAGAACTCAAGAGATCAGGACACGTATCATTTGCGAGAGTGACCTGGGTCACAGGGTGGCCTCTATATTGAAAACTAATTTCTTTAGAACTGCTTTTTGTATTTAGATTGTAGTCCTTGCCACGCACCTCTTTTTAGCATGGTTGGCTGTGTACGGTGCGAAATAAGTTCTACATGCGTACATACCACAGTGACAAAATGCAAAACATAATAAAGTACAGCAATTAAGTTAATTGAAATTGGCACGAAAACAACCGTGGTTTATGAAAAGTCGACAATATTGCACAAACATAAACAAGTGTTAGATATTAAATCGCATGTAGTGCAAGTTGGCTTGGGCAGATTATTTATAGACTGATCATTGCACAGTTATACTTATAAAAACGTTACGTAAACATTAAACACATAGGGTGACTGATGTGCTAAGCAGGTAAGAGAAAATGTCAATCAGTGAAATTATAAAGAATCGAGAGATTAAGCACCAAATTGTGAATTAGATGGGAGGGTAACCTTTGTTGTAGATAATATTGGTCGCAAAAGCCTACGTGTTTTTTTTTAAACGTGTGGTATCTGATGGGCATGTTCCGGTTGATTCTATCAATCGCCAGAACTGTTTTAACTCATAAATATTTACGGAGGACTCCTCACGGTGATCTTTTGTCATTTTAACAAAGCGTCAGTCTCATTATTGACATTGATGAGACACAGCATGAAACCACATCCGCAGGTTAAGCGCTATTGTTTTGGATTGCTCCTTCCCCTTCAAGCCAAATTGTATTGTGTTATGCAGTGAGTTGGTTAAACAATAGTTATTTCATTATTCCAGTGTGTGAGAGAGACGCTACTGTGGTGAGTGCTCATTTGAGTTTGCGTTGTCATCTCCCGGTGCTATCCCAGCTGCTGCTGCTGTCGTCGCTCTTGCTTAGATTACGCAACACGATGTTTGTCCTTTGTTTTGGTCTCCAGCTTAAAGCCGAAAGTGGGAAGATGCGTCGGCCCACTGGCAAAGTGGTCGGCATCATCAAGCGGAACTCGAGGCCGCTGTGCGGCATGCTCATGCCCAGCCCAATCAAGGAGGTGGGCTGATCTGCATGTGTGTGTGTACGTGTGGGGAGCGGTGATGTAGCGGTTAGCGCGCTGCGCTACGAATCCTGGGACCCGAGTTGGATTATATTTATCGCTCATAACCAATAAACAGCGGCAAATGTCTGAACCTGTCTTGGGCCCTTCCCTAGGTCGACTCGGCCATAAATGAGTCTCTGATGTGGCATGTAAACATCAGCGCTGTGGAGACAAAGGCGGTCGGGCATGGTGCTGGCCGTACCCACCCCGTCGTTTGCCGTACCAGCTTGAATAGGTGTGTACTGACGGCACTCGCCAAAACAGTTTGTTGAATGCCTTACTGGGGGCTCTTTGTGCGTGTTGCAGGCCACCCGCCACCTGTTCACGCCCGCGGACCGCCGCATGCCACGAGTGCGGGTGGAGACAAGACAAGCAGCGTCCCTGCGGGCCCACCGCATCGTGGTGGCCATCGATGGCTGGCTGCGACACTCCCGCTACCCGAACGTTCGACTGCACCGTGACGCCCCGCACGCCGTGACACCTCACCCGTCCGTCCCGTGGTCAGCATCGTCGGGCTCATCCGTCTGTCACTTGACGCGCGGCCACGCGGCTCTGTATGCAATACAGCCGTCGAACCCAAAACACGAACGGTGACACGGTGAATTGGAAGTCAGGGTGGATGAGCTGGCACCACTGTGATTTTTTTGTTTGAAAGCATGGCAAACTCACCTGTGATTCAACCTAGGTTATTAAGGTGTTGTAAGTTGATAGTCTCAGCCCAGTCACCAATAACTGCACCAAAAACGATATTAAATTTGGTCGTGCACTTCGATTGTTTAATTTCCATCTCTGAGAAAACTACTGCTTTTGACTGCCATGTGATGAACATTACTTTGATTGGCAGAGTTGTTGGAAAAGCACTGCCCCCCTACAATTTGGACCGCATTTCACTTCATTGGATCTTAGAAGTAGCTCTGTTATGTCTGCTCCTGTGGGTCGTCCTTGACCACGAAGCGTGGTATAGATTGCTTGTCTTGTGTGATACCATTAACACAATGAGAAAAAAAATTGGTGAAAAGCTATATATATTAAGATGTATTATTTGGGTTGTATCTTTGTTTAAACAGATGCCAGTTAATATTCTACATCATGAACGTTAGGTACAAGGTTGGCATTGTGGTTGTGCTTTTCATACCTATTTGCCACTGCACAACCGAGCGGCACCATGGCTGGCACGGTTTAGTGGGCTGCAGGTTGTTTATCCACTGCAAAAGCGGATTCATGCCATGGACGGTCAATGCTTTGAACAAGTCTAGGCACATGCAGATGACGCTGTGGTGCCACGTCCCCGTGGTGTACCGACTGCCGTCACACAACGTGTCCCTAGCCCCGCCCCTGGCCCTGCTCGGCCCCCGGATAGATTTAGATGCCTTGTGGGGCCAGCATATCACGGTTTGGTTCCGGTTCGACACAGCAAAAAGCCAGTGGGTGACCACAGACACCTCGAGAGCTCTGCACTGTCTGGGTTCCAATGTACCAGTGGAAAAGGGATACCGGTGACGATTGGCCACGTATGTGCATATGCATGTTGAACTTCTTCCGTACCATACGTAGACAACCGTGCTAATCGTCGGTGTGCTTGTGCAGGGCCATTTTGTGCGCTCTCTGGGCGAATGTGGGGATAAGGAGATGGAGACAGAGGTGCTGCTGCTGGAGCACGACGTGCCACACCAGCCCTTCAGCCAGGCCGTACTTGCATGCCTGCTCCCTCCCACGTTCAGCATCACAGCAGAGGTACGCATGAGACGTGTGACGATATGTCAATTCATCGATTGAGTTCAATTCTTACGCCTGCAGTGCGTTGGTGTGTTTGGTCGTGCATATGAGAATCCTTTACTTCAATGTTCTTTATTACAAGGCCCACGGGCCACTGGTGGCCCCTGGGTGGCCTTTGGTGTGGTCCATGACGTGTGGCCCCCGACGTATAGGCCCCCGACAATGGACAAATGCGAAAACACCCCCCATCATCATCATCGTGCTGTCAAACCTCAATAGTTTCAAGATGTTTGGCCTGCGTTGAATATTCTAGATTTAAAGCTTTCGTAGAATACCTTCTGGAGGGCCTCTCTGGAGCTCTCCCTCCAGTCGAGGTCCTTCCGTTGCACTGTCATGAACGAGAAGCCACGGGGCTCTACACCTTTACCGCAGACCGTATATAGAAAAGCCGTCGACCTGAAAGAAAGTCGATGGCTCGGACACATCATCGTAAGAAGAGAGGAAATTCACATCGGAGGAAGGAAGGCGACGGACTTATGGAAGCACCAGGGCGGAGACCCGAGAGGCAGGCCTCGAGAGTTGCGGATCAAAGTGGTGAGCCAGGATGTGGAGGACTCTGCAGTAGCTGTGGAGATGGTCCAGTACAGAAATGAATGGAGCAAGGGGACTACAGACTTTTTTTCTATAACACTGTACTTGCGTTCCTGAAGAACACCGAATGGTGGAAAAATCGCATAATAAATAACATAGGGTAAAGCACAGTCGGCGATAACACGTGAGATGCGTACGCAGGCTTAACAAAGACGTTCAGTTTTTGTAAAACTCTCGTTTGCTTTCACGTGTATTGTATCGGTGCCTTGCTATGTTAGTGCAGTTGAGGTTTCCGGATGGCTGAGAGGTCAGAGCGTTGAGCTTGCACCTCTGAGTTCACAAGTGTAGCGAGATGAACCGGGTTCACAAGTGGTAGTATGTATGTTGAACTTCTTTTGCACCGTACGTAGCCAACTGTGCTAATCGGAGGTGCGAGGTAGGACATGAAAGTAGTGAGTTGATGGTCTCTGTCCAGTCAACAATCACTGCACAAAACACAGGTTCTTTTTTTAGGTAAGATCGTGTAAATATGTAAATGTGTCATTAAACCCACCCCCACCCGACACAGCCAACTAATAAGGGTTGTCACGTAAACAGAACATGCCAATTCGTCACGAGTACAGCACACCGGTGTGTTGTACCAGTGACGAATTGGCCACGTTCTGTTTATGTGGCAACCCTTACTAGTCGGCTGTGGCGGGTGGTGGCGGGATTAACGACACATTTATGTATTTACACAATCTAACCCAAACAAACCTGTATTATGGATGATATTGGTCACGAAAGCCTACGTGTTAAACTCACTGCACGAAAGACCACCAAATTACATTACACTAAATTTGGTTAAATTCCAGCTTTGAGAATTCAAAAAATATCAATTTTACTGTCTTTGGGTGAGCGTAACCCTCAGTGGTCATCGGGAGCCACGTAGACATCTGTTGAGTTCTGGCTTGGGCTTGGATCAGGCGTGGGCATTGTGTAATTGCGAGGACCCCATGGTTCACCCGTGGTGTGTTCATCGTATCCCCGCAGGCGTCTCTGACGTACGCAGAGGCTCAGCTAATGATGGACGACGCTGGGCGGAAGGACCCGGTCACCAGCAGCTTGCGTGGCCTCAACTCCCTGGCCAAGATCCTCAAGCAGAGGCGCATTCAAAACGGGTAACTCATTGTCAAGATCCTCATCCCCTCCACCGCCTCTGGAGCGCTGAGCAGTATTAATGGGTGCACCACATTTAGTCGATCGGCAGGTCGCCTGTGGCGCGGTAAAGTGTGGTTACTCCCGTGTCTTCTAAGACATCCGGCCAGCGTGGAAGAGTAGGCTAAAATACATTGAGAGGGACTGTAAAACGGTGTATCTCTAGAGGGGCCCCCTCTTATGGGAGCCCCCTTCCAGCAGTGGCTTGAGCAAGCAATTGCAAGGCTGCACCTGTAGCTTTTTTTGACCCCATGATGCATGAGGCTTGGGTGAATACCATGCACAAACAAGTGTTACAGGATTCATACTCTTCGTTTTTTTTCAGTAAAGTCACGTAGGTAAAACTATAAAATAAAATAACAACTAAATTAAATCACGACGTTTCGGGCGCAACACAAGCGTCCTTCTTCAGGTGGGACAACCACAGCCAGAAACAATTGCTGAAGTGGGCAAAAAAGGGCTGTTGTAACAAGCGGCTATATAGGTAAGAGAGTGGGGGGGAGCAAGGGGGGAGAGATAGAGAGGGGGGGTGTGGGGTAGGGGAAGTGGGGTGCTGCTAGAGGGATTAAAGGGGCGAGCACGGCAAAATGCCGGGGGGGGGGGGGGGTGGGGAAGTGAGCGGGGCTGGGAGTGAGAGGCTGAAGAAGCTGGAGATGCGGAAATGAAGGCAACAATAAAGAAGTTAAGGTTTTACCTGGTTAATAACATCCTTCTAGATTGGAGTGTTACAGGCTGCTGCGGGGCTACATTGTGGGCAATAGAGGACAATGCAGTGACATAAATTGTTTTACTCTTCTTAATGCTCCCATGTCTGTGCTCCCCCACCTTTGCCAGCGCGTACTGACCACCACGGTTTAGTACGGTAAAACCACCCCACGACCCGCATGACATGGGGCGGCCCTCATCCAGCAGTGGATTGACTTAACGAGCTGTGCATGTTCAACTCAAATATCTGAGTTTGTGAAGTGTCTTATATTAAGATTCTGTGTTGTTTTGGCTGGACATGATAATCGCTCATGTCCCGTCTCCACCCGTAGGGCATTGACTCTGGCATCCCCTGAGGTCCGATTCCACATTGACAGCGAAACCCACGACCCGATCGACCTGCAGACCAAGGAACTCAAGTGAGTCTCGTCAAGAAGACACCTCCCATGACTGCAATCCGACTGTTGTGCAGACCTCTCTATCAGAATCAAAATATATATTTCTACTGGAAGAATCCGATGAGCTATAAAGCTCTTTTTTCACAGATGTCCAGTTGGGGCAGGTCACAACGTTACAACAACAAACAATATAAGCACACGTTAGGATTGCAAAGTATTGGAAAGGTAAACAAATAACTTAAACAAATATACAAATAAAACTAAACTATTTTTATCTTTTTAAAAAATCTTACCTGACCACAAATGATAGCTGAACAAAGTGGCTTATCACGTGGGAAATTTATTATCAGCAAAATAATCTAAGATAAAGATTCTTGACCCTTGTGATTGATGTGTTGTGGTGGCGGAAACTGGTGCGTGTACACAGGGAGACCAACTCGATGGTGGAGGAGTTCATGTTGCTCGCCAACATCTCCGTGGCAGAGCGCATCGTAGACGAATTCCCCGAGTGTGCGCTGCTTCGACGCCACCCGGCGCCTCCGCCTTCCAACTACGACATCTTGGTGAAGGCGGCGAAATCAAAGGTAGAGTTAGAACCCCTTTTAACGACCACCCTTGTTAACTAATCGCTTAACAACGGACCTCCATAGAGCTCAATGTGTACGCTTAACCGACCATTTCCCTGTTAACGACGGGCTGTTGTAGGTACAGTAAATATGAATTAATGCCACGTAGAAGGGAAACAATAAAATAATAATAATATAAAAAATTAAATTCTCACGACGTTTCGACTGCAACACAAGCAATCATCATCAGGTGTGAAAACCACAACAAGAAAATTTGAAAAAAGTGGCAGTTATTTTTAATGTTAGCACCACGGAGAGAGATTTGACAGTTTGTTCAGATGGACGAGTCCATCTATGTTCGGAAAAGAGGAGGGGGGAGACGAAAAATAATGGATGCGGTCTGAAAGCCACCTTGAGCGTGATCAATCAATTAAGACCCGAAATGGTTTATCAAATCTCTCTCCGTGGTGCTAACGTTAAAATAACCGCCACTTTTTTCAAATTTTCTTGTTGTGGTTTTCACACGTGATGATGATTGCTTGTGTTGCAGTCGAAACGTCGTGAGAATTTTATTGTTTTATATTTTTATTATTTTATTGTTTCCCTTCTACGTGAATTTACTGAAAGAACCAAGAATATGAATTCCTGCAGTCACGAAAGCTTTAAATCAAAATGAATTCATGCATTTATTAACAGTGTTTATTTTAATATGATGTGTTTATAATGTTAGTATCTTTATGTATTCATATCCATTGTTTAAATATTATAAAATACGTGTTTTGGGTGAACAAGGGAAACTTTCGATGCTCGTGTTCGTGGAACCAATTACCGTCTTTAAGAGGGGTTCTATCGTCTCTAGATTGCTGTTAACCTTCCTTCAATATCATCCTCCTCGCAAGGAATTCAGAGGTCGCCGGGTGGCTCAAATTTTTGTTTGAGGTCTTTTGGTTTAACCGGGTGAGAACTCAAGAGACCATAATAGTCTCATTTGCAAGGGTCACCTGGGTCACCCTATGACCCAGAGATTACAGCTGGGACCCTGGCTTCAAAATCCAGCAGCCGCATTGAACACACTGTGTTATCAAGTGTAGGGAGTTGAAGGACTCGGCTCGTTTCCCAGCTACTCCACAGAAATAAGCAACAAAAAACCATCACGATAAATGTAGTACTGTATTTAATTTTAGATAAATTCCAGCACTGAAATGTTGAAATATCAGGTCGACTTATTGTGATGAACATTGTGCTCAAAATGGGTGGGAATGTGCTACCCCCTACTGTGAAGCAGAGGTGCCTTGAAACGATGTCAGTATTGGCCTGAGCGAGCAATTGCAGGGCTGCACCTTTTACCTTTATCTTGAGATGTAGCCGTATAGGTTCCACTCGCCCTTAGAGGCAGAACAACTCAAAAGGTGTGACGAACCACAGACAACGCTGGAAGGCAGCCAGGCACTGTGCCAGATGTAGATTAATCCACTTGCTGTACTGCCTTCTCCTGGCAAGCCAGGTTATGGAAACCTGAATGCCCACAGGAAGTGCGCGCATCCTGGCCACGCGCTGCGTGATGCAGGCCATCTACTTCTGCTCCGGCATGGAGCCCGACACCCACCACTACAGGCTCGCCACCGCCATCTACACCCACTTCACGTCGCCCATTCGACGGTGACGTGCTCTGGCGTCAGGCACACGCGTGAAATCGACCTTCGCGATTATTGAGGCGACTATGTTGTTGTCTTGGTGTGGTCTGGGACTGTGTTGCCTTTCCCAAGTTTAGGAATTTATTAATTAATTGATGTACTTATGCAATGTTAATTTGTCATTATGGCACACCTCCGATTAGCACGATTGGCTACGTACTTGTATATCTTTTTTCTATTATTTACTTTTAGTGATTTGTTTACCTTTCCTATTCTTAGCACTCCTATCATCTACCTACTGGACATCTGTCAAAAAGAGCTTTTATCGCGAATCGGATTTCTCCAGGATAAAGATTCAGATTTTGACTTATTTTTCTAAAAGGTCCTTTAAACGGGAAGTTTGGCCAATTCCTTAAATGGTTGTTTGGCTTGTGTTGGAGAAAAACTAGAGGATTCGGAGAACACCGACGCCTACAAGGAGGGTGACAGTGTTCCACGTGCAGAATCAAGAATCCATTGCCGTGTTGCAGCGGCGGCCAAAAGTGAATTGCAATTCTGCCATGGATCGCTAACGATTTTGTTGTGGATCTTAAATAAGAACACAGATATGAGCAGGCAGCAATTTGCGTTACATCTGATGACAAATAAAAAGTCCTCAACAAAGAATTAAATTCATACATTAACAAAGATAATTTCCACCAGCAGATGGTGCTAGAACGTGGTATGGCCAGAGTACAGTATTCTATCAGGGTTAAATCCATCTGAGTCATTGTTTGCGTAGCTTTCTGGTGGATCGTGAAACCCGCTGAGATCCAACAGAATGAATCGCGGTGCTTGGTGGATTAATACCGCTGCTCCGTTGGCATCTCGTGGCCATACCGCAGCCTGTATCTACTGTAAATTTAATCTTCATATTAAATAGAGGCTACAACAAATGTGAATATTGTTGTTGTTGTCTCCCTGTACCGTTACAGATACTCGGATGTGATTGTGCACCGGCTGCTGGCCGTGTGCGTGGGCGCCGACCCCACGTACCCGGCGCTCACCGACAAGCAGAAGCAGCAGCAGCTCTGCAACAACCTCAACTACCGCCACAAGATGGCGCAGTACGCCCAACGCTCGTCTGTAGCTTTCCACACGCAGGTGGGAGGCGGAAGTGTGGGCCACGTGGAGCTTGCACGGCGTGTGCTTAGGCACCTGATAATGAGTCCATTCGTCTCTTGAAAACCATTTTTAAGGTCACGAAAGCAGGCATCGTATTGTGCGTGTAGTAAGAATCAATTGTTTTCTATTCACACGCTTACGTCTGGTGGTGCCGTGGCTGTACTGGTTGGCTACACTTGACATTGCTTTTCAGCATTCTTCTGTGTTTGCTGAAAAACCTCGTCACTTGGCACATTTGCCCATGATGTGACAACTTTATTTGATTGGCTCTGTCAGGTGATGGAGGATTATAGTCAATACAATTGACATTGTACCTTCACGATTGAACTCAAAATAATCCCCATGACATGATGCCAATAGCACAACTGGAATAAATTAGCGGGGGGATGCGGAAAATTACCTTAAATTTTGTTAAGTAATTATGGGCTTGGTAAGTGATGCGCGTGTGTCTGCTCTTGGCCACGTAGCGGTGATTAACGGCTGTTGTTGTTGTGGTCTCAGTTGTTCTTCAAGAGCAAGGGAGTGGTGAGCGAAGAGGGCTTCGTGCTGTTTGTGCGCAAGAACGCCGTGGTGGTGCTCATTCCCAAGTACGGCTTGGAGGGGATGGTTTTCTTTGACTCCAAAGATCTCAAGCTCAACGTTACCTTCGACGAGGAGGTAGGGCATGTGTTCACTTAACCGGGAGGCATTGGCATTTCCCGAACGGCTGAATTCTGCATTTAAACCCAGGACTGGCTTAATGCACTGGGACCCAAGCCCACTGACCATCTCTCTACGATTAGGTTTCTATCAGACACACAGACACTTGGTTTAAGGTGGAAGAACGCAGTGAGATACGAAGCTCCGGTTTTTTTGCCATTTGGCAGTGTGGACTATTACAGAGGAAGTTACACCGGTGGATACATTAGAGCCGGATGGCTCACAGGGCTATACCAAAATAAACTGAAACTGAATTAAATGATGTAAATGCGTTTCAAATATAAAACGGTCACAATTAAATTTGCTTTGGAAATAACTGCCATGACTGAGCCCGTATTGTCTCGGAGAGGACATCACATTAAAAATACAGTAAAATCCCTCAGATCCGGAAGAATTATAGAGAAAATCTAATGCTTTCTGTAAACAATGAGAAACTCGAAGGGCAGAAAAGTACTTGTAGAATAAAAACAAATGAGGGAAATAGTAGTTGATGCAAAAAGTGATCTCTAGATGGCAAAAAGCACATTTGTGATCAGTGGATCCGGTCCTTTCCAGCATGCCTTGTATGCCGCATTACATTGTCACTCTGTGTGGATAATGCACACAGCCTAATTTGGACCAGAAGCTCAAAAGGGTCAACATTTGCAGCCATATTTTAGGTATGTTCTTAACTGCAATTGTACACTCCATATAACCTAAGGGGGGTTGCATCTACTCCTTAATGATGGCCAAATAAGGCTTTAAAATTTCTTGGCTGGCCCGCACATCACGATCCCTCGGTTGGTTTGGTCATTGCAGCCATCGGCTTCTCATGCCTGGTTTTCAGCTCGCGGTGAGGTGGCCCAAGCGGTATTGCATTCGCTGTGTGTTGTGGAGGTTTGCGTTTCAAACTCGGTGGCCACTCCGGTTAATACTGTGGTGTGTATTAAGCGTAAAATATTTACAGGCTATCCGCTTTAACAGTGGACGTTAAAAGATCCTGTAACGTTATTCGTGTGCCAGCATCATGGTCCAAGGTTGGCAAATTACATGCAAATTACTTATTTGGGGAGCACATATTAATCGTTCGCCTCCTTTTACAAAAACGTAGCAGTGACCTTGAATGCAAACGTTTTGAGAATCAGTGAGGCTTTTCTGAGTGACCCTTGTAATTGTATGAATAATAACGTTGGGTTCACGTCAATCCGTACTTGTATGCAGGGCACTTGGCAGAGAGCAGTCAGCGGTAGTGTAGCGGTTAGCGTTCTGTGCTACAATCCTGGCGACTTGGGTTCGATTCCTTCGCACGGTCAACACCAGTAAAGATTATCTGAACCGGTCCTGGGCCTCCCCTAGGTTGACTCGGAACTCAATTGAATGCCTGGTGCGGTGTGTAAACATCGCCACTGGGGAGACAAAGGCGGCCGGGCATGGCGCTGGCAAACCACCCCCTTGTGTGCTGTGCCGGCCTTCATCTATGCTCCTCGCCAACAGCACTTGCCCCAACAGTCTGTTAAGGCTACATTAGAGATGTCTTTGTGTTTTGTGTAGGGCCTCACACTGTGCGTGGAGGGCATCGCGCTGAACATGTTCGACCGCGTGCGCGTGTCGCTGGATTCGTCCAACCTGCAGCACCAGCGGATCCGCATGCACCTCGTCCGCCCGGAGGTACTCACCGTGCGGCGCGACGCGCAACCTCGGAATACCACCAATTTGTATTGTGACCATGCTGCTGTTGCTGCTTGCTGCGCCAGCATCGGAACGTCAGCGGGCCGAAAATTAATGACACAAGCCACAGCATAGCGCTTGTTGCCATGCAACCCAAACTGTGGGACCGTATAGTAAACCCATAGAGACACAGAGATACATAGGAGATACAGAGAGACCCATTATGATTCCTAGAGATTCATAGAGACTCATACAGATACATAGCAGTGCATTAAAAACAAGCTCCTGTACGATTGTGGCCATGCAACCCAAACTATGGACCACATTTTACACCACTGTAGTCTGCGCTCCTTCAATGGAGGGGGTGGCAAGATGACACAAACTCTCTCCTGAGGCTCTCCCGTGGCTATCAGACCCATCCATTGGCATTTAGCCCCTGAACTTAATACCCTTATAACACAGGAATAAAATATAAACTCCGGTCTTGGATGGAAAAAATATATGTATAGCTAGCATTTTGAGCTGCAGTCTGTTGTCCTATACCTCCTGTAACTGGCAAATTGGATATAACGCGATGATGAATGTATGAGGGAACGCATTTTTTTGTATAACGCGGATCTGAACTGGATTTAACTCGGTTGAATGAATGGAACTACATCGCGCGATTAGGAATAAGCGGTTGTGTAACGGCTGCCTCGGCGTAGCATCACACAAGGCGGGATGCTGCTGGATGCTTCTAGATGCTACCCATGTTCCTTAGTCTTTGTTCAGCCTGTGTTACGCATCTCACGCGTTATTGCGGAATGCGCTTTACCCCATATAATATATTATTTATTATAACACGATTTTTCCAAAACGCGGTGTTCTTGAGGTACGCAACTACCGTATTACAGAACAGACTGTATATCCAAAGACTATGGGACACTATCCCTACCTATATCAGTTGTGACTGTCCGTGTGTTTAAATCCAGCTTGAAAACGTCGTTATTAATTGGCTTTTCCTGGATTCTGATTGGTTATTACTGTGAGGGGAATCATTATGATTAGCTTTTATTACATTTTGCATGCTGTGTAAAGTGTCAGTATCACTGTCATTATTGTTATTATCGGCTTTTACTTTATTTCTATTGGCTTGTATCTATACTTGAGTAGTTTTTTAATGTCCAGTGCTTTTTTGAGATATTTCGATATCCAAGGTGCTGTATAAATTAGATTTTTATTATGGCCCTAGTTCATTACACAAGAAGGGCCATTATCTGAAACGTGACCTATTTAAATGATCGTTTGGGGCTGTTGTTGATGAATGCGAGTTCTCAAAATACCAAGCTAAGTCAGGGTGTGGGAGCCTTGATAGATATCAGATGTCTTAACAAAACTCCATGAGTCTGTTCTGCATGGGTTTCCTCCGGGTTCTCTGGTTTCCTTCCATATCTAAAAAGAATCATGTGTTGAAACTGGTATTAAGGTAGTTTACGTATCGCCATGGGCGGCAGGGTGGCACATTGGTAAACCCTTGCGTCTTGCAGCAAGAAAACTGGGTTTGATTCCCAACTAGAGTGTTACTGTGTGGAGTTGTCATCTTCTCTCCCCCTGTTCCTCAAAAGTCTTCAGACTTGGCGAAGTTTTTCAGTGTTAATAAGTGTAATAATAACGTATCACTTGTGTTGGAAATACTCGCATGTGTGTGTGTGAGAGCATTGGTGTAGTGGTTAGCACGCTGCGCTATGAACCCGGCAACCCAATTCCCACTCACCGCCAACACCAGTGAGGATTATCTGAACTGCTGTTTTGCCTACCCAAGGTCAACTCTTTCTTAAATGAGTACCTGGTGCAGTGTGTAAACATCAGCACTGGGGAGAGGTGTTGGCCACTTACCCCCTCGTGGGCCATGCCGCCTAACAGCAGCACAGTCTGTTAAAGGCTTATTTGGGTGACTATCTTCGTTGTACGTTTGTGCCATTTGTGTGTCCGCTGTCACAGATTCCAGGCTACAACCCTGCGGAGTCCACCCCATGGGGCTCGCCTTCTCCCCGGCCTAAGAAACCCAGACAGCACTAGTGTATCGTGGATGCGGTGTCAACAAGATGTCGGAGGAGGTGCATGAGTGGGCACACACTCTGGGTTTTACATCTGCAGAGTTAATTAAGTGTACATTGTGCTCGCAAGCAGAGGTGAACAATTGAAAAAAAAGCAGTGGCGGTTATGAGAAATGTTACCCTGAAGTAACAGACGGTTTGCACTCTGAACTTGCAATCCAGAGGTCACCGGTTCTTCGTTCTCCTGTCGCAGCGGTTCAAATGGTAGTACAATCAGCCAATGAAGGTGTATACGCGTCAAGATGTATGAAAGGTTTAGGATATCTTATGCCCCACTTCTTTGCCAGCCAAGACACTGACCCCCTTGTGATGAAGGTGATTTCACAAAAATATTGGTTACTGAATCGGTGGTGTTTATTGACTAACGCAGCAGTGTCCAACCCACAAAGCACTGTGATCCATTCTGGTATATCTCAACATGTTCCGTGATCTACCAGCAATATATGACCAACAGTTACCCGGATGGATTTAACCGACTAATAGAACACTGTAGACATGCCAAGTGCTAGTGCGATCTATTGGTTTAAGATATATATTATTAATCCATTAATTCTTAGTCGGGGATTTTGTTTTGCCATCTGCTATAACAAGAATTGCTTTATATTAGAGGTGTTAATTCCTATTTGTCCAGAGATCCACAATCAAATCTTTTGCGATCATCCACCCATGGATCGCGATTCACATATTGGCTACCACTGATCTAACAGTTGAAAACCAGTTTAACACGTAGGCTTTCGCGACCAATATCCATAACACAGGTTTTTTGGGTTAGATCGCGTAATAAATATTTAAATGTGTCGGTAAACCCACCACCACCCGACACAGCCAATTCGAAAGGTTTGTCACATTAACAGAACGTGCCAATTCGTTACTAGTAACATCACACCGGTGTCTTGGAGAGCAAAGCCCCAACATTTATAATCTGAGTACAATGTTTCACCAGTAATTACAACCAGCTTCATCAGGCGACAGCCAGATTCGTGGCGAATCCTCGTTCCTTAATGCGCATGCATAATGTGTGTTGATTAACATATAAATAACCCAATCGGCAATGGATACCCGTAGTCATATGCATTAATTGATTCCCCTCCCAATTCGCGAAAGAAGTGCTCACAAGTGATGGCTGTCGCCTGATGAAGCTAGTTAGTGCTGGGGAAATGTTGTACTTAGATTGTAAATGGTGTGGCTTTGCTCTCCAACACACTGGTGGACTGTACTAGTAACGAATTGACATGTTCTGTTTATGTGACAAACCTTACTAATTGGCTGTCGGGTGGTGGTGGGTTCAACAACACATTTATATATTTAAACGATCTAACCCATAAAACGTGTATTATAGTTGAAAACCTACAATTGTGCCAAGTTTGGCCTGTCGGAGTGGGCCATTAGGGTGGCCACTCGGAGGGCAAAGCTCTGGGGAATCCGAGCAAGAGCTTCGAAGTATGATTGTGCACGGTGACACCCGCAGGGGTCTCGTGATGGATGGCAAATGGAAGATATTTTTTATCGCGAGAGGATTCCCTGCAAGGGATGTTAGGTTACTTATTCTTGTGAGGATGCCATTTACTGTATGAAGGGGCAGCGGTCAGCTGCATAGAACAGAGTATAAAATTCCCCGAGCTGTTGCTGTTTAAATCGTCGGTTTAATGAAGAATTTCACATCAGGTCTTTTTTACACAGCTACCCCACCCCTCATCGGACTCTGTGCAATCACACAAGGAATGTTTTTGGAAAAAATGTCGGTGTCAGAAAATTTTAAGGTTTAATCGTTTACAAATGCGCATTTCGTTACAGCTTCTCTTGTCCTTTAGACGTGCAAAGATAATTTCTGACAAAATATTGACACGTTTTCAAATTGTTTCGTAAATGGTTATAACTTTGCTCACGTATATACAGTACTTGGGCAATAATTCTGAGCTCCTGGAGTAGTGGTAAAGATTTAAGGGAGTTGATGTCTTTGCGACTTTGTGTAAATGTGTTTTACATTTTTTAGCTGAATCGTATATTCACAAGCATGTACACATGAGTTATACGCGTTTATATACAAAATTAAACCGATTTCTTTTCCATGCATCTTCTGTTATTTTGGTTACTTTAAGTTACGTTTTCCACTGCTGGATGAACATCTCGCCACGTGATGTTGGATGTCAGGTTTAGTTTGACCATACTTCACCATGCTGGTCACTGTTGGATGATAATAATGTCCACTTGCAATGCACCACCGCGCAGTATTCACTCGCCTTCGAATCGAGTCCTGCACCGCCGTTTCACATGCAAATTTGATTCTCAATCCCTGGGCCAACTTGCTCCTGATTAGCATGCGATTTGCCACATTTCGATCTCGGAGGTGATTAAATGCGCCGGCTTCCAGGCTTGTTGAGCCGCTCGGAGCCCAATTAACGAAAATTGTTGCCAAAGCAAAAGCGTGAGCTCGAATGTTTGTCCGTGTTATTTTCAAACCACCAGTCGAACGCCGGCCTCTGCCCACTCCGACCGTGCGGAGGCCCTGGCCGTCGGGGAGGCCCTCATGGTGCCACACGGCAAACGTGGGGCCCGGGTGGGCGCGTCGACGGTTGATCGCGTACAGGCGGTGCAACTCCCACAAATGAAACATCACACCTTGCTGATCTCGTGTCCAGGAGCATAAACGATCATCACGCAAACTCCGGTCATCCTCGCAGCAGCAGCTCTTGGCCATCGAACAAAGACGATCACCGCTTCCTTCCGATATTAGAAGCCACGAGCTATGAACGACTCGGAGGTTCGAGCAACCACAGCCGAGTGGGAAGGCAGCAGCAGCCCAGGCGGTGAGCCAGCTCCAAAATCCCCCAAGCACTGAAGTTCTCGATTTAGTACATTGAAAAACACGACGGTAAGTGAAACAACGTAAATCGAAACCAATTTTGCCATTCACTTGAGGGGCCGTCCATAAATGACGTCACGCAATTTTTGACCTCTCGTCACTCGGCGTCACAAAAAGTCAGACCCCCCCCCTCAAATATGACGTCACAAAGCTCTGCCCCCCCCCCCAAAACCATATTTCCATTTTGAAAATAAAACATGCTTCAACTATTGTCATTGTAGTGCGTGGCGCTGCACTGATGTTGTAGGAGTGTTATAACAATTAGTGTTATAACAATTCTATACTTAAAGTTGCGCATTTTGATGTGACGTCACATTTCTCAAACCCCCCCCTCGTCACAAATGTCTGAACCCCCCCCCGAGGTGCATGACCGCGTTACCGTGTTCATTCTGTGGTGAAGGGATGAGGAAAAGGAAGAGGGAAAAGCATCCAGTGTCGCCGCACGCAGGCAACGTGTTTATTACACAGTGGTCAAAATATAAAAATGCATATATATGTAGTGGGTTCCACGGACACTGGAGACGTCTTTAGAGGCAACACGGTTTATTTGTAACTTTGAACAGAACTCCCCTTAACTCCCACTATCTAGGGAGGTACAGCCTCCGGGCTAGCGTGCCCTCGCACTGATCAAACCTGGCTCTCAGCCCTCTGGCTATCTGTGCCCTAGGGGAGGCTAACTGACCCGACCCAGCCAAGGTACGGGTCCTGACCACTGGTCCGAGCTCGGCCCAGCCCTTACAAGGACGTCGAACTCGAGGTCCCAGGGTCCTAGCTAGGGAGGCTACTCTGACCCGACCCAGCCAAGGTGCGGGTCCTGACCACTGGTCCCCGCTCGGCCCCGACCCTTATAAGGATGTCGGGTCCCAGTGTCCTAGCTAGGCTGGTCTTCTGTTCTTCGTCTTCGGAGCACTGCCCCGAGCTGTCCCAGAGGTGGTACCGGGGGCTCTCCGCCCCCGGTACCGCCCCCTCTCTAAAACCTTCCAGGGGGCTCTGGAAGAACCCCCCAACCCCTCACCTGGGGCCTGGCTCAGGGTGGCACCCCCTATGGGCTTGTGCCCGCAAATGCAGGTAAGTATACCGACGGTATAGGATGTGCATTTATGACGCTACATATATGCGAGAGAGTTTGTGGACAAGAGTCTGCTCTGCGGGAAGCAAGCATTGCCATACGAATGAGATGAGCTCGCGTTTGATGCGGGCAGTCTTGAGGACGACCGTCGACAGGCACGTGTGGAGGCACGCCGTGGTCACAGCGCAGCGCCGACTCGTGTAGGTGGTGATGGCCCAGTTGTAGAGCGGAATGCTGGAGCTTGGAGCAGATGTAGCCGAATGTAGGATAGAGCATCTTGAGGAGCGTTGCCCTCGACCCCCTCCGGGAGGCCGTATGGTTTACTTGGCACTCCCGTCCCTTAGAGTCCAGTCTGATGTAGGCCTCTTCAGGTTCCAGCAGCCTGGCTTCGTAGGTCTTCATTGCACCGCTCTGCTCGTCTAGCATAGTCTGAAGGGTCATATGTGGCTGCCTCCTGAATCTTCACCGTCCTGCAAACCTTACTCGACATCTCGTTGAGGACCCGAAGAAGGGCAGTATTCTCTTTGTTTTGTTTTTTACAAAAGGGCTTGTAAGAGCTCTCGTTCCTCCCACCGCGATCTCTGGTGTCAACTTGAACGGGGGGGGGAGGGGAGACAAAGCTATGGCTTTTTTCCCAGGGGATCTGTCTTCCATGGAGCACAAAGATACAGGCGGAAGGTCCCCTTGGCCTAGCCATGAGGTCAGGCTCGAGTTGCTTACTGAGGACCCTACACCTAAGGAGGCTGTGGATCGTCCTAGGAAGCTCCAAAGTAGAAAACCAGCTTTCCAAGGCCCCCTATAAAGTGCCTGAGTCCAGGTAGAAAAATAGGAAAACTATCAAACAGGAAAGCGAGTGGTTATGTTGGGTCGAAAAAGGTAATGTTCTAATAATGTAGGGGTTGGAGCGGTCATTGCTGCTTACTCGGCCATGACGTCACTGCAACTCGTTTGATTAACACTTTTAAAATAAAAAATCACGACGCGTACTGAACATATTATTCCGAATCGGTTTTACCACCACTACCACCATGACACAGTGGCAAGGCTGGCACATCGCAGTGCAGCTGCTACGCTGAATCATATGAATAAATATAATCAAATCTAGAAATATCCTTTCTGTACCCAGGAGAGCCACATTGAGTCTCGAGACTCATTATTAGCTCCGTGCTGCATTGAGATGTTTGGACAATTTCAAGCATCAGGGTTCGGCACGTAGGAGGAAACCGGAGAAACGCGCAAATGTTGTGAAGCTGGCTTGGTGGTAGAAGTCAGTCCAGAACATTTGGCCCCACACCTATCACTGTAACGAATCAGTGTTCTACGGGGGCATTCTAAGCGAGGACTGATTGTATTAAAATCTACTTTGATCTACGAATCGTAATGTATTAATAATGTTAACGTGTAACATGCCCCACGGTTTTTCTTAATCTGGAAGGAGAGAACAACGGATGATCTGTGTGCTGATGATGTTGGTGATGATCTCGTAATGGCTGTTCACTTCGAGGAGTGGGAGAGTCTGATGGTGAACCTGGATCGTGCCAATAAGAGGTAGGGCCTTACCATTCGCCCTACCAAATAAATCAAAGCAGTACCTGCCTTGATATTTTGTATGTCTTCAAGGACTCCACCCCCTCAACTCCGCATGATAGGTAGTTGTGGAAAGAGTGGAGGTATTCCCATATCTGGGCAGTTGTTCATGACCAGCTCCAATTTCAGAGCGAAGGTCTTACTCTGAATTAGTTCAATGGCATATCCTTTTTTCAGCTGTTTAGCGCCGTATAAAAGTTACATGGCCTATCACTTCATACAAAGCTCTGGTTCTTTTCTGCCAAACTTGTCCTCTCCCTCCCAGCTATAACCTCCCGAAAGCAACATGTGACCTTTGTTTTGGCGTGACAAACACCAGTGAAAGCAAAACACCGAAAGTGTAATGACTACACATAATGCAAGAATCTCAATTGTATTTCTCAACGGGTATTGAATATGAAGTCCCAGGAGTGGTGAAGGTGCATCAGCCTGCAGACCCACAGGTGGCAGCGGTGGATTGGCTTGCAGACGTTGGGGTGGTGGTGGATTGGCCTGCAGACGTTGGGGTGGTGGTGGATTGGCATGCAGACGCTGGGGTGGCAGCGGTAGATCGGCCTGCAGACGCAGGGGTGTCGGTGGTGGATCGGCCTGCAGATGTAGGGGTAGCGGCGGTGGATCTTCCAGCAGTAGCCGACCAGTGAAGTTCTCGAATAAATTTACGCAATTTGCCGAACCTGGTGGCTTTGGCACAGGCGGTGGTGGTGGTGGATCTCCCAGCAAAAGCTGGGGAGGCAGTGGTGCATCTGCCAGCATGAGCTGGGTTGGGATGACAGCGTTGGATCTCCCGGCAGCAGCCGGGGTGGTGGTGGCGGTGTTGGAGATGCCAGCAGCAGCCGGGGTGGCAGCGCTGAATCTGCCAACATCAAGCGCCATGGCGGTGGGGGTGAATAATATGCCAGAAGCAGTCGGGGTGGGGGTGGCGATGCATCTCCCAACAGCATCCCTGGTGGTGGCGGCGGAACTGCATGTGGCTGCCAGGATGGCGTTGGAGGCAGTGGTGGTGTTGGTGGAGACCGTGGCCGTGGCTTTCTCCAGCTCCTTGAGCTATCGACGCATCATTTCCAACTGCAGATGGCGCTCCACATTCTCCCGTTTGTATACTTGAGTGCAGGGAAATCATCGACAGTTTGGTCAACATTAGCCCCTACACGAGCCTTCTAATCATCGCAACTCTTCAAACTATATCGCTTATATAATGTACATAATTTCAGTCACAACAAAAATTACATATAACACATCGGGGCTGTGAAAATTACGGCTTCGTATTGTCATGCGAACGGTGAGGAATCAGCCCAGAACTACACGGGAGGATCTTGTCAATGATCTCAAGGCAGCTGGGACCATAGTCTCCAAGAAAACAATTGGCAACACACTACGCCGTGAAGGACTGAAATCCTGCAGCGCCTGCAAGGTCCCCCTGCTCAAGAAAGGTCATATACATGCCCGCCTGAAGTTTGCCAATGAACATCTGAATGATTCAGAGGACAACTGGGTGAAAGTGTTGTGGTCAGATGAGACCAAAATGAAGCTCTTTGACATCAACTCAACTCACCGTGTTTGGAGGAGGGGGAATGCTGCCTATGACCCCAAGAACAGCATCCCCACCGTCAAACATGGAGGTGGAAACATTATGCTTTGGGGGTGTTTTTCTGCCAAGGGGACAGGACAACTTCACCGCATCAAAAGGACGATGGACGGGGCCATGTACCATCAAATCTTGGGTGAGAACCTCCTTCCCTCAGCCAGGGCATTGAAAATGGGTCGTGGATGGTTATTCCAGCATGACAATGACCCAAAACACACGGCCAAGGCAACAAGGGAGTGGCTCAAGAAGAAGCACATTAAGGTCCTGGAGTGGCCTAGCCAGTCTCCAGACCTTAATCCCATAGAAAATCTGTGGAGGGAGCTGAAGGTTCGAGTTGCCAAACGTCAGCCTCGAAACCTTAATGACTTGGAGAAGATCTGCAAAGAAGAGTGGGACAAAATCCCTCCTGAGATGTGTGCAAACCTGGTGGTCCAACTACAAAAAACGTCTGACCTCTGTGATTGCCAACAAGGCTTTTGCCACCAAGTACTAAGTCATGTTTTGCAGAGGGGTCAAATACTTATTTCCCTGATTAAAATGCAACTCAATTTATAACATTTTTAACATGCGTTTTTCTGGATTTTTTTGTTATTCTGTCTCTCACTGTTCAAATAAACCTACCATTCAAATTATAGACTGATCATTTCTTCGTCAGTGGGCAAACGTACAAAATCAGCAGGGGATCAAATACTTTTTTCCCTCACTGTATGTGAGGAGTCTGTGGGTCGCAACATCACGTACGGCTGGAAGTAGGACATTCCAGACTAAGAGGGTTCATGATGGCAATGTCAACGACACTGAACCAGCCAGCACAACTCACTGCCAATAACACATATCACATAATTCACTCTTAAGCAATTGTTCAATCAATTAATTTAATCACTACAATTAAAACCAAAGAATCTCCTAGAACAAACACTTCGCACTCTCCTCCGTCAGCCACCTGCATCGACAATAAAAACGCATCAGTCCAGCAGTGGATAAAACCTGGCGTGGGAGGTATGGGGGGGCGGCTTACACTTGCGGTGGACAGCAGGGGGGTGGTTGCATGCAGTAGCCATCGCAGATCAAGCGGTAGTACGTGTCATCGACTGCCATGCGCCAGGGTAATGGGCCTCTCCTACACCCACACACATCACACATCCAGCGGCACGCACGTCACACCGAGGAGCACGCACGTCACACACCGAGCAGGTTGCACAGGTCTCCTTTATCAAGACAAACGTGGAGCAGATTACAACTACAACTCTTCTACGCCTGTCACAATGCCCCCCTTTCCCCCCCTCCCCAGTTTATGGGGTGGCGCGGGCCTCACTCCCCCCTTCGCGTCAGCCCCTACTAATAAATGGTCCGGTTGCATTGTGAATGCACCACTCGAATGACGTGCAGTCCCGTGGCGCACTGTAACGGGCTCGTGATTTACTCACTAAAATTCAATGTAAAAAAATAAAAACGATCCCAAGACATTATTTAAAATAAAGGATGGCCATCGTGTGTCAGCATCACAGGCGAAAATTGGCATGTAAAAAAACTTCAATGGGAATCACTCAATTGGGATTGCTCGCAGCAAACAGCACTTGACCTGCTTGCAGGTTAGGTGATGAATAACCGTGTGTCACACAGAG
Source organism: Petromyzon marinus (assembly GCF_048934315.1). Lineage (NCBI taxonomy): Eukaryota > Metazoa > Chordata > Hyperoartia > Petromyzontiformes > Petromyzontidae > Petromyzon > Petromyzon marinus. The sequence continues at coordinate 2,778,358 of NC_133721.1, forward strand.
AACAGTTGCCACTGAGGGTGCCCTTTTCAAATGCTTGAGATGATATGTGATTATCGGGTGTAACTGTGCACACTTAAAAAATTATAAGCGAACTATTATCGTTTCTGGTGGCAGGGTGGTGCAGCGGTGATCTTTGACCCTCGCAACAAGAAGGGCCTTGGTTAATTATCCGTCTGGCACTTTGCGGAGTTTTCTACGTTCTCCCCTTTGTTCTGTATGGGTTATCCAGTTTGCTCACGTAGCTAGAAAACACACTATCACAATGTAACTGGGTATTGGCCAAGCATCCCAATGCTAAAGTTACCTGCAAATTACTTCACTGGGATGACACTCGGCAGCAGAGCCGGATGATGGCTTGCTGGGGCCCTATGCCATTGTCAAGCTTAAGAGGCCCCTTCTATGAATGCCTGTATATTTTGTAAGCAGAATGAAAATCACTGCTTTGGAGAGTCTTTTTTTCTCACCGATCTTAATTTTTTTAAACAATTATGTTAAAACTCGAAACCTTGAGTCCATTTCTTGTTTCGTATTTAGAGCCCCCCCCTCTCTTAATGCAAGACCCTAAGCTGTAAGTGTAGCCGGTGTGAGCTCGCCTGTGATGAATCACACGTATAATTGTGCACTCTTATTTTCTATGGGTGGCCAGGAGAATTTATTATTATTCAAGTGAATGCAATGGTGATCAGGGGATTGGACCCAGAGCCCCACGTACACAGTAGAGTACAAGGGAACGCCCACAGTACAGATTTGAGCTGACCTCCAGATTGAGAAATTGAACTGTGTTATGACTTGGAGGGTGTTTCTGAACGCGATTGTTACCGACCCGTCCCGAAGGGAGGAGAGGGGACAGGGTGGACCGGCTGCATGAGCTTACTCTTTGGCACTGCACAGCACAACATCGCCTGCCTACTGCAAAAAACTCGGCAGGACCTTCCTGAAAATAAAAGTCTTCGGAATCAGTGAGGCCTGTCCTTCGGAGGACAGGCGTAGTCTTGGTCGTCACAAGCGAACATTTGTTTCTCCACATTAATTTGTATCCCCGGGTTACCATCAGGGCTGGGTGCTGCAAGCTTAGCTTCTGAGATCTGATGAGACTGGTAGCCGTTTTTTAAAAGGTAATTTCGGCATCTGGAGCCCAAGCATGCAACAACTTTATGCAACTTCTTGGTTCTTTCGGTAAAGTCACGTAGAATGGAAATAAAATAATAAAAATAAAACATAATAAAAAATAAAATTCTCACGACGTTTCGGCCACAACACAAGTAGCCTTCTTCAGGTGAAGGAACAGAACTGTCGGGACGACAGCGCTTCAATAACTGCTGCTAAAATTCGCAGGGTCTTTTAAGTTAGGTGGGAGAGGTAAAGCGCCTTGACAAAGGAGTTTACATATCAAACAGGATAATTTAGCATTGAAATAGCTGTGTTAAAGTGTTGGATCAGCAGGGTGTTAAAGTCAGAAATTAGCATGTAACTGGGAGATTAGCATGATGTTAATGTGAGGGATTAGCATGCGACTGGTCACGGAAATAGCTATGTTAAAGTCAAAGTTTACATATCAACAGAGGCATTTAGTATATGGACGCTAAAGGACTGCAACAACCCAACTATTATACAATGAAACCGATGTGAAAAAAACTAAGTATAAACTACATCAATATAATAAATGTACTCAATATATTCTTCAATAAGTTGAGCTATAAACATAAAGTAACTGGGTATACACTACACTATATAATGAATACCATATAGTAAACGAATTAACAAAACTAAAATATAAAATAACAAAACTAAAATATAAAATATAAACTACATCAATGTTATCAATAAACTCCATATACTCTCCAATCAGCTGAGCTACTAACAATAAGTCATTATACATTACAATGCCCTATGGCGAAAAAATGGGTGGCGTTTTTTTCCTTCTTTCCAACGTTAGCACCACGGAGAGCGACGAGCCTCGTTCAGACGGACGAGTCCATCCATGCTCGGAACGGAGGAGGGGGGAGAAACAGCCACGATGCGCTGCTCTGTCCTGTGTTGCGTTACAACCATGCCATAAACTAGACTACTATACATTGTAATGTTATACCTTCCAATCTAAACTACATTGTATTATATCGTATACACAGCCCAATGTAAGCTCTAACATTATGCAGTATATTGATATGTCTCCAACTAAAATTTTCCAACATTACACGACTATTCACCATAATATACACTACCATAGACAAACCCACCCTTGAATTATAAAATGCGTTACTTTACACTAACCTATACTTTAGACTGTAAAATGTTAGACTTGTAATATTACACTATGTATTATTCTACCAACCCTACTGTATACCACACTGCTGTATATTCACTATACAATTACGATACTATATATTGCCTTATGAATTATGTTAAACATTACAATGTTATACTATTTATTATTATATAACATGCTATAAACCATACCATTGACCGTCGTGTGAAAGGTATTAAGAGGCAGTGCCAGTGAATGGACTGCGGTCTGAAAGTCACCATAAAATACAATCAATTAAGAACCGAAATGGTTTATAACATCTTTCCAATGGTTACTAAGCCAGAATCCATCTTCTCGGTTGAAATTGTCTCTGTGTTTGTATATGTGGATGGCCTCATGAACGAATCTCTCATGGTAGCCGGATGGCTTGCAGAGAACGTCCGTCTTAGAGAAGTCAATGTCATGTGAGCCCACTGAATTATAACAGTGATCTGCCACGGCTGAGGTGTTCGTCCTACCATGTTTCAAGTCTGCTTTATGTTCACGGATGCGGTCCGAGATATGTCGTTTGTTTTCTCCAATGTAACTGCTACCACAGAGGCAACTTAGTTTGTAGACGCCCGGGTACTGTATGTCTGGAACCACATCTTTTACAGACGGAACCAGATCACGCATTTTATGTACTGTGTTGAATCGGACCTGGATCTAGTGTTTATTCAGGATTTTGGAGATCTTTTTTGTGACCCCCGCAATGTAGGGTAAGGTGATGGTTTTGAATGGCTCCTCAAGAGGATTCTTCTTCATGGCTGGAGTGATGGCTTTGCGGATTGTGTAGTCGGAGTAACCATTAGCCTTGAGAGCTTGGTGTACGTGCTTGAGTTCACTGGCAATGTGTTCCTGGTCGGAAATGCATTGGGCACAATGGTATAGAGTCTTGATGAGGGAGTTCTTCTGGGATGGATGGTGGTGGGAATCCGGTTTTAAGTAAGCATCCGTATGGGTAGCTTTCCTGTAGACAGAGTGGCTCATTGAACCATCAGGTCTCCTTTTAATAAGGACATACACAAAGGGTAGCTTGCCATCTTTTTCGACTTCCATGGTAAATCTGATGGCTGGGTGTATGGAATTGATGTGGTCGAGGAATTGGTCTAGAGCAGGCCGGCCATGTGGCCAGATGATAAAAGTGTCATCCACGTACCTCTTCCATAACGTCGGGCGTAGAGTGGCAGTCTGGATGGCATCAGTTTCAAATTTCTCCATGAAAACGTTGGCCCCCGTGGTGCCTCACCACAAACGTGGGGCCCGGTCAGCCGCGTCGACTGTCGTGATCGCGTACAGGTGGTGAAACTGCCACACATGAACCATGATACCTTGCTGATCTCGTGTCAAGGAGAATAAACCAGCAGCCCGTCGTTAGCAATGGGAATGATCGGTAAGGGAACACATTGGTCTCTACAGAGGCACTCCACTATTATACACCACTACTATACAGTAAACATTGGGCTCTATGGAGGCCTATCGTTAAGGGATTACCCGTGAACATGGGGTGGTCGTTAAGAGGGGTTCTATTGTATATAACAAGTTTAAATATTTAATAAGTTAATAGAGAGTACTCAACTGAGATGGCGGAGGAGTTTGCTAAACTCACAATACAAAGGCCACTGTCCCAGCCTCTGTGGTTGGACCATCTCTAGCTCCACCCACCTACCTTGATGCACCTATCTCAGGCCTATATAAGACCTTGTCTCAGCAACTTTCTCTCTCACCTGACCTGAAGACGATTGCTTGTGTTGCGATCGAAACGTCGTGATATTTTTATTATTTTTTATCTACGTGGCTTTACCAAAGGACCCATAGAATATAATCATAAACAGGTTACGTCCTCTACATGGACCCCCCCCCCCTCATTATTAATCATGAGCAGGTGACGTCCTCCAAATGGACACCCCCCTCCATTGATAATAATTAGCGGGTGACATCACTCCACATGGGGGGGGGGGGGGGGGGGCGAGGTGCCTCCTCTCCCCTCCTAAGCGTCAACTTATCAACTCACTACAAAGGCAGAACCCTCACGTAACGCGATCTCCATAACGCTATTGAGACATCTAAGTAAAAAGAACGTCATGATGAACAAGGGATTATAACCTTTAAAGGAAATAGGTCTGTCACCGCGGCCTTACAAATTGCACACAAATGGATGCAATTAATATCACTTTGCGTCTGCTTTGCGCTTGCAAGTTTCAGATTTACTGCAATACACCCATGCTTGGACGGGCAAAAGGCTAGTAAACAAATAATCCCCTCGCCCACTCCCCACCACGATATCACACAATGATATAGTACATCCTTGTACAGTATACCCAATAAAGACCAAATCTAATCCCCATGATAGGTAAATTGATATACATAGAGCTTGCCGGCGATAGGTCTAAACCACGAACTATGAACTCGTGATATTCAAGGGTCTCCCGTATTTGGAATTTGCATGTTCTCCCCATGGTCACGTTGAGATAATGACTATGAATTTTCACATAAGCCACCTCGTTGAGCAATCATATGTGGCCAGGCTGCTTCTGGAAAAGAGCTATATATCTCAGTGGGCCTTACCTGGTCAAATAAAAATAGGTTGCTTACAGGAGTTGAATGGATTGCCACATCACAGGGATGTGAGGAATCACAGCATGGAGAGGGCTTCATCCAGCAGTGGATTGAGTGTTCTTGTTGAAACGTGTGTATTTAATATTTCTCTGATGTTCTTTTAGTCTCGTGCTGATCATTCGTCCTGTTTGCCCAACATAACATTTGCCACAAGTGCAGTTAATCCTGTACAAACCTTCTGTTGATAGCTTAGGTAATACATATTTTATACCAGAAGTCGAGTTCAAGAAACATAAGTACGTTTTTATTTCAACTGAAATGTATATATACATATATAAATATACATGTCCATACAACCACGTCTCAATGTCTATGTCTGGGAGAACATGCTAGTTTCTCCCTCTGTGGAGTCTCCACCACTTCTCTTTCTTCTTGTTTCCCAGCTCCTCGTCTTGGTGCTCCTTCCCTCTGTCTCCTCCTCGTTCATTCTCCTCTTCATCTTTCTCCAGCTGCCGTGTGCAGCACATGAAGCTCCAAATTGCCCAACGCCAGAAACTGTTCTTTCTCTCTCCCTTAGTAGATGGGATGTGCTTAATCTCTTTCTTCTCTTCCTGAACACTCTCTGCCCTCCAAGATTGCTCACATCTTCCTTCCTCATTCACCACTTCCTGCTTTGTATCGTCTTCAATCGTGTCGACCTCCTTCAGCTCTACCTCATTTGCCTCTAACTCAATAGCTCCTACTTCTTTTGCGTCTACCTCTATTGCCTCTACATCATTCGCCTCTACCAAAATCGCCTCACTCTCCTCCACCTCAAAATCCCCTACCTCCACTTCTACCTCAATCACCTCTATGTCATTCGCCTCTAACTCATTCGGCTCTACCTCCATAACCACCTCCTGCTTGGCCTCTCCCTCAATCTCCTCTACCTCTTTTGCCACTTCCAGGATGGCATCTACTTCATATGCCTCGACCTCATTTGCCCCTTCCTGCTTTATTTCCTCCACCACGTTCTCAACTTTTTTTGCCATTTCCTGTTTGGCCTTTAGCTCATTCGTGTCTACCTCATTGATCAAGACCTGCATGGCCTTTTCTTCGATCGTGTCGAGCTGAATTGCCTCGACCTGTTTCACCAATTCCCGCTTTGTATCTCTCTCAATCCCTTCTACGACATTGGCAACAACCTCTTTCACCACTTCCTGCTTGGCCACTGCATCTACCTCAATCACCGCTACCTCTACCTCACTCGCCACTTCCTTCTTGGGCTCTACATCATTCCCCTCTCCCTCAATCTCGTTTTCCTTCATCTCTTCTACTTCCCGAAATTTCATCTCAGTCCTTCGTAGCTTCCTATTCCTACGTTTCCTCTGAACACCATCCTCTCCTTCTTTCTTTGTCTCCACAACATTATCAACTTTCTTAGCCACTTCCTGTTTGGCTATTCCCTCATTCCCATCTACCTCACTTGCCTCTACCTCTTTCCCTAAGTCCTCCTTGGCATCTCTCTCAATCCCTTCTACGACAATGGCCACTACCTCTTTCACAAATTCCTGTGTGGCCACTGCATCTACCTCAATCACCGCTACCTCTACCTCATTTGCCTCTACCTCACTCGCCACTTCCTTCTTGGGTTCTCCATCATTCCCCTCTCTCTCAATCTCGTTTTCCTTCATCTCTTCTACTTCCCGAACTTTCATCTCAATCCTTCGTAGCTTCCTATTCCTACGTTTCCTCTGAACACAATCCTCTCCCTCTTTCTTTGTCTCCACAATATTCTCAACTTTCTCCGCCACTTCCTGTTTGGCCATTCCCTCATTCCGATCGACCTCATTTGGCTCTACCTCTTCTGCTAATACCTGTTTTGCATCTCTCTCAATCCCCTCTATGACATTGGCCACTATATCTTTCACCACTTCCTGCTTGGCCACTGCTTCTACCTCAATCACCGCTACGTCTGCCTCATTCGCTAATTCCCGCTTGTCATCTCCTTCTAATACCTCTACCTTATTCAACTCTACCTCATTCATCACATCCTCCAAAGCCACTGCCTCAATCATCTCTACCTCAATCGTCCCAACCTCCACCACTTCCTGCATGGGCTCTCCCTCAATCCCCTCTCTCTCAGCCACCTCTTCTTTCACTGTCTCCAGAACTTTCTCCTTGTTCTTGTGTTTATTCCTATTCCTACGTTTCCTCTGAACACCATCCTCTCCCTCTTTCTTTGTCTCCACAACATTATCAACTTTCTTAGCCACTTCCTGTTTGGCTATTCCCTCATTCCCATCTACCTCACTTGCCTCTACCTCTTTCCCTAAGTCCTCCTTGGCATCTCTCTCAATCCCTTCTATGACATTGGCCACTACCTCTTTCACAAATTCCTGTGTGGCCACTGCATCTACCTCAATCACCGCTACCTCTACCTCATTTGCCTCTACCTCACTCGCCACTTCCTTCTTGGGTTCTCCATCATTCCCCTCTCTCTCAATCTCGTTTTCCTTCATCTCTTCTACTTCCCGAACTTTCATCTCAATCCTTCGTAGCTTCCTATTCCTACGTTTCCTCTGAACACAATCCTCTCCCTCTTTCTTTGTCTCCACAATATTCTCAACTTTCTCCGCCACTTCCTGTTTGGCCATTCCCTCATTCTGATCGACCTCATTTGGCTCTCCCTCTTCTGCTAATACCTGTTTTGCATCTCTCTCAATCCCCTCTATGACATTGGCTGCTATATCTTTCACCACTTCCTGCTTGGCCACTGCTTCTACCTCAATCATCACTACCTCTGCCTCATTCGCTAATTCCCGCTTGTCATCTCCTTCTAATACCTCTACCTTATTCAACTCTACCTCATTCATCACATCCTCCAAAGCCACTGCCTCAATCATCTCTACCTCAATCGTCCCAACCTCCACCACTTCCTGCATGGGCTCTCCCTCAATCCCCTCTCTCTCAGCCACCTCTTCTTTCACTGTCTCCAGAACTTTCTCCTTGTTCTTGTGTTTATTCCTATTCCTACGTTTCCTCTGAACACCATCCTCTCCCTCTTTCTTTGTCTCCACAACATTATCAACTTTCTTAGCCACTTCCTGTTTGGCTATTCCCTCATTCCCATCTACCTCACTTGCCTCTACCTCTTTCCCTAAGTCCTCCTTGGCATCTCTCTCAATCCCTTCTATGACATTGGCCACTACCTCTTTCACAAATTCCTGTGTGGCCACTGCATCTACCTCAATCACCGCTACCTCTACCTCATTTGCCTCTACCTCACTCGCCACTTCCTTCTTGGGTTCTCCATCATTCCCCTCTCTCTCAATCTCGTTTTCCTTCATCTCTTCTACTTCCCGAACTTTCATCTCAATCCTTCGTAGCTTCCTATTCCTACGTTTCCTCTGAACACAATCCTCTCCCTCTTTCTTTGTCTCCACAATATTCTCAACTTTCTCCGCCACTTCCTGTTTGGCCATTCCCTCATTCTGATCGACCTCATTTGGCTCTCCCTCTTCTGCTAATACCTGTTTTGCATCTCTCTCAATCCCCTCTATGACATTGGCTGCTATATCTTTCACCACTTCCTGCTTGGCCACTGCTTCTACCTCAATCATCACTACCTCTGCCTCATTCGCTAATTCCCGCTTGTCATCTCCTTCTAATACCTCTACCTTATTCAACTCTACCTCATTCATCACATCCTCCAAAGCCACTGCCTCAATCATCTCTACCTCAATCGTCCCAACCTCCACCACTTCCTGCATGGGCTCTCCCTCAATCCCCTCTCTCTCAGCCACCTCTTCTTTCACTGTCTCCAGAACTTTCTCCTTGTTCTTGTGTTTATTCCTATTCCTACGTTTCCTCTGAACACCATCCTCTCCCTCTTTCTTTGTCTCCACAACATTATCAACTTTCTTAGCCACTTCCTGTTTGGCTATTCCCTCATTCCCATCTACCTCACTTGCCTCTACCTCTTTCCCTAAGTCCTCCTTGGCATCTCTCTCAATCCCTTCTATGACATTGGCCACTACCTCTTTCACAAATTCCTGTGTGGCCACTGCATCTACCTCAATCACCGCTACCTCTACCTCATTTGCCTCTACCTCACTCGCCACTTCCTTCTTGGGTTCTCCATCATTCCCCTCTCTCTCAATCTCGTTTTCCTTCATCTCTTCTACTTCCCGAACTTTCATCTCAATCCTTCGTAGCTTCCTATTCCTACGTTTCCTCTGAACACAATCCTCTCCCTCTTTCTTTGTCTCCACAATATTCTCAACTTTCTCCGCCACTTCCTGTTTGGCCATTCCCTCATTCTGATCGACCTCATTTGGCTCTCCCTCTTCTGCTAATACCTGTTTTGCATCTCTCTCAATCCCCTCTATGACATTGGCTGCTATATCTTTCACCACTTCCTGCTTGGCCACTGCTTCTACCTCAATCATCACTACCTCTGCCTCATTCGCTAATTCCCGCTTGTCATCTCCTTCTAATACCTCTACCTTATTCAACTCTACCTCATTCATCACATCCTCCAAAGCCACTGCCTCAATCATCTCTACCTCAATCGTCCCAACCTCCCCCACTTCCTGCATGGGCTCTCCCTCACTCCCCTCTCTCTCAGCCACCTCTTCTTTCACTGTCTCCAGAACTTTCTTCTTGTTCTTGTGTTTATTCCTATTCCTACGTTTCCTCTGAACACCATCCTCTCCCTCTTTCTTTGTCTCCACAACATTATCAACTTTCTTAGCCACTTCCTGTTTGGCTATTCCCTCATTCCCATTTACCTCACTTGCCTCTACCTCTTTCCCTAAGTTCTCCTTGGCATCTCTCTCAATCACTTCTACGACATTGGACACTACCTCTTTCACAAATTCCTGTGTGGCCACTGCATCTACCTCAATCACCGCTACCTCTACCTCACTCGCCACTTCCTTCTTGGGCTCTCCATCATTCCCCTCTCCCTCAATCTCGTTTTCCTTCATCTCTTCTACTTCCCGCACTTTAATCTCAGTCCTTCGTAGCTTCCTATTCCTACGTTTCCTCTGAACACCATCCTCTCCCTCTTTCTTTGTCTCCACAACATTATCAACTTTCTTAGCCACTTCCTGTTTGGCTATTCCCTCATTCCCATCTACCTCACTTGCCTCTACCTCTTTCCCTAAGTCCTCCTTGGCATCTCTCTCAATCCCTTCTATGACATTGGCCACTACCTCTTTCACAAATTCCTGTGTGGCCACTGCATCTACCTCAATCACCGCTACCTCTACCTCATTTGCCTCTACCTCACTCGCCACTTCCTTCTTGGGTTCTCCATCATTCCCCTCTCTCTCAATCTCGTTTTCCTTCATCTCTTCTACTTCCCGAACTTTCATCTCAATCCTTCGTAGCTTCCTATTCCTACGTTTCCTCTGAACACAATCCTCTCCCTCTTTCTTTGTCTCCACAATATTCTCAACTTTCTCCGCCACTTCCTGTTTGGCCATTCCCTCATTCCGATCGACCTCATTTGGCTCTACCTCTTCTGCTAATACCTGTTTTGCATCTCTCTCAATTCCCTCTATGACATTGTCTGCTATATCTTTTACCACTTCCTGCTTGGCCACTGCTTCTACCTCAATCCCCGCTACCTCTGCCTCATTCGCTAATTCCCGCTTGCCATCTCCTTCTAATACCTCTACCTTATTCAACTCTACCTCATTCATCACATCCTCCAAAGCCACTGCCTCAATCATCTCTACCTCAATCGTCTCAACCTCCACCACTTCCTGCATGGGCTCTCCCTCACTCCCCTCTCTCTCAGCCACCTCTTCTTTCACTGTCTCCAGAACTTTCTTCTTGTTCTTGTGTTTCTTCCTATTCCCACGTTTTCTCTTCATACAATTTCTCTCCCCCACCTTCTCCATCTCTTCAATCTCGTTCTCAACCTTGTTGCTATTCTGACATGTCTGCTTCACATCCTCATTATTGGTGCTGTTTCCTGCCTGCTGCTGCTCTTCTGCCTTTTGCTGCTGCTGCTGCTGCTGGTGGTGGTGGATGATGAAGCTCTTCAGCTCGGTGCTGTTCTGGAATTGCAGCAGCTCCCGCTGATATTTGGCCTGCTGCTGTGCACAATGATCCAGCAGGATCATCTCAAGCTCCAGAATCTGGCGCTTAGCTTCTAGTCTTGTGTCAACGAGGAACCTCTTTCGCTGCCCCTTCGAGCGACGGTCTGGGGAGTCACATGGGGAGGAGAGAGCAGCACCACAATTGATTCGTTAATGGGTATTTGAGTATTTCCTGTATGATAATAGGTTTTTCCCGTTTTTACTGGCAACAAAACAGGTGTTAAGATGTTAAAACACCAAACTGAAACCTTTTACAAGGAATCATGTCTGCATTAACCATGATGCTTGTGGTCAGAATGCAAACAAAAAACATACTCTGATAATATATGCATTGTCCTTGAAACTGATTGGTCCACACCAGGGACAGCTTTCTTTTGAGCCTCGTCTCAAACGGTGTTAGACCAGAGGACGCCAAAAGGCGTATTTCCTGTATGTTATTTTGGTAAAGAAACTTGGCACCATTGACAGGAATCTAACTTAACTTGAGACCGATGTAACAATGATAACACTGTAGGGAGGTCTGGAGGTTGACTCATGTGCCGGAGACACCTCCTCCTCCAAATAACTTCATTAGGATTATGGGCTGGTTGGGGAGGCCATATTAAGTTTGCGAGGTCTGGAAACTCCACGGCAAACATAGATAAACTTCCGTTATCTCAGAAAAAGTAAGATGGATTGATGGGCAAGCTGTGGAGGTCTGGCTAAATTTATAAGATGTCCATTGTTTCACAAGAGAGAACACGAATTGGATAAGAAATACACTATTAATTCTTATACACTGGTCCATTCATACAATTAGTATATTAGTGGGCTACGTTAGAGAAGATAAAGGGAGGAGAGGAGAAGAGGAGGGCCGGGGTGCCCGGAGCCCAGAGAGTGCCCAGAGGGGCCAGAGAGCCAGGGGCAACCCTGATGTTTCTGTTGGCTGGATAGCATGTGCTCCCGTGCATGTGAGGTTGCTCTCAACAGAAGTCATTCCTTGCACGAGAATGGCTGAAACGCTGAGTAACCACTCAGAGGTATAGTGGTTAAGCAGTGGAGACGGTATAGTGGTAAAACAGTGGAGATTTTAAAAGCAAAGTTTAAGATTTGCATTTGTCAATTTATATTGAGCCGATACATATGGCAAGTGAAATTAAGAAGACTTAAAGTGAGTTTTGCAGAAAGAGAGGATACATGTGTGTCTCTTGGAGAAGGAAAGGCATTGCTCAAAACTGTGCTGCAAGGTCACGTGCCATGAATCACATGAGTTTAGAAAAAACGTGACTGTAAACCAACAAGCCTGTGAATAATTATCATGGTGAAGACACCTCTATACGTTGGATACTGAAGGAAATCCATCGTGCTACACATCGTCAAAGCCCGACAACACCTGACATTCGAGAAAGAAGTACAATTGCATCGTTCTACACATCGTCAATACCCCACCACATCTGGAGAGTCACCAGCTGCATCAAGCACCTGACTGTTGTATTGTTCGAAAGACACTGTGTGTAACGACTTTACATCCGCCGGCACTGCGGGTTTCTAAACGCCTGCCATGTCACCTTCTCAACACTAGCGTCTGAGACCGTCTGATACAGACTGAAAGCTTATTTCCTTTGTTGCACTGTTTGTCTTTTCATGAATGTTATATTGTGCACTGGGTTATGCCTTATTAACCTAAATTCTGAATTTAGCTATTCATGTATTTCTATTACAGTATCACATATTCTTTGGACCAAGTGTCAATTGCCTATTTGATGACTGGTACTCTGATTCTTTTTTTACAAATCAGGGACTTGTTTTAATTAAAATGTGTCTGTGTGTGTGGTTGAACGGTGTAACAAATCCATGCGTTACATGTGTAGTGTTGCAGCGCCGACCTGGTCAAGGCCTATGATACAATCAGTAGGCCAGGGCTCTGGATTGTTACTCGTATTTCCGGAGTCCCTAACCCTCTGCTCACAATCATTAAGGACCTTCACGATGGTGGGCAGGCCCGGATAAAGTTGCGTGCCCGGGAGTCAGAGCAATTTCCTGTTTACAGTGGGGTGCGACAGGGATCTACTCTGGCTGACACATTATTTAGCATCATCTTCGACCACATAGTTCGAGAAGTTTTTTTATGGCTGTACCGGTGGATTTTTTAATATTTGCTACAGATACAATGGGAGGCTGATTGATGCCTGGGTGAGGTCAAGGGATGGCTCCCTACTGGTCAACCATGTTATGTACACTGATCATTTGGAAGTTGATGCTCACACTGAAAAATAGTTGGAGGTTCTGCTGCTAAGCCTGGAGCGTGTGACAAAGAGGTGGTGCCTTACCATCAGCCCCACCAAAACTAAGCACCCGCCTGAGTATTTTGTGTAATTTATACTCCGCCCCCTCAACTACTCTTGAGTGATGGGGTAATTGTAGAGAGAAGTTTACGTACCTGGATAGTGTGCTTATGCAAAAATTCTGGTTTGGCAGCAGAGGTCTCACTCCGAATCGGTCAAGTGGCATATTTTCATCAGCTTCGTAACACTTTGGGGTATCTACCTGGTCTGTCACTCGACACAAAACGCTGGGTCTTCTTGGCCAATGATAGAATAAATAAAAAATCTGAACCAGCTTTACACTTTCAGACTGGCCTGCCTACGATCCATCCTGGGTTTAACTAGGCTGGAATGTGTGAAGAGCTCACAGTGAGCTCCACTGGTGGGCAGGGCTGCATTGCCTGGGTCATGTAGCCTGCTTGCTCAGCCACCGCATGCCCAAGCAGCCTCTGTTTTTCCAGATAGAGGGGGCTAAATGGGCGTGGCATGGCCTGGAGAAGAGATGGACTGATGCAGTACAGGAGGATACGGAACTAAGTGGACTTGCCAAAGACTGGTACCACTGGTGTCAATATCTGCCTCTATGGAGGAAGCTCGTGAAGGATGCTTATGGGAAGTTGGTGGCAGTTGCCCTCAAGCAAAAAAGGAGGGTGAGAGGAGTGACGCTCACAACAACAGACGGTGCACTGGATGACTAAAACGCAGCAAGTTGGCACAGTAGGATGCAAAGGTGGTGCGTCTGCCAGTCATCTCAGTCAGTCAACCCATCGCACTGGGGTCTGTCCCCTGATCTCCTGTCGGCAAGCCTTCGACACTTCAAGTGGCCTCGGAGTGCACCAGGCCTGGCACAAGCGCCATGGTGACGTCTCCGTCACTTAGTGGCGAATGAGGGCTGTTGTTGTTATCTGAGTCGGTTAGGGGCCTCCCCTAGGTCCACTCAGCCTCAAATAAGTATCTGATACGGTGTGTAAACATCGCCACTTGGGAGACAAATACGGACAAGTGTGGTGCTGGCAACCCACCCCTCGTGTGCGGTGCCGGCCGTCATAGGTGCTCACTAACAGCACTTGCTCCTACAGTGTTTCAAGGCTATACACAAGATTTCTGTCTTTGTTTGTGTCTATGTGCAGTGTCTGTATGAGTGGTTGGGAGCAGTTGTGTCTGTGGGGATCGACCTGAGTTCGATTCCCATTCACAACCATCAGTGACTAATAAATAAAACCGGTCGTGTGCCTCCCCTACATCTACTCAAACTTAAAATAGTACCTCGTGCAACGTATAAACATCAACACTGGGGAGACAAAGGCATCCGGATGCGGTGCTGACCACCCACCCCATCATAGGTGCTAACTCGCTAACAGCACTTGACTCAATAGTCTGTTAAGGCTATACGGGGATCTGTCTTTGTATACAGGTGCATGTGTCTGTGTGTATGTCTGTGTGTGGAATTACAGTACTCACTTCCCGTCGGCTTACTCATCTCTCCACCCTGCAACAAAATCACAGCAGCGCACGTGAGACTCTAATCATATCACAGCTTACAACCACCACCACCATCATCATTACCGTCCTCATCATTAAACATTTCGAACAGACACACATTCACATATAGATGTTCTCTCAGATTAATGTTATCCTGATACAGCGCGCGTGTGGATGTACTCACGGAAGATATCGCCTTGAAGGCAGAACGAGAAGTCACGGATGGTCACGTTTTGTCAATAGATTTCGTTAACTGTGTTAATGAAGTGTTCAACCTCACGGATGTTTGTCAATGAGGTTTACCAAGTAATTTAACCGCGTTATCGATGTTCACTGACAACGTTGTTGAAGTGTGCTCCCGAATGCGATCTTTAAGCACACAGAGCGCGCGTCCACCTCCGTCTGTAACGATCGACCGTTGCTAGGGAAGTGACGTCACTTGTTAAGGTAACGAACCCCGGAAACCACGTGGTCCACTGTATCCTCCAGGCCTGATTAGTTACACGACTGTCAAATTTTTACTTTAAACTTTCGTAACTTGCAGGAATTCATAATTTTTGGTTCTTTCGGTAAAGTCACGTAGATAGAAAATAACATTTTAAGTTAAGGCAAAAAACCCACGAGGTTTCGGTGGCAACACAAGCGGTCTTCATCACGTGTTGCGATCGAAACGTCGTGGGTTTTTTGCTTTTATTTTAATTTATTTTTATTTTATTGTTGTTATTTTCTATCTACGTGACTTTACCTGAAAGAACCAAGAATATAGTAAGGATTGTACCCTGGTCGCCACGGATGAAGAGGCCGAGCGGGCTCGGTTCAACTGTTGCCAGGTACCTCCACCACTCAGCTCGCAGCACACACACACACAGTGTCCACTATGTAAAAATCAGGCTAAACTAAAATAATGCTATAAAAACAATGCAACAGTGATCATAAGACATGTGATTGAAAGTTAACAATAGCGACATATATAACATATATTACTAAACCTAGCATCCTTCGCTAGCTGCTTGAGTCAATCCATAATAGCAGGAGTAACAATTAGGTATGTTGATTAACTGCGAATAACCCAATCAATAACAGATATCCATTGTAATTTACATCAATACATTACCCCCCCCCCCGTCTTCGTATCGGATCTGCTTACAAGCGACGACGTCACATTTATCCCCCGTCTACGTCTATTAAAGACCGAAACAGGGGAAGGATTTCACCACAACTCTGGCTGTCACCTGACGAGGCGGGTTGTTGTTGTAGTTACAGGCGAAACGTCACGGTACTTGAATTGTAAATGTTGTGGGTTTACTCTCCAACACACCGATGTGCTGAAACAGTCACTAATTGGCATGTTTTGTTTACGTGACAAACTTGACTAAGATTTACGCGATCTAACCCAAACAAACAAAAACACCCTCTAATAAGTAAATATTTGTATTAATTCCACGAATGGACCTTGGCCTGGGACTGTGCGGATTGAGAAGTTATGGATGCAGCTTCTGTTTGTCCTGCCATCAGAATGACCAACAAATAAATAAATAATACACACGGATTGGTGACTACAGTACTAGACCCCCAGTGCTTTTATATTTAAAAGTGTATGTGCTTTGTGGTTGCTTTATTGCGCATGTTGTTCATAGTGTGTAACACTTGTTTGAACGCAGGTGATGGGGTTGTCCATGTTGGGTGTCATTACAGGCAAAAACAAGCAGCAGTACGAAGACCAGGACGCCGTGGCCGACCATGAGGACGGAAATTGGCCTCGCCCGGTCACAACGTACGACAGCAGTACAGGTTTCCCTCCACACATGCACACACCTACGAGTTTCCCACTACAGAGACGAAGATCCCCCATATAGCCTTAACAGACTGTTGTGGCAAGTGCTGTTCGCAAGCACCAATGAAGGTCGGCATGGTATACCAGGGGGTAGGTGGCCAACACCACACCCGGCCGCCTTTGTCTCCCAAGTGGTGACGTATACACACACCGCTCCAGGTATTCATTTGAGATTGAATCGACCCAGGACCAGTTCAGATAAATAATCGTTATTGGTGTTGGCCATGAGCGGGACTCCAACTCGCATGTTTGCGGGGTTCGGAGCGTAGCGTACTATCACTGCGTCACTGCTACCCTCACATAACGTACACAGAAACAACACACAGGGACCCACACGCACGGACACACAGGGGCCTGCTCAACATTGAAATGTGCAGCCCTTGTGTGGCGGCCTGCATTGAATTGGGCGTTCATCTCGTCACCCATACAAAAGGTCTCGACACAATCAATGGCAGTCCCCCTTGCCCTGCCTGGCACGCACATCGGGCCAGTCACCCCACGCACAGCGCACACAACGTGCGCGTCGCGTATGCCAAATCAAGAGTTGTCCCCGAGTGTCCGGCAAATTGGACCGACTATCCCGGGCCCCGCGCTTCGGGGGAGGCCCCACGTGTAGACATCAGTGTCACATGTAATGCTTCCGGTTTAGTTTGAAGGCATCGGGGGGGGCCCACGCACCCCCTATGGACGGCGCTGGTCAAAGCACACGGCAGCGCGGAGCACGCGCGTCACGCGCACGGGCCACGTGCGTCACGGGTACGTGACATCTACAAGGCAAGCACCTGCATCGCGTGGTCATCACTTGTAAGGCATGCCCTTTGTGCATGGGACGTGCGTAGTGTGTGCAACACGTGGCACATGTATGTCACACATGCACATCGCAATGTGATGTCATGTGTACGTGGACATTTGAATCGCATGTAGCTGTCTGGTGGGCAGGACGGATCTACGCGTGGGCAAGTAAGGGGGTGGCTGAGTAAGACTGATACGGAGACACGTCAAGCCACACACTCACCACACACTCACCGGCACACTCACACACACCACATTCACCGCACACTCACTTACCGGCACACTCGCACACTGGCACTCACTGCACACTCACACACCGCACACTCATCACGCACTCACTTACCGGCACACTGGCTGCACACTCACACACCGCTCTCACCACGCACTCACTTACCGGCACACTGACTGCACATTGACACACACTCACCGCACATTCACCGCACACTCACCACGCACTCACTTACCGGCACACTGACTGCACTTTCACACACACCGAACACTCACCACGCACTCACTTACCGGCACTCTGACTGCACATTCACCCACACTCACCGCACACTCACCGCACACTCACCACGCACTCACTTACCGGCACTCTGACTGCACATTCACACACCCTCACTGCACACTCACCACGCACTCACTTACCGGCACACTGACTGCACTTTCACACACACCGCACTCACACCGCATTCACACACACTCACACACACACCGCACTCATTCACTCACACACACTCACTCACACACACTCACACACATTTACACACACTCACCGCACACTCACACACACTCACTTACACACACCGCACACCGTCACACTCACCGGCACACTCGTGTGCAAGAACACTAGTGAGCTTCCACAAAATGTTCTGCACATTAGTGAGGCCACACACCAAAGAGCACACACCAGCAGGTTTACACATCAGTGAGCTTACACACTAGTGTGCACACACACAGTCGTAAGCTTACAGATTAGATAGCTTACACACCAGCTCACCAGTGAGGTGAGCTACACACTGGTGAGTTAACACACCCACCTGTTTGCGTGCGCAAAGCTCTTAACCCTAAAACTAATATATCCCAAATGTCATGGCTAAAGTTATTTTACATACGCACGTGCATACACACGCACGTGCATACACGCATGCGCATATGAAGGCATGCATGCACACATACGTGCACACAAACACACATGCACGCACATGTTTAAACATATACAATTCCATGGCGTTGGACTTGAGACTCCCAGAAGTGGAATCAGGACTCCTGAGTGTGCGATATAGCTTAGTGGGCCTTACTTGGTAAAATTGAAATAATTAATTTAGTTTCAGGATGTAGGGTTCTGAAGATATTTCATCTTTCAGTCCTTTCTGACCGTTTGAGTGTGGGTGAGTGAGTGACAACTACTTATGCATTTTTTTTTTATTACAAATACAAGCATTTCCAGCTATTGACATGAAATGTATTAACTCTGGAAGATGATGGTGATACAGGTGGTGGGTAGCGGTAGTGTAGCGTTTAGCACGCTGCGCTATGAACCCGGCGACCCGAGTTAAATTCTCGCTCATGCCCAATGCAGGTAACGACTCTCTGAACCGGTCATGGGCCTCCCTTAGGTCGACTCAGCCTCAAATGAGTACCTGGTGTGGTGTAAACATCACTACTGGGGAGACAAAGGCGGCCGGGCGTGGCGTTGGCCACCCACCCCTCTTGTGCCATGCTGGCCTTCACAGGTACTCGCTAACAGCACTTGCCCCAACAGTCTATTCGGGCTATAAGGGGGTCTTTGCTTTGGTGGTGATGATACAGATGGTGATTGATTATACAGATGGTTGGGATGATGATAATGATACATTTGGTGATGATGGTGGTGATGATGGGACTGTAAGAGTGGTCCTTGAAGATATTTACTGTGTAATATTAAGACACACTAATCTAAAATGTAATCATTAAAGCACAATATATAACATTTGTAATTTCTGTTGAAAGCATGTGCTTATAATGGTCACATGTATTTGTACGTGGTTGTGCATGAATGCACGTGTTTTTTATTTTCTGTATTAGGTGCTTGACGACAGCACTTGGCCCAACATTCTATATTGGTTGTACAGCAAATCTTTGTGTTTTGATTTGCGAATGTTCCATTCACGAAATTTAGTGAAAACGAAATTGACAAATTAAGGATACTTTTCGACTTACGAAATAGAATTTCAGCGGAAACAATATATCACATGGCACGTGCCATGAGATCATCAAGCAAGAAGCTGTCATCCATCCACGACAGTGTCACGGTATCCCCATAGTGCAAAAGTAACGCCTCGTCACCTCTCCAGTCACTCCAACATGCAGATCTTTTGGTGAGTTCCTTGAAGATGTTAATTATTTTTGTCTTAAATTGATTGTTATTCAACCGTTATAATATTTGTTCTTAATTATTTTTTGTATTGTGAAATATTGGTGTATATTTTGGGTGTAGGAGCATAGCAGAAATGACTGTCTGAAACACATCGCAAGTTTTTCGTATTCAATTAATGGGAAAGGCCATTCCGATTTACGATATTTTGTTTTGCGTGCGTTTTCAGAAGAACGCATCCCTTTCGTAAATAGAGGCATACATGTACAGGAATCCATTTCCAACCGCGAATTTACCAACCACGAGATTTTAGTAAACACGGATTGACTACTGGACACCTGTTTACTAAACACGAGCATCTCGCTTTGAGTATTCGCGAGTTGCGCCGAGTCGTGAAATCAAAACAACACGATGTACCTTATGGGGGGGGGGGGGGGGTTCTTGTATTTGTTCTTGTATTTGTACGAGCTGTTGTTTGTTTATGTTACCGATGTTTACGGGGAGCGTTAGTGCAGCGGGTTAGCGAGGTGTACTATGAAGCCATAAATCCTGGCATAATTCCTGCTCATGGCCAACACCAGTGGCAATTATCTGAACCATTCCTGGACCTACCCTCGGCCTCAAATGAGTACTTGGTGCATTGTTAAAACATCAGCACTGGCAGAGACAAACCCCATATGCTGTGCTGGCCTGCATAAGTGCTCATAACGGCACTTACCCAACAGTCTGTTACATGGGGGGATCTTAGTCTTGGCGTGTATGTGAGAGTTTGTGGACTTTGCATGTTCTTCCCCTGTTGTAATCTCAGCTCGTTACCTGTATCAAAGACATCTGGGAGCCAGAAATCTTTCTGATTGAGAGGGGGTCACATACTTATTTCCCTCATTAAAATGCAAATCAATTTAATAACATTTTTGACATGCGTTTTTCTGGATTTTTTTGTTGTTATTCTGTCTCTCACTGTTCAAATAAACCTACCATTAAAATTATAGACTGATCATTTCTTTGTCAGTGGGCAAACGTACAAAATCAGCAGGGGATCGAATTCTTTTTTCCCTCATTGTATGTGAGGAGTCTGTGGGTCGCAACAGCACGTACGGCTGGAAGTAGGACATTCCAGACTAAGAGGGTTCATAATGGCCTTGTCAACGAGACTGAACCAGCCAGCACAACTCACTGCCAATAACACATCACGTAATTCACCCTTAAGCAATTGTTCAATCAATTAATTGAATCACTACAATTAAAATCAAAGAATATCCCAGAACAAACACTTCGCACTCTCCTCCGTCAGCCACCTGCATCCACAATAGAAACGCATCAGTCCAGCAGTGGATAAAACCTGGTGTGGGAGGTATGGGGGGGGGCGGCTTACACTTGCGGTGGACAGCAGGGGGGTGGCTGCATGCAGTAGCCATCGCAGATCAAGCGGTAGAACTTGTCATCGACTGCCATGCGCCAGGGTAAGGGGCCTCTCCTACACCCACACACATCACACACCGAGCGGCACACACGTCACACCAAGGAGCACGCACATCACACACCGAGCAGGTTGCACAGGGCTCCTTTATCAAGACAAACGTGGAGCAGATTACAACTACAACTCTACGCCTGTCACAATGCCCCCCTCTCCCCCGCCCCCCCAGTTTATGGGGGGGCGCGGGCCTCACTCCCCCCTTCGCGTCAGCCCCTACTAATAAATGGTCCGGTTGCATTGTGAATGCACCACTCGAATGACGTGCAGTCCCGTGGCGCACTGTAACGGGCTCGTGATTTACTCACTAAAATTCAACGTAAAAAAATAAAAACGATCCCAAGACATTTAAAATAAAGTATGGCCATCGTGTGTCAGCATCACAGGCGAAAATTGGCATGTAAAAATAAACTTCACTGCGACTCACTCAATTGGGATTGCTCGCAGCAAACAGCACTTGACCTGCTTACAGGTTAGGTGCTGAATAACCGTGTGTCACACAGAGAACAGTTGCCACTGAGGGTGCCCTTTTCAAATGCTTGAGATGTGATTATCGCGTGTAAATGTGCACACTAAAATAACGAAAAAATTCTAAGCGAACTATTATCGTTTCAGGTGGCAGGGTGGTGCAGCGGTGATCTTTGACCCTGGCAACAAGAAGGGCCTTGGTTAATTATCCGACTGGCACTTTGCGGAGTTTTCTATGTTCTCCCCTTTGTTCTCTATGGGTTATCCAGTTTGCTCACATAGCTAGAAAACACACAATCACAATGTAACTGGGTATTGGCCAAGCATCCCAATGCTAAAGTTACCTGGAAATTACTTCATTGGGATGACACTCGGCAGCAGAGCCGGATGATGGCATTGCTGGGGCCCTATGCCATTGTTAAGCTTAAGAGGCCCCTTCTATGAATGCCTGTATATTTTTGTCAGCAGAATGAAAATAACTGCTTTGGAGAGTCTTTTTTTCTCACCGATCTTAATTTTTTTAAACAATTATGTTAAAACTCGAAACATCGTGTCCATTTCTTGTTTCGTATTTAGAGACCCCCCCCTCTCTTAATGCGAGGCCCTAAGCTGTAAGTGTAGCCGGTGTGAGCTCGCCTGTGATGAATCACACGTATAATTGTGCACTCTTATTTTCTATGGGTGGCCAGGAGAATTTATTATTATTTAAGTGAATGCAATGGTGATCAGGGGATTGGATCCAGAGCCCCACGTACACAGTAGAGTACAAGGGAACGCCCACAATACAGATTTGAGCTGACCTCCGGATTGAGAAATTGACTGGCGGTGTTGTGACGTACAAGGTGTTTCTGATCGCTATTGCGACCGTCCTGTCCCGACGGGAGGAGAGAGGACAGGGTGGACCGGCTGCATGAGCTTACTCTCCGGCACTGCACAGCACAACATCGCCTCCCTACTGCAAAAATACTCGGCAGGACCCTCCTGAAAATAAAAGTCTTCGGAATCAGTGAGGCCTGTCCTTGGGAGGACAGGCGTAGTCTTGGTTGTCACAAGCGAACATTTGTTTCTCCACATTAATTTGTATCCCCGGGTTACCATCAGGGCTGGGCGCTGCAAGCTTAGCTTCTGAGATCTGATGAGACTGGTAGCCGTTTTGTAAAAGGTAATTTCGGCATCTGGAGCCCAAGCATGCAACAACTCTATGCAACTTCTTGGTTCTTTTGGTAAAGTCACGTAGAATGGAAATAAAATAATAAAAATAAAACATAATAAAAAATTAAATTCTCACGACGTTTCGGCCACAACACAAGTAGCCTTCTTCAGGTGAAGGAACATAACTCTAGGATGACAGCGCTTCAATAACTGCTGCTAAGATTCGCAGCGTCTTTTAAGCTAGGTGGGAGAGGTAAAGCGCCTTGACAAAGGAGTTTACATATCAAACAGGATAATTTAACATTGAAATAGCTGTGTTAAAGTGTTGGATCAGCAGGGTGTTAAAGTCAGAAATTAGCATGTAACTGGGAGATTAGCATGATGTTAATGTGAGCGATTAGCATGCGACTGGTCACGGAAATAGCTATGTTAAGTCCAAGTTTCCATCTCAACAGAGGCATTTAGTATATGGACGCTAAAGGACTGCAACTACCCAACTATTATACAATTAACCGATGTGAAAAAAACTAAGTATAAACAACATCAATATAATAAATGTACTCAATATGTTCTTCAATACGTTGAGCTATAAACATAAAGTAACTGAGTATACACTACACTATATAATGAATACCATATAGTAAACGAATTAATAAAACTAAAATATAAACTACATCAATGTTATCAATAAACTCTATATACTCTCCAATCAGCTGAGCTACTAACAATAAGTCATTATACATTACAATGCCCTATGGCGAAAAAATGGGTGGCGGTTTTTTCCTTTCCAACGTTAGCACCACGGAGAGCGACGAGCCTCGTTCAGACGGACGAGTCCATCCATGCTCGGAACGGAGGAGGGGGGAGAAACAGCCACGATGTGCTGCTCTGTCCTGTGTTGCGTTACAACCATGCCATAAACTAGACTACTATACATTGTACCGTTATACCTTCCAATATAAACTACATTGTATAATATCGTATACGCAGCCCAATGTAAGCTCTAACATTATGCATTATATTGATATGTCTTCAACTAAACTTTTTCCTACATTACATTACTATACACCGTAATATACACTACCATAGACAAACCCACCCTTGAATTACACAATGCGTTACTTTACACTACCCTATACTTTAGACTGTAAAATGTTAGACTTGTAATATTACACTATGTATTATTCTACCAACCCTACTGTATACCACACTGCTGTATATTCACAATACAATTACGATACTATATATTGCCTTATGAATTATGTTAAACATTACAATGTTATACTATTTATTATATAACATGCTATAAACCATACCATTGACCGTCGTGTGAAGAGGCAGTGCCAGCGAATGGACTGCAGTCTGAATGTCACCATAAAATACAATCAATTAAAAACTGAAATTGTTTATAACGTCTTTCCAATGAAATTTTGATTTAAAGCTTTCGTGACTGCAGTAATTCATATGCTTAGTTCTTTCGGTAAAGTCACGTTGAAGGGAAACAACAAAATAATAAAATATATAAAACAATAAAAATTCTCACGACGTTTCGACCATAACACAAACCAATTCCTCGACCACATCAATTCCATACACCCAGCCATCAGATTCACCATGGAGGTCGAAAAAGATGGCAAGCTACCCTTTTTGGATGTCCTAATTAAAAGGAGACCTGATGGTTCAATGAGCCACTCTGTTGACAGGAAAGCTACGCATACGAATGCTTACTTAAAACCGGATTCCCACCACCATTCATGCCAGAAGAACTCCCTCATCAAGACTCTATACCATAGAGCCCAATGCATTTCCGACCAGGAACACATTGCCAGTGAACTTAAGCACGTACACCAAGCTCTCAAGGCTAATGGTTACTCCGACTACACAATCCGCAAAGGCATCACTCCAGCCATGAAGAAGGATCCTCTTGAGGAGCCATTCAAAACCATCACCTTACCCTACATTGCGGGGGTCACAAAAAAGATCTCCAAAATCCTGAATAAACACAAGATCCAGGTCCGATTCAACACAGTACATAAAATCCGTGATCTGGTTCCGTCTGTAAAAGATGTGGTTCCAGACATACAGTACCCGGGCGTCTACAAACTAAGTTGCCTCTGTGGTAGCAGTTACATTGGAGAAACCAAACGACATATCTGGGACCGCATCCGTGAACATAAAGCAGACTTGAAACACGGTAGGACGAGCACCTCAGCCGTGGCAGATCACTTATAATTCAGTGGGCTCACATGACATTGACTTCTCCAAGACGGACGTTCTCTGCAAGCCATCCGGCTACCATGAGAGATTCGTTCATGAGGCCATCCACATATACAAACACAGAAACAATTTCAACCGAGAAGATGGATTCTGACTTAGTAACCATTGGAAAGACGTTATAAACCATTTTGGTACTTAATTGATTGTATTTTATGGTGACTTTCAGATCGCAGTCCATTCGCTGCCACTGCCTCTTAATACCTTTCACACGACGGTCAATGGTATGGTTTATAGCAGGGGTGTCCAAACTTTTTTTCCCGAGGGCCACATACAGAAAAATATACGAAGGATTGGGCCACTCACTAGACGTGAGGTATACTGCCTCACTTCTCATGCACTAATATTGTCAAAATCAATCAAATGCAGGTAAATTACGTTTGATTATTGAACATGTTTGAAGAAAAAAAGCCTCCATCATAGCTCTTCATTAGTAGATATTAATTTTATTATTTACAAAAAGGTTGGCAGGTAATTCTCTCAGTGACAGCCTCAGATTGGTTCTTAGGGTGCTGATCCCCCTTCATTGTCCATATGAAGGGAGAGACAAGAAGACAAATAGGGGATGTGGATATTTCAGCCTTATTACACAAATAAATTATTGGGCTTGTTAACACATCAACTAACGTTTGTTAAAACAATTGTCATCAACTTTAATTGACTGAATTTATGAAGTAATTGGGCTTATTAACAAATGAAAACGGTGTGTATATTTTTAACTCACCTGTAATGGGAATAATGTTACGCTCAGTGGGAGCAGTGATGCTGCACTTTGGTCTGAAAGATAGCTGGCAGGTCAGGAGTAAGTTTGGTGGTTGAGATGCGAAGGACGTCACGGAGATGGCTGTCGGTCGTTCTGGTTCTCAGCCTGCTTTTGTTCAGCGTTAACAGAGAGAATGTCTGCTCACTTATGTATGTTGAGCCGAACAGACTCATCATTCGTTTTGCATGGCGTCTCGTCGGAGGAAACTTGGCCTTTTCCAAACTCCGGTAGAAGTCAGGTAGGGAGAGAAGCTGATGCTGATTCTTCAGAGAATCATCACACTGAATTTCGATCAGTTCTAATTGCAGACTCTCCTCCACTTCTTTTGCATCCATTGAAAACGGAGCCGCAAACAGTGTGATTTCCTTCTCAATGACAGAAAAATCTTGGAAGCGCTGACTGAATTCTGTCATGAGAGATGTGATCACAGACACATATTCTCCCATTTTTGCAGAGAGCTTGGCATTTGGAAATGCGCATTGATTTCGGTCAGCGTGGGGAAGTGCGCTACATTGAAGTTTGCGCAGTTGTGACTCGAAGAGACGGAGCTTCGCACGGAATGCTTTCATGTGCACATACAGCTGTGGTACCAGCTGCTCTTTGCCTTGTAGTCTCGTGAGATCAACTAAAAAAGCCAGGCCTGCCAACCATAAAGGGTCACTGATCTCATGGAGAGGTCTGCCCTTTTCTTTCAAAAACTTGTCGATATTTGATCTCAGGGAATAAAACCACTGCAGCACGGAGCCGCGACTGAGCCAGCGCACTTGGGAATGGTAGAGTAGGTCCCCGTATTCAGCATCGACATCAGAGAGGAACGCTTGCAATTCTCTGTGGTAAAGCCCTCGGGCCATAATTTTTTGACATTTTTCACAACTGTGTTCATCACATCGCCAAGCTGGATTATCTTGGCACAGAGGGCTTCTTGGTAGATGATACAGTGCATTTTAACAGTCTCACCTCCGCTCTCCTGCACCTTGGCACTCACCATAGAAGCCATTCCTTTGCGCTCGCCTGTCATTGCTGGAGCCCCATCCATTGTAATTCCACACAGCTTGTCCCATTTAAGTCCAGCCTGGTTAATTGAATCTGACACAGCTTCAAAACATATCCTTCCCAGTTGTTGTCCCCTTTAGACTCCGAAGATCAAGCAGTTCCTCCGTAATGCAAAAATTCTCATCAACTCCCCGCAAAAAAATTAACAGCCGTGCAGTGTCCGTGGCATCTGTGCTCTCATCACATGCAATCGAGTAAAAATCGAAAGCACAAGCTTTATCTGACACTTGCTGTTTTAAGTTAGCCGACAAGTCTTCAATTCGCCGCACAACCTTATTTCTGGACATACTAACATCGTTAAAATCCTGCATTTTCTCCAGGCACATTCCCACGACTTTAGTGAGGCACTGTTTGATGAAGTCACCGTCTGAGAAAGGTTTCCCGTGTAGGGCAATGAGTTGAGCTACTTCATTGCTGGCTATTGTTGCATTTTCTTGAGCTTTGTTAGCACGGAAAAAAAAACCCTGCTGCTGCGTTAGCAGGCTAGCTTGCCATTTGCTTTACCTTCTCTCTCCGCTCGGCGCCAGTGTAGGACGTGAAGGTCTGATGTTTCGTTTCATAATGCCGTCGTACATTGTACTCTTTCATCACGGCAACACTCTCATTACAAATCAAACAAACACACTTCCCCTTGGTTTCTATGAAAAAACATTCATTTTTCCACCGAGTCTGAAATTTTCTGCACTCGCTTGCAATCTTGCGTCTCTTCGGTTCCGGCATTTCTGGTGACCCTGAGCAAATGTTTTCTTCGATTGCGTGCTTTGTGGAGACGCTGCCTTGTTCAAGACAATAGCGCCATCTAGTGTTTAAATTAAGAAATGCAATACAGTGGGCCATAGTCCATTATATTTTTAAACTTTGATACGGGCCCATTAAAAATGGATGGCGGGCCGCAGTTGGCCCGCGGGCCGTAGTTTGGACACCCCTGGTTTATAGCATGTTATATAATAATAAATAGTATAACATTGTAATGTTTAACATAATTCATAAGGCAATATATAGTATTGTAATTTTATAGTGAATATACAGCTGTGTGGTATACAGTAGGGTTGGTAGAATAATACATAGTGTAATATTACAAGTCTAATATTTTACAGTCTAAAGTATAGGGTAGTCTAAAGTAACGCATTGTGTAATTCAAGGGTGGGTTTGTCTATGGTAGTGTATATTACGGTGTATAGTTGTGTAATGTAGGAAAAAGTTTATTTGGAGACATATCAATATAATGCATAATGTTAGAGCTTACATTGGGCTGTGTATACGGTATTATACAATGTAGTTTAGATTGGAAGGTATAACATTACAATGTATAGTAGTCTAGTTTATGGCATGGTTGTAATGCAACACAGGACAGAGCAGCACATCGTGGCTGTTTCTCCCCCCTCCTCCGTTCCGAGCATGGATGGACTCGTCCGTCTGAACGAGGCTCGTCGCTCTCCGTGGTGCTAACGTTGGAAAGAAGGAAAAAACCGCCACCCATTTTTTTCGCCATATGGCATTGTAATGTATAACGACTTATTGTTAATAGCTCAGCTGATGGAGAGTATATAGAGTTTATTGATAACATTGATGTAGTTTGTATTTTAGTTTTTACTAGTTTACTATATGGTATTCATTAGATAGTGTAGTGTATTCCCAGTTACTTTATGTTTATAGCTCAATTTATTGAAGAATATATTGAGTACATTTATTATATTGATGAAGTTTCTACTTAGTTTTTTTTTCACATCGGTTTATTGTATGATAGTTGGGTAGTTGCAGTCCTTTAGCGTCCATATACTAAATGCCTCTGTTGAGATGGAAACTTTGACTTTAACATAGCTATTTCCGTGACCAGTCACATGCTAATCCCTCACATTAACATCATGCTAATCTCCCAGTTACATGCTAATTTCTGACTTTAACACCCTGCTGATCCAACACTTTAACGCAGCTATTTAAATGCTAAATTATCCTGTTTGATATGTAAACTCCTTTGTCAAGGCACTTTACCTCTCCCACCTAGTTTAAACGACACTGCGAATCTTAGCAGCAGTCATTGAAGTGCTGTCGTCCCGACAGTTCTGTTCCTTCACCTGAAGAAGGCTACTTATGTTGTGGCCGAAACGTCGTGAAAATTTTATTTTTTATTACGGTTTTTTTTTCCATTCTACGTTACTTTACCGAAAGAACCAAGAAGATGAATCCCTGCAGTCACGAAAGCTTTAAATCTGAACTTTACGCAATTAAAAATCATAGTGTAAGATAAGACTACAATCGTTGTCTGCTGTGAGGATCTTCTGTACTCAGGGCCCCGAATGTTTGTGGCAAGTGAAAGTTTGTCTCAGCAAAATATAAGATTTCTCACAGTAGCATACCGTATGACCACACGTCGCTCTGCACCTTGTAGAGCCCATGGAACATGCTTTCTGAAGACATCCACTTTACAGGCAGAGGCACCTAATGGACATGACCGCATGGCCACAAGCACAACAACAATACGTTCAGTAAATTCAGTTCAGGCCGATGCATCGCGATTCGTCATACGTTTTTTGCGTCAGGCCATATTCATCTGGCCAAATTAGCGTCATCTAGCCCTCCACTACCCTGAAGGGTTAAATGTGTAGTGACATCACGGGATGGCACTGTGTAGTGCCGGGCCTAGAGAGGCACGCCGTGCGGTGTATTGACATCGCGGATACCACTCTGGTGTGGGTGTAGTACCGGCCCTAGAGGGGCTCGGTCAGCGCTGATTGATCCCGCTGGATGGCATCACGCTTGGCGTGCAGTGCCAGCCCGACAGGATAGGGTGTGGGAGTGCCGGCCGTAGGAAACGGGTTACTAAATGCCATGGCACTCTGGTTGACCCGAGAGGACACGTGACCGGTTAAGTCTACAAAGGGGCCCCAAGTGGGGGCTAGGGGTGGTCACGTGGTCAGGGTCCAGATCCTGCTGATCGATGATTCTAGAAGGTGGTCGTGGCCAAGGGCGGAGCCAGCCACGCCACAGAGAATATAAGCCGGGTCCCCCACAGGGACCGGCGTTGTTGTTCATCCTGAAGAACCTTTGTTTACGTCTACGTTCTACCGAGTCTCCAACACATGGACTGGGACCCGAGCTGTGGTCCCGTTCTGTCGTAGCTAGTCATGTTGTAATTAGTGTAGTTAGCCTGGTGATCACCACCACAGGTTGTTATTCTGGGCCAGTTACCCCGTGTACCACATGGGGGGGGGGGAGGAGGAAGGGGATTTGTGAAATTGCCCCATATTTTGAACTGTCGGCAGAGCAGGGAGATTGAATCCAATTGCCGACCTCTGGATTGCAAGTCCAGGGTGGGAGAGCCATTGCACCACCGTGTGTGGCAGCACCCCCCACTCGCTTTTTCTTAGGGGCTGTGCAAAATAAAATAAAAACATTGAGTACAATTAAAGTGATGGGCCTTCCATTCCGATGATGGTGATGACATTGGCGATACTGATAATGATGCTGATGATGCTAAGTAAGGTGAAGGACTCACTTTGCCCTTCACCACGTAGTTGGGGTCAGTCTGGACGTTCCGTGCCAGCCCAAAGTCGCAAATCTTGGCGATGTGTCCATGCGTTACCAGCAAATTCCTCGCAGCCAGGTCGCGGTGGATGCACTAAAAAAAAGAAAAAAAATCCCTGTGTGGCCTTCAACAAACTTGGGGCAACTTCTGTGAAGGTCGGCCACGGTACACGACGGGGTGGGTGCCCAGCACCACGCCCGGCCGCCTTTGTCTCCCCAGTGTAGATGTTTACACACCGCACCAGGTACTCATTTGAGACTGAGTCCATCTGGGGAGGCCCAAGACCGGTTCAGATAATTGTCACTGGTGTTGGCCGTGAGCGTGAATCGAACTCTGGCCATTGGGTTCGTAGTGCAGTGAACTAACCACTGAGCGACCACTCGCCACCCAGACAGACATATTAAGGGCAACAAAGACGTGCACCACAGACACAGTCACATACAAAGACACAGTTAAACACGCACAGTCACAGGGATACAGTTAAACATACTCTTTGGTTCTTTCGGTAAAGTAACATAGGTATAAAATAAAACAAATCACGACGTTTCGGGCGCAACACAAGTGTCCCTCATCAGGTGGGAAAGCATGATCTACTGCTGAGGCAGACTGTTTTAAAAGGTTTGAAATAGGTGTAGCCCAAGGGTCATAAAGAAGTGGGCGGGGCTAGTGATGTTAATGTGAGAAATTAGCATGTAAATGTAAGATCGGAGAGCAGCCTCCTCGACGAGGGCTTCAAATCAAGACAGTTAAACACGCGCAGTCACACAGATGGTCATGGCCCTGTAGGGATAGAGACAGACAGGCACGGAGATACATACAGAGAGACAGAGACAGGTTAAAATCATCACGTATTTTCATCATTATGTTCCACCACTCTTTTAACCGAGGAGAGAGGCTCACTGCTGATTCACTCCTCTCGCGACTCACGTTCTTGTGAGCGAGGAAGGCCATACCGCTCGCGACCTGCTCCGAGAAGCTCGGGAGGTTGTCCACCCCGGATGGAGTAGAGTCGCTCACGATCGCTTCTCTCTCCGACGACGACGCGTCCCAGCCTGCGGCGCACAAGGAAGCCCGGACGATTCAGAAATGCCCTAACTATAGAGTATCTATAGTAGATCATCGATTATTCGGCGGCTACGGGGGGGAAGGGGACGCCAAATTTTTTAACAACGCCGGATATTCACTACATAATAATTTTAAAAAGCTAATTTTTTGCACATTCTTGCATAGCATTGTTTTTAAATGTTGTGAATGTTTTGTTGTCTTTTAAATTAGTTTACTATATGAAATTGGTGTGAATAAACATACAAATACACAGAAATAAATATCCTACTGTAAAATGTAACCTATTTACTGTACCGTACTTACCAATCCAATCTCGAAGACTCTGAATCGAGTGATGTATATACGTGCAGTATTGTCATTTTTTAAAGTTGTATTTAGTGTATAATGTACCGTCTGTAATATTTAACACTGAAATGAAGTCGGTGGCCGCTCTGGTTAATAACGCGGTCTACTTCGCAGTAGACACAGTTAGAGCGAACACGTACATGATTAGAAAAAGAGAGTCGGCCAAGTGTTGTGTGGTGTAATTACCCAAATTTGAGAAATTTACTCGCAAATTATTCCATCGGGGAAGCTGCCTAATAACATCACAAACCCACTTGGCAGGGTAAAGCCCGCTTGCAAGGCTGTGGCTGCACAGGGGCAGCTGCCCCCAGTCCATGGAAACTGGTACTGATGTAATTTTGATTTAAAGCTTTCGTGACTGCAGTAATTCATATTCTTAGTTTTTTCGGTAAAGTCACGTTGAAGAGAAACAACAAAATAACAAAATATATATAAAACAATAAAAAATTCTCACGACGTTTCGACCATAACTCAATCGGTCATCATCACACCTCACACCTGATGATGACCGATTGAGTTATGGTCGAAACGTCGTGAGAATTTTTTATTGTTTTATATATATTTTGTTATTTTGTTGTTTCTCTTCAACGTGACTTTACCGAAAAAACTAAGAATATGGTACTGATGTAGTTTACGAATCGCCATGGGCGGCATGGTGGCACATTGGTAAGTAACCCTTGCGCCTTGCAGCAAGAAAGCTGGGTTTGATTCCCGACTCGGGCGCGTTTCGGCGTGGAGTTGTCATCTTCTCTCCCCCTGTTCGTCAGAGTGTGTAAGTGCAATGAAGTGTTTGAGTGAGTGTGTGAGCGAGTGAGTTAGCGTGAATGTGTGAGTGGGTGAAGATTGTATGTTCACCCCCTCTTCTGGGTCTCCTCCGTGTTCTCGAGTTTCCTCCCATAGTAAAAAAAAATACCCAATACAACGAGTCTGGCATTGGGCAAAACATCCCAATACTGAAAAATCACCTGCAAATTACTCAATTGGGACTACACAGTGACGGCAAAAACTTCGCAGGACCCTCATGAAGAAGTCTTGAGTTTTTGCACAGTAAACAAATGTAATAATAAATCTTGACTTAAAGCTTTTGTAACTGCAGGAAGACATTCTTTGGGTCTTTCGGTAACGTCACGTAAATAGGTTCAAATGAAATAACCAAAAATAACAAAAAACTACGACGTTTCGATCACAACACAAGCTTTTGTCATTAGGAAGAAAAAAAGAGAGGGGGACAGCTGCTGAGGCAGACAGTCTGCCTTATCTCAACCGGTGTTGTCCCTATCCTAGGTAAACTCTGTCTTAAATGAGTACCTGGTGCAGTGTGTAGACATGAGCACTGGGGAGACAGAGGTGGCTGCATGCGCGTGGTGCTGGCCACCCACCTCCTCGTGGGCCATGCCGCCTAACAGCAGCACAGTCTGTTAAGGCTTATTTGGGTGATCTTCATCTTTGTTGTACGCTTGTGCCATCTTGTGTGTCCGCTGTCACAGATTCCAGGCTACAACCCTCCGGAGTCCACCCCATGCGGCTCCCCTTCTCCCCGGCCCAAAAAACCCAGACAGTACTCGTGCATCATGTATGCGGTGTCAGCAAGAGGTAAGAGGTGCATGAGTGGGCACACACTCTGGGTTTTACATCTGCAGAGTTAGTTAAGTGTACATTGTGCTCGCAAGCAGAGGTGAACAATACAAAAATCAGTGGCGGTTATGAGAAACGCTACCCTGAAGTAACGGGCGGTTTGCACTCTGAACTTGCAATCCAGAAGTTACTGGTTCGTTTTCCCATCGCAGCATTTGAAACAGTATCGCAATTTTCTTAAATTTACAATTTTTACCTTTCCAACCAGTACAAACAGCCAGGTGAGGTGTATAAGCGTCACTATGTATGAATAGTTTAGGACATCTTATGCTCACAAACTCACCCATTCACGCACTCAACCACCAACTCAATCTCACTCAAACCACCAACTCACTCAAACCACCAACTCACTCAACCATCAACTCACTCAACCCATCATCTCACTCAAACCACCAACTCACTCAAACCACCAACTCACTCAAACCACCATCTCATTCAAACCACCATCTAACTCAAACCACCAACTCACTCAAACCACCAACTCACTCAAACCACCAACTCACTCAAACCACCAACTCACTCAACCACCAACTCACTCAAACCACCATCTCACTCAAACCACCAACTCACTCAACCATCAACTCACTCAACCCACCAACTCACTCAACCATCAACTTACTCAAACCACCATCTCACTCAAACCACCATCTCAAACCACCATCTCACTCAAACCACCAACTCACTCAAACCACCAACTCACTCAAACCACCAACTCACTCAAACCACCAACTCACTCAAACCATCAACTCACTCAACCACCAACTCACTCAAACCATCAACTCACTCAACCACCATCTCACTCAAACCACCAACTCACTCAAACCATCAACTCACTCAAACCACGATCTCACTCAAACCAGCATCTCACTCAAACCACCACCTCACTCAACCACCAACTCACTCAAACTACCATCTCACTCAAACCAGCATCTCACTCAACCATCAACTCACTCAACCCACCAACTCACTCAACCATCAACTCACTCAAACCACCATCTCACTCAAACCACCATCTCACTCAAACCACCAACTCACTCAAACCACCAACTCACTCAAACCACCAACTCACTCAAACCACCAACTCACTCAAACCATCAACTCACTCAACCACTATCTCACTCAAACCACCAACTCACTCAAACCACCATCTCACTCAAACCACCAACTCACTCAAACCATCAACTCACTCAAACCACCAACTCACTCAAACCACCATCTCACTCAAACCACCAACTCACTCAACCACCAACTCACTCAAACCACCATCTCACTCAAACCAGCATCTCACTCAAACCACCATCTCACTCAACCACCAACTCACTCAAACCACCATCTCACTCAAACCACCATCTCACTCAAACCACCAACTCACTCAAACCACCAACTCACTCAACCACCATCTCACTCAAACCACCATCTCACTCAAACCACCATCTCATTCGAACCATTAACTCACTCAAACCACCATCTCACTCAAACCACCAACTCACTCAAACCACCATTTCACTCAAACCACAAACTCACTCAAACCGCCAACTCACTCAAACCACCAACTCACTCAAACCACCACCATCTCACTCAAACCACCATCTCATTCAAACCACCATCTCACTCAAACCACCAACTCAGTCAAACCACCAAACTCACTCAAACCACCAACTCACTCAAACCACCAAACTCACTCAAACCACCAAATCACTCAAACCACCAAACTCACTCAAACCACCATCTCACTCAAACCACCATCTCACTCTAAAAGATTGAAGGTTAAGGTGCAGGCAGCCCTGAAAATATATTGGCTCGCGCCACTGCAAGCTCCCTTCTGGAGGATATGTTGTTGAGCCAGACGTTTAGAAGAGGTGGGAGTAACCCACATTTTACCCCACCACACACGACCTGCCGATGGACTACCCATTGACAGTGCTGAGTGGACAACGGCAGGGCCAGTGAGGGGGGATTTAAGAAACGGTTCAATCACCTGCCGCGCTTGGAGGACGAACTGGCGGCATTTGGGTTGCCAAGCCCAGTGTGATAACCGTCACATTATGGCAGCATCATAATCTGAATATTTTTCCTGGATCAATCCGATGAGCTATAAAGCTCTTTTTCACAGGTGTCCAGCACCACTTCATCATTTGGATGAGGGGTTCCTGAATCAGGTGAGAGACAGATTTGTCCTCCTCTACCAGGTGAGGTCGGGCAATTTTACTTCTCACTTCACCTTCCTCACCTCAACTGGTAAGGTAGGAAAATCATTGCTCCTGAACTAGGTGAAAGCCCAATCAGGTGTGACCTGTGGTGCATAAGGGGACCACACCAATGATAAAAAAATACTAAACTAATTTTTTATTTTCTTGGTTCTTTCGGTAAAGTCTCGTAGAAGGGAAATAATAAAAATATAAAACAATACAATTCTCACGACGTTTCGACTGCAACACAAGCAATCATCATCGCTTCTACGTGACTTTACCGAAAGAACCAAGAATATGAATCCCTGCAGTCATGAAAGCTTTAACTAAAAATATTTTTTATTTATTTATTTGCCAAGGTCACATCTATAACAGCAGCCACTATACCTGACCAGTGTTACTCATTTCTACTGTTACCTATTATTATTATGATTAGTGTGTGGACCCACCACAATGCGTTATACCCCTGCTACAACTTTATCACCTTAGTTCTCATCTGATCTCCGATGCTAAGCAGAGTTAAGCCTGGGCTTGCCCTGAGCTACAGACGTGTGACTGTCAGGTGACCAGGGGATGGCAGTGCTGAGTGTTTTCTTCAGCTGCAAGCCGAATGTGGGGAGTTGTGTCGACTGACAGGCAAAGCTGTACCAGCTCAGCGCTCAGACCTCTTGAGACACACACCCACATTACGATCATATGATATAATAATGTTTAGTTTTAGGTGGAGCGCCGTTCATGCAAATTGCATGAACAATGTCACTGCAGCCAAGCGGTGAGCCAGCACCAACAATTGCCCAAGCTCTATATACCAATATATTCCAGCCAATGTATGCGTGTTTATTCACGTGGGGGGGGGGGGCAACACTTTATCCCATACAGAAGGGACAGATAATATTAGTCCACATTTTGCTCTGCTGCCTTTTGGCATATCCAGGGTATGGCACTTCCTGCATGCTCACGGGAAAGAAGTTTCGCAACATTTGCGTGATCCATGAATCCTCGCCTCAACGGTGCTGGATTACAGGCATGCACCACCGCCGCCCCGCTAATGAATGCTCCCCTCGTGTGTACGTTTGCGTGTGTGCTTGCTTCTCAGATTGACCTGCTGGAGGACCCGTGCCTGCTTAACGTGGTGATTCTACAGACGGTGTTGCAGGAGATCCGCCATCGCTCCGCTCCTGTCTACAAGAGACTTTGCGACATCATCTCCACTCCGCAGAAACACTTCTACGCCTTCACCAATGAGCACCATCGGTAGGCGCAGCTCTCCAACCGGTCCTAGCCATCTCGCCAATCCAGTGTGCACGGCACACGAATTGACGCCTCTTTACTTCTGAACTGTGGCACACGGTGGCGGTTGGTGGCGCAAAGTCTCGTTGGGACTGTTTCCCAGTGCCATGAGGGCCAGCAGAGTTGGTGGCGTAGTGGCGTTGTGCATAAGGCTGCCCCTGTCCAGATGGCCAAGGATTGGTAGCTGATTTTTTCGCCAGGGCTGAAATTAATTGCACTCCCTTTATTGAATTTTGGCACTCTGTGGGGTGGGGTTTGAATTGTATGTATGTTGAACTTCCTTCACACAGTACATAGCCAACTGTGCTACGTACAGTTGAGATAATAAACTGTGCATCTGATTCGGCTCGTGGGACTGAACGCCCCCGTGGCTTGAGTTACCGAGCAGAAAGGCGTTTTATAAATGTAATTCATGATTATTAAATACATTTCTTGTCATTAAAACTGGATTCCTGAAGGCGTTTCCAGCACTCGGAGGGAAACCTCTGACATGCCTAACAACTCACGGAACTACATGACTTACACTTCTCGCAGAGCTGTGCTCATTTTACTGCCCCAGAAGAGGTACAAATTTCCTAGTCGACCTCTTAAGCGCCATTTCAACTCCACAACTTTGTTACTGTGACTCGCGTGCAAGTGATTACACAGCAACGCCCAGTGTGATTGTCTAACAGCGCCGTAACTTGATTGTCGTGTGTCTCAGAGACACGTACGTGGAGCAGGAGAAGGGGGAGTCTTCCAATGACCGTAACGACCGAGCCATCCGATATTCTGCGTTGACTATTCCACCTGAAGACAGAAGCTTGTGTTGCCTCCGAAACGTCGTGATTGAATTGTTTTCTTTTATTTGTTTTATTTTATCTACGTGACTTTACCGAATAAAACCAAAGAGTATGAATCCTTGCAGTCACGAAAACTTCAAATCTTGTCACACTGCTTTGCACATGTAACAGCCCTCTTATTTCAGTTCACTGCTGGGTGTGGGCCTCGTTCTGTGCGAGGTTGTGCAAGGTTGTTTGACCGTACGGTAGATCCCCGTTGAATGCGCGTTCACACTACGCGTTTTGGCTTTAACACGGTTTTACCATTTTATGGAAAGTTTTTAGATTTTAACGCTCAACCGCGCTCGCTACATTGCAAGTATAGCGCGTGGTCACGGACTACTTTTCTGAGCAGCGTCGGTGTTAGCAGTGTTGTTGGATGATGCTAGAAGCTGTAGTACTGATGTATGCTGTGATACCCAGCATACCTTCCTCTTCCTCGGTCTTTGTTCCAGCAGGATCTTTGTGCGCGGAGCGTCATCTCGCTCCATTATATTTTTCACTCACCATATCTCTCACTTTAGATTTTATTAAAGGAGTGTCATACTTAGCATATTGATAGAGATACTATATAAACACAACACATTTTAAAATAAACATGTAAAACAGTGTACTGTGCTATCAAAAACAATTAAATTACGGGCTGGAACGGCACCCCCACCTTTACCGTTATTTGTTATGGGAAAATTACTCCCGCTGAACGCAGATTAGTTTCACTTAGCAATTGTCAGGAACGCAACCCCCGTGTTAAGCGAGGACTTGCTGTATCTCACAACTTTGGTCAGTGCGGGTTGGTGACGACGATAGCGCGGAACAAAACAATGGACATTGCTTCACCGCCATATGCTGCCCACCACAGCCTATAACAATCTGCTGCGGTCGACTTTACCAAAGGCTGCTTTATAATACTCCAATGGCATGACAACAATACGATGATAATATCCGAGTAGATGGGAGCCTCGGAAAGAACGATTTGCCCCCCAGCTTCACGATTAAATGAATACCACGGCTCGGGGCCGTGATCCCATTTAAGGATCCCTCTCTTTAACAGTGGTTAATGTAGTGCCTCTTACTCTTTGTTTTTTTTCGGTAAAGTCACGTATAAATAAGAAATAATAAAATAACATAATAGCGTACGACGTTTCGGTTGCAACACAAGCAGCCATCATCAGGTACAGAAGAGCTAAATTTACGAGAGAGAGGAAACACTTTACCGAAAATGCTAAGAATATAACCCCAGATGTATATACAGACACACCAGTAGGGGGAAACTAACACAGATACAACAGGGGACACAGAGAGAGAAGCATACCAAACAAACAGGGTTTAGCAAAATTTGGAAACCATATAAAGCAACACAGATGGTCGGTCAAAACACAATTAACGCATAGTCTGGTTGATTACGCTATTTCAAAGATTGCTAAATTGCAAGTTAAGTATGAAATTTTAAATACAGACCGCGCACACACACATAGACATCCAAGTAGAGCGAACCAGCACAGACACGCACACAGTGAAGTCGCCTTAAATAGGCAGAGAAGGTAAGGCTGAGAGA
This sequence comes from Petromyzon marinus, assembly GCF_048934315.1. Lineage (NCBI taxonomy): Eukaryota > Metazoa > Chordata > Hyperoartia > Petromyzontiformes > Petromyzontidae > Petromyzon > Petromyzon marinus. Next base: position 2,817,670 of record NC_133721.1, read on the forward strand.
CAATGGGACAATTTAGCATGAGGTATGCATGGAGCAAAGGGGGCGCAGCAGCACACACTCGGAAACACCAAGGCCCACACACAGGCAGAGACAGCACAGAGACACAAATCCAAGCCAAGACACAAAGGCAGGTACACAAGCAGAGACAACACAAAGACACAAACCTCATACCTCCCTGTAGAGGTGGATCAGACTTGATTAGAAGCTTTCGTGACTGCAGGAATTACTCTGTTTTTTTTCGGTAAACTCACGTATAAATAAGAAATAATAAAATAACATAATAGCATACCACGTTTCGGTTGCAACACAAGCAGCCATCCTCAGGTACAGAAGAGCTAAATTTACGAGAGAGAGGAAACACATAACCCCAGATGTATATACAGACACCCAAGTAGGGGGGAACTAACACAGATACAACAGGGGACACAGAGAGAGAAGCATACCAAACAAACAGGGTTTAGCAAAATCACTGGTTGTAATCGCCAGGGAAACGATATACAGTCCTAGAATGAAGGACTGTGCATTTGATAAGGCCACGTAAAGGTGTTGTGATCCCCGCTCTCTATTAGGGTGAGGGCTATCTCTTTGCAAACACCCATGACCTCACGACTACAACAAAGAGCATGTAATAGATTTGTGGCTGGCCAGATGGTGTCATACACACGTGTCATTTGGCATTGTGGTGAAACAAATTCAGCTCCATTATAATGTGACTGGACATGCCCGGGAACAATGCCCCATATAAACGTGGATGTCCAGCCAGATGAGCTGGCACGCAGCTGTAGGCTGACCCCATAGCCAAGTGATATCACACTCCTCCATAATCTTGTTGTTGTGCTCAGTTGAGGTGATGCCTACCTGTAGTTCTACTGATTGGAGGCTGACACTCATTGATCATTTGAAGACGAGAACAATTCACTTTAATGGGCAACATCAAGTGCACAGATCCTCATACGCTGTTATCTACATTTTGTATCGCCTCGGTGATTTAGTTAAAGTGCAATGAAGAGAACTGGTGTATAAATCAGCCAAACGTGTGCTCAACGAGTGTACGGTTGGCAGATATAAATAGATCTTGTTGTTTTCTGCTCTACTGACAAACCATGACTTTATTTACCAATATATATTTTAAAATATATATGCGGATAAAAAATAGATGTTGCTTGACTGCTGCTGCTTATCTTGTTTAAATTAAGCCTCTTCTTTGGTTCTTTCGGTAAAGTCACGTAGAATGAGAATAAAATAATAAATTGATAAAATAAAATAACACAATAATATTCTCACGACGTTTCGGCCACAACACAAGCAGCCTTCATCAGGTGAAGGGACGAGACTGTCTGGAGGACAGCGCTGGAGTGAAAAAGCCAGGCTCAGATCGCGACCTTTAAGCTGTGTGAGAAGAAACAAAGCGCCTTGACAAAGGAATTAGCATAGAATTTAGCATTGAAATGGCTGAGTGATTAGCTTGTGACTGGTCACAGAAATGGCTATGTTAAAGTTAAAGCATACACATCCGCAGAGGCACCCCTTGACAAAGGAATTAGCATAGAATTTAGCATTGAAATAGCTAAATGGTTACTCCGACTACACAATCCGCAAAGCCATCACTCCAGTCATGAAGAAGGATCCTCTTGTGGAGCCACTCAAAACCATCACCTTACCCTACATTGCAGGGGTCACTAAAAAGATCTCCAAAATCCTGAATTAACACAAGATCCAGGTCCGATTCAACACAGTACATAAAATCCGTGATCTAGTTCCATCTGTAAAAGATGCTGTTCCAGACATACAATACCCGGGCGTTTACAAACTAAAGTGCCTCTGTGGTAGTAGCTACATTGGAGAAACCAAACGACATATCTCGGACCGCATCCGCGAACATAAAGCAGACTTGAAACACGGTAGAACGAACTCCTCTGCCGTGGCAGATCACTGTTATAATTCAGTGGGCTCACATGACATTGACTTCTCCAAGACGGAGGTTTTTTGCAAACCAACCGGCTACCATGAGAGATTCGTTCATGTGGCCATTCACATATACAAGCACAGAGACAATTTCAACCGAGAAGATGGATTCTGGCTTAGTAACCATTTGAAAGATGTTTTAAACCATTTCCGTTCTTAATTGTATTTTACGATGACCTTCAGACCGCAGCTCTTTCGCTGGCATTGACTCTTAATACCTCTCACACCACGGTTAATGGTATGGTTTACAACATGGAGTATAACAGCGCCTCGCAGCTGTCTCTCTCCCCCTCCTCTGTTCCGACCATGGATGAACTCGTCCGTCTGAACGGAGCCCGTAGCTATCCGTGTTGCTAAAGTTGAGGGTAAGAATCCACCCATTTTTTTCGCCATATAGCATTGTGATATATAACGACTTATTGTTGGTAGCTTAGCTGATTGGAGAATATAGAGAGTTTATTGATAACATTGAGGTAATTTATATTTTAGTTTTTATTGGTTCACTATATAGTATTCATTATATATTGTAGTGTATACCCAGTTACTGTGAATAGCTCAGATGTGTAGGCCTTGACTTCAACATAGCCATTTCTGTGACCAGTCACAAGCTAATCACTCAGTTATTTCAATGCTAAATTCGCCTAGTTATTTCAATGCTAAATTCTCCTGTTTGATTTGTACTAGGTGCCTCGGTGAATGTGTATGCTCTGACTTTAACATAGCTATTTCTGTGACCAGTTACAAGCTAATCACTCAGCTATTTCAATGCTAAATTCTATGCTAATTCCTTTGTCAAGGGGTGCCTATGCGGATGTGTATGCTTTAACTTAGCTATTTCAATGCTAAATTCTATGCTAATTCCTTTGTCAAGGGGTGCCTCTGCAGATGTGCATGCTTTAACTTTAACATAGCCATTTCTGTGACCAGTCACAAGTTAATCACTCAGCCATTTCAATGCTAAATTCTATGCTAATTCCTTTGTCAAGGCGCTTTGTTTCTTCTCACACAGCTTAAAGGTCGTGATCTGAGCGTGGCTTTTTCACCCCAGCGCTGTCCTCCAGACAGTCTCATCCCTTCACCTGATGAAGGCCGCTTGTGTTGTGGCCGAAACGTTGTGAGAATATTATTGTGTTATTTTATTTTATCAATTTATTATTTTATCCTCATTCTACGTGACTTTACCGAAAGAACCAAAGAAGATTAATCCTTGCAGTTACGAAAGCTTTAAATCGAAATTTAAATTAAGCATCTTTAATTTCTGGCCCTCACTCTCAGCAATAAAAAAAGACTTGGCACTGACTCCTGGCCCTTTACATGGGGAGATTATCTGAACATTTGCAATGAATACGTTTTCACCCTTAAATGTTAAGTGTTACGTTCACAAAATGTGTCTGATTCCAATAATATGCGTTAATTGTGTTTTGACCGACCGTCTGTGTTGCTCTATATGGTTTCCAAATTTTGCTTAACCCTGTTTGTTTGGTATGCTTCTCTCTCTCTGTCCCCTGTTGTATCTGTGTTAGTTTCCCCCTACTTGGGTGTCTGTATATACATCTGGGGTTATATTCTTAGCTCTTTCGGTAAAGTGTTTCCTCTCTCTCGTAAATTTAGCTCTTCTGTACCTGATGATGGCTGCGTGTGTTGCAACCGAAACGTCGTACGCTATTATGTTATTTTATTATTTCTTATTTATACGTGGCTTTACCGAAAAAACCAAAGAGTAATTCCTGCAGTCACGAAAGCTTTGAATCAAGTCTGAACCACCTCTATGGGGAGGTATGAGGTTTGTGTCTTTGTGTTGTCTCTGCTTGTGTATCTACCTTTGTGTCTTGGCTTGGATTTGTGTCTCTGTGCTGTCTCTGCCTGTGTGTGGGCCTTGGTGTTTCCGAGTGTGTGCTGCTGTGCCCCCTTTGCTCCATGCATACCTCATGCTAAATTGTCCCATTGTCTCTCAGCCTTACCTTCTCTGCCTATTTAAGGCGACTTCACTGTGTGCGTGTCTGTGCTGGTTCGCTCTACTTGGATGTTTATGTGTGTGTGCGCGGTTTGTATTTTAAATTTCATACTTAACTTGCAATTTAGCAATCTTTGAAATAGCGTAATCAACCAGACTATGCGTTAATTGTGTTTTGACCGACCGTCTGTGTTGCTTTATATGGTTTCCAAATTTTGCTAAACCCTGTTTGGCTGGTATGCTTCTCTCTCTGTGTCCCCTGTTGTATCTGTGTTAGTTCCCCCCTACTTGTGTGTATGTATATACATCTGGGGTTACGTGTTTCCTCTCTCTCGTAAATTTAGCTCTTCTGTACCTGATGATGGCTGCTTGTGTTGCAACCGAAACGTCGTACGCTATTATGTTGTTATTTTATTATTTCTTATTTATACGTGACTTTACCGAAAAAACCAAAGAGTAATTCCTGCAGTCACGAAAGCTTTGAATCAAGTCTGTAGTGCCTCTTGTTAAACAGTGCTTCAGTTAAACAGGAAAATTAATAAATCCAGCAGGCATGACTTGAAAAGTAACAAATTTACAATTTGGGTGGCACTCTAAATCGTCCGGTAAATCGTGTCGCCAATTATAATGTCTGCGTTTATCTGCGCGTGTCTGTGTACCCCCAGTGGAGGATTACGTGCGCAGCTTGCTGGACAACCCTGAGTTGATTGACCATCTGGCACTGGCCTCGGAGCAGGTGAGACTCCGTATGCGTGCATCAGCTCTGCCCCCCCCCCTCATATTTATGGTGCGGGCCTGTACCCTTGTCCGACCCCTCACTTCCACGTTGCATCCAGCTGCCTCACTGAAGAAAGGGACACTTGCCTTGCGCTGAGTACGACGTTTCGCTGGTTGTAATCGCCAGGGAAATGATATACTCGATTTGTAAGTGTTGTGGGTTTACTCTCCAATACACTGGCATGCTGCAGTAGTAACTAATTGACACGTTTTGTTTTACGTAACAAACCTTACTAATTGGCTGTACCGGGTTAACTACACACATTTACGTGCTCTTACCCAATAAACCTTTATTATGGATAATATTGGTCGCAAAAGAATACGTGTTAAACAGCTCCATTTTAGAACGTCTCATCCTCACGAGCAATGGTCAATCAATCAAATAAATCCTAGATTTATGACGTGGCATATTTAGCAAAAAGCAGAGACGGAAGGGTGAAACTCTAGAGGTAGCTCTATGATATCCGCTTTTGTGGAACGTTCTCTAACACGGATGGCCGTACTGCTCTGAGATAAATCAGACTGGATCCTTCGTCTCGTTACGTGATGGCGGTTGCAAAATTGTTGTTGACGCGTGCATGTGCCGTGCGTGTGCTGTGTACGTGTGCAGGATGTGGTGGAGTCCCGGGTAATCTTCCCCGAACATCTCCCGCTGTCCCAGCTGCAGCAAGGTGTGCGCTCCGGCCGGTTTGTCCAGGGAACCTTCCTTGCGAGTCGTGAGAATTACCTGGAGGGGACTCTGAGGGTGCGAGGGGACGGTGACAGTGATAAAGAGGTACACGCTTCACAAGCCTGCGTCTGGAAGGAACAATGCTGTTCGATCGTATCTGTGTGAGTTTTAAAAACAAATTTATAATGAAGCAGTGGCATAGCGTTCTTGGCATGAGCAGTAGCTCTTAACCTTTACTGCAAGGCTGCAGTAAAGGTTAAGAGCTACTGGGCTAAAATATTTGTATTTTGAACGTCTTTTGCACCCTACGTAGGTGTCGTAGCCTGGCTCCTGCCGCCCCGGCCTGTGGGTCCTGGTGCAGTTGCACTGCCTGCACACTCGATAGCTACGCCACCACAACTACAGTATATACGTTAATTGTGACTACTTTAATAATAGGGTTTTTCCCTTTTTTTTCTGGCAACAAAACTGAAACCTTTTACAAGGAATCATGTGTGCATTAACCACAATACTTGTGGTCAAAATGCAAACAAAAAACACACTATGATAATATATGCATTGTCCTTGAGACTGATTGGTTCACACCAGGGACGGCTTTCTTTTGAGCCTCGACCCAATTGGTGCGAGACCAGAGGACGCCAAAAGGCGTACGCATATATTGCAAATATTATCAGTGTGTTTTTGTTTGCATTTTGCCACAAGTATTGTGGTTAATGCACACCTGATTCCTTGTAAGAGGTTTCAGTTTTGTTGCCAGAAAAAAGGGGAAAAACCCTATTATATTTTGGTACTGGCAAAGGAGGTCTAATGATGGTTGTGACTACTTTGTTAACAAAATGAATGGTCTATTTCCACCTCCAAAATGTAACGTTAAATAACAATTAGGTACATTGGCCCTTTGTTGGAAAAAAAAAACCCAGTCTAGAAATTGCCCTACTTGAACATATGTTACTGAAAAACATTGGTTTCAGAAGATTCATGGGCTCATAGTCCTACATTTTAAATTGTTTATTCGTGGTATTAAAACTCTTGTACAGTAAAACCTTGGATTGCGAGCATAATTCGTTCCGGAAACGTGTTTGCAATCCAAAGCACTCGTATATCAAAGCACTCGTATATCAGTTGTGATCACGTGACGCTCGGCAGTACAAAGCTGCTCGTATTGCAAGACCCTCGCTCGTTTATCAAATTAATATTTATTAAAAATTTTGCTTGTCTTGTAAAACACTCGCAGACCAAGTTACTCGCAATCCAAGGTTGTACTGTATATGCTGCTCTCTAACAGCACTTGGCCCAGCGGTCTGTTAAGACTATACGGGGGATCTTTTTTGTCTGCGTGCAGGTGTTGATCCAGGGGCTGCAGCATTTAAACCGCGCGATGCACGACGACATCGTGTGCGTGGAGATGTTCCCCGAGGAGCGCTGGGTTGCCCCCTCCTCGCTGGTCCTGCACGATGAGGGCGTCGCAGGGGACGTTGCAGAAGAGAATGAAGAGGATGTGGTGAGTGGAGCGTCAACACTGCCGAACCAAAATCAAAACCAGACACCTGCAGTGTGCGTGTCTCTCTCCCCGTGGTCGCATGGATTTTTCTCCAGGTCCTCCGGCTTTTCCCTCCACAGTTACAATCTGACATGCACTTAGAGTATGTGGCTGCTATCAATTTCAAATGTGATAAGATACTTCACTGAACGATCATTTGTGGCCAGGTCACTTAAAAAGAGCTATAGAGCTCTCAGGGTCCTTACCTGGTAAAGTTATTTTGTTTATAGTTTTTAAATAGTTTTAATCTAAATTTTGATTTAAAGCTTTCGTGACTGCAGTAATTCATATTCTTAGTTTTTTTTCGGTAAAGTCACGTTGAAGGGAAACAACAAAATAATAAAATATATAAAACAATAAAAAATTTCACGACGTTTCGACCATAACTCTAACGGTCGTCTTCAGGTGTGTTGGTTTGCATAAATTTATTTTTAAACGGCGCATTTATTTATTTATAAAAACGTTAGCGCCACGCGCAACGATTTGGCAGTTTATTTAGGACTAGCCCATCTATATTCTGAAAAGAGGAGGGGGAGACGAAATTTTTTATAATGTATGCTGTCTGAAAGCCACTGTAAGCGTGAACAATCAATTAAGACCTGAAATGGTTTATCAAATCTTTCCAATGATTGCTAAGATAGAATCCATCTTCTCGGTTGAAATTGTCTCTGTGCTTGTATATGTGGATAGCCTCATGAACGAATCTCTCATGGAAGCCAGATGGCTTACAAAGAACCTCTGTCTTGGAAAAGTCAATGGCATGTGAGCCTACTGAATTAGAACAATGATCTGCCACGGCCGAGGTGTTGGTCCTACCGTGTTTAAGGTCTGCTTTGTGTTCACGAATGCGGTCCGAGACATGGCGTTTGGTTTCTCCAATGTAACTACTACCACAGAGGCAACTTAGTTTGTAGACACCAGGGTATTGTATGTCCGGAATCACATCTTTTACAGACGGAACCAGATCACGGATTTTATGTAATGTGTTGAAACGGACCTGGATCTTGTGTTTATTCAGGATTTTGGAGATCTTTTTTGTGACCCCCGCAATGTAGGGTAAAGTGATGGTTTTGAAAGGCTCCTCAAGAGGGTTCTTCTTCATGGTTTGAGTGATAGCTTTGCGGATTGTATAGTCGGAGTAACCATTAGCCCTAAGAGCTTGGTGTACGTGCTTGAGTTCACTGCTTATGTGTTCCTGGTCGGATATGCATTTATAAATAAATAAATGCGCCGTTTAAAAATAAATGTATGCAAACCAACACACCTGAAGACGACCGTTTGAGTTATGGTCGAAACGTCGTGAGAATTTTTTAGTGTTTTATATATATTTTATTATTTTGTTGTTTCCCTTCAATGTGACTTTACCGAAAAAACTAAGAATACCTCAATGTTATCAATAAACTCTATATACTCTCCAATCAGCTGAGCCACCAACAATAAGTCGTTATATATCACAATGCCATATTGCAAAAAATGGCGGTTTTTCTTCCCATCAACGACCAGCACCACGGACAACGAACGAGCTTCGTTCAGACGGACGACTCAATCCATGCTCGGGAACGGAAGAGGGAGAGAGACAGCCATAATGCGTTGTTATACTCCATGTTATAAACCATACCATTAACCGTGGTGTGAGAGGTATTAAGAGGCAATATCAGCGAAAGAGCTGCGGTCTGACGGTAACCGTAAAATACAATTAATTAAGAACCATTGTAAAGATGTTTTAAACCATTTCGGAACTTCATTAGATTTATTGGCTGGTTGGGGAGGCTATATTAAGTTTGCGAGGTCTGAAACTCCAGGCCAAACATAAACTTCCGTTATCTCCGAAAAAGTTAGATGGATTGATGACCAAGCTGTGGAGGTCTGCCTAAATTCATGAGATGTCCATTGTTTCACAAGAGATAGCATGACTCGGATAAGAAATACACTATTAATTCTTATACACTGGTCCATGCATACAATTAGTATATTAGTGGACTACGTTAGAGAAGGAGAAGATCAAGGGAGTAGAGGAGAAGAGGAGGGCCGGGGTGCCCGGAGCCCAGAGAGTGCCCAGAGGGGCCAGAGAGCCAGGGGCAACCCTCATGTTTATGTTGGCTGGATAGCATGTGCTCCCGTGCATGTGAGGTTGCTCTCAACAGAAGTCGTTCCTTGCACGAGAATGGCTGAAACGCTGAGTAACCACTCAGAGGTATAGTGGTTAAGCAGTGGAGACGATATAGTGGAAAAACAGTGGAGATTTCTGAAATATAGAAGACTTAAAGTGTGTTGCTAAAAAAATCTTGGAGGAAAGAGAGGATACATGTGTGCCTCTTGGAGAAGGAAAGGCATTGCTCAAAACTGTGCTGCAAGGTCACGTGCCATGAATCACATGAGTTTAGAAAAAACGTGACTGTAAACCAACAAGCTTGTGAATAATTATCATGGTGAAGACACCTCTATACGTTGGATACTGAAGGAAAACCATCGTGCTACGCATCGTCAAAGCACAACAACACCTGACATTTGAGAAGTACAATTTCATCGTTCTACACATCGTCAATACCCTACAACACCTGGAAAGTCACCAGCTGCATCAAGCATCTGACTGTTGTATTGTTCGAAAGACACTGTGTGTAACGACTTTACATCCACCGGCACAGCGGATTTCTAAACGCCTGCCATGTCACCTTCTCAACACTAGCGTCAGAGACCGTCTGATACAGACTGAAAGCTGATTTCCTTTGTTGCACTGTTTGTCTTTTCATGAATGTCATATTGTGCACTGGGTTATGCCTTATTAACCTAAATTCTGAATTTAGCTATTCATGTATTTCTATTACAGTATCACATATTCTTTGGACCAAGTGTCAATTGCCTATTTGATGACTGGTACTCTGATTATTTTTTACAAATATTTAAAATGTGTATGTGTGTGTGGTTGAACAGTGTAACAAATCCATGCGTTACATGTGTAGTGTTGCAGCGCCGACCTGGGCAAGGCCTATGATACAATCAGTAGGCCAGGGCTCTGGATTGTTATTCGTGTTTTCAGAGTCCCTTACCATCTGCTCACAATGAGTAAGGACCTTCACGATGGTGGGCAGGCCCGGATAAAGTTGCGTGCCCGGGAGTCAGATCAATTGCCTGTTTACAGTGGGGTGTGACAGGGATCTACAGTGAGGGAAAAAAGTATTTGATCCCCTGCTGATTTGTACGTTTGCCCACTGACAAATACATCATCAGTCTATAATTTTAATATTAGGTTTATTTGAACAGTGAGAGACAGAATAACAACAACAAAATCCAGTAAAATGCATGTCAAAGATGTTATAAATTGATTTGCATTTTAATGAGGGAAGTGAGTATTCGACCCCCTCTCAATCAGAAATATTTCTGGCTATCAGATGTATTTTATACAGGTAATGAGCTGAGATTAGGAGCACACTCTTAAAGGGAGTGCTCCTAATCTCAGCTTGTTACCTGTATAAAAAACACCTGTCCACAGAAGCAATCAATCAATCAGATTCCAAACTCTCCACCATGGCCAAGACCAAAGAGCTCTCCAAGGATGTCAGGGACAAGATTGTAGACCTACACAAGGCTGGAATGGGCTACAAGACCATTGCCAAGCAGCTTGGTGCGAAGGTGATAACAGTTGGTGTGATTATTCGCAAATGGAAGAAACACAAAAGAACTGTAAATCTCCCTCGGCCTGGGGCTCCATGCAAGATCTCACCTCGTGGAGTTGCAATGATAATGAGAACGGTGAGGAATCAGCCCAGAACTACACGGGAGGACCTTGTCAATGATCTCAAGGCAGCTGGGACCATAGTCACCAAGAAAACAATTGGCAACACACTACGCCGTGAAGGACTGAAATCCTGCAGCGCCCGCAAGGCCCCCCTGCTCAAGAAAACTCATATACATGCCCGTCTGAAGTTTGCCAATGAACATCTGAATGATTCAGAGGACAACTGGGTGAAAGTGTTGTGGTCAGATGAGACCAAAATGGAGCTCTTTGGCATCAACTCAACTCACCGTGTTTGGAGGAGGAGGAATGCTGCCTATGACCCTAAGAACACCATCGCCACCGTCAAACATGGAGGTGGAAACATTATGCTTTGGGGGTGTTTTTATGCCAAGGGGACAGGACAACTTCACCGCATCAAAGGGACGATGGACGGGGCCATGTATAGTCAAATCTTGGGTGATAACCTCCTTCCCTCAGCCAGGGCATTGAAAATGGGTCATGGATGGGTATTCCAGCATGACAATGACCCAAAACACACGGCCAAGGCAACAAAGTAGTGGCTCAAGAAGAAGCACATTAAGGTCCTGGAGTGCCCTAGCCAGTCTCCAGACCTTAATCCCATAGAAAATCTGTGGAGGGAGCTGAAGTTTCGAGTTGCCAAACGTCAGCCTCGAAACCTTAATGACTTGGAGATGATCTGCAAAGAGCAGTGGGACAAAATCCCTCCTGAGATGTGTACAAACCTGGTGGTCCAACAACAAGAAACGTCGAACCTCTGTGATTGCCAACAAGGCTTTTGCCACCAAGTACTAAGTCATGTTTTGCACACGGGTCAAATGCTTATTTCCCTGATTAAAATGCAAATCAATTTATAACATTTTTTACATGCGTTTTTCTGGATTTTGTTGTTATTCTGTCTCTCACTGTTCAAATAAACCTACCATTAAAATTATAGACTGATCATTTCTTCGTCAGTGGGCAAACGTACTAAATCAGCAGGGGATCAAATACTTTTTCCCCTCAATGTATGTGAGGAGTCTGTGGGTCGCAACATCACGTACGGCTGGAAGTAGGACATTCCAGACTAAGAGGGTTAATGATGGCAATGTCAACGATACTGAACCAGCCAGCACAACTCACTGCCAATAACACATATCACATAATTCACCCTTAAGCAATTGTTCAATTAATTAATTGAATCACTACAATTAAAACCAAAGAATCTCCCAGAACAAACACTTCGCACTCTCCTCCGTCAGCCACCTGCATCGACAATAGAAACGCATTAGTCCAGCAGTGGATAAAACCTGGCGTCGGAGGTATGGGGGGGGCGGCGGCTTACACTTGCGGTGGACAGCAGGGGGGTGGCTGGATGCAGTAGCCATCGCAGATCAAGCGGTAGAACTTGTCATCGACTGCCATGCGCCAGGGTAATGGGCCTCTCCTACACCCACACACATCACACTGAGCGGCACACACGTCACACCGAGGAGCACGCACGTCACACACCGAGGAGCACGCACATCACACACCGAGCAGGTTGCACAGGTCTCCTTTATCAAGACAAACGTGGAGCAGATTACAACTACAACTCTTCTACGCCTGTCACAATGCCCCCCTCTCCCCCCCCCCCCCCAGTTTATGGGGGGCCGCGGGCCTCACTCCACCCCTTCGCGTCAGCCCCCCCTAATAAATGGTCCGGTTGCATTGTGAATGCACCACTCGAATGACGTGCAGTCCCGTGGCGCACTGTAACGGGCTCGTGATTTACTCACTAAAATTCAATGTAAAAAAATAAAAACGATCCCAAGACATTATTTAAAATAAAGTATGGCCATCGTGTGTCAGCATCACAGGTGAAAATTGGCATGCAGGTTAGGTGCTGAATAACCGGGTGTCACACAGAGAACAGTTGCCACTGAGGGTGCCCTTTTAAAATGCTTGAGATGAGATGTGATTATCGCGTGTAAATGTGCACACTAAAATAAAAAAAATCATAATTATAAGCGAACTATTATCGTTTCAGGTGGCAGGGTGTTGCAGCGGTGATCTTTGACCCTCGCAACAAGAAGGGCCTTGGTTAATCATCCGACTGGCACTTTGCGGATGTATGGGTTATCCACTTTGCTCACGTAGCTAGAAAACACACAATCACAATGTAACTGGGTATTGGCCAAGCATCCCAATGCTAAAGTTACCTGCAAATTACTTCACTGGGATGACACTCGGCAGCAGAGCCGGATGATGACATTGCTGGGGCCCTATGCCATTGTCAAGCTTAAGAGGCCCCTTCTATGAATGCCTGTATATTTTTGTCAGCAGAATGAAAATAACTGCTTTGGAGAGTCTTTTTTTCTCACCGATCTTAATTTTTTTAAACAATTATGTTAAAACTCGAAACCTCGTGTCCATTTCTTCTTTCGTATTTAGAGCCCCCCCCCCCCCTCTCTTAATGCGAGGCCCTAAGCTGTAAGTGTAGCCGGTGTGAGCTCGCCTGTGATGAATAACACGTATAATTGCGCACTCTTATTTTCTATGGGTGGCCAGGAGAATGTATTATTATTATTTAAGTGAATGCAATGGTGATCAGGGGATTGGACCCAGAGCCCCACGTACACAGTAGAATACAAGGGAACGCCCACAGTACAGATTTGAGCTGACCTCCGGATTGAGAAATTGAACTGTGTTGTGACGTGGAGGGTGTTTCTGAACGCTATTGTGACCGACCCGTCCCGACGGGAGGAGAGAGGACAGGGTGGACCGGCTGCATGAGCTTACTCTCCGGCACTGCACAGCACAACATCGCCTCCCTACTGCAAAAAAACTCGGCAGGACCCTCCTGAAAATGAAAGTCTTCGGAATCAGTGAGGCCTGTCCTTGGGAGGACAGGCGTAGTCTTGGTCGTCACAAGCGAACATTTGTTTCTCCATATTAATTTGTATCTCCGGGTTACCATCAGGGCTGGGCGCTGCAAGCTTAGCTTCTGAGATCTGATGAGACTGGTAGCCGTTTTTTAAAAGGTAATTTCGGCACGTGGAGCCCAAGCATGCAACAACTTTATGCAACTTCTTGGTTCTTTCGGTAAAGTCACGTAGAATGGAAATAAAATAATAAAAAATAAAACATAAAAAAATTCTCACGACGTTTCGGCCACAACACAAGTAGCCTTCTTCAGGTGAAGGAACAGAACTGTCGGGACGACAGCGCTTCAATAACTGCTGCTAAGATTCGCAGCGTCTTTTAGGCTAGGTGTGAGAGGTAAAGCGCCTTGACAAAGGAGTTTACATATCAAACAGGAGAATTTAGCATTGAAATAGCTGTGTTAAAGTGTTGGATCAGCAGGGTGTTAAATTCAGAAATTAGCATGTAACTGGGAGATTAGCATGATGTTAATGTGAGGGTTTAGCATGTGACTGGTCACGGAAATAGCTATGTTAAAGTCAAAGTTTACATCTCAACAGAGGCATTTTGTATATGGACGCTAAAGGACTGCAACTACCCAACTATCATACAATAAACCGATGTGGAAAAAAAACTAAGTATAAACTACATCAATGTCATCAATAAACTCTATATACTCTCCAATCAGCAGAGCGCTTCATTGAACGCTGCTAAGATTCGCAGCGCCTTTCAGGCTAGGTGTGAGAGGTAAAGCGCCTTGACAAAGGAGTTTACATATCAAACAGGATAATTTAGCATTGAAATAGCTGTGTTAAAGTGTTGGATCAGCAGGGTGTTAAAGTCAGAAATTAGCATGTAACTGGGAGATTAGCATGATGTTAATGTGAGAGATTAGCATGCGACTGGTCACGGAAATAGCTATATTAAAGTCAAAGTTTACATATCAAGCGAGGCATTTAGTATATGGACGCTAAAGGACTGCAACTACCCAACTATCATACAATAAACCGATGTGAAAAAAAACTAAGTATAAACTACATCAATATAATAAATGTACTCAATATATTTTTCAAAAAGTTGAGCTATAAACATAAAGTAACTAGGTATACACTACACTATATAATGAATACCATATAGTAAACGAATTAATACAACTAAAATATAACTACATCAATGTTATCAATAAACTCTATATACTCTCCCATCATCTGAACTACTAACAATAAGTCATTATACATTACAATGCCCTATGGCGAAAAAATGGGTGGCGGTTTTTTCCTTCTTTCAAACGTTAGCACCATGGAGAGCGACGAGCCTCGTTCAGACGGACGAGTCCATCCATGCTCGGAACGGAGGAGGGGGGAGAAACAGCCACGATGCGCTGCTCTGTCCTGTGTTGCGTTACAACCATGCCATAAACTAGACTACTATACATTGTAATGTTATACCTTCCAATCTAAACTACATTGTATAATATCGTATACACAGCCCAATGTAAGCTCGAACATTATGCATGATATTGATATGTCTCCAACTAAAATTTTCCAACATTACACGACTATTCACCATAATATACACTACCATAGACAAACCCACCCTTGAATTATACAATGCGTTACTTTACACTACCCTATACTTTAGACTGTAAAATGTTAGACTTGTAATATTACACTATGTATTATTCTACCAACCCTACTGTATACCACACTGCTGTATATTCACTATACAATTACGATACTATATATTGCCTTATGAATTATGTTAAACATTACAATGTTATACTATTTATTATTATATAACATGCTATAAACCATACCATTGACCGTCGTGTGAAAGCTATTAAGAGGCAGTGCCAGCGAATGGACTGCGGTCTGAAAGTCACCATAAAATACAATCAATTAAGAACCGAAATGGTTTATAACATCTTTCCAATGGTTACTAAGCCAGAATCCATCTTCTCGGTTGAAATTGTCTCTGTGTTTGTATATGTGGATGGCCTCATGAACGAATCTCTCATGGTAGCCGGATGGCTTGCAGAGAACGTCCGTCTTGGAGAAGTCAATGTCATGTGAGCCCACTGAATTATAACAGTGATCTGCCATGGCTGAGGTGTTCGTCCTACCATGTTTCAAGTCTGCTTTATGTTCACGGATGCGGTCTGAGATATGTCGTTTGTTTTCTCCAATGTAACTGCTACCACAGAGGCAACTTAGTTTGTAGACGCCCGGGTACTGTATGTCTGGAACCACATCTTTTACAGACGAAACCAGATCACGGATTTTATGTACTGTGTTGAATCGGACCTGGATCTAGTGTTTATTCAGGATTTTGGAGATCTTTTTTGTGACCCCCGCAATGTAGGGTAAGGTGATGGTTTTGAATGGCTCCTCAAGAGGATTCTTCTTCATTGCTGGAGTGATGGCTTTGCGGATTGTGTAGTCGGAGTAACCATTAGCCTTGAGAGCTTGGTGTACGTGCTTGAGTTCACTGGCAATGTGTTTCTGGTCGGAAATGCATTGGGCACTATGGTATAGAGTCTTGATGAGGGAGTTCTTCTGGGATGGATGGTGGTGGGAATCCGGTTTTAAGTAAGCATCCGTATCGGTAGCTTTCCTGTAGACAGAGTGGCTCATTGAACCATCAGGTCTCCTTTTAATAAGGACATACACAAAGGGTAGCTTGCCATCTTTTTCGACTTCCATGGTAAATCTGATGGCTGGGTGTATGGAATTGATGTGGTCGAGGAATTGGTCTAGAGCAGGCCGGCCATGTGGCCAGATGATAAAAGTGTCATCCACGTACCTCTTCCATAACGTCGGGCGTAGAGTGGCAGTCTGGATGGCATCAGTTTCAAATTTCTCCATGAAAACGTTGGCCCCCGTGGTGCCTCACCACAAACGTGGGGCCCGGTCAGCCGCGTCGACTGTCGTGATCGCGTACAGGTGGTGAAACTGCCACACATGAACCATGATACCTTGCTGATCTCGTGTCAAGGAGAATAAACCAGCAGCCCGTCGCTAGCAATGGGAATGATCGGTAAGGGAACACATTGGGCTCTACAGAGGCACTCCACTATTATACACCACTACTATACAGTAAACATTGGGCTCTATGGAGGCCTGTCGTTAAGGGATTACTCGTTAACATGGGGTGGTCGTTAAGAGGGGTTCTATTGTATATAACAAGTTTAAATATTTAATAAGTTAATAGAGAGTACTCAACTGAGATGGCGGAGGAGTTTGCTAAACTCACAATACAAAGACCACTGTCCCAGCCTCTGTGGTTGGACCATCTCTAGCTCCACCAACCTACCTTGATGCACCTATCTCAGGCCTATATAAGACCTTGTCTCAGCAACTTTCTCTCTCACCTGACCTGAAGACGATTGCTTGTGTTGCGATCGAAACGTCGTGATATTTTTATTATTTTTTATCTACGTGGCTTTACCAAAGGACCCATAGAATATAATCATAAACAGGTTACGTCCTCTACATGGATCCCCCCCCCCTCATTATTAATCATGAACAGGTGACGTCCTCCAAATGGACACCCCCCTCCATTGATAATAATTAGCGGGTGACATCACTCCACATGGGGGGGGGGGGGGGGGGGCGAGGTGCCTCCTCTCCCCTCCTAAGCGTCAACTTATAAACTCACTACAAAGGCAGAACCCTCACGTAACGCGATCTCCATAACGCTATTGAGACATCTAAGTAAAAACAACGTCATGATGAACAAGGGATTATAACCTTTAAATGAAATAGGTCTGTCACCGCGGGCTTACAAATTGCACACAAATGGATGCAATGAATATCACTTCGCGGTCTGCTTTGCGCTTGCAAGTTTCAGATTTACTGCAATACACCCATGCTTGGACGGGCAAAAGGCTAGTAAACAAATAATCCCCTCGCCTGCTCCCCACCACGATATCACACGATGATATAGTACTTCCTTGTACAGTATACCCAATAAAGACCAAATCTAATCCCCATGATAGGTAAATTGATATACATAGAGCTTGCCGGCGATAGGTCTAAACCACGAACTATGAACT
The DNA here is from genome assembly GCF_048934315.1 of Petromyzon marinus. Lineage (NCBI taxonomy): Eukaryota > Metazoa > Chordata > Hyperoartia > Petromyzontiformes > Petromyzontidae > Petromyzon > Petromyzon marinus. The sequence goes on from NC_133721.1 coordinate 2,835,267, forward strand.
CGTGATATTCAAGGGTCTCCCGTATTTGGAGTTTGCATGTTCTCCCCATGGTCACGTTGGGATGACTGCTATGAATTTTCACATAAGCCACCTCGTTGAGCAATCATATGTGGCCAGGCTGCTTCTGGAAAAGAGCTATGTATCTCAGTGGGCCTTACCTGGTCAAATAAAAATAGGTTGCTTACAGGAGTTGAATGGATTGCCACATCACAGGGATGTGAGGAATCGCAGCATGGAGAGGGCTTTATCCAGCAGTGGATTGAGTGTTCTTGTTGAAACGTGTGTATTTAATATTTCTCTGATGTTCTTTTAGTCTCGTGCTGATCATTTGTCCTGTTTGCCCAACATAACATTTGCCACAAGTGCAGTTAATCCTGTACAAACCTTCTGTTGATAGCTTAGGTAATACATATTTTATACCAGAAGTCGAGTTCAAGAAACATAAGTACGTTTTTATTTCAACTGAAATGTATATATACATATATAAATATACATGTCCATACAACCACGTCTCAATGTCTATGTCTGGGAGAACACGCTAGTTTCTCCCTCTGTGGAGTCTCCACCACTTTTCTTTCTTCTTGTTTTCCAGCTCCTCGTCTTGGTGCTCCTTCCCTCTGTCTCCTCCTCGTTCATTCTCCTCTTCATCTTTCTCCAGCTGCCGTGTGCAGCACATGAAGCTCCAAATTGCCCAACGCCAGAAACTGTTCTTTCTCTCTCCCTTAGAAGATGGGATGTGCTTAATCTCTTTCTTCTCTTCCTGAACACTCTCTGCCCTCCAAGGTTGCTCACATCTTCCTTCCTCATTCACCACTTCCTGCTTTGTATCGTCTTCAATCGTGTCGACCTCCTTCAGCTCTACCTCATTTGCCTCTAACTCAATAGCTCCTACTTCTTTTGCGTCTACCTCTATTGCCTCTACATCATTCGCCTCTACCAAAATCGCCTCACTCTCCTCCACCTCAATATCCCCTACCTTCACTTCTACCTCAATCACCTCTACGTCATTCGCATCTAACTCATTCGGCTCTACCTCCATAACCACCTCCTGCTTGGCCTCTCCCTCAATCTCCTCTACCTCTTTTGCCACTTCCTGGATGGCATCTACTTCAAATGCCTCAACCTCATTTGCCCCTTCCTGCTTTATTTCCTCCACCACGTTCTCAACTTTTGTTGCCATTTCCTGTTTGGCCTTTAGCTCATTCTTGTCTACCTCATTGATCAAGACCTGCATGGCTTTTTCTTCGATCGTGTCGACCTGAATTGCCTCGACCTGTTTCACCAATTCCTGCTTTGTATGTCTCGCAATCCCTTCTACGACATTGGCCACAACCTCTTTCACCACTTCCTGCTTGGCCACTGCATCTACCTCAATCACCGCTACCTCTACCTCACTCGCCACTTCCTTCTTGGGATCTACATCATTCCCCTCTCCCTCAATCTCGTGTTCCTTCATCTCTTCTACTTCGCGAAATTTCATCTCAGTCCTTCGTAGCTTCCTATTCCTACATTTCCTCTGAACACCATCCTCTCCTTCTTTCTTTGTCTCCACAACATCATCAACTTTCTTAGCCACTTCCTGTTTGGCTATTCCCTCATTCCCATCTACCTCACTTGCCTCTACCTCTTTCCCTAAGTCCTCCTTGGCATCTCTCTCAATCCCTTCTACGACATTGGCCACTACCTTTTTCACAAATTCCTGTGTGGCCACTGCATCTACCTCAATCACCGCTACCTCTACCTCATTTGCCTCTACCTCACTCGCCACTTCCTTCTTGGGCTCTCCATCATTCCCCTCTCCCTCAATCTCGTTTTCCTTCATCTCTTCTACTTCCCGCACTTTCATATCAGTCCTTCGTAGCTTCCTATTCCTACGTTTCCTCTGAAGACCATCCTCTCCCTCTTTCTTTGTCTCCACAACATTATCAACTTTCTTAGCCACTTCCTGTTTGGCCATTCCCTCATTCCGATCGACCTCATTTGGCTCTACCTCTTCTGCTAATACCTGTTTTGCATCTCTCTCAATCCCCTCTATGACATTGGCTGATATATCTTTCACCACTTCCTGCTTGGCCACTGCTTCTACCTCAATCACCGCTACCTCTGCCTCATTCGCTAATTCCCGCTTGCCATCTCCTTCTAACACCTCTACCTTATTCAACTCTACCTCATTCATCACATCCTCCAAAGCCACTGCCTCAATCATCTCTACCTCAATCGTCCCAACCTCCACCACTTCCTGCATGGGCTCTCCCTCACTCCCCTCTCTCTCAGCCACCTCTTCTTTCACTGTCTCCAGAACTTTCTTCTTGTTCTTGTGTTTATTCCTATTCCTACGTTTCCTCTGAACACCATCCTCTCCCTCTTTCTTTGTCTCCACAACATTATCAACTTTCTTAGCCACTTCCTGTTTGGCTATTCCCTTATTCCCATTTACCTCACTTGACTCTACCTCTTTCCCTAAGTTCTCCTTGGCATCTCTCTCAATCACTTCTACGACATTGGCCACTACCTCTTTCACAAATTCCTGTGTAGCCACTGCATCTACCTCAATCACCGCTACCTCTACCTCACTCGCCACTTCCTTCTTGGGCTCTCCATCATTCCCCTCTCCGTCAATCTCGTTTTCCTTCATCTCTTCTACTTCCCGCACTTTCGTCTCAGTCCTTCGTAGCTTCCTATTCCTACGTTTCCTCTGAACACCATCCTCTCCCTCTTTCTTTGTCTCCACAACATTATCAACTTTCTTAGCCACTTCCTGTTTGGCTATTCCCTCATTCCCATCTACCTCATTTGCTTCTACCTCTTTCCCTAAGTCCTCCTTGGCATCTCTCTCAATCCCTTCTATGACATTGGCCACTACCTCTTTCACAAATTCCTGTGTGGCTACTGCATCTACCTCAATCACCGCTACCTCTACCTCATTCGCCTCTACCTCACTCGCCACTTCCTTCTTGAGCTCTACATCATTCCGCTCTCTCTCAATCTCGTTTACCTTCATCTCTCCTACTTCCCGAACTTTCATCTCAATCCTTCGTAGCTTCCTATTCCTATGTTTCCTCTGAACACAATCCTCTCCCTCTTTCTTTGTTTCCAAAACATTCTCAACTTTCTCCGCCACTTCCTGTTTGGCCATTCCCTCATTCCCATCGACCTCATTTGGCTCTACCTCTTCTGCTAATACCTGTTTTGCATCTCTCTCAATCCCCTCTATGACATTGGCCGCTATATCTTTCACCACTTCCTGCTTGGCCACTGCTTCTACCTCATTCACCGCTACCTCTGCCTCATTCGCTAATTCCCGCTTGCCATCTCCTTCTAACACCTCTACCTTATTCAACTCTACCTCATTCATCACATCCTCCAAAGCCACTGCCTCAATCATCTCTACCTCAATCGTCCCAACCTCCACCACTTCCTGCATGGGCTCTCCCTCACTCCCCTCTCTCTCAGCCACCTCTTCTTTCACTGTCTCCAGAACTTTCTTCTTGTTCTTGTGTTTCTTCCTATTCCTACGTTTCCTCTGAACACCATCCTCTCCCTCTTTCTTTGTCTCCACAACATTATCAACTTTCTTAGCCACTTCCTGTTTGGCTATTCCCTCATTCCCATTTACCTCACTTTCCTCTACCTCTTTCCCTAAGTTCTCCTTGGCATCTCTCTCAATCCTTTCTACGACATTGGCCACTACCTCTTTCACAAATTCCTGTGTGGCCACTGCATCTACCTCAATCACCACTACCTCTACCTCACTCGCCACTTCCTTCTTGGGCTCTCCATCATTCCCCTCTCCCTCAATCTCGTTTTCCTTCATCTCTTCTACTTCCCGCACTTTCATATCAGTCCTTCGTAGCTTCCTATTCCTACGTTTCCTCTGAAGACCATCCTCTCCCTCTTTCTTTGTCTCCACAACATTATCAACTTTCTTAGCCACTTCCTGTTTGGCCATTCCCTCATTCCGATCGACCTCATTTGGCTCTACCTCTTCTGCTAATACCTGTTTTGCATCTCTCTCAATCCCCTCTATGACATTGGCCACTATATCTTTCACCACTTCCTGCTTGGCCACTGCTTCTACCTCAATCACCGCTACTTCTGCCTCATTCGCTAATTCCCGCTTGCCATCTCCTTCTAACACCTCTACCTTATTCAACTCTACCTCATTCATCACATCCTCCAAAGCCACTGCCTCAGTCATCTCTACCTCAATCGTCCCAACCTCCACCACTTCCTGCATGGGCTCTCCCTCACTCCCCTCTCTCTCAGCCACCTCTTCTTTCACTGTCTCCTCCAGAACCTTCTTCTTGTTCTTATGTTTCTTCCTACTCCCACGTTTTTTCTTCATACCATTTCTCTCTCCCACTTTCTCCATCTCTTCGATCTCGTTCTCAACCTTGTTGCTATTCTGCATTGTCTGCTTCACATCCTCATTATTGGTGCTGACTTCTGCCTGCTGCTGCTCTTCTGCCTTTTGCTGCTGCTGCTGCTGGTGGTGGATGATGAAGCTCTTCAGCTCGGTGCTGTTCTGGAATTGCAGCAGCTCCCGCTGATATTTGGCCTGCTGCTGTGCACAATGATCTAGCAGGATCATCTCAAGCTCCAGAATCTGGCGCTTAGCTTCTAGTCTTGTGTCAACGAGGAACCTCTTTCGCTGCCCCTTCGAGCGACGGTCTGGGGAGTCACATGGGGAGGAGAGAACAGCACCACAATTGATTCGTTAATGGGTATTTGAGTATTTCCTGTATGATAATAGGTTTTTCCCGTTTTTACTGGCAACAAAACAGGTGTTAAGATGTTAAAACACCAAACTTAAACCTTTTACAAGGAATCATGTCTGCATTAACCATGATGCTTGTGGTCAGAATGCAAACAAAAAACATACTCTGATAATATATGCATTGTCCTTGAAACTGATTGGTCCACACCAGGGACATCTTTCTTTTGAGCCTCGTCTCAAACGGTGTTAGACCAGAGGATGCCAAAAGGCGTATTTCCTGTATGTTATTTTGGTAAAGAAACTTGGCACCATTGACAGGAATCTAACTTAACTTGAGACCGATGTAACAATGATAACACTGTAGGGAGGTCTGGAGGTTGACTCATGTGCCGGAGACACCTCCTCCTCCAAATAACTTCATTAGGATTATGGGCTAGTTGGGGAGGTCATATTAAGTTTGCGAGGTCTGGAAACTCCAGGCTAAACATAGAAAAACTTCCGTTATCTCAGAAAAAGTAAGATGGATTTATGGGCAAGCTGTGGAGGTCTGGCTAAATTTAAAAGATGTCCATTGTTTCACAAGAGAGAACATGAATTGGATAAGAAATACACTATTCATTCTTATACACTGGTCCATTCATACAATTAGTATATTAGTGGGCTACGTTAGAAAAGATAAAGGGAGGAGAAGAGGAGGGTGCCCAAAGGGGCCAGAGAGCCAGGGGCAACCCTAATGTTTATGTTGGCTGGATAGCATGTGCTCCCGTGCATGTGAGGTTGCTCTCAACAGAAGTCATTCCTTGCACGAGAATGGCTGAAACGCTGAGTAACCACTCAGAGGTATAGTGGTTAAGCAGTGGAGACGGTATAGTGGTAAAACAGTGGAGATTTTAAAAGCAAAGTTTAAGATTTGCATTTGTCACTTTATATTGAGCCGATACATATGGCAAGTGAAATTAAGAAGACTTAAAGTGAGTTTTACAGAAAGAGAGGATACATGTGTGTCTCTTGGAGAAGGAAAGGCATTGCTCAAAACTGTGCTGCAAGGTTAGAAAAAACGTGACTGTAAACCAACAAGCCTGTGAATAATTATCATGGTGAAGACACCTCTATACGTTGGATACTGAAGTAAATCCATCGTGCTACATATCGTCAAAGCCCGACAACACCTGACATTCGAGAAAGAAGTACAATTGCATCGTTCTACACATCGTCAATACCCCACCACATCTGGAAAGTCACCAGCTGCATCAAGCACCTGACTGTTGTATTGTTCGAAAGACACCGTGTGTAACGACTTTACATCTGCCGGCACTGCGGGTTTCTAAACCCCTGCCATGTCACCTTCTCAACACTAGCGTCTGAGACCGTCTGATACAGACTGAAAGCTTATTTCCTTTGTTGCACTGTTTGTCTTTTCATGAATGTCATATTGTGCACTGGGTTATGCCTTATTAACCTAAATTCTGAATTTAGCTATTCATGTATTTCTATTACAGTATCACATATTCTTTGGACCAAGTGTCAATTGCCTATTTGATGACTGGTACTCTGATTCTTTTTTTTACAAATCAGGGACTTGTTTTAATTAAAATGTGTCTGTGTGTGTGGTTGAACGGTGTAACAAATCCATGCGTTACATGTGTAGTGTTGCAGCGCCGACCTGGTCAAGGCCTATGATACAATCAGTAGGCCAGGGCTCTGGATTGTTACTCGTATTTCCGGAGTCCCTAACCCTCTGCTCACAATCATTAAGGACCTTCACGATGGTGGGCAGGCCCGGATAAAGTTGCGTGCCCAGGAGTCAGAGCAATTTCCTGTTTACAGTGGGGTGCGACAGGGATCTACTCTGGCTGACACATTATTTAGCATCATCTTCGACCACATAGTTCGAGAAGTTTTTTTTTATGGCTGTACCGGTAGATTTTTTAATATTTGCTACAGATACAATGGGAGGCTGATTGATGCCTGGGTGAGGTCAAGGGATGGCTCCCTACTGGTCAACCATGTTATGTACACTGATCATTTGGAAGTTGATGCTCACACTGAAAAATAGTTGGAGGTTCTGCTGCTAAGCCTGGAGCGTGTGACAAAGAGGTGGTGCCTTACCATCAGCCCCACCAAAACTAAGCACCCGCCTGAGTATTTTGTCTAATTTAATACTCCGCCCCCTCAACTACTCTTGAGTGATGGGGTAATTGTAGAGAGAAGTTTACGTACCTGGATAGTGTGCTTATGCAAAAATTCTGGTTTGGCAGCAGAGGTCTCACTCCGAATCGGTCAAGTGGCATATTTTCATCAGCTTCGTAACACTTTGGGGTATCTACCTGGTCTGTCACTCGACACAAAACGCTGGGTCTTCTTGGCCAATGATAGAATAAATGAAAAATCTGAACCAGCTTTACACTTTCAGACTGGCCTGCCTACGATCCACCCTGGGTTTAACTAGGCTGGAATGTGTGAACAGCTCACAGTGAGCTCCACTGGTGGGCAGGGCTGCATTGCCTGGGTCATGTAGCCTGCTTGCTCAGCCACCGCATCCCCAAGCAGCCTCTGTTTTTCCAGATAGAGGGGGCTAAATGGGCGTGGCACGGCCTGGAGAAGAGATGGACTGATGCAGTACAGGAGGATACGGAACTAAGTGGACTTGCCAAAGACTGGTACCACTGGTGTCAAGATCTGCCTCTATGGAGGAAGCTCGTGAAGGATGCTTATGGGAAGTTGGTGGCAGTTGCCCTCAAGCAAAAAAGGAGGGTGAGAGGAGCGACGCTCACAACAACAGACGGTGCACTGGATGACTAAAACGCAGCACGTTGGCACAGTAGGATGCAAAGGTGGTGCGTCTGCCAGTCATCTCAGTCAGTCAACCCATCGCACGGGGGTCTGTCCCCTGATCTCCTGTCGGCAAGCCTTCGACACTTCAAGTGGCCTCGGAGTGCACCAGGCCTGGCACAAGCGCCATGGTGACGTCTCCGTCACTTAGTGGCGAATGAGGGCTGTTGTTGTTATCTGAGTCGGTTAGGGGCCTCCCCTAGGTCCACTCAGCCTCAAATAAGTATCTGATACGGTGTGTAAACATCGCCACTTGGGAGACAAAGACGGACAAGTGTGGTGCTGGCAACCCACCCCTCGTGTGCGGTGCCGGCCGTCATAGGTGCTCACTAACAGCACTTGCTCCTACAGTGTTTCAAGGCTATACACAAGATTTCTGTCTTTGTTTGTGTCTATGTGCAGTGTCTGTATGAGTGGTTGGGAGCAGATGTGTCTGTGGGGATCGACCTGAGTTCGATTCCCATTCACAACCATCAGTGACTAATAAATAAAACCGGTCGTGTGCGTCCCCTACATCTACTCAAACTTAAAATAGTACCTCGTGCAACGTATAAACATCAAATGTGGGGAGACAAAGGCATCCGGATGCGGTGCTGACCACCCACCCCATCATAGGTGCTAACTCGCTAACAGCACTTGACTCAATAGTCTGTTAAGGCTATACGGGGATCTGTCTTTATATACAGGTGCATGTGTCTGTGTGTATGTCTGTGTGTGGAATTACAGTACTCACTTCCCGTCGGCTTGCTCATCTCTCCACCCTGCAACAAAATCACAGCAGCGCACGTGAGACTCTAATCATATCACAGCTTACAACCACCACCACCATCATCATTACCGTCCTCATCATTAAACATTTCGAACAGACACACATTCACATATAGATGTTCTCTCAGATTAATGTTATCCTGATACAGCGCGCGTGTGGATGTACTCACGGAAGACATCGCCTTGAAGGCAGAACGAGAAGTCACGGATGGTCACGTTTTGTCAATAGATTTCGTTAACTGTGTTAATGAAGTGTTCAACCTCACGGATGTTTGTCAATGAGGTTTACCAAGTAATTTAACCGCGTTATCGATGTTCACTGACGACGTTGTCGAAGTGTGCTCCCGAATGCGATCTTTAAGCACACAGAGCGCGCGTCCACCTCCGTCTGTAACGATCGACCGTTGCTAAGGAAGTGACGTCACTTGTTAAGGTAACGAACCCCGGAAACCACGTGGTCCACTGTATCCTCCAGGCCTGATTAGTTACACGACTGTCAAATTTTTACTTTAAACTTTCGTAACTTGCAGGAATTCAAATTTTTGGTTCTTTCGGTAAAGTCACGTAGATAGAAAATAACATTTTAAGTGAAGGCAAAAAACCCACGAGGTTTCGGTGGCAACACAAGCGGTCTTCATCACGTGTTGCGATCAAAACGTCGTGGGTTTTTTGCTTTTATTTTAATTTATTTTTATTTTATTGTTATTATTTTCTATCTACGTGACTTTACCTGAAAGAACCAAGAATATAGTAAGGATTGTACCCTGGTCGCCACGGATGAAGAGGCCGAGCGGGCTCGGTTCAACTGTTGCCAGGTACCTCCACCACTCAGCTCGCAGCACACACACACACAGTGTCCACTATGTAAAAATCAGGCTAAACTAAACCTTTCTAGAAGTTACTAAAATAATGCTATAAAAACAATGCAACAGTGATCATAAGACATGTGATTGAAAGTTAATAGCGACATATATAACATATATTACTAAACCTAGCATCCTTCGCTAGCTGCTTGAGTCAATCCATAATAGCAGGAGTAACAATTATGTATGTTGATTAACTGCGAATAACCCAATCAATAACAGATATCCATTGTAATTTACATCAATACATTACCCCCCCCCCGTCTTCGTATCGGATCTGCTTACAAGCGACAACGTCACATTTATCCCCCGTCTACGTCTATTAAAGACCGAAACAGGGGAAGGATTTCACCACAACTCTGGCTGTCACCTGACGAGGCGGGTTGTTGTTGTAGTTACAGGCGAAACGTCACGGTACTTGAATTGTAAATGTTGTGGGTTTACTCTCCAACACACCGATGTGCTGAATTAGTCACTAATTGGCATGTTTTGTTTACGTGACAAACTTGACTAAGATTTACGCGATCTAACCCAAACAAACAAAAACACCCTCCAATAAGTAAATATTTGTATTAATTCCACGAATGGACCTTGGCCTGGGACTGTGCGGATTGAGAAGTTATGGATGCAGCTTCTGTTTGTCCTGCCATCAGAATGACCAACAAATAAATAAATAATACACACGGATTGGTGACTACAGTACTAGACCCCCAGTGCTTTTATATTTAAAAGTGTATGTGCTTTGTGGTTGCTTTATTGCGCATGTTGTTCATAGTGTGTAACACTTGTTTGAACGCAGGTGATGGGGTTGTCCATGTTGGGTGTCATTACAGGCAAAAACAAGCAGCAGTACGAAGACCAGGATGCCGTGGCCGACCATGAGGACGGAAATTGGCCTCGCCCGGTCACAACGTACGACAGCAGTACAGGTTTCCCTCCACACATGCACACACCTACGAGTTTCCCACTACAGAGACGAAGATCCCCCATATAGCCTTAACAGAGTGTTGTGGCAAGTGCTGTTCGCAAGCACCAATGAAGGTCGGCATGGTATACCAGGGGGTAGGTGGCCAACACCACACCCGGCCGCCTTTGTCTCCCAAGTGGTGACGTATACACACACCGCTCCAGGTATTCATTTGAGATTGAATCGAACCAGGACCAGTTCAGATAAATAATCGTTATTGGTGTTGGCCATGAGCGGGACTCCAACTCGCATGTTTGCGGGGTTTGGAGCGTAGCGTACTATCACTGCGTCACTGCTACCCTCACATAACGCACACAGAAACAACACACAGGGACCCACACGCACGGACACACAGGGGCCTGCTCAACATTGAAATGTGCAGCCCTTGTGTGGCGGCCTGCATTGAATTGGGCGTTCATCTCGTCACCCATACAAAAGGTCTCGACACAATCAATGGCAGTCCCCCTTGCCCTGCCTGGCACGCACATCGGGCCAGTCACCCCACGCACAGCGCACACAACGTGCGCGTCGCGTATGCCAAATCAAGAGTTGTCCCCGAGTGTCCGACAAATTGGACCGACTATCCCGGGTCCCGCGCTTCGGGGGAGGCCCCACGTGTAGACATCAGTGTCACATGTAATGCTTCCGGTTTAGTTTGAAGGCATCGGGGGGGGGCCCACGCACCCCCTATGGACGGCCCTGGTCAAAGCACACGGCAGCGCGGAGCACGCGCGTCACGCGCATGGGCCACGTGCGTCACGGGTACGTGACATCTACAAGGCAAGCACCTGCATCGCGTGGTCATCACTTGTAAGGCATGCCCTTTGTGCATGGGACGTGCGTAGTGTGTGCAACACGTGGCACATGTATGTCACACATGCACATCGCAATGTGATGTCATGTGTACGTGGACATTTGAATCGCATGTAGCTGTCTGGTGGGCAGGACGGATCTACGCGTGGGCAAGTAAGGGGGTGGCTGAGTAAGACTGATACGGAGACACGTCAAGCCACACACTCACCACACACTCACCGGCACACTCACACACACCACATTCACCGCACACTCACTTACCGGCACACTCGCACACTGGCACACTGGCTGCACACTCACACACCGCTCTCACCACGCACTCACTTACCGGCACACTGACTGCACATTCACACACACTCACCGCACATTCACCGCACACTCACCACGCACTCACTTACCGGCACACTGACTGCACTTTCACACACACCGAACACTCACCACGCACTCACTTACCGGCACTCTGACTGCACATTCACCCACACTCACCGCACACTCACCGCACACTCACCACGCACTCACTTACCGGCACTCTGACTGCACATTCACACACCCTCACTGCACACTCACCACGCACTCACTTACCGGCACACTGACTGCACTTTCACACACACCGCACTCACACCGCATTCACACACACTCACACACACACCGCACTCATTCACTCACACACACTCACTCACACACACTCACACACATTTACACACACTCACCGCACACTCACACACACTCACTTACACACACCGCACACCGTCACACTCACCGGCACACTCGTGTGCAAGCACACTAGTGAGCTTCCACAAAATGTTCTGCACATTAGTGAGGCCACACACCAAAGAGCACACACCAGCAGGTTTACACATCAGTGAGCTTACACACTAGTGTGCACACACACAGTCGTAAGCTTACAGATTAGATAGCTTACACACCAGCTCACCAGTGAGGTGAGCTACACACTGGTGAGTTAACACACCCACCTGTTTGCGTGCGCAAAGCTCTTAACCCTAAAACTAATATATCCCAAATGTCATGGCTAAAGTTATTTTACATACGCACGTGCATACACACGCACGTGCATACACGCATGCGCATATGAAGGCATGCATGCACACATACGTGCACACAAACACACATGCACGCACATGTTTAAACATATACAATTCCATGGCGTTGGACTTGAGACTCCCAGAAGTGGAATCAGGACTCCTGAGTGTGCGATATAGCTTAGTGGGCCTTACTTGGTAAAATTGAAATAATTAATTTAGTTTCAGGATGTAGGGTTCTGAAGATATTTCATCTTTCAGTCCTTTCTGACCGTTTGAGTGTGGGTGAGTGAGTGACAACTACTTATGCATTTTTTTTTATTACAAATACAAGCATTTCCAGCTATTGACATGAAATGTATTAACTCTGGAAGATGATGGTGATACAGGTGGTGGGTAGCGGTAGTGTAGCGTTTAGCACGCTGCGCTATGAACCCGGCGACCCGAGTTAAATTCTCGCTCATGCCCAATGCAGGTAACGACTCTCTGAACCGGTCATGGGCCTCCCCTAGGTCGACTCAGCCTCAAATGAGTACCTGGTGTGGTGTAAACATCACTACTGGGGAGACAAAGGCGGCCGGGCGTGGCGTTGGCCACCCACCCCTCTTGTGCCATGCTGGCCTTCACAGGTACTCGCTAACAGCACTTGCCCCAACAGTCTATTCGGGCTATAAGGGGGTCTTTGCTTTGGTGGTGATGATACAGATGGTGATTGATTATACAGATGGTTGGGATGATGATAATGATACATTTGGTGATGATGGTGGTGATGATGGGACTGTAAGAGTGGTCCTTGAAGATATTTACTGTGTAATATTAAGACACACTAATCTAAAATGTAATCATTAAAGCACAATATATAACATTTGTAATTTCTGTTGAAAGCATGTGCTTATAATGGTCACATGTATTTGTACGTGGTTGTGCATGAATGCACGTGTTTTTTATTTTCTGTATTAGGTGCTTGACGACAGCACTTGGCCCAACATTCTATATTGGTTGTACAGCAAATCTTTGTGTTTTGATTTGCGAATGTTCCATTCACGAAATTTAGTGAAAACGAAATTGACAAATTAAGGATACTTTTCGACTTACGAAATAGAATTTCAGCGGAAACAATATATCACATGGCACGTGTCATGAGATCATCAAGCAAGAAGCTGTCATCCATCCACGACAGTGTCACGGTATCCCCATAGTGCAAAAGTAATGCCTCGTCACCTCTCCAGTCACTCCAACATGCAGATCTTTTGGTGAGTTCCTTGAAGATGTTAATTATTTTTGTCTTAAATTGATTGTTATTCAACCGTTATAATATTTGTTCTTAATTATTTTTTGTATTGTGAAATATTGGTGTATATTTTGGGTGTAGGAGCATAGCAGAAATGACTGTCTGAAACACATCGCAAGTTTTTCGTATTCAATTAATGGGAAAGGCCATTCCGATTTACGATATTTTGTTTTGCGTGCGTTTTCAGAAGAACGCATCCCTTTCGTAAATAGAGGCATACATGTACAGGAATCCATTTCCAACCGCGAATTTACCAACCACGAGATTTTAGTAAACACGGATTGACTACTGGACACCTGTTTACTAAACACGAGCATCTCGCTTTGAGTATTCGCGAGTTGCGCCGAGTCGTGAAATCAAAACAACACGATGTACCTTATGGGGGGGGGGGGTTCTTGTATTTGTTCTTGTATTTGTACGAGCTGTTGTTTGTTTATGTTACCGATGTTTACGGGGAGCGTTAGTGCAGCGGGTTAGCGAGGTGTACTATGAAGCCATAAATCCTGGCATAATTCCTGCTCATGGCCAACACCAGTGGCAATTATCTGAACCATTCCTGGACCTATCCTCGGCCTCAAATGAGTACTTGGTGCATTGTGAAAACATCAGCACTGGCAGAGACAAACCCCATATGCTGTGCTGGCCTGCATAAGTGCTCATAACGGCACTTACCCAACAGTCTGTTACATGGGGGGATCTTAGTCTTGGCGTGTATGTGAGAGTTTGTGGACTTTGCATGTTCTTCCCCTGTTGTAATCTCAGCTCGTTACCTGTATCAAAGACATCTGGGAGCCAGAAATCTTTCTGATTGAGAGGGGGTCAAATACTTATTTCCCTCATTAAAATGCAAATCAATTTAATAACATTTTTGACATGCGTTTTTCTGGATTTTTTTGTTGTTATTCTGTCTCTCACTGTTCAAATAAACCTACCATTAAAATTATAGACTGATCATTTCTTTGTCAGTGGGCAAACGTACAAAATCAGCAGGGGATCGAATTCTTTTTTCCCTCATTGTATGTGAGGAGTCTGTGGGTCGCAACAGCACGTACGGCTGGAAGTAGGACATTCCAGACTAAGAGGGTTCATAATGGCCTTGTCAACGAGACTGAACCAGCCAGCACAACTCACTGCCAATAACACATCACGTAATTCACCCTTAAGCAATTGTTCAATCAATTAATTGAATCACTACAATTAAAATCAAAGAATATCCCAGAACAAACACTTCGCACTCTCCTCCGTCAGCCACCTGCATCCACAATAGAAACGCATCAGTCCAGCAGTGGATAAAACCTGGTGTGGGAGGTATGGGGGGGGCGGCTTACACTTGCGGTGGACAGCAGGGGGGTGGCTGCATGCAGTAGCCATCGCAGATCAAGCGGTAGAACTTGTCATCGACTGCCATGCGCCAGGGTAAGGGGCCTCTCCTACACCCACACACATCACACACCGAGCGGCACACACGTCACACCAAGGAGCACGCACGTCACACACCGAGCAGGTTGCACAGGGCTCCTTTATCAAGACAAACGTGGAGCAGATTACAACTACAACTCTTCTACGCCTGTCACAATGCCCCCCTCTCCCCCCCCCCCCCAGTTTATGGGGGGGCGCGGGCCTCACTCCCCCCTTCGCGTCAGCCCCTACTAATAAATGGTCCGGTTGCATTGTGAATGCACCACTCGAATGACGTGCAGTCCCGTGGCGCACTGTAACGGGCTCGTGATTTATTCAATAAAATTCAACGTAAAAAAATAAAAACGATCCCAAGACATTTAAAATAAAGTATGGCCATCGTGTGTCAGCATCACAGGCGAAAATTGGCATGTAAAAATAAACTTCACTGCGACTCACTCAATTGGGATTGCTCGCAGCAAACAGCACTTGACCTGCTTACAGGTTAGGTGCTGAATAACCGTGTGTCACACAGAGAACAGTTGCCACTGAGGGTGCCCTTTTCAAATGCTTGAGATGTGATTATCGCGTGTAAATGTGCACACTAAAATAACGAAAAAATTCTAAGCGAACTATTATCGTTTCAGGTGGCAGGGTGGTGCAGCGGTGATCTTTGACCCTGGCAACAAGAAGGGCCTTGGTTAATTATCCGACTGGCACTTTGCGGAGTTTTCTATGTTCTCCCCTTTGTTCTCTATGGGTTATCCAGTTTGCTCACATAGCTAGAAAACACACAATCACAATGTAACTGGGTATTGGCCAAGCATCCCAATGCTAAAGTTACCTGGAAATTACTTCATTGGGATGACACTCGGCAGCAGAGCCGGATGATGGCATTGCTGGGGCCCTATGCCATTGTTAAGCTTAAGAGGCCCCTTCTATGAATGCCTGTATATTTTTGTCAGCAGAATGAAAATAACTGCTTTGGAGAGTCTTTTTTTCTCACCGATCTTAATTTTTTTAAACAATTATGTTAAAACTCGAAACATCGTGTCCATTTCTTGTTTCGTATTTAGAGACCCCCCCCTCTCTTAATGCGAGGCCCTAAGCTGTAAGTGTAGCCGGTGTGAGCTCGCCTGTGATGAATCACACGTATAATTGTGCACTCTTATTTTCTATGGGTGGCCAGGAGAATTTATTATTATTTAAGTGAATGCAATGGTGATCAGGGGATTGGATCCAGAGCCCCACGTACACAGTAGAGTACAAGGGAACGCCCACAATACAGATTTGAGCTGACCTCCGGATTGAGAAATTGACTGGCGGTGTTGTGACGTACAAGGTGTTTCTGATCGCTATTGCGACCGTCCTGTCCCGACGGGAGGAGAGAGGACAGGGTGGACCGGCTGCATGAGCTTACTCTCCGGCACTGCACAGCACAACATCGCCTCCCTACTGCAAAAATACTCGGCAGGACCCTCCTGAAAATAAAAGTCTTCGGAATCAGTGAGGCCTGTCCTTGGGAGGACAGGCGTAGTCTTGGTCGTCACAAGCGAACATTTGTTTCTCCACATTAATTTGTATCCCCGGGTTACCATCAGGGCTGGGCGCTGCAAGCTTAGCTTCTGAGATCTGATGAGACTGGTAGCCGTTTTGTAAAAGGTAATTTCGGCATCTGGAGCCCAAGCATGCAACAACTCTATGCAACTTCTTGGTTCTTTTGGTAAAGTCACGTAGAATGGAAATAAAATAATAAAAATAAAACATAATAAAAAATTAAATTCTCACGACGTTTCGGCCACAACACAAGTAGCCTTCTTCAGGTGAAGGAACAGAACTCTAGGATGACAGCGCTTCAATAACTGCTGCTAAGATTCGCAGCGTCTTTTAAGCTAGGTGGGAGAGGTAAAGCGCCTTGACAAAGGAGTTTACATATCAAACAGGATAATTTAGCATTGAAATAGCTGTGTTAAAGTGTTGGATCAGCAGGGTGTTAAAGTCAGAAATTAGCATGTAACTGGGAGATTAGCATGATGTTAATGTGAGCGATTAGCATGCGACTGGTCACGGAAATAGCTATTTTAAGTCAAAGTTTCCATCTCAACAGAGGCATTTAGTATATGGACGCTAAAGGACTGCAACTACCCAACTATTATACAATTAACCGATGTGAAAAAAACTAAGTATAAACAACATCAATATAATAAATGTACTCAATATGTTCTTCAATACGTTGAGCTATAAACATAAAGTAACTGAGTATACACTACACTATATAATGAATACCATATAGTAAACGAATTAATAAAACTAAAATATAAACTACATCAATGTTATCAATAAACTCTATATACTCTCCAATCAGCTGAGCTACTAACAATAAGTCATTATACATTACAATGCCCTATGGCGAAAAAATGGGTGGCGGTTTTTTCCTTTCCAACGTTAGCACCACGGAGAGCGACGAGCCTCGTTCAGACGGACGAGTCCATCCATGCTCGGAACGGAGGAGGGGGGAGAAACAGCCACGATGTGCTGCTCTGTCCTGTGTTGCGTTACAACCATGCCATAAACTAGACTACTATACATTGTACCGTTATACCTTCCAATATAAACTACATTGTATAATATCGTATACGCAGCCCAATGTAAGCTCTAACATTATGCATTATATTGATATGTCTTCAACTAAACTTTTTCCTACATTACATTACTATACACCGTAATATACACTACCATAGACAAACCCACCCTTGAATTACACAATGCGTTACTTTACACTACCCTATACTTTAGACTGTAAAATGTTAGACTTGTAATATTACACTATGTATTATTCTACCAACCCTACTGTATACCACACTGCTGTATATTCACAATACAATTACGATACTATATATTGCCTTATGAATTATGTTAAACATTACAATGTTATACTATTTATTATATAACATGCTATAAACCATACCATTGACCGTCGTGTGAAGAGGCAGTGCCAGCGAATGGACTGCAGTCTGAATGCCACCATAAAATACAATCAATTAAAAACTGAAATTGTTTATAACGTCTTTCCAATGAAATTTTGATTTAAAGCTTTCGTGACTGCAGTAATTCATATGCTTAGTTCTTTCGGTAAAGTCACGTTGAAGGGAAACAACAAAATAATAAAATATATAAAACAATAAAAATTCTCACGACGTTTCGACCATAACACAAACCAATTCCTCGACCACATCAATTCCATACACCCAGCCATCAGATTCACCATGGAGGTCGAAAAAGATGGCAAGCTACCCTTTTTGGATGTCCTAATTAAAAGGAGACCTGATGGTTCAATGAGCCACTCTGTTGACAGGAAAGCTACGCATACGAATGCTTACTTAAAACCGGATTCCCACCACCATGCCAGAAGAACTCCCTCATCAAGACTCTATACCATAGAGCCCAATGCATTTCCGACCAGGAACACATTGCCAGTGAACTTAAGCACGTACACCAAGCTCTCAAGGCTAATGGTTACTCCGACTACACAATCCGCAAAGGCATCACTCCAGCCATGAAGAAGGATCCTCTTGAGGAGCCATTCAAAACCATCACCTTACCCTACATTGCGGGGGTCACAAAAAAGATCTCCAAAATCCTGAATAAACACAAGATCCAGGTCCGATTCAACACAGTACATAAAATCCGTGATCTGGTTCCGTCTGTAAAAGATGTGGTTCCAGACATACAGTACCCGGGCGTCTACAAACTAAGTTGCCTCTGTGGTAGCAGTTACATTGGAGAAACCAAACGACATATCTGGGACCGCATCCGTGAACATAAAGCAGACTTGAAACACGGTAGGACGAGCACCTCAGCCGTGGCAGATCACTTATAATTCAGTGGGCTCACATGACATTGACTTCTCCAAGACGGACGTTCTCTGCAAGCCATCCGGCTACCATGAGAGATTCGTTCATGAGGCCATCCACATATACAAACACAGAAACAATTTCAACCGAGAAGATGGATTCTGGCTTAGTAACCATTGGAAAGACGTTATAAACCATTTTGGTACTTAATTGATTGTATTTTATGGTGACTTTCAGATCGCAGTCCATTCGCTGCCACTGCCTCTTAATACCTTTCACACGACGGTCAATGGTATGGTTTATAGCAGGGGTGTCCAAACTTTTTTTCCCGAGGGCCACATACAGAAAAATATACGAAGGATTGGGCCACTCACTAGACGTGAGGTATACTGCCTCACTTCTCATGCACTAATATTGTCAAAATCAATCAAATGCAGGTAAATTACGTTTGATTATTGAACATGTTTGAAGAAAAAAAGCCTCCATCATAGCTCTTCATTAGTAGATATTAATTTTATTTTTTACAAAAAGGTTGGCAGGTAATTATCTCAGTGACAGCCTCAGATTGGTTCTTAGGGTGCTGATCCCCCTTCATTGTCCATATGAAGGGAGAGACAAGAAGACAAATAGGGGATGTGGATATTTCAACCTTATTACACAAATAAATTATTGGGCTTGTTAACACATCAACTAACGTTTGTTAAAACAATTGTCATCAACTTTAATTGACTGAATTTATGAAGTAATTGGGCTTATTAACAAATGAAAACGGTGTGTATATTTTTAACTCACCTGTAATGGGAATAATGTTACGCTCAGTGGGAGCAGTGATGCTGCACTTTGGTCTGAAAGATAGCTGGCAGGTCAGGAGTAAGTTTGGTGGTTGAGATGCGAAGGACGTCACGGAGATGGCTGTCGGTCGTTCTGGTTCTCAGCCTGCTTTTGTTCAGCGTTAACAGAGAGAATGTCTGCTCACTTATGTATGTTGAGCCGAACAGACTCATCATTCGTTTTGCATGGCGTCTCGTCGGAGGAAACTTGGCCTTTTCCAAACTCCGGTAGAAGTCAGGTAGGGAGAGAAGCTGATGCTGATTCTTCAGAGAATCATCACACTGAATTTCGATCAGTTCTAATTGCAGACTCTCCTCCACTTCTTTTGCATCCATTGAAAACGGAGCCGCAAACAGTGTGATTTCCTTCTCAATGACAGAAAAATCTTGGAAGCGCTGACTGAATTCTGTCATGAGAGATGTGATCACAGACACATATTCTCCCATTTTTGCAGAGAGCTTGGCATTTGGAAATGCGCATTGATTTCGGTCAGCGTGGGGAAGTGCGCTACATTGAAGTTGCGCAGTTGTGACTCGAAGAGACGGAGCTTCGCACGGAATGCTTTCATGTGCACATACAGCTGTGGTACCAGCTGCTCTTTGCCTTGTAGTCTCGTGAGATCAACTAAAAAAGCCAGGCCTGCCAACCATAAAGGGTCACTGATCTCATGGAGAGGTCTGCCCTTTTCTTTCAAAAACTTGTCGATATTTGATCTCAGGGAATAAAACCACTGCAGCACGGAGCCGCGACTGAGCCAGCGCACTTGGGAATGGTAGAGTAGGTCCCCGTATTCAGCATCGACATCAGAGAGGAACGCTTGCAATTCTCTGTGGTAAAGCCCTCGGGCCATAATTTTTTGACATTTTTCACAACTGTGTTCATCACATCGCCAAGCTGGATTATCTTGGCACAGAGGGCTTCTTGGTAGATGATACAGTGCATTTTAACAGTCTCACCTCCGCTCTCCTGCACCTTGGCACTCACCATAGAAGCCATTCCTTTGCGCTCGCCTGTCATTGCTGGAGCCCCATCCATTGTAATTCCACACAGCTTGTCCCATTTAAGTCCAGCCTGGTTAATTGAATCTGACACAGCTTCAAAACATATCCTTCCCAGTTGTTGTCCCCTTTAGACTCCGAAGATCAAGCAGTTCCTCCGTAATGCAAAAATTCTCATCAACTCCCCGCAAAAAAATTAACAGCCGTGCAGTGTCCGTGGCATCTGTGCTCTCATCACATGCAATCGAGTAAAAATCGAAAGCACAAGCTTTATCTGACACTTGCTGTTTTAAGTTAGCCGACAAGTCTTCAATTCGCCGCACAACCTTATTTCTGGACATACTAACATCGTTAAAATCCTGCATTTTCTCCAGGCACATTCCCACGACTTTAGTGAGGCACTGTTTGATGAAGTCACCGTCTGAGAAAGGTTTCCCGTGTAGGGCAATGAGTTGAGCTACTTCATTGCTGGCTATTGTTGCATTTTCTTGAGCTTTGTTAGCACGGAAAAAAAAACCCTGCTGCTGCGTTAGCAGGCTAGCTTGCCATTTGCTTTACCTTCTCTCTCCGCTCGGCGCCAGTGTAGGACGTGAAGGTCTGATGTTTCGTTTCATAATGCCGTCGTACATTGTACTCTTTCATCACGGCAACACTCTCATTACAAATCAAACAAACACACTTCCCCTTGGTTTCTATGAAAAAACATTCATTTTTCCACCGAGTCTGAAATTTTCTGCACTCGCTTGCAATCTTGCGTCTCTTCGGTTCCGGCATTTCTGGTGACCCTGAGCAAATGTTTTCTTCGATTGCTTGCTTTGTGGAGACGCTGCCTTGTTCAAGACAATAGCGCCATCTAGTGTTTAAATTAAGAAATGCAATACAGTGGGCCATAGTCCATTATATTTTTAAACTTTGATACGGGCCCATTAAAAATGGATGGCGGGCCGCAGTTGGCCCGCGGGCCGTAGTTTGGACACCCCTGGTTTATAGCATGTTATATAATAATAAATAGTATAACATTGTAATGTTTAACATAATTCATAAGGCAATATATAGTATTGTAATTTTATAGTGAATATACAGCTGTGTGGTATACAGTAGGGTTGGTAGAATAATACATAGTGTAATATTACAAGTCTAATATTTTACAGTCTAAAGTATAGGGTAGTCTAAAGTAACGCATTGTGTAATTCAAGGGTGGGTTTGTCTATGGTAGTGTATATTACGGTGTATAGTTGTGTAATGTAGGAAAAAGTTTATTTGGAGACATATCAATATAATGCATAATGTTAGAGCTTACATTGGGCTGTGTATACGGTATTATACAATGTAGTTTAGATTGGAAGGTATAACATTACAATGTATAGTAGTCTAGTTTATGGCATGGTTGTAATGCAACACAGGACAGAGCAGCACATCGTGGCTGTTTCTCCCCCCTCCTCCGTTCCGAGCATGGATGGACTCGTCCGTCTGAACGAGGCTCGTCGCTCTCCGTGGTGCTAACGTTGGAAAGAAGGAAAAAACCGCCACCCATTTTTTTCGCCATATGGCATTGTAATGTATAACGACTTATTGTTAATAGCTCAGCTGATGGAGAGTATATAGAGTTTATTGAAAACATTGATGTAGTTTGTATTTTAGTTTTTAGTAGTTTACTATATGGTATTCATTAGATAGTGTAGTGTATTCCCAGTTACTTTATGTTTATAGCTCAATTTATTGAAGAATATATTGAGTACATTTATTATATTGATGAAGTTTCTACTTAGTTTTTTTTTCACATCGGTTTATTGTATGATAGTTGGGTAGTTGCAGTCCTTTAGCGTCCATATACTAAATGCCTCTGTTGAGATGGAAACTTTGACTTTAACATAGCTATTTCCGTGACCAGTCACATGCTAATCCCTCACATTAACATCATGCTAATCTCCCAGTTACATGCTAATTTCTGACTTTAACACCCTGCTGATCCAACACTTTAACGCAGCTATTTAAATGCTAAATTATCCTGTTTGATATGTAAACTCCTTTGTCAAGGCACTTTACCTCTCCCACCTAGTTTAAACGACACTGCGAATCTTAGCAGCAGTCATTGAAGTGCTGTCGTCCCGACAGTTCTGTTCCTTCACCTGAAGAAGGCTACTTATGTTGTGGCCGAAACGTCGTGAAAATTTTATTTTTTATTACGTTTTTTTTTTCCATTCTACGTTACTTTACCGAAAGAACCAAGAAGATGAATCCCTGCAGTCACGAAAGCTTTAAATCTGAACTTTACGCAATTAAAAATCATAGTGTAAGATAAGACTACAATCGTTGTCTGCTGTGAGGATCTTCTGTACTCAGGGCCCCGAATGTTTGTGGCAAGTGAAAGTTTGTCTCAGCAAAATATAAGATTTCTCACAGTAGCATACCGTATGACCACACGTCGCTCTGCACCTTGTAGAGCCCATGGAACATGCTTTCTGAAGACATCCACTTTACAGGCAGAGGCACCTAATGGACATGACCGCATGGCCACAAGCACAACAACAATACGTTCAGTAAATTCAGTTCAGGCCGATGCATCGCGATTCGTCATACGTTTTTTGCGTCAGGCCATATTCATCTGGCCAAATTAGCGTCATCTAGCCCTCCACTACCCTGAAGGGTTAAATGTGTAGTGACATCACGGGATGGCACTGTGTAGTGCCGGGCCTAGAGAGGCACGGCGTGCGGTGTATTGACATCGCGGATACCACTCTGGTGTGGGTGTAGTACCGGCCCTAGAGGGGCTCGGTCAGCGCTGATTGATCCCGCTGGATGGCATCACGCTTGGCGTGCAGTGCCAGCCCGACAGGATAGGGTGTGGGAGTGCCGGCCGTAGGAAACGGGTTACTAAATGCCATGGCACTCTGGTTGACCCGAGAGGACACGTGACCGGTTAAGTCTACAAAGGGGCCCCAAGTGGGGGCTAGGGGTGGTCACGTGGTCAGGGTCCAGATCCTGCTGCTCGATGATTCTAGAAGGTGGTCGTGGCCAA
Source organism: Petromyzon marinus (assembly GCF_048934315.1). Classification (NCBI taxonomy): domain Eukaryota; kingdom Metazoa; phylum Chordata; class Hyperoartia; order Petromyzontiformes; family Petromyzontidae; genus Petromyzon; species Petromyzon marinus. The sequence continues at coordinate 2,858,658 of NC_133721.1, forward strand.
GGGCGGAGCCAGCCACGCCACAGAGAATATAAGCTGGGTCCCCCAGAGGGACCGGCGTTGTTGTTCATCCTGAAGAACCTTTGTCTACGTCTACGTTCTACCGAGTCTCCAACACATGGACTGGGACCCGAGCTGTGGTCCCGTTCTGTCGTAGCTAGTCATGTTGTAATTAGTGTAGTTAGCCTGGTGGTCACCACCACAGGTTGTTATTCTGGGCCAGTTACCCCGTGTACCACATGGGGGGGGGGAGGAGGAAGGGGATTTGTGAAATTGCCCCATATTTTGAACTGTCGGCAGAGCAGGGAGATTGAATCCAATTGCCAACCTCTGGATTGCAAGTCCAGGGTGGGAGAGCCATTGCACCACCGTGTGTGGCAGCACCCCCCACTCGCTTTTTCTTAGGGGCTGTGCAAAATAAAATAAAAACATTGAGTACAATTAAAGTGATGGGCCTTCCATTCCGATGATGGTGATGACATTGGCGATACTGATAATGATGCTGATGATGCTAAGTAAGGTGAAGGACTCACTTTGCCCTTCACCATGTAGTTGGGGTCAGTCTGGACGTTCCGTGCCAGCCCAAAGTCGCAAATCTTGGCGATGTGTCCATGCGTTACCAGCAAATTCCTCGCAGCCAGGTCGCGGTGGATGCACTAAAAAAAAGAAAAAAAATCCCTGTGTGGCCTTCAACAAACTTGGGGCAACTTCTGTGAAGGTCGGCCACGGTACACGACGGGGTGGGTGCCCAGCACCACGCCCGGCCGCCTTTGTCTCCCCAGTGTAGATGTTTACACACCGCACCAGGTACTCATTTGAGACTGAGTCCATCTGGGGAGGCCCAAGACCGGTTCAGATAATTGTCACTGGTGTTGGCCGTGAGCGTGAATCGAACTCTGGCCATTGGGTTCGTAGTGCAGTGAACTAACCACTGAGCGACCACTCGCCACCCAGACAGACATATTAAGGGCAACAAAGACGTGCACCACAGACACAGTCACATACAAAGACACAGTTAAACACGCACAGTCACAGAGATACAGTTAAACATACTCTTTGGTTCTTTCGGTAAAGTAACATAGGTATAAAATAAAACAAATCACGACGTTTCGGGCGCAACACAAGTGTCCCTCATCAGGTGGGAAAGCATGATCTGCTGCTGAGGCAGACTGTTTTAAAAGGTTTGAAATAGGTGTAGCCCAAGGGTCATAAAGAAGTGGGCGGGGCTAGTGATGTTAATGTGAGAAATTAGCATGTAAATGTAAGATCGGAGAGCAGCCTCCTCGACGAGGGCTTCAAATCAAGACAGTTAAACACGCGCAGTCACACAGATGGTCATGGCCCTGTAGGGATAGAGACAGACAGGCACGGAGATACATACAGAGAGACACAGAGACAGGTTAAAATCATCACGTATTTTCATCATTATGTTCCACCACTCTTTTAACCGAGGAGAGAGGCTCACTGCTGATTCACTCCTCTCGCGACTCACGTTCTTGTGAGCGAGGAAGGCCATACCGCTCGCGAGCTGCTCCGAGAAGCTCGGGAGGTTGTCCACCCCGGATGGAGTAGAGTCGCTCACGATCGCTTCTCTCTCCGACGACGACGCGTCCCAGCCTGCGGCGCACAAGGAAGCCCGGACGATTCAGAAATGCCCTAACTATAGAGTATCTATAGTAGATCATCGATTATTCGGCGGCTACGGGGGGGAAGGGGACGCCAAATTTTTTAACAACGCCGGATATTCACTACATAATAATTTTAAAAAGCTAATTTTTTGCACATTCTTGCATAGCATTGTTTTTAAATGTTGTGAATGTTTTGTTGTCTTTTAAATTAGTTTACTATATGAAATTGGTGTGAATAAACATACAAATACACAGAAATAAATATCCTACTGTAAAATGTAACCTATTTACTGTACCGTACTTACCAATCCAATCTCGAAGACTCTGAATGGAGTGATGTATATACGTGCAGTATTGTCATTTTTTAAAGTTGTATTTAGTGTATAATGTACCGTCCGTAATATTTAACACTGAAATGAAGTCGGTGGCCGCTCTGGTTAATACCGCGGTCTACTTCGCAGTAGACACAGTTAGAGCGAACACGTACATGATTAGAAAAAGAGAGTCGGCCAAGTGTTGTGTGGTGTAATTACCCAAATTTGAGAAATTTACTCGCAAATTATACCATCGGGGAAGCTGCCTAATAACATCACAAACCCACTTGGCAGGGTAAAGCCCGCTTGCAAGGCTGTGGCTGCACAGGGGCAGCTGCCCCCAGTCCATGGAAACTGGTACTGATGTAGTTTACGAATCGCCATGGGCGGCATGGTGGCACATTGGTAAGTAACCCTTGCGCCTTGCAGCAAGAAAGCTGGGTTTGATTCCCGACTCGGGCGCGTTTTGGCGTGGAGTTGTCATCTTCTTTCCCCCTGTTCGTCAGAGTGTGTAAGTGCAATGAAGTGTTTGAGTGAGTGTGTGAGCGAGTGAGTTAGCGTGAATGTGTGAGTGTGTGAAGATTGTATGTTCTCCCCCTCTTCTGGGTCTCCTCCGTGTTCTCGAGTTTCCTCCCATAGTAAAAAAAATACCCAATACAACGAGTCTGGCATTGGGCAAAACATCCCAATACTGAAAAATCACCTGCAAATTACTCAATTGGGACTACACAGTGACAGCAAAAACTTCGCAGGACCCTCATGAAGAAGTCTTGAGTTTTTGCACAGTAAACAAATGTAATAATAAATCTTGACTTAAAGCTTTTGTAACTGCAGGAAGACATTCTTTGGCTCTTTCGGCAACGTCACGTAAATAGGTTCAAATGAAATAACCAAAAATAACAAAAAACTACGACGTTTCGATCACAACACAAGCTTTTGTCATCAGGAAGAAAAAAAGAGAGGGGGACAGCTGCTGAGGCAGACAGTCTGCCTTATCTCAACCGGTGTTGTCCCTATCCTAGGTAAACTCTGTCTTAAATGAGTACCTGGTGCAGTGTGTAGACATGAGCACTGGGGAGACAGAGGTGGCTGCATGCGCGTAGTGCTGGCCACCCACCTCCTCGTGGGCCACGCCGCCTAACAGCAGCACAGTCTGTTAAGGCTTATTTGGGTGATCTTCATCTTTGTTGTACGCTTGTGCCATCTTGTGTGTCCGCTGTCACAGATTCCAGGCTACAACCCTCCGGAGTCCACCCCATGGGGCTCCCCTTCTCCCCGGCCCAAAAAACCCAGACAGTACTCGTGCATCATGCATGCGGTGTCAGCAAGAGGTAAGAGGTGCATGAGTGGGCACACACTCTGGGTTTTACATCTGCAGAGTTAGTTAAGTGTACAGTGTGCTCGCAAGCAGAGGTGAACAATAAAAAAAAATCAGTGGCGGTTATGAGAAACGCTACCCTGAAGTAACGGGCGGTTTGCACTCTGAACTTGCAATCCAGAAGTTACTGGTTCGTTTTCCCATCGCAGCGTTTGAAACAGTGGCGCAATTTTCTTAAATTTACAATTTTTACCTTGCCAACCAGTACAAACAGCCAGGTGAGGTGTATAAGCGTCACTATATATGAATAGTTTAGGACATCTTATGCTCACAAACTCACCCGTTCACGCACTCAACCACCAACTCAATCTCACTCAAATCACCAACTCACTCTCACTCAAACCACCAACTCACTCAACCATCAACTCACTCAACCCACCATCTCACTCAAACCACCAACTCACTCAACCATCAACTCACTCAACCCACCATCTCACTCAAACCACCAACTCACTCAAACCACCACCATCTCACTCAAACCACCAACTCACTCAAACCACTATCTCAAACCACCATCTCAAACCACCAACTCACTCAAACCACCATCTCACTCAAACCACCATCTCACTCAAACCACCATCTCACTGAAACCACCAACTCACTCAAACCACCAACTCACTCAAACCACCACCATCTCACTCAAACCACCAACTCACTCAAACCACCAACTCACTCAAACCACCACCATCTCACTCAAACCACCAACTCACTCAAACCACCATCTCACTCAAACCACCATCTCACTCAAACCACCATCTCACTCTAAAAGGTTGAAGGTTAAGGTGCAGGCAGCCCTGAAAATATATTGGCTCGTGCCACTGCAAGCTCCCTTCTGGAGGATATGTTGTTGAGCCAGACGTTTGGAAGAGGTGGGAGTAACCCACATTTTACCCCACCACACACGAACTGCCGATGGACTACCCATTGACAGTGCTGAGTGGACAACGGCAGGGCCAGTGAGGGGGGATTTAAGAAACGGTTCAATCACCTGCCGTGCTTGGAGGATGAACCGGCGGCATTTGGGTTGCCAAGCCCAGTGTGATAACCGTCACATTATGGCAGCATCATAATCTGAATATTTTTCCTGGATCAATCCGATGAGCTATAAAGCTCTTTTTCACAGGTGTCCAGCACCACTTCATCATATGGATGAGGGGTTCCTGACTCAGGTGAGAGACAGATTTGTCCTCCTCTACCAGGTGAGGTCAGGCAATTTTACTTCTCACTTCACCTTCCTCACCTCAACTGGTAAGGTAGGAAAATCATTGCTCCTGAACTAGGTGAGAGCCCAATCAGGTGTGACCCGTGGTGCATAAGGGGACCACACCAATGATAAAAAAAATACTAAACTATTTTTTATTTTTTTGGTTCTTTCGGTAAAGTCTCGTAGAAGATAAATAATAAAAATATAAAACAATACAATTCTCACGACGTTTCGACTGCAACACAAGCAATCATCATTCCTTCTACGTGACTTTACCGAAAGAACCAAGAATATGAATGCCTGCAGTCACGAAAGCTTTAAATCAAAATGTATTTTTTATTTATTTACCAAGGTCACATCTATAACAGCAGCCACTATACCTGACCAGTGTTACTCATTTCTACTGTTACCTATTATTATGATTAGTGTGTGGACCCACCACAAAATTTCATACTTAACTTGCAGTTCATCAATCTTTGTAATAGCGTAATCAACCAGACTATGCGTTAATTGTGTTTTGACCGACCGTCTGTGTTGCTTTATATGGTTTCCAAATTTTGCTAAATACTGTTTGTTTGGTATGCTTCTCTCTCTGTGTCCCCTGTTGTATCTGTGTTAGTTTCTCCCTACTTGTGTGTCTGTATATACATATGGGGTTATGTGTTTCCTCTCTCTCGTAAATTTAGCTCTTCTGTACCTGATGATGGCTGCTTGTGTTGCAACCGAAACGTCGTACGCTATTATGTTATTTTATTATTTCTTATTTATACGTGACTTTACCGAAAAAAAACAAAGAGTAATTCCTGCAGTCACGAAAGCTTTGAATCAAGTCTGTAGTGCCTCTTGTTAAACAGTGCTTCAGTTAAACAGGAAAATTAATAAATCCAGCAGGCATGACTTGAAAAGTAACACATTTACATTTTGGGTGGCACTCTAAATCGTCCGGTAAATCGTGTCGCCAATTATAATTTCTGCGTTTATCTGCGCGTGTCTGTGTACCCCCAGTGGAGGAATACGTGCGCAGCTTGCTGGACAACCCTGAGTTGATTGACCGTCTGGCACTGGCCTCGGAGCAGGTGAGACTCCGTATGCGTGCATCAGCTCTGCCCCCCCCTCATATTTATGGTGTGGGCCTGTACCCTTGTCCGACCCCTCACTTCCGCGTTGCATCCAGCTGCCTCACTGAAGAAAGGGACACTTGCCTTGCGCTGAGTACGACGTTTCGCTGGTTGTAATCGCCAGGGAAACGATATACTCGATTTGTAAGTGTTGTGGGTTTACTCTCCAATACACTGGCGTGCTGCAGTAGTAACTAATTGACACGTTTTGTTTTACGTAACAAACCTTACTAATTGTCTGTGCCGGGTTAACTACGCACATTTACGCGCTCTTACCCAAAAAACCTTTATTATGGATAATATTGGTCGCAAAAGAACACGTGTTAAACAGCTCCCGTTTAGAACGTCTCATCCTCACCATCAATGGTCAATCAATCAAATAAATCCTAGATTTATAACGTGGTATATTTACCAAAAAGCAGAGACGGAAGGGTGAAACTCTAGAGGTAGCTCTATGATATCCGCTTTTGTGGAACGTTCTCTAACACGGATGGCCGTACTGAGATAAATCAGACTGGATCCTTCGTCTCGTTACGTGATGGCGGTTGCAAAATTGTTGTTGACGCGTGCATGTGCCGTGCGTGTGCTGTGTACGTGTGCAGGATGTGGTGGAGTCCCGGGTAATCTTCCCCGAACATCTCCCGCTGTCCCAGCTGCAGCAAGGTGTGCGCACCACAATACTTGTGGTCAAAATGCAAACAAAAAACACACTATGATAATATATGCATTGTCCTTGAGACTGATTGGTTCACACCAGGGACGGCTTTCTTTTGAGCCTCGACCCAATTGGTGCGAGACCAGAGGACGCCAAAAGGCGTACGCATATATTGCAAATATTATCAGTGTGTTTTTGTTTGCATTTTGACCACAAGTATTGTGGTTAATGCACACCTGATTCCTTGTAAGAGGTTTCAGTTTTGTTGCCAGAAAAAAGGGGAAAAACCCTATTATATTTTGGTACTGGCAAAGGAGGTCTAATGATGGTTGTGACTACTTTGTTAACAAAATGAATGGTCTATTTCCACCTCCAAAATGTAACGTTAAATAACAATTAGGTACATTGGCCCTTTGTTGGAAAAAAAAAACCCAGTCTAGAAATTGCCCTACTTGAACATATGTTACTGAAAAACATTGGTTTCAGAAGATTCATGGGCTCATAGTCCTACATTTTAAATTGTTTATTCGTGGTATTAAAACTCTTGTACAGTAAAACCTTGGATTGCGAGCATAATTCGTTCCGGAAACGTATTTGTAATCCAAAGCACTCGTATATCAAAGCACTCGTATATCAGTTGTGATCACGTGACGCTCGGCAGTACAAAGCTGCTCGTATTGCAAGACCCTCGCTCGTTTATCAAATTAATATTTATTAAAAATTTTGCTTGTCTTGTAAAACACTCGCAGACCAAGTTACTCGCAATCCAAGGTTTTACTGTATATGCTGCTCTCTAACAGCACTTGGCCCAGCGGTCTGTTAAGACTATACGGGGGATCTTTTTTGTCTGCGTGCAGGTGTTGATCCAGGGGCTGCAGCATTTAAACCGCGCGATGCACGACGACATCGTGTGCGTGGAGATGTTCCCCGAGGAGCGCTGGGTTGCCCCCTCCTCGCTGGTCCTGCACGATGAGGGCGTCGCAGGGGACGTTGCAGAAGAGAATGAAGAGGATGTGGTGAGTGGAGCGTCAACACTGCTGAACCAAAATCAAACCCAGACACCTGCAGTGTGCGTGTCTCTCTCCCCGTGGTCGCATGGATTTTTCTCCAGGTCCTCCGGCTTTTCCCTCCACAGTTACAATCTGACATGCACTTAGAGTATGTGGCTGCTATCAATTTCAAATGTGATAAGATACTTCACTGAACGATCATTTGTGGCCAGGTCACTTAAAAAGAGCTATAGAGCTCTCAGGGTCCTTACCTGGTAAAGTTATTTAGTTTATAGTTTTTAAATAGTTTTAATATAAATTTTGATTTAAAGCTTTCGTGACTGCAGTAATTCATATTCTTAGTTTTTTTTCGGTAAAGTCACGTTGAAGGGAAACAACAAAATAATAAAATATATAAAACAATAAAAACATTCTCACGACGTTTCGACCATAACTCAAACGGTCGTCTTCAGGTGTGTTGGTTTGCATAAATTTATTTTTAAACGGCGCATTTATTTATTTATAAAAACGTTAGCGCCACGCGCAACGATTTGGCAGTTTATTTAGGACTAGCCCATCTATATTCTGAAAAGAGGAGGGGGGAGACGAATTTTTTTATAATGTATGCTGTCTGAAAGCCACTGTAAGCGTGAACAATCAATTAAGACCTGAAATGGTTTATCAAATCTTTCCAATGATTGCTAAGATAGAATCCATCTTCTCCGTTGAAATTGTCTCTGTGCTTGTATATGTGGATAGCCTCATGAACGAATCTCTCATGGAAGCCAGATGGCTTACAAAGAACCTCTGTCTTGGAAAAGTCAATGGCATGTGAGCCTACTGAATTAGAACAATGATCTGCCACGGCCGAGGTGTTGGTCCTACCGTGTTTAAGGTCTGCTTTGTGTTCACGAATGCGGTCCGAGACATGGCGTTTGGTTTCTCCAATGTAACTACTACCACAGAGGCAACTTAGTTTGTAGACACCAGGGTATTGTATGTCCGGAATCACATCTTTTACAGACGGAACCAGATCACGGATTTTATGTAATGTGTTGAAACGGACCTGGATCTTGTGTTTATTCAGGATTTTGGAGATCTTTTTTGTGACCCCCGCAATGTAGGGTAAAGTGATGGTTTTGAAAGGCTCCTCAAGAGGGTTCTTCTTCATGGTTTGAGTGATAGCTTTGCGGATTGTATAGTCGGAGTAACCATTAGCCCTAAGAGCTTGGTGTACGTGCTTGAGTTCACTGCTTATGTGTTCCTGGTCGGATATGCATTGGGCTCTATGATACAGAGTCTTGATGAGATAATTCTTCTGTGATGGATGGTGGTGGGAATCCGGTTTCAGATAAGCATCCGTATGGGTAGCTTTCCTGTAGACAGAGTGGCTCATTGAACCATCAGGTCTCTTTTTAATTAGGACATCCAAAAAAGGTATCTTGCCATCTATTTCGACTTCCATGGTAAATCTGATGGCTGGGTGTATGGAATTGATGTGGTCGAAGAATTGGTCTAGAGCAAGCCGGCCATGTGGCCAGATGACAAAAGTGTCATCCACGTACCTCTTCCATAAGGTTGGGCGCAGAGTGGCAGTCTGGATGGCGTCAGTCTCAAATTTCTCCATGAAAATGTTAGCTATAACTGGAGAAAGGGGGGAGCCCATTGGGGTGCCCTCAGTTTGTTTGTAGAAAGTTCCATTCCAAGTGAAGTATGTATTGGTTAAACAGTGTCTCACCAGGGGGGGTACCTCAGTGTTTAGTCCTTGATGAACCAAGTCTTCAATGATTGCAATGGTGTCAGGTACAGGAACCTTGGTGAATAAGGAAACTACATCAAAACTGATAAGCAGGTCGTCTGGGGACAGGGAAATACCCTTGATTGTCGATACCAGGTGAGTCGAATTTTGTACCACAGAGGTGGTCTTTCCAGTGAAAGGACGCAGGATTTCAGACAAAAAACGAGCTAGTTTTGTAGGTGGGGGAGCCGATAGTAGAGACTATGGGACGAAGGGGTGTATCTACTTTATGTATTTTTGGTAAGCCGTATAATCTTGGTGGCCTGGCAGCAGAAGGTTTCAACGAAAACTGTTTAGATTGATCAATTGATGCGGTTGAATCAGAAATTATTTTGTTGGTTTGTTTGACGAGGCTGTTGGTGGGATCTCTTTTAATTTTTGTATAACTACCATCGTCGAGTAATTCTTTAATTTTGTTGTTGTATTCTATTTTATCCATGATGACAGTAGCATTGCCTTTGTCAGCTGAGAGGACTACAATATCATTCCTCTTTTTTAATTTATATAATTCAAAACGCTCATCTTTGCTGAGGTTGCTAGCTGGCATCTTAGCGTTTTTGAGGGTTGCAGCGATTTCAGATCTTGCTACGTCTGCAGCGATGTGACCCAGGCCCCTGAGAGCAACTTCTACTTAGGCAATTATATAATTAACTGGTATGTGTTTAGGTGTGACTGCAAAGTTTAGACCTTTAGCTAAAACGGATTTCAGACTATCGGAAATAGAACTGTTACTGCGATTAATTACGACTTTGTTAATGTCTAACTATAGTTATGGTCGAAACGTCGTGAGAATTTTTTATTGTTTTATATATATTTTGTTATTTTGTTGTTTCTCTTCAACGTGACTTTACCGAAAAAACTAAGAATATAAATGCACCGTTTAAAAATAAATTTATGAAAACCAACACACCTGAAGACGACCGTTTGAGTTATGTTCGAAACGTCGTGAGAATTTTTTATTGTTTTATATATATTTTATAATTTTGTTGTTTCCCTTCAACGTGACTTTACCGAAAAAAAAAACTAAGATTATAGTTTTAATATAGTTTAAACAAAGAATAACAACAAAAACTCAACCACTTCAAGAGAGACCTTAAACATAATGAACACCGTGTGACCAGACAACAATCCACATTAGAGATGCTGTTAGCTTGATTTTGCGTTTATTAAATGACTTTACATTACATTACTTCAAAATCAAGTCAGGAGTGCTAATCATTTCATACTATTTTTGTATGTACGTAGGGGTTATTTGACCATACTTCGATGCGGGTTGGTGAACGGGGGGGGGGCATAGATCAGGAGCATAGAAGGACAGGACAACAGTTCATTTTGCTGTACTGCGCTCTGCTGCCTGCCATTTTGGCGCAGAGCCTATACCACCTGTTATGCATATCCAGGCTCAACACGGTGGCGCTTCCACGGTCTGAGCTCCTTTTTAATGTTTATTTTAATTAACTTAATTAGAACTCAAGAGATCAGGACACGTATCATTTGCGAGAGTGACCTGGGTCACAGGGTGGCCTCTATATTGAAAACTAATTTCTTTAGAACTGCTTTTTGTATTTAGATTGTTGTCCTTTCCGCGCACCTCCGATTAGCATGGTTGGCTGTGTACGGTGCGAAATAAGTTCTACATGCATACATACCACAGTGACAAAATGCAAAACATAATAAAGTACAGCAATGAAGTTAATTGAAATTGGCACGAAAACAACTGTGGTTTATGAAAAGTCGACAATATTGCACAAACATAAACAAGTGTTAGATATTAAATCGCATGTAGTGCAAGTTGGCTTGGGCAGATTATTTATAGGCTGATCATTGCACAGTTATACTTATTAAAACGTTACGTAAACATTAAACACATATAGGGTGACTGATGTGCTAAGCAGGTAAGAGAAAATGTCAATCAGTGAAATCATAAAGAATCGAGAGATTAAGCATCAAATTGTGAATTAGATGGGAGGGTAACCTTTGTTGTAGATAATATTGGTCGCAAAAGCTTACGCGTTTTTTTTTAAACGTGTGGTATCTGATGGGCGTGTTCCGGTTGATTCTATCAATCGCCAGAACTGTTTTAACTTATAAATATTTACGGAGGACTCCTCACTGTGATCTTTTGTCATTTTAACAAAGCGTCAGTCTCATTATTGACATTGATGAGACACAGCATGAAACCACATCCGCAGGTTAAGCGCTATTGTTTTGGATTGCTCCTTCCCCTTCAAGCCAAATTGTATTGTGTTATGCAGTGAGTTGGTTAAAAAAATAGTTATTTCATTATTTCAGTGTGTGAGAGAGACGCTACTGTGGTGAGTGCTCATTTGAGTTTGCGTTGTCATCTCCCGGTGCTATCCCAGCTGCTGCTGCTGTCGTCGCTCTTGCTTAGATTACGCAACACGATGTTTGTCCTTTGTTTTGGTCTCCAGCTGAAAGCCGAAAGTGGGAAGATGCGTCGGCCCACTGGCAAAGTGGTCGGCATCATCAAGCGGAACTCGAGGCCGCTGTGCGGCATGCTCATGCCCAGCCCAATCAAGGAGGTGGGCTGATCTGCATGTGTGTGTGTACGTGTGGGGAGCGGTAATGTAGCGGTTAGCGCGCTGCGCTACGAATCCTGGGACCCGAGTTGGATTATATTTATCGCTCATAACCAATAAACAGCGCCAAATGTCTGAACCTGTCTTGGGCCCTTCCCTAGGTCGACTCGGCCATAAATGAGTCTCTGATGTGGCATGTAAACATCAGCGCTGTGGAGACAAAGGCGGTCGGGCATGGTGCTGGCCGTACCCACCCCGTCGTTTGCCGTACCAGCTTGAATAGGTGTGTGCTGACGGCACTTGCCCAAACAGTTTGTTGAATGCCTTACTGGGGGCTCATTGGGCGTGTTGCAGGCCACCCGCCACCTGTTCACGCCCGCGGACCGCCGCATGCCACGAGTGCGGGTGGAGACAAGACAAGCAGCGTCCCTGCAGGCCCACCGCATCGTGGTGGCCATCGGTGGCTGGCTGCGACACTCCCGCTACCCGAACGTACGACTGCACCGTGACGCCCCGGACGCCGTGACACCTCACCCGTCTGTCCCGTGGTCGGCATCGTCGGGCTCATCCTTCTGTCACTTGACGCGCGGCCACGCGGCTCTGTATGCAATACAGCCGTCGAACCCAAAACACGAACGGTGACACGGTGAATTGGAAGTCAGGGTGGATGAAGTGGCACCACTGTGATATTTTTTTGTTTGAAAGCATGGCAAACTCACCTGTGATTCAACCTAGGTTATTAAGGTGTTGTAAGTTGATAGTCTCAGCCCAGTCACCAATAACTGCACCAAAAACGATATTAAATTTGGTCGTGCACTTCGATTGTTTGATTTCCATCTCTGAGAAAACTACTGCGTTTGACTGCCATGTGATGAACATTACTTTGATTGGCAGAGTGGTTGGAAAAGCACTGCCCCCCTACAATTTGGACTGCATTTCACTTCAATGGATCTTAGAAGTAGCTCTGTTATGTCTGCTCCTGTGGGTCGTCCTTGACCACGAAGGGTTTGTATAGATTGCTTGTATTGTGCAATACCATTAACACAATGAGAAACAAAATTGGTGAAAAGTTAAATATATTGTTAAGATGTATTCTTTGGGTTGTATCTTTGTTTAAACAGATGTCGGTTAATATTCTGCATAATGTACGTTAGGTACAAGGTTGGCATTGTGGTTGTGCTTTTCATACCTATTTGCCACTGCACAACCGAGCGACACCATGGCTGGCACGGTTTAGTAGGCTGCAGGTTGTTTATCCACTGCAAAAGCGGATCCATGCCATGGACGGTCAATGCTTTGAACAAGGCTAGGCACGTGCAGATGACGCTGTGGTGCCACGTCCCCGCGGTGTACTGACTGCCGTCACACAATTAACGTGTCGCTAGCCCCGCCCCTGGCCCTGCTCGGCCCCCGGATATATTTGGATGCCTTGTGGGGCCAGCATACTACGGTTTGGTTCTGGTTCGACACGGCAAAAGCCAGTGGGTGACCACAGACACTTCGAGAGATCTGCACTGTCTGGGTTCCAATGTACCAGTGGAAAAGGGATACCGGTGACGATTGGCCACGTATGTGCATATGCATGTTGAACTTCTTCCGTACCATACGTAGACAACCGTGCTAATCGTCGGTGTGCTTGTGCAGGGCCATTTTGTGCGCTCTCTGGGCGAATGTGGGGATAAGGAGACGGAGACGGAGGTGCTGCTGCTGGAGCACGACGTGCCACACCAGCCCTTCAGCCAGGCCGTACTTGCATGCCTGCCCCCTCCCACGTTCAGCATCACAGCAGAGGTACGCATGAGACGTGTGACGATATGTCAATTCATCGATTGAGTTCAATTCTTACGCCTGCGGTGTGTTGGTGTGTTCGGTCGTGCATGTGAGAATCCTTTACTTCAATGTTCTTTATTACAAGGCCCACGGGCCACTGGTGGCCCCTGGGTGGCCTTTGGTGTGGCCCATGACGTGTGGCCCCCGACGTATAGGCCCCCGACAATAGACAAATGCGAAAACACCCCCCATCATCATCATCGTGCTGTCAAACCGCAATAGTTTCAAGATGTTTGGCCTGCGTAGAATACCTTCTAGAGGACCTCTCTGGAGCTCTCCCTCCAGTCGAGGTCCTTCCGCTGCACTGTCATGAACGAGAAGCCACGGGGCTCTACGCCTTTACCGCAGACCGTATATAGAAAAGCCGTCGACCTGAAAGAAAGTCGATGGCTCGGACACATCATCGTAAGAAGAGAGGAAATTCACATCGGAGGAATGAAGGCGATGGACTTATGGAAGCACCAGGGCGGAGACCCGAGAGGCAGGCCTCGAGAGATGCGGATCAAAGTGGTGAGCCAGGATATGGAGGACTTTGCAGTAGCCGTGGAGATGGTCCAGTACATAAATGAATGGAGCAAGGGGACTACAGACTTTTTTCCTATAACGCTGTACTTGCGTTCCTGAAGAACACCGAATTGTGGAAAAATCGCATAATAAATAATATAGGGTAAAGCACAGTCCGCGATAACACGTGAGATGCGTACGCAGGCTTAACAAAGACTTCGGGTACGTGAGTAGCATCTAGAAGCATCCAGAAACATCCCGCCTTGTGTGATGCTACACCGAGGCAACCGTACAACCGCTTATTCTGCCTCGCACAACGCAGTTCTGTTCACTCGATCGCCTTTTATCCAATTCGCATCCATGTTATGAAAAAATGTGTTCCCTAATGCATTCATCGCATTATATCTAATTCACGATATGAAAACACGCAGAGTTATAGGAGAACGGACTGTACTTTCAGAATATTCAGTCGCCTATTGAGAAGATAGAACGCCATTAGAATGAAGTTGGTTTACCCATGTATGGCTCACCCTGTGTTTTGTTTGTTGTAAGGCAGCGTTTTGTTGAACCTGGTGCTGTGTGTGTCCCGTACAAGGACCAGGCTGGCAGGGAGGACCTTCGTGCGTTGTCCATCTGCAGTGTGGATCCTCCAGGCTGCACAGACATCGACGATGCCCTACACTGCAAACCGCTCGACAATGGGAACACCGAGGTATTCATTTGGTGGTGGTAATCGTGGTCACGGTCGCGGTAATTCGTGCCTATTCCTTTCATGGTTTTGTCAATGCTAGCGGAGGTTACAAGGGGAGTTTAAGTGGCACAATGATAAGTGCACTGCACATTCATCCTGTCAAGCTGGTTTAGTTCCAGTCATGGCTAACACCGGTCGGGACTGATTTCAACATGGCTTGGTTCTGGCTTGATCTGCTCCGTTGCCTCCAAAGAAGTATGAGTGGCTCAGCTGTGCCTTGGCTCAGGCTCAGCTCACGGAAATTCTGAGCGTGGCTGGGAGCATGCAGAGATATACGTGGAGGCACAAGGGACACGGAGGCTCAGGGCTGTAACCATGCTTAGAGGCAGCTTGGGTTTTAAGCGTTGCTTTGATGTGGCTTATTGAGAATTAGAATCAGAATATTTATACTGGAGGAATCCAATGAGCTATAAAGCTATTTTTCACATGTCCAGTAGAGGCGGGTAAGAACGTTACAACAGCAAACAGTACAAAAACATAATAGTAGTGCAAAGTACAAGAAAGATCAACAAATAACCCAAACACAAACAAATACAACTAAACCATCCCCATCTTACCAGGAAAAGCCCACTGAGGTATTGATTTATTTTTGATTAGTGACCTGGCCACAACTGAATAGCTCAACAAAGTGGCCCATCATTTGGACATTTATAGCAGCCAAAATAATAGAAATAATCTCAATGCATGTTGCGCGAGAGCCAAGCCTGAGCCAAGCCATGGCTAAGACCCCACTGGCCTAAGTGTCCACGTCACTGGCCGAATGCCTGGTTCACAATGAATGCACCAGGTAGTAATGGGTGTGCATTTCATTTCACATTATTGTGCTTTGGTTGGAGTGGCTATGGTGGAGGTTATGCATGCATGTGGAGTGAGCGACTTCCGCCAGACGTCTAGTAGAAGGCGTCTTATTTATTAAAAGCACACAGGGCGATACACTTCGTAACGCGGCTACACCTAGGCTGTACAAACACGCAGCCCATTTGCGTCCTGCGTAGCTACGCTGGCTGGTTGACGAGCGTAGCGGCGGAGACAGAGCTGCTCTTGCAGAAGAACCAGCCACGTGGTCGGAGACGAAGAGATGACGACCGTAGCGACGCAACCAGGACCCAGACCCCACGCTAACAGCCCCGAAGTTCTGATTCGGTGCTCTTTATATCTGCCTGGAGTGGCCAAGCTCCACCTCTGGCCACGCCCCCTTTCTAGAACCTTCTAGGCCCTTCGGGATGGTTCCCGGAGCTTCTCGACTGACTCCGCCGTTGACCTTTACCCCAGATACGCCCCTTCATAATAAGGCATTATGTAATGCAGCTATAACCTTAATTACCCTTACAGGCCGCAGGTATCACCCTGTCATTACACATCCATGCATGTGAGGGTGGTGACGGTGTATTAATGTGTGTTCTAGGTTGGGGTACACATCGCCGATGTGAGCTACTTTATCCGGCCGGGGAATGCCTTGGATGAGGAGGCATCTCTGCGTGGTACCACAGTTTACCTGTGTGAGAAGGTAAGATGTGGATTTCTTCTTGCCACAATATCAAGTGTTTTACGACCCGCCGATTTCATCCTTTCATTCTTAACTTTACGACATGATGTAAAATATTATGATGTAACGATCATCGCGGTACCAGTTTCCCCACAACTGTAATTGTATTTGACATTTTCACCACATTTTTTTGCGTGCTTTTCAGTACTTCCCGTGTGAATAACGATAACTTAAAAATGAATTAGAATTAAAAAATGTGCAACAACAATGCTGAATATCTCTCATGATGTTTTAAACGAGGTGATTTTTGCGGATTTCTTATCATATGATGTACCGTGACATCATGAGCGGCAGGCTATCGGCGCAGTGGTAACACTCGTGCCTTGCAGCAAGGAGACGCTGGGTTTGATTACTTAACTCTTGTGCCTTTTTGCTTGCAGTTTTGTTTGTCCTCCCCCCTGTTAGTGAATGGGTTTCCTCTGGATTCATCAGATTTCCTCTAAATAAAACCCATACAATCTTTACTGGCATTCGCGAAAACATCTCCTTGCTGAACAGTTACCTGCAGGTGACTTAATCATGTGTGGGTTTGCTTGCAAAACACTCGTTGAGTTGGTGCATATGTATTTGCCAGATTGTGTTTATTGACAGAGAAGTTGTTGCGTTTGTGTTTGTGCGCCTGCAGAGGATTGATATGGTGCCAGAGTTATTGAGCTCAAACCTGTGTTCCTTGAGATCCTACGTCGACCGGTGAGATGCACCAACAACTGTTAACTCGCGAGTGCGCACATTGCAACCCATACTCAGCAGCTAACGTGCGTTGTTGCCAGGTGCACATGTAATCCCATGATGCGTGGCACTGTTAAAGTGTCATTGTACAGATCCACACAAGCATGTGTACATACATAAGCAGCCAAACCAGGATGGCACAATGGTAACACGTGTCTCACAGCAAGAATGGCCTAGGATTGATGCCCGACTTGGTTGCCTTTCCATGTAGCTTTTGTATGTTCTCCCCCTATTTAGCATGGGTTGACTCCAGGTTATCAGGTTTCCTCTCATCGCTAACATAAACGTGTTATTACTACTATGATCCTTAACCAAGAAAAGCCTCACTGAATCTCATAACTTCGGTAGGGTACTGCAAAGCTTTTGTAGTCGAACAATGGTTGCTACATATATATTTCAGTTGAGTAATTTGTAACAACCCAAACCGGTATTTGGTCAAACATCCTGAAAGAATGACTCGACTACCAAAACTTGGCAAGACCCTCCTGAAAAAGAGTCTCGAGACTTTGCGAGGCTTTCCTGAGTGAACACCCTGCACCACTCCAATGACGACGACTCCGCCACTCGACGGTGAATGGCGACGGTGCATGTGCTGTGAGCGTGCAGGCTGGCGTTCTCGTGCATATGGGAGATGACTCCAAAGGCTGAGATCGTGAGCACACGTTTTACCAAGAGCATCATCAATTCCAAGGTGATTTCCCCCCCACAGACGTTCAGTTTTTGTAAAACTCTCGTTTGCTTTCACGTGTATTGTATCGGTGCCTTGCTATGTTAGTGCAGTTGAGGTTTCCGGATGGCTGAGAGGTCAGAGCGTTGAGCTTGCACCTCTGGGTTCACAAGTGTAGCGAGATGAACCGGGTTCACAAGTGGTAGTATGTATGTTGAACTTCTTTTGCACCGTACGTAGCCAACTGTGCTAATCGGAGGTGCGAGGTAGGACATGAAAGTAGTGAGTTGATGGTCTCTGTCCAGTCAACAATCACTGCACAAAACACAGAACATACCAATTCGTCACGAGTACAGCACACCGGTGTGTTGTACCAGTGACGAATTGGCCACGTTCTGTTTATGTGACAACCCTTACTAGTTTACTGTGGGGTGGTGGCGGGTTTAACGACATATTTATGTATTTACACAATCTAACCCAAAAAAACCTGTATTATGGATGATATTGGTCACGAAAGCCTACGTGTTAAACTCACTGCACAAAAGACCACCAAATTACATTGCACTAAATTTGGTTAAATTCCAGCTTTGAGAATTCAAAAAATATCAATTTTGCTGTCTTTGGGTGAGCGTAACCCTCAGTGGTCATCGGGAGCCACGTAGACATCTGTTGAGTTCTGGCTTGGGCTTGGATCAGGCATGGGCATTGTGTAATTGCGAGGACCCCATGGTTCACCCGTGGTGTGTTCATCGTAACCCCGCAGGCGTCTCTGACATACGCAGAGGCTCAGCTAATGATGGACGACGCCGGGCGGAAGGACCCGGTCACCAGCAGCTTGCGTGGCCTCCACTCCCTGGCCAAGATCCTCAAGCAGAGGCGCATTCAAAACGGGTAACTCATTGTCAAGATCCTCATCCCCTCCACCGCCTCTGGAGCGCTGAGCAGTATTAATGGGTGCACCACATTTAGTCGATCGGCAGGTCGCCTGTGGCGCGGTAAAGTGTGGTTACTCCCGTGTCTTCTAAGACATCCGGCCAGCGTGGAAGAGTAGGCTAAAATACATTGAGAGGGACTGTAAAAGGGTGTATCTCTAGAGGGGCCCCCTCTTATGGGAGCCCCCTTCTTCCAGCAGTGGCTTGAGCAAGCAATTGCAAGGCTGCACCTGTAGCTTTTTTTGACCCCATGATGCATGAGGCTTGGGTGAATACCATGCACAAAGAAGTGTTACAGGATTCATACTCTTTGTTTTTTTCAGTAAAGTCACGTATGTAAAACTATAAAATAAAATAACAACTAAATTAAATAACGACGTTTCGGGCGCAACACAAGCGTCCTTCTTCAGGTGGGACAACCACAGCCAGAAACAATTGCTGAAGTGGGCAAAAAAGGGCTGTTGTAACAAGAGGCTATATAGGTAAGAAAGTGGGGGGGAGCAAGGGGGGAGAGATAGAGAGGGGAGGTGTGGGGTAGGGGAAGTGGGGTGCTGCTAGAGGGATTAAAGGGGCGAGCACGGCAAAATGCCGGGGGGGGGGGAAAGTGAGCGGGGCTGGGAGTGGGAGGCTGAAGAAGCTGGAGATGCAGAAATGAAGGCAACAATAAAGAAGTTAAGGTTTTACCTGGTTAATAACATCCTTCTAGATTGGAGTGTTACAGGCTGCTGCGGGGATACATTGTGGGCAATAGAGGACAATGCAGTGACATAAATTGTTTTACTCTACTTAATGCTCCCATGTCTGTGCTCCCCCACCTTTGCCAACGCGTCCTGACCACCACGGTTAAGTACGGTAAAACCACCCCACGACCCGCATGACATGGGGCGGCCCTCATCCAGCAGTGGATTGACTTAACGAGCTGTGCATGTTCAACTCAAATATCTGAGTTTGTGAAGTGTCTTATATTAAGATTCTGTGTTGTTTTGGCTGGACATGATAATCGCTCATGTCCCTTCTCCACCCGTAGGCCATTGACTCTGGCATCCCCTTGAGGTCCGATTCCACATGGACAGCGAAACCCACGACCCGATCGACCTGCAGACCAAGGAACTCAAGTGAGTCTCGTCAACAAGACACCTCCCATGACTGCAATCCGACTGTTGTGCAGATCTCTCTATCAGAATCAAAATATATATTTCTACTGGAAGAATCCGATGAGCTATAAAGCTCTTTTTTCACAGATGTCCAGTTGGGGCAGGTCACAACGTTACAACAACAAACAATACAAGCACACGTTAGGATTGCAAAGTATTGGAAAGGTAAACAAATAACTTAAACAAATATACAAATACAACTAAACTATTTTTATCTTACCAAGTAAAACCCTGACCACAAGTGATAGCTGAACAAAGTGGCTTATCACGTGGGAAATTTATTATCAGCAAAATAATCTAAGATAAAGATTCTTGACACTTGTGATTGATGTGTTGTGTTGGCGGAAACTGGTGCGTGTACACAGGGAGACCAACTCGATGGTGGAGGAGTTCATGTTGCTCGCCAACATCTCCGTGGCGGAGCGCATCGTAGGCGAATTCCCCGAGTGTGCGCTGCTCTGACGCCACCCGGCACCTCCGCCTTCCAACTACGACATCTTGGTGAATGCGGCCAAATCAAAGGTAGAGTTAAAACCCCTTTTAACGACCACCCTTGTTAACTAATCGCTTAACAACGGGCCTCCATAGAGCTCAATGTGTAGGCTTAACCGACCATTTCCCTGTTAACGACGGGCTGTTGTAGGTACAGTAAATATGAATTAATGCCACGTAGAAGGGAAACAATAAAATAATAAAAATATAAAACAATAAAATTATCACGACGTTTCGACTGCAACACAAGCAATAATCATCAGGTGTGAAAACCACAACAAGAAAATTTGAAAAAAGTGGCAGTTATTTTTAACGTTAGCACCACGGAGAGAGATTTGACAGTTTGTTCAGATGGACGAGTCCATCTATGTTCGGAAAAGAGGAGGGGGGAGACGAAAAATAATGGATGCGGTCTGAAAGCCACCTTAAGCGTGATCAATCAATTAAGACCCGAAATGGTTTATGAAATCTCTCTCCGTGGTGCTAACGTTAAAATAACCGCCACTTTTTTCTAATTTTATTGTTGTGGTTTTCATACCTGATGATGATTACTTGTGTTGCAGTCGAAACGTCGTGAGAATTTTATTGTTTTAAATGTTTATTATTTTATTGTTTCCCTTCTACGTGAATTTACCGAAAGAACCAAGAATATGAATCCCTGCAGTCACGAAAGCTTTAAATCAAAATGAATTAATGCATTTATTAACAGTGTTTATTTTAATATGATGTGTTTATAATGTTAGTATCTTTATGTATTCATATCCATTGTTTAAATATGATAAAGTACGTTTTTTGGGTGAACAAGGGAAACTTTTGATGCTATCGGAACGAATTAAGCTTTTAACACGTATTTCCTATACTCGCTTAATGACCAAATCCTTTAATGCTCGGGTTCGTGGAACCAATTACCGTCTTTAAGAGAGTTTCTACTGTCTCTAGATTGCTGTTAACCTTCCTTCAATATCATCCTCCTCGCAAGGAATTCAGAGGTCGCCGGGTGGCTCAAATTTTTTTTGAGGTCTTTTGGTTTAACCGGGTGGGAACTCAAGAGACCATAATAGTCTCATTTGCAAGGGTCACCTGGGTCACCCTATGACCCAGAGATTACAGCTGGGACCCTGGCTTCAAAATCCAGCAGCCGCATTGAACATACTGTGTTATCAAGTGTAGGGAGTTGAAGGACTCGGCTCGTTTCCCAGCTACTCCACAGAAAGAAGCAACAAAAAACCATCACGATAAATGTAGTACTGTATTTAATTTTAGATAAATTCCAGCACTGAAATGTTGAAATATCAGGTCGACTTATTGTGATGAACATTATGCTCAAAATGGGTGGGAATGTGCTACCCCCTACTGTGAAGCCAAGGTGTCTTGAAACGATGTCAGTATTGGCCTGAGCGAGCAATTGCAGGGCTGCACCTTTTACCTTTATCTTGAGATGTAGCCGTATAGTTTCCACTCGCCCTTAGAGGCAGAACAACTCAAAAGGTGTGACGAACCACAGACAACGCTGGAAGGCAGCCAGGCACTGTGCCAGATGTAGATTAATCCACTTGCCGTACTGCCTTCTCCTGGCAAGCCAGGTTATGGAAACCTGAATGCCTACAGGAAGTGCGCTGAATAACGTTTTCTTTCCAATACACCACAACCCTTGCTGCTTCCCCAGCACTGAACTACAAGCCACGTGCGGGATAGTCACCTCACAAACGCCGGTGTGCCCGATTTTTTTGCGCAGAACATCGAGATCCAGGTGGACTCGGCTAAGGCGTTGGCCGAGTCCCTGGACCGGGCGGCGGTGCCGGGAGCGCCACCATACCTCAACACTCTGCTGCGCATCCTGGCCACGCGCTGCATGATGCAGGCCATCTACTTCTGCTCCAGCATGGATCCCGACTCCCACCACTACGGGCTCGCCACCGCCATCTACACCCACTTCACGTTGCCCATTCGACGGTGACGTGCTCTGGCGTCAGGCACACGCGTGAAATCGACCTTCGCGATTATTGAGGGGACTATGTTGTTGTCTTGGTGTGGTCTGGGACTGTGCTGCCTTTCCCAAGTTTAGGAATTTATTCATTAATTGATGTACTTATGCAATGTTAATTTGTCATTATGGCACACCTCCGATTAGCACGATTGGCTACGTACTTGTATATCTTTTTTCTATTATTTACTTTTAGTGATTTGTTTACCTTTCCTATTCTTAGCACTCCTATCATCTACCTACTGGACATCTGTCAAAAAGAGCTTTTATCGCGAATCGGATTTCTCCAGGATAAAGATTCAGATTTTGACTTATTTTTCTAAAAGGTCCTATAAACGGGAAGTTTGGCCAATTCCTTAAATGGTTGTTTGGCTTGTGTTGGAGAAAAACTAGAGGATCCAAAGAACACCAACGCCTACAAGGAGGGTGACAGTGTTCCACGTGCAGAATCAAGAATCCATTGCCGTGTTGCAGCGGCGGCCAAAAGTGAATTGCAATTCTGCCATGGATCGCTAACGATTTTGTTGTGGATCTTAAATAAGAACACAGATATGAGCAGGCAGCAATTTGCGTTACATCTGATGACAAATAAAAAAAATCCTCAACAAAGAATTAAATTCATACATTAATAAAGCTAATTTCCACAAGCAGATGGTGCTAGAACGTGGTATGTCCAGAGTACAGTATTCTATCACAGCGTTAAATCCATCTGAGTCATTGTTTGAGTAGCTTTCTGGTGGATCGTGAAACCCGCTGAGATCCACCAGAATGAATCGCGGTGCTTGGTGGATTAATACCGCTGCTCCGTTGGCATCTCGTGGCCATACCGCAGCCTGTATCTACTGTAAATTTAATCTTCATATTAAATAGAGGCTACAACAAATGTGAATATTGTTGTTGTTGTTGTCTCCCTGTACCGTTACAGATACTCGGATGTGATTGTGCACCGGCTGCTGGCCGTGTGCGTGGGCGCCGACCCCACGTACCCGGCGCTCACCGACAAGCAGAAGCAGCAGCAGCTCTGCAACAACCTCAACTACCGCCACAAGATGGCGCAGTACGCCCAACGCTCGTCTGTAGCTTTCCACATGCAGGTGGGAGGCGGAAGTGTGGGCCACGTGGAGCTTGCACGGCGTGTGCTTAGGCACCTGATAATGCGTCCATTCGTCTCTTGAAAACCATTTTTAAGGTCACGAAAGCAGGCATCGTATTGTGCGTGTAGTAAGAATCAATTGTTTTCTATTCGCACGCTTACGTGTGGTGGTGCCGTGGCTGTACTGGTTGGCTACACTTGACATTGCTTTTCAGCATTCTTCTGTGTTTGCTGAAAAACCTAGTCACTTGGCACATTTGCCCATGATGTGACAACTTTATTTGATTGGCTCTGTCAGGTGATGGAGGATTATAGTCAATACAATTGACATTGTACCTTCACGATTGAACTCAAAATAATCCCCATGACATGATGCCAATAGCACAACTGGAATAAATTAGTGGGGGGATGCAGGAAAATTACCTTAAATTTAGTTAAATAATTATGGGCTTGGTAAGTGATGCGCGTGTGTCTGCTCTTTGCCACGTAGCGGTGATTAACGGCTGTTGTTGTTGTGGTCTCAGTTGTTCTTCAAGACTAAGAGAGTGGTGAGCGAAGAGGGCTTCGTGCTGTTTGCGTGCAAAAACGCCGTGGTGGTGCTCATTCCCAAGTACGGCTTGGAGGGGACGGTTTTCTTTGACTCCAAAGATCTCAAGCTCAACGTTACCTTCGACGAGGAGGTAGGGCATGTGTTCACTTAACCGGGAGACATTGGCATTTCCTGAACAGCTGAATTCTGCATTTAAACCCAGGACTGGCTTAATGCACTGGGACCCAAGCCCCCTGACCATCTCTCTACGATTAGGTTTCTATCAGACACACAGACACTTGGTTTAAGGTGGAAGAACGCAGTGAGATACGAAGCTCCGTTTTTTTTGCCATTTGGCAGTGCGGACTATTACAGAGGAAGTTACACCGGTGGATACATTAGAGCCGGATGGCTCACAGGGCTATACCAAAATAAACTGAAACTGAATTAAATGATGTAAATGCGTTTCAAATATAAAACTGTCACAATTAAATTTGCTTTGGAAATAACTGCCATGACGGAGCCCGTATTGTCACGGAGAGGACATCACATTAAAAATACAGTAAAATCCTTCAGATCCGGAAGAATTATAGAGAAAATCTAATGCTTTCTGTAAACAATGAGAAACTCGAAGGGCAGAAAAGTACTTGTAGAATAAAAACAAATGAGGGAAATAGTAGTTGATGCAAAAAGTGATCTCTAGATGGCAAAAAGCACATTTGTCATCAGTGGATCCGGTCCTTTCCAGCATGCCTTGCATGCCGCATTACATTGTCACTCTGCGTGGATAATGCACACAGCCTAATTTGGACCAGAAGCTCAAAAGGGTCAACATTTGCAGCCATATTTTAGGTATGTTCTTAACTGCAATTGTGCACTCCATATAACCTAAGGGGGGTTGCATCTACTCCTTAATGATGGCCAAATAAGGCTTTAAAATTCCTTGGCTGGCCCGCACATCACGATCCCTCGGTTGGTTTGGTCATTGCAGCCATCGGCTTCTCATGCCTGATTTTCAGCTCGCGGTGAGGTGGCCCAAGCGGTATTGCATTCGCTGTGTGTTGTGGAGATTTGTGTTTCAAACTCGGTGGCCACTCCGGTTAATACTGTGGTGTGTCTTCTTTGGTTCTTTCGGTAAAGTCACGTAGAATGAGAATAAAATAATAAATTGATAAAATAAAATAGCACAATAATATTCTCACGACGTTTCGGCCACAACACAAGCGGCCTTCATCAGGTGAAGGGACGAGACTGTGTTGTGGCCGAAACGTCGTGAGAATATTATTGTGTTATTTTATTTTATCAATTTATTATTTTATTCTCATTCTACGTGACTTTACCGAAAGAACCAAAGAAGATGAATCCTTGCAGTCACGAAATCTTTAAATCGAAACTGTGGTGTGTATTAAGCGTAAAATATTTACAGGCTATCCGCTTTAACAGTGGACGTTAAAAGATCCTGTAACGTTATTCATGTGCCAGCATCATGGTCCAAGGTTGGCAAATTACATGCAAATTACTTATTTGGGGAGCACATATCAATCGTTCGCCTCCTTTTACAAAGACGTAGCAGTGACCTTGAATGCAAACGTTTTGAGAATCAGTGAGCCTTTTCTGAGTGACCCATGTAATAGTATAAATAATAACGTTGGGTTTACGTCAATCCGTGCTTGTGTGCAGGGCACTTGGCAGAGAGCAGTCAGCGGTAGTGTAGCGGTTAGCGCTCTGCGCTACGATCCCGGCGACTTGGGTTCGATTCCTTCGCACGGTCAACACCAGTGATGATTATCTGAACCGGTCCTGGGCCTCGCCTAGGTTGACTCGGAACTCAATTGAATGCCTGCTGCGGTGTGTAAACATCGCCACTGGGGAGACAAAGGCGGCCGGGCATGGCGCTGGCAACCCACCCCCTTGTGTGCCATGCCGGCCTTCATCTGTGCTCCTCGCCAACAGCACTTGCCCCAACAGTCTGTTAAGGCTACATTGGAGATATGTCTTTGTGTTTTGTGTAGGGCCCCACGCTGTGCGTGGAGGGCATCGCGCTGAACATGTTCGACCGCGTGTGCGTGCGCGTGTCGCTGGATTCGTCCAACCTGCAGCACCAGCGGATCCGCATGCACCTCGTCCGCCCGGAGGTACTCACCGTGCGGCGCGACGCGCAACCTCGGAATACCACCGATTTGTATTGTGACCATGCTGCTGTTGCTGCTTGCTGCGCCAGCAGTAGTGCACAAAAAACAAACGCTCGCCGCATCGGAACGTCAGCGGGCCGAAAATTAATGACACAAGCCACAGCATAGCGCTTGTTGCCATGCAACCCAAACTGTGGGACCGTATAGTAAACCCATAGAGACACAGAGATACATAGGAGATACAGAGAGACCCATTATGATTCCTAGAGATTCATAGAGACTCATACAGATACATAGCAGTGCATTAAAAACAAGCTACTGTACGATTGTGGCCATGCAACCCAAACTATGGACCACATTTTACACCACTGTAGTCTGCGCTCCTTCAATGGAGGGGGTGGCAAGATGACACAAACTCTCTCCTGAGGCTCTCCCGTGGCTATCAGACCCATACATTGGCATTTAACCCCTGAACGTAATACCCTTATAACACAGGAATAAAATATAAACTCCGGTCTTGGATGGAAAAAATATATGTTTAGCTAGCATTTTGAGCTGCAGTCTGTTGTCCTATACCTCCTGTAACTGGCAAATTGGATATAACGCGATGATGAATGTATGAAGGAACGCATTTTTTGTATAACGCGGATCCGAACTGGATTTAACTCGGTTGAATGAATGGAACTACGTCGCGCGAGTAGGAATAAGCGGTCGTATCGGCTGTCTCGGCGTAGCATCACACAAGGCGGGATGCTGCTGGATGCTTCTAGATGCTACCCACGTTCTTTAGTCTTTGTTCAGCCTGTGTTACGCATCTCACGCGTTATTGCGGACTGCGCTTTACCCCATATAATATATATTATTTATTATAACACGATTTTTTCAAAACGTGGTGTTCTTGAGGTACGCAACTACCGTATTATAGAACAGACTGTATATCCAAAGACTATGGGATACTATCCCTATTTTGCATGCTGTGTAAAGTGTCAGTATCACTATCATTGTTATTATCGGCTTTTACTTTATTTGTATTGGCTTGTATCTATACTTGAGTAGTTTTTTAATGTCCAGTGCTTTTTTGAGATGTTTCGATATGCAAGGTACTGTATAAAATAGATTTTTATTATGGCCCTAGTTCATTGCACAAGAAGGGCCATTATCTGAAACGTGACCTATTTAAATGATCGTTTGGGGCTGTTGTTGATGAATGCGAGTTCTCAAGATACCAAGCTAAGTCAGGGTGTGGGAGCCTTGGTAGATATCAGATTTCTTAACAAAACTCCATGAGTCTGTTCTGCATGGGTTTCCTCCGGGTTCTCTGGTTTCCTCCCATATCTAAAAATAAGCATGCGTTGAAACTGGTATTAAGGTAGTTTACGTATCGCCATGGGCGGCAGGGTGGCACATTGGTAAACCCTTGCGTCTTGCAGCAAGAAAACTCGGTTTGATTCCCAACTAGAGTGTTACTGTGTGGAGTTGTTAAGTTTTTCAGTGTTAATAAGTGTAATAATAACGTATCACTTGTGTTGGAAATACCTGCATGTGTGTGTGTGAGAGCATTGGTGTAGTGGTTAGCACGCTGCGCTATGAACCCGGCAACCCAATTCCCACTCACCGCCAACACCAGTGAGGATTATCTGAACTGCTGTTTTGCCTACCCAAGGTCAACTCTTTCTTAAATGAGTACCTGGTGCAGTGTGTAAACATCAGCACTGGGGAGAGGTGTTGGCCACTTACCCCCTCGTGGGCCATGCCGTCTAACAGCAGCACAGTCTGTTAAAGGCTTATTTGGGTGACTATCTTCGTTGTACGTTTGTGCCATTTGTGTGTCCGCTGTCACAGATTCCAGGCTACAACCCTGCGGAGTCTACCCCATGGGGCTCGCCTTCTCCCCGGCCTAAGAAACCCAGACAGCACTAGTGTATCGTGGATGCGGTGTCAACAAGATGTCGGAGCAGGTGCATGAGTGGGCACACACTCTGGGTTTTACATCTGCAGAGTTAATTAAGTGTACATTGTGCTCGCAAGCAGAGGTGAACAATTGAAAAAAGCAGTGGCGGTTATGAGAATTGCTACCCTGAAGTAACAGACGGTTTGCACTCTGAACTTGCAATCCAGAGGTCACCGGTTCTTTGTTCTCCTGTCGCAGCGGTTCAAACGGTAGCGCAATTTTTTTATTTAGAATTTTTACCTTGCCAACCAGTACAATCAGCCAATTAAGGTGTATACGCATCAAGATGTATGAAAGGTTTAGGATATATTCTTAGTTCTTTCGGTAAAGTCGCGTTGAAGGGAAACAATAAAATAATATATATTTTATTATTATTACGTTGAAGGGAAACAATAACATAATAAATTATATATTTTATTATTATTTTATTGTTTCCCTTCAACGTGACTTTACCGAAAGAACTAAGAATATGAATTACTGCAGTCACGAAAGCTTTAAATCAAAGGTTTAGGATATCTTATGCCCAACTTCTTTGCCAGCCAAGACACTGACCCCCTTGTGATGAAGGTGATTTCACAAAAATATTGGTTACTGAATCGGTGGTGTTTATTGACTAACGCAGCAGCGTCCAACCCACAAAGCACTGTGATCCATTCTGGTATATCTCAACATGTTCCGTGATCTACCAGCAATATATGACCAGCAGTTACCCGGATGGATTTAACCGACTAATAGAACACTGTAGACATGCCAAGTGCTAGTGCAATCTATTGGTTTAAAATATATATTATTAATCCATTAATTCTTAGTCGGGGATTTTGTTTTGCCATCTGCTATAGCAAGAAATGCTTTATATTAGAGGTGTTTATTCCTATTTGTCCCGAGATCCACAATCAAAATCTTTTGCGATCATCCACCCATGGATCGCGATTCACATATCGGCTACCACTGATCTAACAGTTGAAAACCAGTTTAACACGTAGGCTTTCGCGACCAATATCCATAACACGGGTTTTTTGGGTTAGATCGCGTAATAAATATTTAAATGTGTCGGTAAACCCGCCACCACCCGACACAGCCAATTCGAAAGGTTTGTCACATTAACAGAACGTGCCAATTCGGTACTAGTAACATCACACCGGTGTCTTGGAGAGCAAAGCCACAACATTTACAATCTGAGTACAATGTTTCACCAGTATTTACAACCAGCTTCATCAGGCGACAGCCAGATTCGTGGAGAATCCTCGTCTTTTAATGCGCATGCATAATGTGTGTTGATTAACATATAAATAACCCAATCGGCAATGGATACCCATAGTCAATGCATTCATTGATTCCCCTCCCAATTCGCGAAAGAAGTGCTCACAAGTGATGGCTGTCGCCTGATGAAGCTAGTTAGTGCTGGCGAAATGTTGTACTTAGATTGTAAATGGTGTGGCTTTGCTCTCCAACACACTGGTGGACTGTACTAGTAACGAATTGACATGTTCTGTTTACGTGACAAACCTTACTAATTGGCTGTCGGGTGGTGGTGGGTTTAACAACACATTTATATATTTAAACGATCTAACCCATAAAATGTGTATTATAGTTGAAAACCTACAATTGTGCCAGGTTTGGCCTGTCGGAGTGGGCCATTAGGGTGGCCACTCGGAGGGCAAAGCTCTGGGGAATCCGAGCAAGAGCTTCGAAGTATGATTGTGCACGGTGATACCCGCAGGGGTCTCGTGATGGATGGCAAATTGAAGATTTTTTATCGCGAGAGGATTCCCTGCAAGGGATGTTAGGTTACTTATTCTTGTGAGGATGCCATTTACTGTATGAAGGGGCAGCGGTCAGCTGCATAGAACATAGTATAAAATTCCCCGAGCTGTTGCTGTTTAAATCGTCGGTTTAACGGAGAATTTCACCTCAGGTTTTTTTACACAGCTGCCCCACCCCTCATCGGACTCTGTGCAATCACACAAGGAATGTTTTTTGGAAAAAATGTCGGTGTCAGAAAATTTTAAGGTTTAATCGTTTACAAATGCGCATTTCGTTACAGCTTCTCTTGTCCTTTAGACGTGCAAAGATAATTTCTGACAAAATATTGACACGTTTTCAAATTGTTTCGTAAATGGTCATAACTTTGCTCACGTATATACAGTACTTGGGCAATAATTCTGAGCTCCTGGAGTACTGGTAAAGATTTAAGCGAGTTGATGTCTTTGCGACTTTGTGTAAATGTGTTTAACATTTTTTAGCTGAATCGTATATTTACAAGCATGTACACATGAGTTATACGCGTTTATATACAAAATTAAACCGATTTATTTTCCATGCATCTTGTTATTTTGGTTACTTTAAGTTACGTTTTCCACTGCTGGATGAACATCTCGCCACGTGATGTTGGATGCCAGCTTTAGTTTGACCATACTTCACCATGCTGGTCACTGTTGGATGATAATAATGTCCACTTGCAATGCACCACCGCGCAGTATTCACTCACCTTCGAATCGAGTCCTGCACCGCCGTTTCACATGCAAATTTGATTCACAATCCCTGGGCCAACTTGCTCCTGATTAGCATGCGATTTGCCACATTTCGATCTCGGAGGTGATTAAATGCGCCGGCTTCCAGGCTTGTTGAGCCGCTCGGAGCCCAATTAACGAAAATTGTTGCCAAAGCAAAAGCGTGAGCTCGAATGTTTGTCCGTGTTCTTTTCAAACCACCAGTCGAACGCCGGCCTCTGCCCACTCCGACCGTGCGGAGGCCCTGGCCGTCGGGGAGGCCCTCATGGTGCCTCACGGCAAATGTGGGGCCCGGGTGGGCGCGTCGACGGTTGATCGCGTACAGGCGGTGCAACTCCCACAAATGAAACATCACACCTTGCTGATCTCGTGTCCAGGAGCATAAACGGTCATCACGCAAACTCCGGTCATCCTCGCAGCAGCAGCTCTTGGCCATCGAACAAAGACGATCACCGCTTCCTTCCGATATTAGAAGCCACGAGCTATGAACGACTCGGAGGTTCGAGCAACCACAGCCGAGTGGGAAGGCAGCAGCAGCCCAGGCGGTGAGCCAGCTCCAAAATCCCCCAAGCACTGAAGTTCTCGATTTAGTACATTGAAAAACACGACAGTAAGTGAAACAACGTAAATCGAAACCAATTTTGCCATTCACTTGAGGGGCCGTCCATAAATGACGTCACGCAATTTTTGACCTCTCGTCACTCGGCGTCACAAAAAGTCAGACCCCCCCCCCTCAAATATGGCGTCACAAAGCTCTGCCCCCCCCCCAAAACCATATTTCCATTTTGAAAATAAAACATGCTTCAACTATTGCCATTGTAGTGCGTGGCGCTGCACTGATGTTGTAGGAGTGTTATAACAATTAGTGTTATAACAATTCTATACTTAAAGTTGCGCATTTTGATGTGACGTCACATTTCTCAAACCCCCCCCTCCCCCACGTCACACATCGTCACAAATGTCTGACCCCTGACCCCCCCCCCCCCCCCCGAGGTGCATGACCGCGTTACCGTGTTCATTCTGTGGTGAAGGGATGAGGAAAAGGAAGAGGGAAAAGCATCCAGCGTCGCCGCACGCAGGCAACGTGTATATCACAGTGGTAAAAATAAAAAAATACACATGTAGTGGGTTCCACGGAGACTGGAGACGTCGTTAGAGGCAACACGGTTTATTTGTAACTATGAACAGAACTCCCCTTAACTCCCACTATCTAGGGAGGTACAGCCTCCGGTCTAGCGTGCCCTCGCACTGATCAAACCTGGCTCTCAGCCCTCTGGCTATCTGTGCCCTAGGGGAGGCTAACTAACCCGACCCAGCCAAGGTACGGGTCCTGACCACTGGTCCGAGCTCGGCGCGGCCCTTACAAGGACGTTGGGCTCGAGGTCCCAGGGTCCTAGCTAGGGAGGCTACTCTGACCCGACCCAGCCAAGGTGCGGGTCCTGACCACTGGTCCGTGCTCGGCCCCGACCCTTATAAGGATGTCGGGTCCCAGGGTCCTAGCTAGGATGGTCTTCTGTTCTTCGTCTTCGGAGCACTGCCCCGAGCTGTCCCAGAGGTGCCCCTTTAATACACCTCTCGGGGGCTCTCCGCCCCCGGTGCCGCCCCCTCTCTAGAACCTTCCAGGGGGCTCTGGAAGAACCCCCCAACCCCTCACCTGGGGCCTGGCTCTCTCTGTCCTTCCCCAGCTCAGGGTGGCACCCCCTATGGGCTTGTGCCCGCAACTGCAGGTAAGTATACCGACGGTATAGGATGTGCATTTATTACGCTACATCTATGCGAGAGAGGTTGTGGACAAGAGTCTGCTCTGCGGGAAGCAAGCATTGCCATACGAATGAGATGAGCTCGCGTTCGATGCGGGCAGTCTTGAGGACGACCGTCGACAGGCACGCGTGGAGGCACGCCGTGGTCACAGCGCAGCGCCAACTAGTGTAGGTGGTGATGGCCCAGTTGTAGAGAGGAATGCCGGAGCTTCGAGCAGATGTAGCCGAATGTAGGATAGAGCATCTTGAGGAGCGTTGCACTCGACCCCCTCCGGGAGGCCGTATGGTTTACTTGGCACTCCCGTCCCTTAGAGTCCAGTCTGATGTAAGCCTCCTCAGGTTCCAGCAGCCTGGCTTCGTAGGTCTTCATTGCACCGCTCTGCTCGTCTAGCATAGTCTGAAGGGTCATATGTGGCTGCCTCCTGAATCTTCACCCTCCTGCAAACCTTACTCGACATCTCGTTGAGGACCCGAAGAAGGGCAGTATTCTCTTTGTTTTTTTTTTTTACAAAAGGGCTTGTAAGAGCTCTCGTTCCTCCCACCGGGATCTCTGGTGTCAACTTGAACGGGGTGGGGGGGGGGAGACAAAGCTATGGCTTTTTTCCCAGGGGATCTGTCTTCCATGGAGCACAAAGATACAGGCGGAAGGTCCCCTTGGCCTAGCCATGAGGTCAGGCTCGAGTTGCTTACTGAGGACCCTACACCTAAGGAGGCTGTGGATCGCCCTAGGAAGCTCCAAAGTAAAAAAAAAACAGCTTTCCAAGGCCCCCTATAAAGTGCCTGAGGCCAGGTAGAAAAATAAGAAAACTATCAAACAGGAAAGCGAGTGGTTATGTTGGGTCGAAAAAGGTAATATTCTAATGTAGGGGTTGGAGCGGTCATTGCTGCTTACTCGACCATGACGTCATTGCAACTCGTTTGATTAACACTTTTAAAAGAAAAAATCACAACGCGCACTGAACATATTATTCCGAATCGGTTTTACCACCACTACCACCATGACACAGTGGCAAGGCTGGCACATCGCAGTGCAGCTGCTAGGCTGAATCATATGAATAAATATAATCAAATCTAGAAATATCCTGTATGTACCCAGGAGAGCCACATTGAGTCTCGAGACTCATTATTAGCTCCGTGCTGCATTAAGATGTTTGGACAATTTCAAGCATCAGGGTTCGGCACGTAGGAGGAAACCGGAGAAACGCGCAGATGTTGTGAAGCTGGCTTGGTGGTAGAAGTCAGTCCAGAACATTTGGCCCCACACCTATCACTGTAACGAATCAGTGTTCTACGGGAGCATTCTAAGCGAGGACTGATTGTATTAAAATCTACTTTGATCTACGAATCGTAATGTATCAATAATGTTAAAGTGTAACATGCCCCATGGTTTTTCTTAATCTGGAAGGAGGGAACAACGGATGATCTGTGTGCTGATGATGTTGGTGATGATCTCGTAATGGCTGTTCACTTCAAGGAGTGGGAGAGTCTGATGGTGAACCTGGATCGTGCCAATAAGAGGTAGGGCCTTACCATTCGCCCTACCAAACAAATCAAAGCAGTACCTGCCTTGATATTTTGTATGTCTTCAAGGACTCCACCCCCTCAACTCCGCATGATAGGTAGTTGTGGAAAGAGTGGAGGTATTCCCATATCTGGGCAGTTGTTTATGACCCGCTCCGATTTCAGAGCGGAGGTCTTACTCTGAATTAGTTCAGTGGCATATCCTTTTTTTCAGCTGCTTAGTGCTGTATAAAAGTTACATGGCCTATCACTTCATACAAAGCTCTGGTTCTTTTCTGCCACACTTGTCCTCTCCCTCCCAGCTATAACCTCCCGAAAGCAACATTTGACCTTTGTTTTGGCGTGACAAACACCAGTGAAAGCAAAACACCGAAAGTGTAATGACTACACGTAATGCAAAAATCTCAGTTGTATTTCTCAACGGGTATTGAATATGAAGTCCCAGGAGTGGTGAAGGTGCATCAACCTGCAGACCCACAGGTGGCAGCGGTGGATTGGCCTGCAGACGTTGGGGTGGTGGTGGATTGGCCTGCAGACCTTGGGGTGGTGGTGGATTGGCCTGCAGACGCTGGGGTGGCGGCGGTAGATCGGCCTGCAGATGTAGGGGTAGCGGCGGTGGATCTTCCAGCAGTAGCCGACCAGTGAAGTTCTCGAATAAATTTACGCAATTTGCCGAACCTGGTGGCTTTGGCACAGGCGGTGGTGGATCTCCCAGCAAAAGCTGGGGAGGCAGTGGTGCATCTGCCAGCATGAGCTGGGTTGGGATGACAACGTTGGATCTCCCGGCAGCAGCCGGGGCGGTGGTGGCGGTGTTGGAGATGCCAGCAGCAGCCGGGGTGGCAGCGCTGAATCTGCCAACATCAAGCGCCATGGCGGTGGGGGTGAATAATATGCCAGAAGCAGTCGGGGTGGGG
This sequence comes from Petromyzon marinus, assembly GCF_048934315.1. Classification (NCBI taxonomy): domain Eukaryota; kingdom Metazoa; phylum Chordata; class Hyperoartia; order Petromyzontiformes; family Petromyzontidae; genus Petromyzon; species Petromyzon marinus. The sequence continues at coordinate 2,893,278 of NC_133721.1, forward strand.
GTGTCGATGCATCTCCCAACAGCATCCCTGGTGGTGGCGGCGGAACTGCATGTGGCTGCCAGGATGGCGTTGGAGGCAGTGGTGGTGTTGGTGGAGACCGTGGCCGTGGCTTTCTCCAGCTCCTTGAGCTATCGACGCATCATTTCCAACTGCAGATGGCGCTCCACATTCTCCCGTTTGTATACTTGAGTGCAGGGAAACATTCGACAGTTTGATCAACATTAGCCCCTACACGAGCCTTCTAATCATCGCAACTCTTCAAACTATATCGCTTATATAATGTACATCATTTCAGTCACAACAAAAATTACATAAACACATCGGGGCTGTGAAAATTACGGCTTCGTATTACCAATATCTTGCCTGTCCAGAGAAGCCCATGAACTAACGTTGTACATACAAACTCATAGACTCAGAGGCCCATAGACTGAGTCACAAATAGCAGTGGATAGGGCCCGGAACGGTGTGGTGTTAGTGAAAATATGAACCCAACTGCATCCTTTTCAATGGAACCAGGGACCCAAGTGTCATCATAGGCTTTCCCTCGCAATCGAGGATTGCCTTCCAGAGAAAATTTGGATTTTCTGTGGGTCCAAAGATGGCTGAAGAGACCAATCTGGGATCGACAGATTCTGCCGCAACTCTGGCACATGTGTCCAGAAATAGTGGTGGGTGGAACTGCATTAGTCGGGCTGCAGGCTGTTGTTTCTGCCATTCCCACTTTTTCTGTTTCTGCTATTAAGTTTTAAAATGTTTGGCTTCTTGAAATAGACTGTCTCCATCTGAGGTGATCCTGGGAAAGATACTCCCTTGAGTTAGTGTCGATGGAGCACTTCTTCATGTTGGACTTGAGGACATCCTTGAAGCACTTTCTCTGACGAACTACATTCTCCCACTTTTGGTTAATCAAGTTTGACAGTTTTTCATTGAGGCATTGGTGGAAGAGGTCTTGCTTAATGGAGTCCTATAAAGCTTCAATGTTAATCTTCTGTAGACATCTCTTCTGATGAAGCCGTCACTTGCGAGCCAGTTTTATGAGCATGGTTGAGCAGATGAGTCAATGATCAGTCCAGCCACCAGCAGCTACTAGAACAGCCTGGATGATGCAGACATCTTTGGGATCCTGTTCATGGACAATGACGTAATCGATCAAGTGGCGGTGCTTAGATCACGGATGATGCTATGATGTTTTGTATTTGTTTTTTCTGGCGTAACAGGGTGTTGATGATGATGACTCCATTTTCCGTGCATTTAGTCAAGGGAAGGATGCCGTTGGAATTGACTTTACCCACTCCTTCTTTCCCGATGGTTCCATTACAGAGGTTTATGTTTCTTCCAACTCTGGCATGCATATCACCGAGCAGAATAAGTTTGTCTCCCACAGGAACAGTAGAAAGGACCTGATCAAGGTTGACGTAACATTCATAATCGGAGTGAAGAATCAGGGCATATACGCTGATGACAGTAGAATATTGGCTCCCCACCAGTTTGAGACATAGAGTCATGAGGCGCTCACTCATCAAGTAAATTCTTGATGGAGAAACCAACTCTGTGCAGCCGCCGCTGTTCTTCCTGTCTGCCTTTCCAGAAGAGGGTACAGCCAGCTCCTTGTTCCTTGAGCTGCCCCTTCTCTTCTCGTCGAGTATCATTGAGGGCAGCTACGTCAGTGTTGTGTCGTCTGAGTTTCCGGGCCACGATTAAGGTGCAGCATTCTGGGCGTTCACTTTTAGTCTTGTCCATAAGGGTCCTGACATTCCAGTTCCCAAAGGTAATTATCTGACTTTTAGTTTTGTTTCCACCACAGTAATGGGGATCCTTCTGAACGTGGTTATCCAGTCTGGAAGAAGTGAGACAGACTATGTTTAGGGCCACTTTCCTAGCTCCTTCCCCACGTGGGGTGAGCAGAGTGGATCATTTGAAAGGACTTCTTAGTCGCAGGTACAGCTGCAGAAACACACTCTTGTTTCTGCTGAGTGTTAGACGACCTTCTTGTAGCTGCCACTAGAAGCTTCCAGACTTCACAATCAAGCTCCCGTCGTCACTAGCTGGTCACCAAAAACACTGTATTGAATGGGCCAGAAGATGTTGTTCCTTTAATGAAACACGCCTGTGCATGATTTATTTTATTGTGGAGAAGCTAATAATTGTTTTTTTACCCTGTTATCTGGCAACAAAACTGACACCTGTTTTTTACAAGGAGTCATGTTTGCATTGACCACAATACCCGCGGTCGGAATGCAAACAAAAAACATAACTCTGATAATGTATGCACTGTCCTTGAAATTGATTGGTCCACACCCGAGACAGCGTTCCTTAGAGCCTAGTCTCACATGGTGTTGGACCAGATGACGCCAAAAAGCTGTTGTACAGTAGCTTCCACACAGTTCTTGAGAGAATGGGACCATGAATCCAATGGCAAGGAGACCAGTACGATTGGAGATATCGTTCTGCTGCAGTCTTGGTCCGCCTTCACAGCTGTTGAGATGTTAACATCTTCTTCCTCCTGCTCTGCTGTTGAGGACTTGTTAACCCATGGCTGGTGGCAGACATGCTTATTATAATGGCGGCCTATACTCGCCATGTGGAAGCATCGTTAAAGGGTATATGTCGCTTTTCAAGAGGAAAACCATTGGCATTTTCAGTCCTAACCACACCCTGATGGTGCTGTCACTGCTTGGTCCACAACTGCTTATCCGCCAGGGTTGCCGCTGCTTATTTTGCAGCTAAAGTTCACAGAAGGTCGTTCCACTATCCACCACCTGCGGATACGCTGGGTCCCTGATATACAATACCCTGGCGTCTACAAACTAAGCCGTGTCTGTGGCAGTAGTTACATTGGGGAAACTAACCGACATGTCTCGGACTGTGTTCATGAGCATAAGGAAGATTTGAAACACGGTAGGACCAACACGGTAGCCTTGGCTGATCATTGTTTTAATGCGGTTGGCTCACACGCCAATTGATTTCTCTAAGACGAAGGTACTTTGTAAGCCCACTGGCTATCAAAAAAATTCGTTCATGAAGCCATCCACATATACAGACACAGTCACATTTTCGACCGAGACGATGGGTACAAACTCAGCAATCATTGGAAGAACGTCATCAACCAGTTTAAGTCATAACTGGTGTTGTTCTCATCCTGCCACCTTCCGATGTTAGTTTTTATTTTCCCCGTAGGTTCGGCTCTCCGATCTTACATTAACAGGTGAAACAAATTTCACACCAACATAGCCCCTTCCGCATGCTGACCTAGACGTGGCGGCAGCTCTGCGATCTTACATTAACATGCCAATCTCTCACATTAACCTAACCACCTCCGCGCCCTCATCATGAAGGCCGCTCTCCGATCTTATATTAATGTGCTAATTTCTCACATTAACATCACTAGCCACGTCGTTTATGACCCTTGGGCTACACCCATTTTCAACCTTTAAAACAGTCTGCCTCAGCAGCTTTCCCCCTCTTTCTTCTTCCTGATGACGATCACTTGTGTTGTGATTAAAACGTCAGAGCTTTTTTGTTTATTTTATTTTTATTAATTTGAACCTATCTACGTGACTTTACCGAAAGACCCAAATAATATGAATTCCTGCAGTCACGAAAGCTTTAAGTCAAGATTTATAGTAATAACTCTTCCTCAGATCTAATTAGATGAAATCATTACCGGATGTATTTGCACCATTCCTACAATGCAAGGCTCTCACGAAGGTGATATGTTTTACAGACGGGTAGAGTGTGCCATGGTTTCACATTAAGGGCAATGCTGCTCTGTGGTTTTAACCAATTGGATAATTGGAAAGTATTATTTAAAGTCTGGTAAATTTGGACTGTGGCACTGACGCAAATGGCCGACTCTTTTTTGAATAACAACCACCATTAAATTTCGATTTAAAGCTTTCGTGACTGCAATGATTCATCTTCTTTGGTTCTTTCGGTAAAGTCACGTAGAATGAGAATAAAATAATAAATTGATAAAATAAAATAACACAATAATATTCTCACGACGTTTCGGCCACAATGAAGGTGTTTAAAGTATCTGTTTATCTTCTTTGGTTCTTTCAGTAACCACCATTAGTTTAACAAGCCTAACTGATGAAACCCAAATGGGAGCCGGTATAATTATATTGCTTAAAACAAATGCTGCTGGGGAATGTTGGTGGGAAAAGCCATTAGGCTGATGTATTTAAACATCGTATTCTGATTTATGTGGAGACACAAAAAGCGAGTTATGCTTCTACAGTATTTGCTTGTGCAAAGCATGGACAATCATTGCCACAGAGACTGAATCAGCTCGGTGGCTAGGAGATGTTAACTACCTCACCTGGTATGGAGGAGGCCGAGGGTTTGATCCCGACCCTGATGCCTTTATAAGGAGTACCTTGGATATCGAGGTGGTTACATTTTTGGAAAGTGTAGCAAAAGCCAAAAGCGTGATATTCAATACTTAAGCTTGACCTAAATAATGAGCTTACATACACGCAACCAAAAATAGACACATCACAATGGAAATGTGCTGTACTGAATGCCAAATTTACTACTATAATGAGCCAATAATGTCTGTGTCCCGCACGTGACGTCACTCCACGTCGAGCAGGCCCCCTCATTAATACTCATGAATAGACTAATCTCTCACAATACAAAGGCCACTGCCACAGCCATTGACATGCTAATCTTACAATACAAAGGCCACTGCCCCAGCCTCTGTGGTTGGACCATCTCTAGCTCCACCCACCTACCTTGATGCACTCATCTCAGGCCTATATAAGACCTTGTCTCAGCAACTTTTGGGTGACGTCACTCCACATGGGGGGGGGCGAGGTGCCTCCTCCCCCCTCCTCAGCGTCAACTTAGAAACTCACTACAAAGGCAGAACCCTCACGTCACGCGATCTCCCTAACGCTATTGAGACATCAAAGTAAAAAGGACGTCATGATGAACAAGGGATTATAACCTTTAAATGAAATAGGTCTGTCACCGCGGCCTTACAAATTGCACACAAATGGATGCAATGAATATCATTTTGCGGTCTGATTTACTGCAATAGATTTACTGCAATACACCCATCCTTGGACGGGCAAAAGGCTAGTAAACAAATAATCCCCTCGCCTGCTCCCCACCACAATATCACACAATGATATAGTACTTCCTTGTACAGTATACCCGCTAAAGACCAAAACTAATCCCCATGATAGGTAAATTGATATACATAGAGCTTGCCGGCGATAGGTCTAAACCACGAACTATGAACTCGTGATATTCAAGGGTCTCCCGTATTTGGAGTGTGCATGTTCTCCCCATGGTCACGTATCCTTTTCTCCAGGTCCTCCGGTTTTTTTCTCCACATCTAAAAACATGCGTTAAGATAATTACTGCTATAAATATTCACATAAGCCACTACGTTGAGCAATCATATGTGGCCAGGCTGCTTCTGGAAAAGAGCTATATATCTCGGTGGGCCTTACCTGGTCAAATAAAAATAGGTCGCTTACAGGAGCTGAATGGATTGCCACATCACAGGGACGCAAGGAATCGCAGCATGGAGAGGGCTTCATCCAGCAGTGGATTGATCCTGGTTTATGTTTTGCAAATAGTAAACGTAAGCGTGCACTTCCAAATGAAGGTGTTTAAAGTATCTGTTTATCTTCTTTGGTTCTTTCAGTAAAGTCACGTAGAATGAGAATAAAATAATAAAATAAAAATAAGACAATAAAATTCTCACGACGTTTCGGCCGCAACACAAGCGGCCTTCTTCAGGTGAAAGAACAGAACTGTCGGGACGACAGTGCTTCAATGAGTGCTGCTGAGATTCGTGGCGTCTTTTAAGCTCGGTGATAGGTGTTAATGACCTCGAAAGCAGGAGAATTTAGCATTGAAATAGCTAGGGATTAGCTTGTGACAAAAAATAGCTGTGTTAAAGTCAAAGTTTACATATCAACAGAGGCATTTAGTATATGGACGCTAAAGGGCCTCCAACTACCCAACTATCATACAGTAAACCAATGTGGGAAAAAAACTAAGTCTATATTACATCAGTATAATAATTGTACTTGATATATTCTTCAATAAGCTGAGCTATTAATCACAAAGCAACTGGGTATACACTACACTATATAAACAGGTCCCTGCAGGGTGGGCTGGTAGGAACATTGGAATGTTGTCTATTGCAGGTTGGTACACTCAGTTTACAACTTCGTTCCTTCCAGTATTAATACCATATAGTAAAACCAATGAAAACCAAAATATAAACTACCTCAATGTTTTGATTTAAAGCTTTCGTGACTGCAGTAATTCATATTCTTAGTTTTTTCGGTAAAGTCACGTTGAAGGAAAACAACAAAATAATAATATATATATAAAACAAAAAATTCTCACGACGTTTCGACCATAACTCAAACGGTCGTCTTCAGGTGTGTTGGTTTGCATAAATTTATTTTTAAACGGCGCATTTATTTATTTATAAAAACGTTAGCGCCACGCGCAACGATTTGGCAGTTTATTTAGGACTAGTCCATCTATATTCTGAAAAGAGGAGGGGGGAGACGAAATTTTTTATAATGTATGCTGTCTGAAAGCCACTGTAAGCGTGAACAATCAATTAAGACCTGAAATGGTTTATCAAATCTTTCCAATGATTGCTAAGATAGAATCCATCTTCTCGGTTGAAATTGTCTCTGTGCTTGTATATGTGGATAGCCTCATGAACGAATCTCTCATGAAAGCCAGATGGCTTACAAAGAACCTCTGTCTTGGAAAAGTCAATGGCATGTGAGCCTACTGAATTAGAACAATGATCTGCCACGGCCGAGGTGTTGGTCCTACCGTGTTTAAGGTCTGCTTTGTGTTCACGAATGCGGTCCGAGACATGGCGTTTGGTTTCTCCAATGTAACTACTACCACAGAGGCAACTTAGTTTGTAGACACCAGGGTATTGTATGTCCGGAATCACATCTTTTACAGATGGAACCAGATCACGGATTTTATGTAATGTGTTGAAACGGACCTGGATCTTGTGTTTATTCAAGATTTTGGAGATTTTTTTGTGATCCCCGCAATGTAGGGTAAAGTGATGGTTTTGAAAGGCTCCTCAAGAGGGTTCTTCTTCATGGTTTGAGTGATAGCTTTGCGGATTGTATAGTCGGAGTAACCATTAGCCCTAAGAGCTTGGTGTACGTGCTTGAGTTCACTGCTTATGTGTTCCTGGTCGGATATGCATTTATAAATAAATAAATGAGCCGTTTAAAAATAAATTTATGCAAACCAACACACCTGAAGACGACCGTTTGAGTTATGGTCGAAACGTCGTGAGAATTTTTTAGTGTTATATATATTTTATTATTTTGTTGTTTCCCTTCAACGTGACTTTACCGAAAAAACTAAGAATACCTCAATGTTATCAATAAACTCTATATACTCTCCAATCAGCTGAGCCACCAACAATAAGTCGTTATATATCACAATGCCATATTGCAAAAAATGGCGGGTTTTCTTCCCATCAACGACCAGCACCACGGACAACGAACGAGCTTCGTTCAGACGGACGACTCAATCCATGCTCGGGAACGGAAGAGGGAGAGAGACAGCCATAATGCGTTGTTATACTCCATGTTATAAACCATACCATTAACCGTGGTGTGAGAGGTATTAAGAGGCAATATCAGCGAAAGAGCTGTGGTCTGACGGTAACCGTAAAATACAATTAATTAAGAACCATTGTAAAGATGTTTTAAACCATTTCGGAACTTCATTAGATTTATTGGCTGGTTGGGGAGGCTATATTAAGTTTGCGAGGTCTGAAACTCCAGGCCAAACATAAACTTCCGTTATCTCCGAAAAAGTAAGATGGATTGATGACCAAGCTGTGGAGGTCTGCCTAAATTCATGAGATGTCCATTGTTTCACAAGAGATAGCATGACTCGGATAAGAAATACACTATTAATTCTTATACACTGGTCCATGCATACAATTAGTATATTAGTGGACTACGTTAGAGAAGGAGAAGATCAAGGGAGTAGAGGAGAAGAGGAGGGCCGGGGTGCCCGGAGCCCAGAGAGTGCCCAGAGGGGCCAGAGAGCCAGGGGCAACCCTCATGTTTATGTTGGCTGGATAGCATGTGCTCCCGTGCATGTGAGGTTGCTCTCAACAGAAGTCGTTCCTTGCACGAGAATGGCTGAAACGCTGAGTAACCACTCAGAGGTATAGTGGTTAAGCAGTGGAGACGATATAGTGGAAAAACAGTGGAGATTTCTGAAATATAGAAGACTTAAAGTGTGTTGCTAAAAAAATCTTGGAGGAAAGAGAGGATACATGTGTGCCTCTTGGAGAAGGAAAGGCATTGCTCAAAACTGTGCTGCAAGGTCACGTGCCATGAATCACATGAGTTTAGAAAAAACGTGACTGTAAACCAACAAGCTTGTGAATAATTATCATGGTTAAGACACCTCTATACGTTGGATACTGAAGGAAAACCATCGTGCTACGCATCGTCAAACCACAACAACACCTGACATTTGAGAAGTACAATTTCATCGTTCTACACATCGTCAATACCCTACAACACCTGGAAAGTCACCAGCTGCATCAAGCATCTGACTGTTGTATTGTTCGAAAGACACTGTGTGTAACGACTTTACATCCACCGGCACAGCGGATTTCTAAACGCCTGCCATGTCACCTTCTCAACACTAGCGTCAGAGACCGTCTGATACAGACTGAAAGCTGATTTCCTTTGTTGCACTGTTTGTCTTTTCATGAATGTCATATTGTGCACTGGGTTATGCCTTATTAACCTAAATTCTGAATTTAGCTATTCATGTATTTCTATTACAGTATCACATATTCTTTGGACCAAGTGTCAATTGCCTATTTGATGACTGGTACTCTGATTATTTTTTACAAATAAGGAACTTGTTTTATTTAAAATGTGTATGTGTGTGTGGTTGAACAGTGTAACAAATCCATGCGTTACATGTGTAGTGTTGCAGCGCCGACCTGGGCAAGGCCTATGATACAATCAGTAGGCCATGGCTCTGGATTGTTATTCGTGTTTTCAGAGTCTCTTACCATCTGCTCACAATGAGTAAGGACCTTCACGATGGTGGGCAGGCCCGGATAAAGTTGCGTGCCCGGGAGTCAGATCAATTGCCTGTTTACAGTGGGGTGTGACAGGGATCTACAGTGAGGGAAAAAGTATTTGATCCCCTGCTGATTTGTACGTTTGCCCACTGACAAATACATCATCAGTCTATAATTTTAATATTAGGTTTATTTGAACAGTGAGAGACAGAATAACAACAACAAAATCCAGTAAAACGCATGTCAAAGATGTTATAAATTGATTTGCATTTTAATGAGGGAAGTGAGTATTCGACCCCCTCTCAATCAGAAATATTTCTGGCTATCAGATGTATTTTATACAGGTAATGAGCTGAGATTAGGAGCACACTCTTTAAGGGAGTGCTCCTAATCTCAGCTTGTTACCTGTATAAAAAACACCTGTCCACAGAAGCAATCAATCAATCAGATTCCAAACTCTCCACCATGGCCAAGACCAAAGAGCGCTCCAAGGATGTCAGGGACAAGATTGTAGACCTACACAAGGCTGGAATGGGCTACAAGACCATTGCCAAGCAGCTTGGTGCGAAGGTGACAACAGTTGGTGTGATTATTCGCAAATGGAAGAAACACAAAAGAACTGTAAATCTCCCTCGGCCTGGGGCTCCATGCAAGATCTCACCTCGTGGAGTTGCAATGATCATGAGAACGGTGAGGAATCAGCCCAGAACTACACGGGAGGACCTTGTCAATGATCTCAAGGCAGCTGGGACCATAGTCACCAAGAAAACAATTGGCAACACACTACGCCGTGAAGCACTGAAATCCTGCAGCGCCCGCAAGGCCCCCCTGCTCAAGAAAACTCATATACATGCCCGTCTGAAGTTTGCCAATGAACATCTGAATGATTCAGAGGACAACTGGGTGAAAGTGTTGTGGTCAGATGAGACCAAAATGGAGCTCTTTGGCATCAACTCAACTCACCGTGTTTGGAGGAGGAGGAATGCTGCCTATGACCCTAAGAACACCATCGCCACCGTCAAACTTGGAGGTGGAAACATTATGCTTTGGGGGTGTTTTTATGCCAAGGGGACAGGACAACTTCACCGCATCAAAGGGACGATGGACGGGGCCATGTATAGTTAAATCTTGGGTGATAACCTCCTTCCCTCAGCCAGGGCATTGAAAATGGGTCATGGATGGGTATTCCAGCATGACAATGACCCAAAACACACGGCCAAGGCAACAAAGTGGTGGCTCAAGAAGAAGCACATTAAGGTCCTGGAGTGCCCTAGCCAGTCTCCAGACCTTAATCCCATAGAAAATCTGTGGAGGGAGCTGAAGTTTCGAGTTGCCAAACGTCAGCCTCGAAACCTTAATGACTTGGAGATGATCTGCAAAGAGCAGTGGGACAAAATCCCTCCTGAGATGTGTACAAACCTGGTGGTCCAACTACAAGAAACGTCGAACCTCTGTGATTGCCAACAAGGCTTTTGCCACCAAGTACTAAGTCATGTTTTGCACACGGGTCAAATGCTTATTTCCCTGATTAAAATGCAAATCAATTTATAACATTTTTTACATGCGTTTTTCTGGATTTTGTTGTTATTCTGTCTCTCACTGTTCAAATAAACCTACCATTAAAATTATAGACTGATCATTTCTTCGTCAGTGGTCAAACGTACTAAATCAGCAGGGGATCAAATACTTTTTCCTCTCAATGTATGTGAAGAGTCTGTGGGTCGCAACATCACGTACGGCTGGAAGTAGGACATTCCAGACTAAGAGGGTTAATGATGGCAATGTCAACGATACTGAACCAGCCAGCACAACTCACTGCCAATAACACATATCACATAATTCACCCTTAAGCAATTGTTCAATCAATTAATTGAATCACTACAATTAAAACCAAAGAATCTCCCAGAACAAACACTTCGCACTCTCCTCCGTCAGCCACCTGCATCGACAATATAAACGCATCAGTCCAGCAGTGGATAAAACCTGGCGTCGGAGGTATGGGGGGGGCGGCGGCTTACACTTGCGGTGGACAGCAGGGGGGTGGCTGGATGCAGTAGCCATCGCAGATCAAGCGGTAGAACTTGTCATCGACTGCCATGCGCCAGGGTAATGGGCCTCTCCTACACCCACACACATCACACACCGAGCGGCACACACGTCACACCGAGGAGCACGCACGTCACACACCGAGGAGCACGCACATCACACACCGAGCAGGTTTCACAGGTCTCCTTTATCAAGACAAACGTGGAGCAGATTACAACTACAACTCTTCTACGCCTGTCACAATGCCCCCCTCTCCCCCCCCCCAGTTTATGGGGGGCCGAGGGCCTCACTCCACCCCTTCGCGTCAGCCCCCCCTAATAAATGGTCCGGTTGCATTGTGAATGCACCACTCGAATGACGTGCAGTCCCGTGGCGCACTGTAACGGGCTCGTGATTTACTCACTAAAATTCAATGTAAAAAAATAAAAACGATCCCAAGACATTATTTAAAATAAAGTATGGCCATCGTGTGTCAGCATCACAGGCGAAAATTGGCATGTAAAAAAAAACTTCACTCCAAATCACTCAATTGGGATTGCTCGCAGCAAAGAGCACTTGACCTGCTTGCAGGTTAGGTGCTGAATAACCGTGTGTCACACAGAGAACAGTTGCCACTGAGGGTGCCCTTTTAAAATGCTTGAGATGAGATGTGATTATCGCGTGTAAATGTGCACACTAAAATAAAAAAAAATCATAATTATAAGCGAACTATTATCGTTTCAGGTGGCAGGGTGTTGCAGCGGTGATCTTTGACCCTCGCAACAAGAAGGGCCTTGGTTAATCATCTGACTGGCACTTTGCGGATGTATGGGTTATCCACTTTGCTCACGTAGCTAGAAAACACACAATCACAATGTAACTGGGTATTGGCCAAGCATCCCAATGCTAAAGTTACCTGCAAATTACTTCACTGGGATGACACTCGGCAGCAGAGCCGGATGATAACATTGCTGGGGCCCTATGCCATTGTCAAGCTTAAGAGGCCCCTTCTATGAATGCCTGTATATTTTTGTCAGCAGAATGAAAATAACTGCTTTGGAGAGTCTTTTTATCTCACCGATCTTAATGTTTTTTAAACAATTATGTTAAAACTCGAAACCTCGTGTCCATTTCTTGTTTCGTATTTAGAGCCCCCCCCCCTCTCTTAATGCGAGGCTCTAAGCTGTAAGTGTAGCCGGTGTGAGCTCGCCTGTGATGAATAACACGTATAATTGCGCACTCTTATTTTCTATGGGTGGCCAGGAGAATGTATTATTATTTAAGTGAATGCAATGGTGATCAGGGGATTGGACCCAGAGCCCCACGTACACAGTAGAATACAAGGGAACGCCCACAGTACAGATTTGAGCTGACCTCCGGATTGAGAAATTGAACTGTGTTGTGACGTGGAGGGTGTTTCTGAACGCTATTGTGACCGACCCGTCCCGACGGGAGGAGAGAGGACAGGGTGGACCGGCTGCATGAGCTTACTCTCCGGCACTGCACAGCACAACATCGCCACCCTACTGCAAAAAAACTCGGCAGGACCCTCCTGAAAATAAAAGTCTTCGGAATCAGTGAGGCCTGTCCTTGGGAGGACAGGCGTAGTCTTGGTCGTCACAAGCGAACATTTGTTTCTCCATATTAATTTGTATCTCCGGGTTACCATCAGGGCTGGGCGCTGCAAGCTTAGCTTCTGAGATCTGATGAGACTGGTAGCCGTTTTTTAAAAGGTAATTTCGGCACGTGGAGCCCAAGCATGCAACAACTTTATGCAACTTCTTGGTTCTTTCGGTAAAGTCACGTAGAATGGAAATAAAATAATAAAAAATAAAACATAAAAAAATTCTCACGACGTTTCGGCCACAACACAAGTAGCCTTCTTCAGGTGAAGGAACAGAACTGTCGGGACGACAGCGCTTCAATAACTGCTGCTAAGATTCGCAGCGTCTTTTAGGCTAGGTGTGAGAGGTAAAGCGCCTTGACAAAGGAGTTTACATATCAAACAGGAGAATTTAGCATTGAAATAGCTGTGTTAAAGTGTTGGATCAGCAGGGTGTTAAATTCAGAAATTAGCATGTAACTGGGAGATTAGCATGATGTTAATGTGAGGGTTTAGCATGTGACTGGTCACGGAAATAGCTATGTTAAAGTCAAAGTTTACATCTCAACAGAGGCATTTTGTATATGGACGCTAAAGGACTGCAACTACCCAACTATCATACAATAAACCGATGTGGAAAAAAAACTAAGTATAAACTACATCAATGTCATCAATAAACTCTATATACTCTCCAATCAGCAGAGCGCTTCATTGAACGGTGCTAAGATTCGCAGCGCCTTTTAGGCTAGGTGTGAGAGGTAAAGCGCCTTGACAAAGGAGTTTACATATCAAACAGGATAATTTAGCATTGAAATAGCTGTGTTAAAGTGTTGGATCAGCAGGGTGTTAAAGTCAGAAATTAGCATGTAACTGGGAGATTAGCACGATGTTAATGTGAGAGATTAGCATGCGACTGGTCACGGAAATAGCTATATTAAAGTCAAAGTTTACATATCAAGCGAGGCATTTAGTATATGGACGCTAAAGGACTGCAACTACCCAACTATCATACAATAAACCGATGTGAAAAAAAAACTAAGTATAAACTACATCAATATATTTTTCAAAAAGTTGAGCTATAAACATAAAGTAACTAGGTATACACTACACTATATAATGAATACCATATAGTAGACGAATTAATATAACTAAAATATAACTACATCAATGTTATCAATAAACTCTATATACTCTCCCATCAGCTGAGCTACTAACAATAAGTCATTATACATTACAATGCCCTATGGCGAAAAAATGGGTGGCGGTTTTTTCCTTCTTTCAAACGTTAGCACCATGGAGAGCGACGAGCCTCGTTCAGACGGACGAGTCCATCCATGCTCGGAACGGAGGAGGGGGGAGAAACAGCCACGATGCGCTGCTTTGTCCTGTGTTGCGTTACAACCATGCCATAAACTAGACTACTATACATTGTAATGTTATACCTTCCAATCTAAACTACATTGTATAATATCGTATACACAGCCCAATGTAAGCTCGAACATTATGCATGATATTGATATGTCTCCAACTAAAATTTTCCAACATTACACGACTATTCACCATAATATACACTACCATAGACAAACCCACCCTTGAATTATACAATGCGTTACTTTACACTACCCTATACTTTAGACTGTAAAATGTTAGACTTGTAATATTACACTATGTATTATTCTACCAACCCTACTGTATACCACACTGCTGTATATTCACTATACAATTACGATACTATATATTGCCTTATGAATTATGTTAAACATTACAATGTTATACTATTTATTATTATATAACATGCTATAAACCATACCATTGACCGTCGTGTGAAAGCTATTAAGAGGCAGTGCCAGCGAATGGACTGCGGTCTGAAAGTCACCATAAAATACAATCAATTAAGAACCGAAATGGTTTATAACATCTTTCCAATGGTTACTAAGCCAGAATCCATCTTCTCGGTTGAAATTGTCTCTGTGTTTGTATATGTGGATGGCCTCATGGACGAATCTCTCATGGTAGCCGGATGGCTTGCAGAGAACGTCCGTCTTGGAGAAGTCAATGTCATGTGAGCCCACTGAATTATAACAGTGATCTGCCATGGCTGAGGTGTTCGTCCTACCATGTTTCAAGTCTGCTTTATGTTCACGGATGCAGTCCGAGATATGTCGTTTGTTTTCTCCAATGTAACAGCTACCACAGAGGCAACTTAGTTTGTAGACGCCCGGGTACTGTATGTCTGGAACCACATCTTTTACAGACGGAACCAGATCACGGATTTTATGTACTGTGTTGAATCGGACCTGGATCTAGTGTTTATTCAGGATTTTGGAGATCTTTTTTGTGACCCCCGCAATGTAGGGTAAGGTGATGGTTTTGAATGGCTCCTCAAGAGGAGTCTTCTTCATTGCTGGAGTGATGGCTTTGCGGATTGTGTAGTCGGAGTAACCATTAGCCTTGAGAGCTTGGTGTACGTGCTTGAGTTCACTGGCAATGTGTTCCTGGTCGGAAATGCATTGGGCACTATGGTATAGAGTCTTGATGAGGGAGTTCTTCTGGGATGGATGGTGGTGGGAATCCGGTTTTAAGTAAGCATCCGTATGGGTAGCTTTCCTGTAGACAGAGTGGCTCATTGAACCATCAGGTCTCCTTTTAATAAGGACATACACAAAGGGTAGCTTGCCATCTTTTTCGACTTCCATGGTAAATCTGATGGCTGGGTGTATGGAATTGATGTGGTCGAGGAATTGGTCTAGAGCAGGCCGGCCATGTGGCCAGATGATAAAAGTGTCATCCACGTACCTCTTCCATAACGTCGGGCGTAGAGTGGCAGTCTGGATGGCATCAGTTTCAAATTTCTCCATGAAAACGTTGGCCCCCGTGGTGCCTCACCACAAACGTGGGGCCCGGTCAGCCGCGTCGACTGTCGTGATCGCGTACAGGTGGTGAAACTGCCACACATGAACCATGATACCTTGCTGATCTCGTGTCAAGGAGAATAAACCAGCAGCCCGTCGCTAGCAATGGGAATGATCGGTAAGGGAACACATTGGGCTCTACAGAGGCACTCCACTATTATACACCACTACTATACAGTAAACATTGGGCTCTATGGAGGCCTGTCGTTAAGGGATTACTCGTTAACATGGGGTGGTCGTTAAGAGGGGTTCTATTGTATATAACAAGTTTAAATATTTAATAAGTTAATAGAGAGTACTCAACTGAGATGGCGGAGGAGTTTGCTAAACTCACAATACAAAGACCACTGTCCCAGCCTCTGTGGTTGGACCATCTCTAGCTCCACCAACCTACCTTAATGCACCTATCTCAGGCCTATGTAAGACCTTGTCTCAGCAACTTTCTCTCTCACCTGACCTGAAGACGATTGCTTGTGTTGCGATCGAAACGTCGTGATATTTTTATTATTTTTTATCTACGTGGCTTTACCAAAGGACCCATAGAATATAATCATAAACAGGTTACATCCTCTACATGGACCCCCCCCCCTCATTATTAATCATGAACAGGTGACGTCCTCCAAATGGACACCCCCCTCCATTGATAATAATTAGCGGGTGACATCACTCCACATGGGGGGGGGGGGGCGAGGTGCCTCCTCTCCCCTCCTAAGCGTCAACTTATAAAGTCACTACAAAGGCAGAACCCTCAAGTAACGCGATCTCCATAACGCTATTGAGACATCTAAGTAAAAACAACGTCATGATGAACAAGGGATTATAACCTTTAAATGAAATAGGTCTGTCACCGCGGGCTTACAAATTGCACACAAATGGATGCAATGAATATCACTTCGCGGTCTGCTTTGCGCTTGCAAGTTTCAGATTTACTGCAATACACCCATGCTTGGACGGGCAAAAGGCTAGTAAACAAATAATCCCCTCGCCTGCTCCCCACCACGATATCACACGATGATATAGTACTTCCTTGTACAGTATACCCAATAAAGACCAAATCTAATCCCCATCATAGGTAAATTGATATACATAGAGCTTGCCGGCGATAGGTCTAAACCACGAACTATGAACTCGTGATATTCAAGGGTCTCCCGTATTTGGAGTTTGCATGTTCTCCCCATGGTCACGTTGGGATAATGACTGCTATGAATTTTCACATAAGCCACCTCGTTGAGCAATCATATGTGGCCAGG
Source organism: Petromyzon marinus (assembly GCF_048934315.1). Taxonomy (NCBI): domain Eukaryota; kingdom Metazoa; phylum Chordata; class Hyperoartia; order Petromyzontiformes; family Petromyzontidae; genus Petromyzon; species Petromyzon marinus. The sequence continues at coordinate 2,910,141 of NC_133721.1, forward strand.
CTGCTTCTGGAAAAGAGCTATGTATCTCAGTGGGCCTTACCTGGTCAAATAAAAATAGGTTGCTTACAGGAGTTGAATGGATTGCCACATCACAGGGATGTGAGGAATCGCAGCATGGAGAGGGCTTTATCCAGCAGTGGATTGAGTGTTCTTGTTGAAACGTGTGTATTTAATATTTCTCTGATGTTCTTTTAGTCTCGTGCTGATCATTTGTCCTGTTTGCCCAACATAACATTTGCCACAAGTGCAGTTAATCCTGTACAAACCTTCTGTTGATAGCTTAGGTAATACATATTTTATACCAGAAGTCGAGTTCAAGAAACATAAGTACGTTTTTATTTCAACTGAAATGTATATATACATATATAAATATACATGTCCATACAACCACGTCTCAATGTCTATGTCTGGGAGAACACGCTAGTTTCTCCTTCTGTGGAGTCTCCACCACTTTTCTTTCTTCTTGTTTCCCAGCTCCTCGTCTTGGTGCTCCTTCCCTCTGTCTCCTCCTCGTTCATTCTCCTCTTCATCTTTCTCCAGCTGCCGTGTGCAGCACATGAAGCTCCAAATTGCCCAACGCCAGAAACTGTTCTTTCTCTCTCCCTTAGAAGATGGGATGTGCTTAATCTCTTTCTTCTCTTCCTGAACACTCTCTGCCCTCCAAGGTTGCTCACATCTTCCTTCCACATTCACCACTTCCTGCTTTGTACCGTCTTCAATCGTGTCGACCTCCTTCAGCTCTACCTCATTTGCCTCTAACTCAATAGCTCCTACTTCTTTTGCGTCTACCTCTATTGCCTCTACATCATTCGCCTCACTCTCCTCCACCTCAATATCCCCTACCTTCACTTCTACCTCAATCACCTCTACGTCATTCGCCTCTAACTCATTCGGCTCTACCTCCATAACCACCTCCTGCTTGGCCTCTCCCTCAATCTCCTCTACCTCTTTTGCCACTTCCTGGATGGCATCTACTTCATATGCCTCAACCTCATTTGCCCCTTCCTGCTTTATTTCCTCCACCACGTTCTCAACTTTTGTTGCCATTTCCTGTTTGGCCTTTAGCTCATTCTTGTCTACCTCATTGATCAAGACCTGCATGGCCTTTTCTTCGATCGTGTCGACCTGAATTGCCTCGACCTGTTTCACCAATTCCTGATTTGTATGTCTCGCAATCCCTTCTACGACATTGGCCACAACCTCTTTCACCACTTCCTGCTTGGCCACTGCATCTACATCAATCACCGCTACCTCTACCTCACTCGCCACTTCCTTCTTGGGCTCTACATCATTCCCCTCTCCCTCAATCTCGTTTTCCTTCATCTCTTCTACTTCGCGAAATTTCATCTCAGTCCTTCGTAGCTTCCTATTCCTACGTTTCCTCTGAACACCATCCTCTCCTTCTTTCTTTGTCTCCACAACATCATCAACTTTCTTAGCCACTTCCTGTTTGGCTATTCCCTCATTCCCATCTACCTCACTTGCCTCTACCTCTTTCCCTAAGTCCTCCTTGGCATCTCTCTCAATCCCTTCTACGACATTGGCCACTACCTCTTTCACAAATTCCTGTGTGGCCACTGCATCTACCTCAATCACCGCTACCTCTACCTCATTTGCCTCTACCTCACTCGCCACTTCCTTCTTGGGTTCTCCATCATTCCCCTCTCTCTCAATCTCGTTTTCCTTCATCTCTTCTACTTCCCGAACTTTCATCTCAATCCTTCGTAGCTTCCTATTCCTACGTTTCCTCTGAACACAATCCTCTCCCTCTTTCTTTGTCTCCACAATATTCTCAACTTTCTCCGCCACTTCCTGTTTGGCCATTCCCTCATTCCGATCGACCTCATTTGGCTCTACCTCTTCTGCTAATACCTGTTTTGCATCTCTCTCAATCCCCTCTATGACATCGGCTGCTATATCTTTCACCACTTCCTGCTTGGCCACTGCTTCTACCTCAATCACCGCTACCTCTGCCTCATTCGCTAATTCCTGCTTGTCATCTCCTTCTAATACCTCTACCTTATTCAACTCTACCTCATTCATCACATCCTCCAAAGCCACTGCCTCAATCATCTCTACCTCAATCGTCCCAACCTCCACCACTTCCTGCATGGGCTCTCCCTCACTCCCCTCTCTCTCAGCCACCTCTTCTTTCACTGTCTCCAGAACTTTCTTCTTGTTCTTGTGTTTATTCCTATTCCTACGTTTCCTCTGAACACCATCCTCTCCCTCTTTCTTTGTCTCCACAACATTATCAACTTTCTTAGCCACTTCCTGTTTGGCTATTCCCTTATTCCCATTTACCTCACTTGACTCTACCTCTTTCCCTAAGTTCTCCTTGGCATCTCTCTCAATCACTTCTACGACATTGGCCACTACCTCTTTCACAAATTCCTGTGTAACCACTGCATCTACCTCACTCACCGCTACCTCTACCTCACTCGCCACTTCCTTCTTGGGCTCTCCATCATTCCCCTCTCCCTCAATCTCGTTTTCCTTCATCTCTTCTACTTCCCGCACTTTCATCTCAGTCCTTCGTAGCTTCCTATTCCTACGTTTCCTCTGAACACCATCCTCTCCCTCTTTCTTTGTCTCCACAACATTATCAACTTTCTTAGCCACTTCCTGTTTGGCTATTCCCTCATTCCCATCTACCTCACTTGCCTCTACCTCTTTCCCTAAGTCCTCCTTGGCATCTCTCTCAATCCCTTCTATGACATTGGCTACTACCTCTTTCACAAATTCCTGTGTGGCTACTGCATCTACCTGAATCACCGCTACCTCTACCTCATTTGCCTCTACCTCACTCGCCACTTCCTTCTTGAGGTCTACATCATTCCGCTCTCTCTCAATCTCGTTTACCTTCATCTCTCCTACTTGCCGAACTTTCATCTCAATCCTTCGTAGCTTCCTATTCCTATGTTTCCTCTGAACACAATCCTCTCCCTCTTTCTTTGTTTCCAAAACATTCTCAACTTTCTCCGCCACTTCCTGTTTGGCCATTCCCTCATTCCCATCGACCTCATTTGGCTCTACCTCTTCTGCTAATACCTGTTTTGCATCTCTCTCAATCCCCTCTATGACATTGGCCGCTATATCTTTCACCACTTCCTGCTTGGCCACTGCTTCTACCTCAATCACCGCTACCTCTGCCTCATTCGCTAATTCCCGCTTGCCATCTCCTTCTAACACCTCTACCTTATTCAACTCTACCTCATTCATCACATCCTCCAAAGCCACTGCCTCAATCATCTCTACCTCAATCGTCCCAACCTCCACCACTTCCTGCATGGGCTCTCCCTCACTCCCCTCTCTCTCAGCCACCTCTTCTTTCAATGTCTCCAGAACTTTCTTCTTGTTCTTGTGTTTATTCCTATTCCTACGTTTCCTCTGAACACCATCCTCTCCCTCTATCTTTGTCTCCACAACATTATCAACTTTCTTAGCCACTTCCTGTTTGGCTATTCCCTCATTCCCATTTACCTCACTTGCCTCTACCTCTTTCCCTAAGTTCTCCTTGGCATCTCTCTCAATCCTTTCTACGACATTGGCCACTACCTCTTTCACAAATTCCTGTGTGGCCACTGCATCTACCTCAATCACCGCTACCTCTACCTCATTTGCCTCTACCTCACTCGCCACTTCCTTCTTGGGTTCTCCATCATTCCCCTCTCTCTCAATCTCGTTTTCCTTCATCTCTTCTACTTCCCGAACTTTCATCTCAATCCTTCGTAGCTTCCTATTCCTACGTTTCCTCTGAACACAATCCTCTCCCTCTTTCTTTGTCTCAACAATATTCTCAACTTTCTCCGCCACTTCCTGTTTGGCCATTCCCTCATTCCGATCGACCTCATTTGGCTCTACCTCTTCTGCTAATACCTGTTTTGCATCTCTCTCAATCCCCTCTATGACATTGGCTGCTATATCTTTCACCACTTCCTGCTTGGCCACTGCTTCTACCTCAATCACCGCTACCTCTGCCTCATTCGCTAATTCCTGCTTGTCATCTCCTTCTAATACCTCTACCTTATTCAACTCTACCTCATTCATCACATCCTCCAAAGCCACTGCCTCAATCATCTCTACCTCAATCGTCCCAACCTCCACCACTTCCTGCATGGGCTCTCCCTCACTCCCCTCTCTCTCAGCCACCTCTTCTTTCACTGTCTCCAGAACTTTCTTCTTGTGCTTGTGTTTATTCCTATTCATACGTTTCCTCTGAACACCATCCTCTCCCTCTTTCTTTGTCTCCACAACATTATCAACTTTCTTAGCCACTTCCTGTTTGGCTATTCCCTTATTCCCATTTACCTCACTTGACTCTACCTCTTTCCCTAAGTTCTCCTTGGCATCTCTCTCAATCACTTCTACGACATTGGCCACTACCTCTTTCACAAATTCCTGTGTAGCCACTGCATCTACCTCAATCACCGCTACCTCTACCTCACTCGCCACTTCCTTCTTGGGCTCTCCATCATTCCCCTCTCCCTCAATCTCGTTTTCCTTCATCTCTTCTACTTCCCGCACTTTCATCTCAGTCCTTCGTAGCTTCCTATTCCTACGTTTCCTCTGAACACCATCCTCTCCCTCTTTCTTTGTCTCCACAACATTATCAACTTTCTTAGCCACTTCCTGTTTGGCTATTCCCTCATTCCCATCTACCTCACTTGCCTCTACCTCTTTCCCTAAGTCCTCCTTGGCATCTCTCTCAATCCCTTCTATGACATTGGCCACTACCTCTTTCACAAATTCCTGTGTGGCTACTGCATCTACCTCAATCACCGCTACCTCTACCTCATTTGCCTCTACCTCACTCGCCACTTCCTTCTTGAGCTCTACATCATTCCGCTCTGTCTCAATCTCGTTTACCTTCATCTCTCCTACTTCCCGAACTTTCATCTCAATCCTTCGTAGCTTCCTATTCCTATGTTTCCTCTGAACACAATCCTCTCCCTCTTTCTTTGTTTCCAAAACATTCTCAACTTTCTCCGCCACTTCCTGTTTGGCCATTCCCTCATTCCCATCGACCTCATTTGGCTCTACCTCTTCTGCTAATACCTGTTTTGCATCTCTCTCAATCCCCTCTAAGACATTGGCTGATATATCTTTCACCACTTCCTGCTTGGCCACTGCTTCTACCTCAATCACCGCTACCTCTGCCTCATTCGCTAATTCCCGCTTGCCATCTCCTTCTAACACCTCTACCTTATTCAACTCTACCTCATTCATCACATCCTCCAAAGCCACTGCCTCAATCATCTCTACCTCAATCGTCCCAACCTCCACCACTTCCTGCATGGGCTCTCCCTCACTCCCCTCTCTCTCAGCCACCTCTTCTTTCACTGTCTCCAGAACTTTCTTCTTGTTCTTGTGTTTATTCCTATTCCTACGTTTCCTCTGAACACCATCCTCTCCCTCTTTCTTTGTCTCCACAACATTATCAACTTTCTTAGCCACTTCCTGTTTGGCTATTCCCTTATTCCCATTTACCTCACTTGACTCTACCTCTTTCCCTAAGTTCTCCTTGGCATCTCTCTCAATCACTTCTACGACATTGGCCACTACCTCTTTCACAAATTCCTGTGTAGCCACTGCATCTACCTCAATCACCGCTACCTCTACCTCACTCGCCACTTCCTTCTTGGGCTCTCCATCATTCCCCTCTCCGTCAATCTCGTTTTCCTTCATCTCTTCTACTTCCCGCACTTTCGTCTCAGTCCTTCGTAGCTTCCTATTCCTACGTTTCCTCTGAACACCATCCTCTCCCTCTTTCTTTGTCTCCACAACATTATCAACTTTCTTAGCCACTTCCTGTTTGGCTAATCCCTCATTCCCATCTACCTCATTTGCTTCTACCTCTTTCCCTAAGTCCTCCTTGGCATCTCTCTCAATCCCTTCATTGACATTGGCCACTACCTCTTTCACAAATTCCTGTGTAGCTACTGCATCTACCTCAATCACCGCTACCTCTACCTCATTCGCCTCTACCTCACTCGCCACTTCCTTCTTGACCTCTACATCATTCCGCTCTCTCTCAATCTCGTTTACCTTCATCTCTCCTACTTCCCGAACTTTCATCTCAATCCTTCGTAGCTTCCTATTCCTATGTTTCCTCTGAACACAATCCTCTCCCTCTTTCTTTGTTTCCAAAACATTCTCAACTTTCTCCGCCACTTCCTGTTTGGCCATTCCCTCATTCCCATCGACCTCATTTGGCTCTACCTCTTCTGCTAATACCTGTTTTGCATCTCTCTCAATCCCCTCTATGACATTGGCCGCTATATCTTTCACCACTTCCTGCTTGGCCACTGCTTCTACCTCATTCACCGCTACCTCTGCCTCATTAGCTAATTCCCGCTTGCCATCTCCTTCTAACACCTCTACCTTATTCAACTCTACCTCATTCATCACATCCTCCAAAGCCACTGCCTCAATCATCTCTACCTCAATCGTCCCAACCTCCACCACTTCCTGCATGGGCTCTCCCTCACTCCCCTCTCTCTCAGCCACCTCTTCTTTCACTGTCTCCAGAACTTTCTTCTTGTTCTTGTGTTTCTTCCTATTCCTACGTTTCCTCTGAACATCATCCTCTCCCTCTTTCTTTGTCTCCACAACATTATCAACTTTCTTAGCCACTTCCTGTTTGGCTATTCCCTCATTCCCATTTACCTCACTTTCCTCTACCTCTTTCCCTAAGTTCTCCTTGGCATCTCTCTCAATCCTTTCTACGACATTGGCCACTACCTCTTTCACAAATTCCCGTGTGGCCACTGCATCTACCTCAATCACCACTACCTCTACCTCACTCGCCACTTCCTTCTTGGGCTCTCCATCATTCCCCTCTCCCTCAATCTCGTTTTCCTTCATCTCTTCTACTTCCCGCACTTTCATATCAGTCCTTCGTAGCTTCCTATTCCTACGTTTACTCTGAAGACCATCCTCTCCCTCTTTCTTTGTCTCCACAACATTAACAACTTTCTTAGCCACTTCCTGTTTGGCCATTCCCTCATTCCGATCGACCGCATTTGGCTCTACCTCTTCTGCTAATACCTGTTTTGCATCTCTCTCAATCCCCTCTATGACATTGGCCGCTATATATTTCACCACTTCCTGCTTGGCCACTGCTTCTACCTCAATCACCGCTACCTCTGCCTCCTTCGCTAATTCCCGCTTGCCATCTCCTTCTAACACCTCTACCTTATTCAACTCTACCTCATTCATCACATCCTCCAAAGCCACTGCCTCAATCATCTCTACCTCAATCGTCCCAACCTCCACCACTTCCTGCATGGGCTCTCCCTCACTCCCCTCTCTCTCAGCCACCTCTTCTTTCACTGTCTCCTCCAGAACTCTCTTCTTGTTCTTATGTTTCTTCCTACTCCCACGTTTTTTCTTCATACCATTTCTCTCCCCCACTTTCTCCATCTCTTCGATCTCGTTCTCAACCTTGTTGCTATTCTGCATTGTCTGCTTCACATCCTCATTATTGGTGCTGACTTCTGCCTGCTGCTGCTCTTCTGCCTTTTGCTGCTGCTGCTGCTGGTGGTGGATGATGAAGCTCTTCAGCTCGGTGCTGTTCTGGAATTGCAGCAGCTCCCGCTGATATTTGGCCTGCTGCTGTGCACAATGATCCAGCAGGATCATCTCAAGCTCCAGAATCTGGCGCTTAGCTTCTAGTCTTGTGTCAACGAGGAACCTCTTTCGCTGCCCCTTCGAGCGATGGTCTGGGGAGTCACATGGGGAGGAGAGAGCAGCACCACAATTGATTCGTTAATGGATATTTGAGTATTTCCTGTATGATAATAGGTTTTCCCGTTTTTACTGGCAACAAAACAGGTGTTAAGATGTTAAAACACCAAACTGAAACCTTTTACAAGGAATCATGTCTGCATTAACCATGATGCTTGTGGTCAGAATGCAAACAAAAAACATACTCTGATAATATATGCATTTTCTTTGGTTCTTTCGGTAAAGTCACGTAGAATGAGAATAAAATAATAAATTGATAAAATAAAATAACACAATAATATTCTCACGACGTTTCGGCCACAACACAAGCGGCCTTCATCAGGTGAAGGGAGCGAGACTGTCTGGTAGGACAGCGCTGGAGTGAGAGAGCCACGTTCAGATCACGGCTTTTAAGCTGTGTGAGAGGAACAAAGAGCCTTGACGAAGGAATTAGCATAAAATTTAGCATTGAAAAGGCTGAATGATTAGCTTGTGACTGGTCACAGAAATAGCTATGTTAAAAGTTAAAGCATACACATCCGCAGAGGCACCCATTGTTAAAAGGAATTAGCATAGAATTTAGCATTGAAATAGCTAAATTAAGGCATTCGCTTGTAACTGCTACAGAAATAGTTACGTTGAAGTCAGAGCATACACATTCACCGAGGCACTTAGTACAAATCAAAACAGGAGAATTTAGCATTGAAATAACTAGGCGAAATTAGCATTGAAATAACTGGGTGATTTGCTAGTGACTGGTCACAGAAATGACTACAAATCTGAGCTATTCACAGTACTATATAGTGAACCAATAAAAACTAAAATATAAATTACCTTCATGTTATCAATAAACTCTATATTCTCCAACCATAAGTCGTTATATATCACAATGCTATATGGCGAAAAAATGGGTGGATTCTTACCCTCAAATTTCCGTACCACGGATAGCTACGGGCCCCATTCAGACGGACGAGTTCGTCCATGGTCGGAACAGAGGAGGGGGAGAGAGACAGCTGCGAAGCCCTAGTATACTCCATGTTGTAAACCATACCATTAACCGTGGTGTGAGAGGTATTAAGAGGCAATGCTGGCGAAAGAGCTGCGGTCTGAAGGTCATCGTAAAATTTGTAGTCATTTCTGTGACCAGTCACTAGCAAATCACCCAGTTATTTCAATGCTAAATTCGCCTAGTTATTTCAATGCTAAATTCTCCTGTTTTGATTTGTACTAAGTGCCTCGGTGAATGTGTATGCTCTGACTTCAACGTAACTATTTCTGTAGCAGTTACAAGCGAATGCCTTAATTTAGCTATTTCAATGCTAAATTCTATGCTAATTCCTTTTAACAATGGGTGCCTCTGCGGATGTGTATGCTTTAACTTTTAACATAGCTATTTCTGTGACCAGTCACAAGCTAATCATTCAGCCTTTTCAATGCTAAATTTTATGCTAATTCCTTCGTCAAGGCTCTTTGTTCCTCTCACACAGCTTAAAAGCCGTGATCTGAACGTGGCTCTCTCACTCCAGCGCTGTCCTACCAGACAGTCTCGCTCCCTTCACCTGATGAAGGCCGCTTGTGTTGTGGCCGAAACGTCGTGAGAATATTATTGTGTTATTTTATTTTATCAATTTATTATTTTATTCTCATTCTACGTGACTTTACCGAAAGAACCAAAGAAGATGAATCATTGCAGTCACGAAAGCTTTAAATCGAAATTTAATATATGCATTGTCCTTGAAACTGATTGGTCCACACCAGGAACAGCTTTCTTTTGAGCCTCGTCTCAAACGGTGTTAGACCAGAGGACGCCAAAAGGCGTATTTCCTGTATGTTATTTTGGTAAAGAAACTTGGCACCATTGACAGGAATCTAACTTAACTTGAGACCGATGTAACAATGATAACACTGTAGGGAGGTCTGGAGGTTGACTCATGTGCCGGAGACACCTCCTCCTCCAAATAACTTCATTAGGATTATGGGCTGGTTGGGGAGGCCATATTAAGTTTGCGAGGTCTGGAAACTCCAGACCAAACATAGAAAAACTTCCGTTATCTCAGAAAAAGTAAGATGGATTTATGGGCAAGCTGTGGAGGTCTGGCTAAATTTAAAAGATGTCCATTGTTTCACAAGAGAGAACATGAATTGGATAAGAAATACACTATTAATTCTTATACACTGGTCCATTCATACAATTAGTATATTAGTGGGCTACGTTAGAAAAGATAAAGGGAGGAGAAGAGGAGGGTGCCCAAAGGGGCCAGAGAGCCAGGGGCAACCCTAATGTTTATGTTGGCTGGATAGCATGTGCTCCCGTGCATGTGAGGTTGCTCTCAACAGAAGTCATTCCTTGCATGAGAATGGCTGAAACGCTGAGTAACCACTCAGAGGTATAGTGGTTAAGCAGTGGAGACGGTATAGTGGTAAAACAGTGGAGATTTTAAAAGCAAAGTTTAAGATTTGCATTTGTCACTTTATTTTGAGCCGATACATATGGCAAGTGAAATTAAGAAGACTTAAAGTGAGTTTTACAGAAAGAGAGGATACATGTGTGTCTCTTGGAGAAGGAAAGGCATTGCTCAAAACTGTGCTGCAAGGTCACGTGCCATAAATCACATGAGTTTAGAAAAAATGTGACTGTAAACCAACAAGCCTGTGAATAATTATCATGGTGAAGACACCTCTATACGTTGGATACTGAAGGAAATCCATCGTGCTACACATCGTCAAAGCCCGACAACACCTGACATTCGAGAAAGAAGTACAATTGCATCGTTCTACACATCGTCAATACCCCACCACATCTGGAAAGTCACCAGCTGCATCAAGCACCTGACTGTTGTATTGTTCGAAAGACACTGTGTGTAACGACTTTACATCTGCCGGCACTGCGGGTTTCTAAACGCCTGCCATGTCACCTTCTCAACACTAGCGTCTGAGACCGTCTGATACAGACTGAAAGCTTATTTCCTTTGTTGCAGTTTGTCTTTTCATGAATGTCATATTGTGCACTGGGTTATGCCTTATTAACCTAAATTCTGAATTTAGCTATTCATGTATTTCTATTACAGTATCACATATTCTTTGGACCAAGTGTCAATTGCCTATTTGATGACTGGTACTCTGATTCTTTTTTTTACAAATCAGGGACTTGTTTTAATTAAAATGTGTCTGTGTGTGTGGTTGAACGGTGTAACAAATCCATGCGTTACATGTGTAGTGTTGCAGCGCCGACCTGGTCAAGGCCTATGATACAATCAGTAGGCCAGGGCTCTGGATTGTTACTCGTATTTCCGGAGTCCCTAACCCTCTGCTCACAATCATTAAGGACCTTCACGATGGTGGGCAGGCCCGGATAAAGTTGCGTGCCCAGGAGTCAGAGCAATTTCCTGTTTACAGTGGGGTGCGACAGGGATCTACTCTGGCTGACACATTATTTAGCATCATCTTCGACCACATAGTTCGAGAAGTTTTTTTTTATGGCTGTACCGGTGGATTTTTTAATATTTGCTACAGATACAATGGGAGGCTGATTGATGCCTGGGTGAGGTCAAGGGATGGCTCCCTACTGGTCAACCATGTTATGTACACTGATCATTTGGAAGTTGATGCTCACACTGAAAAATAGTTGGAGGTTCTGCTGCTAAGCCTGGAGCGTGTGACAAAGAGGTGGTGCCTTACCATCAGCCCCACCAAAACTAAGCACCCGCCTGAGTATTTTGTGTAATTTAATACTCCGCCCCCTCAACTACTCTTGAGTGATGGGGTAATTGTAGAGAGAAGTTTACGTACCTGGATAGTGTGCTTATGCAAAAATTCTGGTTTGGCAGCAGAGGTCTCACTCCGAATCGGTCAAGTGGCATATTTTCATCAGCTTCGTAACACTTTGGGGTATCTACCTGGTCTGTCACTCGACACAAAACGCTGGGTCTTCTTGGCCAATGATAGAATAAATGAAAAATCTGAACCAGCTTTACACTTTCAGACTTGCCTGCCTACGATCCACCCTGGGTTTAACTAGGCTGGAATGTGTGAACAGCTCACAGTGAGCTCCACTGGTGGGCAGGGCTGCATTGCCTGGGTCATGTAGCCTGCTTGCTCAGCCACCGCATCCCCAAGCAGCCTCTGTTTTTCCAGATAGAGGGGGCTAAATGGGCGTGGCACGGCCTGGAGAAGAGATGGACTGATGCAGTACACGAGGATATGGAACTAAGTGGACTTGCCAAAGACTGGTACCACTGGTGTCAAGATCTGCCTCTATGGAGGAAGCTCGTGAAGGATGCTTATGGGAAGTTGGTGGCAGTTGCCCTCAAGCAAAAAAGGAGGGTGAGAGGAGCGACGCTCACAACAACAGACGGTGCACTGGATGACTAAAACGCAGCAAGTTGGCACAGTAGGATGCAAAGGTGGTGCGTCTGCCAGTCATCTCAGTCAGTCAACCCATCGCACTGGGGTCTGTCCCTTGATCTCCTGTCGGCAAGCCTTCGACACTTCAAGTGGCCTCGGAGTGCACCAGGCCTGGCACAAGCGCCATGGTGACGTCTCCGTCACTTAGTGGCGAATGAGGGCTGTTGTTGTTATCTGAGTCGGTTAGGGGCCTCCCCTAGGTCCACTCAGCCTCAAATAAGTATCTGATACGGTGTGTAAACATCGCCACTTGGGAGACAAAGACGGACAAGTGTGGTGCTGGCAACCCACCCCTCGTGTGCGGTGCCGGCCGTCATAGGTGCTCACTAACAGCACTTGCTCCTACAGTGTTTCAAGACTATACACAAGATTTCTGTCTTTGTTTGTGTCTATGTGCAGTGTCTGTATGAGTGGTTGGGAGCAGTTGTGTCTGTGGGGATCGACCTGAGTTCGATTCCCATTCACAACCATCAGTGACTAATAAATAAAACCGGTCGTGTGCGTCCCCTACATCTACTCAAACTTAAAATAGTACCTCGTGCAACGTATAAACATCAACACTGGGGAGACAAAGGCATCCGGATGCGGTGCTGACCACCCACCCCATCATAGGTGCTAACTCGCTAACAGCACTTGACTCAATAGTCTGTTAAGGCTATACGGGGATCTGTCTTTGTATACAGGTGCATGTGTCTGTGTGTATGTCTGTGTGTGGAATTACAGTACTCACTTCCCGTCGGCTTGCTCATCTCTCCACCCTGCAACAAAATCACAGCAGCGCACGTGAGACTCTAATCATATCACAGCTTACAACCACCACCACCACCATCATCATTACCGTCCTCATCATTAAACATTTCGAACAGACACACATTCACATATAGATGTTCTCTCAGATTAATGTTATCCTGATACAGCGCGCGTGTGGATGTACTCACGGAAGACATCGCCTTGAAGGCAGAACGAGAAGTCACGGATGGTCACGTATTGTCAATAGATTTCGTTAACTGTGTTAATGAAGTGTTCAACCTCACGGATGTTTGTCAATGAGGTTTACCAAGTAATTTAACCGCGTTATCGATGTTCACTGACGACGTTGTCGAAGTGTGCTCCCGAATGCGATCTTTAAGCACACAGAGCGCGCGTCCACCTCCGTCTGTAATGATCGACCGTTGCTAAGGAAGTGACGTCACTTGTTAAGGTAACGAACCCCGGAAACCACGTGGTCCACTGTATCCTCCAGGCCTGATTAGTTACACGACTGTCAAATTTTTACTTTAAACTTTCGTAACTTGCAGGAATTCATATTTTTGGTTCTTTCGGTAAAGTCACGTAGATAGAAAATAACATTTAAAGTGAAGGCAAAAAACCCACGACGTTTCGATGGCAACACAAGCGGTCTTCATCACGTGTTGCGATCGAAACGTCGTGGATTTTTTGCTTTTATTTTAATTTATTTTTATTTTATTGTTGTTATTTTCTATCTACGTGACTTTACCTGAAAGAACCAAGAATATAGTAACGATTGTACCCTGGTCGCCACGGATGAAGAGGCCGAGCGGGCTCGGTTCAACTGTTGCCAGGTACCTCCACCACTCAGCTCGCAGCACACACACACACAGTGTCCACTATGTAAAAATCAGGCTAAACTAAACCTTTCTAGAAGTTACTAAAATAATGCTATAAAAACAATGCAACAGTGATCATAAGAAATGTGATTGAAAGTTAACAATAGCGACATATATAACATATATTACTAAACCTAGCATCCTTCGCTAGCTGCTTGAGTCAATCCATAATAGTAGGAGTAACAATTATGTATGTTGATTAACTGCGAATAACCCAATCAATAACAGATATCCATTGTAATTTACATCAATACATTACCCCCCCTCCCCCCCGTCTTCGTATCGGATCTGCTTACAAGCGACGACGTCACATTTATCCCCCGTCTACGTCTATTAAAGACCGAAACAGGGGAAGGATTTCACCACAACTCTGGCTATCACCTGACGAGGCGGGTTGTTGTTGTAGTTACAGGCGAAACGTCACGGTACTTGAATTGTAAATGTTGTGGGTTTACTCTCCAACACACCGATGTGCTGAATTAGTCACTAATTGGCATGTTTTGTTTACGTGACAAACTTGACTAAGATTTACGCGATCTAACCCAAACAAACAAAAACACCCCCTAATAAGTAAATATTTGTATTAATTCCACGAATGGACCTTGGCCTGGGACTGTGCGGATTGAGAAGTTATGGATGCAGCTTCTGTTTGTGCTGCCATCAGAATGACCAACAAATAAATAAATAATACACACGGATTGGTGACTACAGTACTAGACCCCCAGTGCTTTTATATTTAAAAGTGTATGTGCTTTGTGGTTGCTTTATTGCGCGTGTGTACGTACTGTGTAACACTTGTTTGAACGCAGGTGATGGGGTTGTCCATGTTGGGTGTCATTACAGCCAAAAACAAGCAGCAGTACGAAGACCAGGACGCCGTGGCCGACCATGAGGACGGGAATTGGCCTCGCCCGGTCACAACGTACGACAGCAGTACAGGTTTCCCTCCACACATGCACACACCTACGAGTTTCCCACTGCAGAGACGAAGATCCTCCATATAGCCTTAACAGACTGTTGTGGCAAGTGCTGTTCGCAAGCACCAATGAAGGTCGGCATGGTATACCAGGGGGTAGGTGGCCAACACCACACCCGGCCGCCTTTGTCTCCCAAGTGGTGACGTATACACACACCGCTCCAGTTATTCATTTGAGGTTGAGTCGACCCAGGACCAGTTCAGATAAATAATCGTTATTGGTGTTGGCCATGAGCGGGACTCCAACTCGGATGTTTGTGGGGTTCGGAGCGTAGCGTACTATCCACTGCGCCACTGCTACCCTCACATAACGCACACAGAAACAACACACAGGGACCCACATGCACGGACACACAGGGGCCTGCTCAACATTGAAATGTGCAGCCCTTGTGTGGCGGCCTGCGTTGAATTTGGGCGTTCATCTCGTCACCCATACAAAAGGTCTCGACACAATCAATGGCAGTCCCCCTTGCCCTGCCTGGCACGCACATCGGGCCAGTCACCCCACGCACAGCGCACACAACGTGCGCGTCGCGTATGCCAAATCAAGAGTCGTCCCCGAGTGTCCGGCAAATTGGACCGACTATCTCGGGCCCCGCGCTTCGGGGGAGGCCCCACGTGTAGACATCAGTGTCACATGTAATGCTTCCGGTTTAGTTTGAAGGCATCGGGGGGGGGCCCACGCACCCCCTATGGACGGCCCTGGTCAAAGCACACGGCAGCGCGGAGCACGCGCGTCACGCGCACGGGCCACGTGCGTCACGGGTACGTGACATCTACAAGGCAAGCACCTGCATCGCGTGGTCATTACTTGTAAGGCATGCCCTTTGTGCATGGGACGTGCGTAGTGTGTGCAACACGTTGCACATGTATGTCACACATGCGCATCGCAATGTGATGTCATGTGTACGTGGACATTTGATTCGCATGTAGCTGTCTGGTGGGCAGGACGGATCTACGCGTGGGCAAGTAAGGGGGTGGCTGAGTAAGACTGATACGGAGACACGTCAAGCCACACACTCACCACGCACTCACCGGCACACCCACACACACCACATTCACCGCACACTCACTTACTGGCACACTCGCACACTGGCACTCACTGCACACTCACACACCGCTCTCACCACGCACTCACTTACCGGCACACTGACTGCACATTCACACACACTCACCACTCTCACCACGCACACACTTACCGGCACACTGACTGCACATTCACACACTCACTGGACCCTCACTGCACACTCACCACGCACTCACCGGCACACTGACTGCACATTCACACACACTCACCGCACACTCACTTACCAACACTCTGACTGCACACTCACACACACCGCACTCACACCACATTCACACACACTCACACACACTCACACCGCACTCATTCACTCACACACACTCACTCACACACACTCACACAAATTTACACACACTCACCGCACACTCACACACACTCACACTCACCAGCACACTCGTGTGCAAGCACACTAGTGAGCTTCCACAAAATGTGCTGCACATTAGTGAGGCCACACACCAGCAGGTTTACACATCAGTGAGCTTACACACTAGTGTGCACACACACAGTCGTAAGCTTACAGATTAGATAGCGTACACACCAGCTCACCGGTGAGGTGAGCTACACACTGGTGAGTTAACACACCCACCTGTTTACGTGCGCAAAGCTCTTAACCCTAAACCTAACATATCCCAAATGTCATGGCTAAAGTTATTTTACACACGCACGTGCATCCACATGCACGTGCATACACGCATGCGCATATGAAGGCACGCATGCACACATACGTGCACACAAACACACGTGCACGCACATGTTTAAACATATACAATTCCATGGCGTTGGACTTGAGACTCCCAGAAGTGGAATCAGGACTCCTGAGTGTGCGATAAAGCTCAGTGGGCCTTACTTGGTAAAATTGAAATTATTAATTTAGTTTCAGGATGTAGGGTTCTGAAGATATTTCATCTTTCAGTCCTTTCTGACCGTTTGAGTGTGGGTGAGTGAGTGACAACTACTTATGCATTTTTTGTTATTACAAATACAAGCATTTCCAGCTATTGACATGAAATGTATTAACTCTGGAAGATGATGGTGATACAGGTGGTGGGTAGCGGTAGTGTAGCGTTTGGCACGCTGCGCTACGAACCCGGCGACCCGAGTTAAATTCTCGCTCATGCCCAACGCAGGTAACGACTCTCTGAACTGGTCATGGGCCTCCCCTAGGTCGACTCAGCCTCAAATGAGTACCTGGTGTGGTGTAAACATCACTACTGGGGAGACAAAGTCGGCCGGGCGTGGTGTTGGCCACCCACCCCTCGTGTGCCATGCTGGCCTTCACAGGTACTCGCTAACAGCACTTGCCCCAACAGTCTATTCGGGCTATACGGGGAGTCTTTGCTTTGGTGGTGATGATACAGATGGTGATTGATTATACAGATGGTTAGGATGATGATAATGATACATTTGGTGATGATGGTGGTGATGATGGTAATATTAAGACACACTAATAAAAAATTTAATCATTAAAGCACAATATATAACATTTGTAATTTCTGTTGAAAGCATGTGCTTATAATGGTCACGTGTATTTGTACGTGGTTGTGCATGAATGCACGTGTTTTTTATTTTCTGTATTAGGTGCTTGATGACAGCACTTGGCCCAACAGTCTATATTGGTTGTACAGGAAATCTTTTGTGTTTTGATTTACGAATGTTGCATTCACGAAATTTAGTGAAAACGAAATTGACAAATTAAGGATACTTTTCGACTTGCGAAATAGAATTTCAGCGGAAACAATATATCACATGTCACGCGCCATGAGATCATCAAGCAAGAAGCTGTCACCCATCCACGACAGTGTCACGGTATCCCCATAGTGCAAAAGTAACGCCTCGTCACCTCTCCAGTCCATCCAACATGCAGATCTTTTGGTGAGTTCCTTGAAGATGTTAATTATTTTTGTCTTAAATTGATTATTATTCAACCGTTATAATATTTGTTCTTTATTATTTTTTGTATTGTGAAATATTGGTGTATGTTTTGGGTTTAGGAGTATAGCAGAAATGACTGAAACACATCGCAAGTTTTTCGTATTCAATTAATGGGAAAGGCCAATCCGATTTACGATATTTTGTTTTGCGTGCGTTTTTAGAAGAACGCATTCCTTTCGTAAATAGAGGCATACATGTACAGGAATCCATTGCCAACCGCGAATTTACCAACCACGAGATTTTAGTAAACACGGATTGACTACTGGACACCTGTTTACTAACCACGAGCATCTCGCTTTGAGTATTCGCGAGTCGCGCCGAGTCGTGAAATCAAAACAACACGATGTACCTTATGGGGGGGGGGTTCTTGTATTTGTTCTTGTATTTGTACGAGCTGTTGTTTGTTTATGTTATTGATGTTTACGGGGAGCGTTAGTGGAGCGGGTTAGCGAGCTGTACTATGAAGCCATAAATCCTGGCATTATTCCTGCTCACGGCCAACACCAGTGGCAATTATCTGAACCATTCCTGGACCTACCCTCGGCCTCAAATGAGTACTTGGTGTATTGTGAAAACATCAGCACTGGCAGAGACAAACCCCATATGCTGTTCTGGCCTGCATAAGTGCTCATAACGGCACTTACTCCAACAGTCTATTACATGGGGGGATCTTAGTCTTGGCGTGTAAGTGAGAGTTTGTGGACTTTGCATGTTCTTCCCCTGTTGTGCACGCGTTTTCTCAGGGTTCTCAGCTTTCAAAAAAGAACAACCAATTCTAACAGTGAGATTTTACTTGCAAATTACTTAAACAGGGATTACACACCGTGGCAACATCGCCCCTTCTGTGAAAGCTGGACAGGACCCTCCTGCAAAACAGTGAGACTTCCCTGAGTAAACAAATGTAGCACGGTAATCTTTGAAATAATAAAATAAACTATTCACCCCTAGAGTGGACAGGGTAACGAGGGTGATCCTAGCAAGTGAGGGAGCTGTGCTCGGACGGAACGGACGACGGCTCCCAGCCGACCTCTTCGCCTTTGTAGATCTTGTCATCGTTGGAGGCCGGTCTCAGCTCTGCGAGGATCGCCTCAAACGTGGGGCACTCTAACGGCGCGTAGCTCCAGCAGTGGTGCATCACCTTGCGGCTGTGGGGCGAGGGGAGGGTGCGGTGAGGGTGCGAGGAAGGCGAATCGCGCACATGCTCGGACTGCGCTTTCACCTCTTCCAGTGCGCGTTCGTTCTCAGAATGGTTGAATGAGTGCCGATGATGTTAATGACGTCACAGAGGGGGATGAAGGGGATCAGGTGGCGAGGGGGGTGAGGGGGGGGGTGAGTAGGGAGAGGGTCATGAAGACATAAAATATCTACAGTATGGATTCACACAGCGGCGTCTAAATGCCACTGCATCTCCATACGTAGTGCAGAAACACTGGTCATGTTTATCTTGTAGTGAGAGAAGCAGTCTGTGGGTCTCTACAATGAGGGAAAAAGTATTTGATCCCCTGCTGATTTTGTACGTTTGCCCACTGACAAAGAAATGATCAGTCTATCATTTTAATGGTAGGTTTATTTGAACAGTGAGAGACAGAATAACAACAAAATCCAGAAAAACGCATGTCAAAAATGTTATAAATTGAGTTGCATTTTAATCAGGGAAATAAGTATTTGACCCCTCTGCAAAACATGACTTAGTACTTGGTGGCAAAACCCTTGTTGGCAATCACAGAGGTCAGACGTTTCTTGTAGTTGGCCACCAGGTTTGCACACATCTCAGGAGGGATTTTGTCCCACTCCTCTTTGCAGATCTTCTCCAAGTCATTAAGGTTTCGAGGCTGACGTTTGGCAACGCGAACCTTCAGCTCCCTCCACAGATTTTCTATGGGATTAAGGTCTGGAGACTGGCTAGGCCACTCCAGGACCTTAATGTGTTTCTTCTTGAGCCACTCCTTTGTTGCCTTGGCCGTGTGTTTTTGGTTATTGTCATGCTGGAATACCCATCCACGACCCATTTTCAATGCCCTGGCTGAGGGAAGGAGGTTGTCACCCAAGATTTGATGGTACATGGCCCCGTCCATCGTCCCTTTGATGCGGTGAAGTTGTCCTGTCCCCTTAGCAGAAAAACACCCCCAAAGCATAATGTTTCCACCTCCATGCTTGACGGTGGGAATTGTGTTCTTGGGGTCATAGGCAGCATTCCTCCTCCTCCAAACACAGCGAGTTGAGTTGATGCCATAGAGCTCCATTTTGGTCTCATCTGACCACAACACTTTCACCCAATTGTCCTCTGAATCATGCAGATGTTCATTGGCAGGGAAAAAAGTATTTGATCCCCTGCTGATTTTGTACGTTTGCCCACTGACAAAGAAATTATGAGTTTATATTTTTAATGGTAGGTTTATTTGAACAGTGACAGACAGAATAACAACAACAAAAAATCCAAAAAAATGCATGTCAAAAATGTTATAAATTGATTAGCATTTTAATGAGGGAAATAAGTATTTGACCCCCTCTCAATCAGAAAGATTTCTGGCTCCCAGGTGTCTTTTATACAGGTAACGAGCCGAGGTTAGGAGCACACTCTTGAAGGGAGTGCTCCTAATCTCAGCTTGTTACCTGTATAAAAGACACCTGTCCACAGAAGCAATCAATCAATCAGATTCCAAACTCTCCACCATGGCCAAGACCAAAGAGCTCTCCAAGGATGTCGGACAAGATTGTAGACCTACACAAGGCTGGAATGGGCTACAAGACCATTGCCAAGCAGCTTGGTGAGAAGGTGACAACAGTTGGTGCGATTATTCGCAAATGGAAGAAACACAAAAGAACTGTCAATCTCCCTTGGCCTGGGGCTCCATGCAAGATCTCACCTCGTGGAGTTGCAATGATCATGAGAACGGTGAGGAATCAGCCCAGAACTACACGGGAGGATCTTGTCAATGATCTCAAGGCAGCTGGGACCATAGTCACCAAGAAAACAATTGAGATTAGGAGCACTCCCTTTAAGAGTGTGCTCCTAATCTCAGCTCGTTACCTGTATCAAAGACATCTGGGAGCCAGAAATCTTTCTGATTGAGAGGGGGTCAAATACTTATTTCCCTCATTAAAATGCAAATCAATTTAATAACATTTTTGACATGCGTTTTTCTGGATTTGTTTGTTGTTATTCTGTCTCTCACTGTTCAAATAAACCTACCATTAAAATTATAGACTGATCATTTCTTTGTCAGTGGGCAAACGTACAAAATCAGCAGGGGATCGAATACTTTTTTCCCTCATTGTATGTGAGGAGTCTGTGGGTCGCAACAGCACGTACGGCTGGAAGTAGGACATTCCAGACTAAGAGGGTTCATAATGGCCTTGTCAACGAGACTGAACCAGCCAGCACAACTCACTGCCAATAACACATCACGTAATTCACCCTTAAGCAATTGTTCAATCAATTAATTGAATCACTACAATTAAAATCAAAGAATATCCCAGAACAAACACTTCGCACTCTCCTCCGTCAGCCACCTGCATCCACAATAGAAACGCATCAGTCCAGCAGTGGATAAAACCTGGTGTGGGAGGTATGGGGGGGGCGGCTTACACTTGCGGTGGACAGCAGGGGGGTGGCTGCATGCAGTAGCCATCGCAGATCAAGCGGTAGAACTTGTCATCGACTGCCATGCGCCAGGGTAAGGGGCCTCTCCTACACCCACACACATCACACACCGAGCGGCACACACGTCACACCAAGGAGCACGCACATCACACACCGAGCAGGTTGCACAGGGCTCCTTTATCAAGACAAACGTGGAGCAGATTACAACTACAACTCTACGCCTGTCACAATGCCCCCCTCTCCCCCCCCCCCCAGTTTATGGGGGGGCGCGGGCCTCACTCCCCCCTTCGCGTCAGCCCCTACTAATAAATGGTCCGGTTGCATTGTGAATGCACCACTCGAATGACGTGCAGTCCCGTGGCGCACTGTAACGGGCTCGTGATTTACTCACTAAAATTCAACGTAAAAAAATAAAAACGATCCCAAGACATTTAAAATAAAGTATGGCCATCGTGTGTCAGCATCACAGGCGAAAATTGGCATGTAAAAATAAACTTCACTGCGACTCACTCAATTGGGATTGCTCGCAGCAAACAGCACTTGACCTGCTTACAGGTTAGGTGCTGAATAACCGTGTGTCACACAGAGAACAGTTGCCACTGAGGGTGCCCTTTTCAAATGCTTGAGATGTGATTATCGCGTGTAAATGTGCACACTAAAATAACGAAAAAATTCTAAGCGAACTATTATCGTTTCAGGTGGCAGGGTGGTGCAGCGGTGATCTTTGACCCTTGCAACAAGAAGGGCCTTGGTTAATTATCCGACTGGCACTTTGCGGACTTTTCTATGTTCTCCCCTTTGTTCTCTATGGGTTATCCAGTTTGCTCACATAGCTAGAAAACACACAATCACAATGTAACTGGGTATTGGCCAAGCATCCCAATGCTAAAGTTACCTGGAAATTACTTCATTGGGATGACACTCGGCAGCAGAGCCGGATGATGGCATTGCTGGAGCCCTATGCCATTGTTAAGCTTAAGAGGCCCCTTCTATGAATGCCTGTATATTTTTGTCAGCAGAATGAAAATAACTGCTTTGGAGAGTCTTTTTTTCTCACCGATCTTAATTTTTTTAAACAATTATGTTAAAACTCGAAACATCGTGTCCATTTCTTGTTTCGTATTTAGAGACCCCCCCCTCTCTTAATGCGAGGCCCTAAGCTGTAAGTGTAGCCGGTGTGAGCTCGCCTGTGATGAATCACACGTATAATTGTGCACTCTTATTTTCTATGGGTGGCCAGGAGAATTTATTATTATTTAAGTGAATGCAATGGTGATCAGGGGATTGGATCCAGAGCCCCACGTACACAGTAGAGTACAAGGGAACGCCCACAATACAGATTTGAGCTGACCTCCGGATTGAGAAATTGACTGGCGGTGTTGTGACGTACAGGGTGTTTCTGATCGCTATTGCGACCGTCCTGTCCCGACGGGAGGAGAGAGGACAGGGTGGACCGGCTGCATGAGCTTACTCTCCGGCACTGCACAGCACAACATCGCCTCCCTACTGCAAAAATACTCGGCAGGACCCTCCTGAAAATAAAAAGTCTTCGGAATCAGTGAGGCCTGTCCTTGGGAGGACAGGCGTAGTCTTGGTCGTCACAAGCGAACATTTATTTCTCCACATTAATTTGTATCCCCGGGTTACCATCAGGGCTGGGCGCTGCAAGCTTAGCTTCTGAGATCTGATGAGACTGGTAGCCGTTTTGTAAAAGGTAATTTCGGCATCTGGAGCCCAAGCATGCAACAACTCTATGCAACTTCTTGGTTCTTTTGGTAAAGTCACGTAGAATGGAAATAAAATAATAAAAATAAAACAATAAAAAATTAAATTCTCACGACGTTTCGGCCACAACACAAGTAGCCTTCTTCAGGTGAAGGAACAGAACTCTAGGATGACAGCGCTTCAATAACTGCTGCTAAGATTCGCAGCGTCTTTTAAGCTAGGTGGGAGAGGTAAAGCGCCTTGACAAAGGAGTTTACATATCAAACAGGATAATTTAGCATTGAAATAGCTGTGTTAAAGTGTTGGATCAGCAGGGTGTTAAAGTCAGAAATTAGCATGTAACTGGGAGATTAGCATGATGTTAATGTGAGCGATTAGCATGCGACTGGTCACGGAAATAGCTATGTTAAGTCAAAGTTTCCATCTCAACAGAGGCATTTAGTATATGGACGCTAAAGGACTGCAACTACCCAACTATTATACAATTAACCGATGTGAAAAAAACTAAGTATAAACAACATCAATATAATAAATGTACTCAATATGTTCTTCAATACGTTGAGCTATAAACATAAAGTAACTGAGTATACACTACACTATATAATGAATACCATATAGTAAACTAATTAATAAAACTAAAATATCAACTACATCAATGTTATCAATAAACTCTATATACTCTCCAATCAGCTGAGCTACTAACAATAAGTCATTATACATTACAATGCCCTATGGCGAAAAAATGGGTGGCGGTTTTTTCCTTCTTTCCAACGTTAGCACCACGGAGAGCGACGAGCCTCGTTCAGACGGACGAGTCCATCCATGCTCGGAACGGAGGAGGGGGGAGAAACAGCCATGATGTGCTGCTCTGTCCTGTGTTGCGTTAGAACCATGCCATAAACTTGACTACTATACATTGTAACGTTATACCTTCCAATATAAACTACATTGTATAATATCGTATACGCAGCCCAATGTAAGCTCTAACATTATGCATTATATTGATATGTCTTCAACTAAACTTTTTCCTACATTACACTACTATACACCGTAATATACACTACCATAGACAAACCCACCCTTGAATTACACAATGCGTTACTTTACACTACCCTATACTTTAGACTGTAAAATGTTAGACTTGTAATATTACACTATGTATTATTCTACCAACCCTACTGTATACCACACTGCTGTATATTCACAATACAATTACGATACTATATATTGCCTTATGAATTATGTTAAACATTACAATGTTATACTATTTATTATATAACATGCTATAAACCATACCATTGACCATCGTGTGAAGAGGCAGTGCCAGCGAATGGACTGCAGTCTGAATGTCACCATAAAATACAATCAATTAAAAACTGAAATTGTTTATAACGTCTTTCCAATGAAATTTTGATTTAAAGCTTTCGTGACTGCAGTAATTCATATGCTTAGTTCTTTCGGTAAAGTCACGTTGAAGGGAAACAACAAAATAATAAAATATATAAAACAATAAAAATTCTAACAACGTTTCGACCATAACACAAACCAATTCCTCGACCACATCAATTCCATACACCCAGCCATCAGATTCACCATGGAGGTCGAAAAAGATGGCAAGCTACCCTTTTTGGATGTCCTAATTAAAAGGAGACCTGATGGTTCAATGAGCCACTCTGTTGACAGGAAAGCTACGCATACGAATGCTTACTTAAAACCGGATTCCCACCACCATTCATGCCAGAAGAACTCCCTCATCAAGACTCTATAGCATAGAGCCCAATGCATTTCCGACCAGGAACACATTGCCAGTGAACTTAAGCACGTACACCAAGCTCTCAAGGCTAATGGTTACTCCGACTACACAATCCGCAAAGCCATCACTCCAGCCATGAAGAAGGATCCTCTTGAGGAGCCATTCAAAACCATCACCTTACCCTACATTGCGGGGGTCACAAAAAAGATCTCCAAAATCCTGAATAAACACAAGATCCAGGTCCGATTCAACACAGTACATAAAATCCGTGATCTGGTTCCGTCTGTAAAAGATGTGGTTCCAGACATACAGTACCCGGGCGTCTACAAACTAAGTTGCCTCTGTGGTAGCAGTTACATTGGAGAAACCAAACGACATATCTGGGACCGCATCCGTGAACATAAAGCAGACTTGAAACACGGTAGGACGAGCACCTCAGCCGTGGCAGATCACTTATAATTCAGTGGGCTCACATGACATTGACTTCTCCAAGACGGACGTTCTCTGCAAGCCATCCGGCTACCATGAGAGATTCGTTCATGAGGCCATCCACATATACAAACACAGAAACAATTTCAACCGAGAAGATGGATTCTGGCTTAGTAACCATTGGAAAGACGTTATAAACCATTTTGGTACTTAATTGATTGTATTTTATGGTGACTTTCAGATCGCAGTCCATTCGCTGCCACTGCCTCTTAATACCTTTCACACGACGGTCAATGGTATGGTTTATAGCAGGGGTGTCCAAACTTTTTTTCCCGAGGGCCACATACAGAAAAATATACGAAGGATTGGGCCACTCACTAGACGTGAGGTATACTGCCTCACTTCTCATGCACTAATATTGTAAAAATCAATCAAATGCAGGTAAATTACATTTGATTATTGAACATGTTTGAAGAAAAAAAGCCTCCATCATAGCTCTTCATTAGTAGATATTAATTTTATTTTTTACAAAAAGGTTGGCAGGTAATTCTCTCAGTGACAGCCTCAGATTGGTTCTTAGGGTGCTGATCCCCCTTCATTGTCCATATGAAGGGAGAGACAAGAAGACAAATAGGGGATGTGGATATTTCAACCTTATTACACAAATAAATTATTGGGCTTGTTAACACATCAACTAACGTTTGTTAAAACAATTGTCATCAACTTTAATTGACTGAATTTATGAAGTAATTGGGCTTATTAACAAATGAAAACGGTGTGTATATTTTTAACTCACCTGTAATGGGAATAATGTTACGCTCAGTGGGAACAGTGATGCTGCACTTTAGTCTGAAGGATAGCTGGCAGGTCAGGAGTAAGTTTGGTGGTTGAGATGCGAAGGACGTCACGGAGATGGCTGTCGGTCGTTCTGGTTCTCAGCCTGCTTTTGTTCAGCGTTAACAGAGAGAATGTCTGCTCACTTATGTATGTTGAGCCGAACAGACTCATCATTCGTTTTGCATGGCGTCTCGTCGGAGGAAACTTGGCCTTTTCCAAACTCCGGTAGAAGTCAGGTAGGGAGAGAAGCTGATGCTGATTCTTCAGAGAATCATCACACTGAATTTCGATCAGTTCTAATTGCAGACTCTCCTCCACTTCTTTTGCATCCATTGAAAACGGAGCCGCAAACAGTGTGATTTCCTTCTCAATGACAGAAAAATCTTGGAAGCGCTGACTGAATTCTGTCATGAGAGATGTGATCACAGACACATATTCTCCCATTTTTGCAGAGAGCTTGGCATTTGGAAATGCGCATTGATTTCGGTCAGCGTGGGGAAGTGCGCTACATTGAAGTTGCGCAGTTGTGACTCGAAGAGACGGAGCTTCGCACGGAATGCTTTCATGTGCACATACAGCTGTGGTACCAGCTGCTCTTTGCCTTGTAGTCTCGTGAGATCAACTAAAAAAGCCAGGCCTGCCAACCATAAAGGGTCACTGATCTCATGGAGAGGTCTGCCCTTTTCTTTCAAAAACTTGTCGATATTTGATCTCAGGGAATAAAACCACTGCAGCACGGAGCCGCGACTGAGCCAGCGCACTTGGGAATGGTAGAGTAGGTCCCCGTATTCAGCATCGACATCAGAGAGGAACGCTTGCAATTCTCTGTGGTAAAGCCCTCGGGCCATAATTTTTTGACATTTTTCACAACTGTGTTCATCACATCGCCAAGCTGGATTATCTTGGCACAGAGGGCTTCTTGGTAGATGATACAGTGCATTTTAACAGTCTCACCTCCGCTCTCCTGCACCTTGGCACTCACCATAGAAGCCATTCCTTTGCGCTCGCCTGTCATTGCTGGAGCCCCATCCATTGTAATTCCACACAGCTTGTCCCATTTAAGTCCAGCCTGGTTAATTGAATCTGACACAGCTTCAAAACATATCCTTCCCAGTTGTTGTCCCCTTTAGACTCCGAAGATCAAGCAGTTCCTCCGTAATGCAAAAATTCTCATCAACTCCCCGCAAAAAAATTAACAGCCGTGCAGTGTCCGTGGCATCTGTGCTCTCATCACATGCAATCGAGTAAAAATCGAAAGCACAAGCTTTATCTGACACTTGCTGTTTTAAGTTAGCCGACAAGTCTTCAATTCGCCGCACAACCTTATTTCTGGACATACTAACATCGTTAAAATCCTGCATTTTCTCCAGGCACATTCCCACGACTTTAGTGAGGCACTGTTTGATGAAGTCACCGTCTGAGAAAGGTTTCCCGTGTAGGGCAATGAGTTGAGCTACTTCATTGCTGGCTATTGTTGCATTTTCTTGAGCTTTGTTAGCACGGAAAAAAAAACCCTGCTGCTGCGTTAGCAGGCTAGCTTGCCATTTGCTTTACCTTCTCTCTCCGCTCGGCGCCAGTGTAGGACGTGAAGGTCTGATGTTTCGTTTCATAATGCCGTCGTACATTGTACTCTTTCATCACGGCAACACTCTCATTACAAATCAAACAAACACACTTCCCCTTGGTTTCTATGAAAAAACATTCATTTTTCCACCGAGTCTGAAATTTTCTGCACTCGCTTGCAATCTTGCGTCTCTTCGGTTCCGGCATTTTTGGTGACCCTGAGCAAATGTTTTCTTCGATTGCTTGCTTTGTGGAGACGCTGCCTTGTTCAAGACAATAGCGCCATCTAGTGTTTAAATTAAGAAATGCAATACAGTGGGCCATAGTCCATTATATTTTTAAACTTTGATACGGGCCCATTAAAAATGGATGGCGGGCCGCAGTTGGCCCGCGGGCCGTAGTTTGGACACCCCTGGTTTATAGCATGTTATATAATAATAAATAGTATAACATTGTAATGTTTAACATAATTCATAAGGCAATATATAGTATTGTAATTTTATAGTGAATATACAGCTGTGTGGTATACAGTAGGGTTGGTAGAATAATACATAGTGTAATATTACAAGTCTAATATTTTACAGTCTAAAGTATAGGGTAGTCTAAAGTAACGCATTGTGTAATTCAAGGGTGGGTTTGTCTATGGTAGTGTATATTACGGTGTATAGTTGTGTAATGTAGGAAAAAGTTTATTTGGAGACATATCAATATAATGCATAATGTTAGAGCTTACATTGGGCTGTGTATACGGTATTATACAATGTAGTTTAGATTGGAAGGTATAACATTACAATGTATAGTAGTCTAGTGTATGGCATGGTTGTAATGCAACACAGGACAGAGCAGCACATCGTGGCTGTTTCTCCCCCCTCCTCCGTTCCGAGCATGGATGGACTCGTCCGTCTGAACGAGGCTCGTCGCTCTCCGTGGTGCTAACGTTGGAAAGAAGGAAAAAACCGCCACCCATTTTTTTCGCCATATGGCATTGTAATGTATAATGACTTATTGTTAATAGCTCAGCTGATGGAGAGTATATAGAGTTTATTGATAACATTGATGTAGTTTGTATTTTAGTTTTTAGTAGTTTACTATATGGTATTCATTAGATAGTGTAGTGTATTCCCAGTTACTTTATGTTTATAGCTCAATTTATTGAAGAATATATTGAGTACATTTATTATATTGATGAAGTTTCTACTTAGTTTTTTTTCACATCGGTTTATTGTATGATAGTTGGGTAGTTGCAGTCCTTTAGCGTCCATATACTAAATGCCTCTGCTGATATGTAAACTTTGACTTTAACATAGCTATTTCCGTGACCAGTCACATGCTAATCCCTCACATTAACATCATGCTAATCTCCCAGTTACATGCTAATTTCTGACTTTAACACCCTGCTGATCCAACACTTTAACGCAGCTATTTAAATGCTAAATTATCCTGTTTGATATGTAAACTCCTTTGTCAAGGCGCTTTACCTCTCCCACCTAGTTTAAACGACACTGCGAATCTTAGCAGCAGTCATTGAAGTGCTGTCGTCCCGACAGTTCTGTTCCTTCACCTGAAGAAGGCTACTTGTGTTGTGGCCGAAACGTCGTGAAAATTTTATTTTTTATTACGTTTTATTTTTTTATTTTTTCCATTCTACGTTACTTTACCGAAAGAACCAAGAAGATGAATCCCTGCAGTCACGAAAGCTTTAAATCTGAACTTTACGCAATTAAAAATCATAGTGTGGTAGATAAGACTACAATCGTTGTCTGCTGTGAGGATCTTCTGTACTCAGGGCCCCGAATGTTTGTAGCAAGTGAAAGTTTGTCTCAGCAAAATATAAGATTTCTCACAGTAGCATACCGTATGACCACACGTCGCTCTGCACCTTGTAGAGCCCATGGAACATGCTTTCTGAAGACATCCACTTTACAGGCAGAGGCACCTAATGGACATGACCGCATGGCCACAAGCACAACAACAATACGTTCAGTAAATTCAGTTCAGGCCGATGCATCGCGATTCGTCATACGTTTTTTGCGTGAGGCCACATATTCATCTGGCCAAATTAGCGTCATCTAGCCCTCCACTACCCTGAAGGGTTAAATGTGTAGTGACATCACGGGATGTCACTGTGTAGTGCCGGCCCTATTGACATCGCGGATACCACTCTGGTGTGGGTGTAGTACCGGCCCTAGAGGGGCTCGGTCAGCGCTGATTGATCCCGCTGGATGGCATCACGCTTGGCGTGCAGTGCCAACCCAACAGGATAGGGTGTGGGAGTGCCGGCCGTAGGAAACGGGTTACTAAATGCCATGGCACTCTGGTTGACCCGAGAGGACACGTGACCGGTTAAGTCTACAAAGGGGCCCCAAGTGGGGGCTAGGGGTGGTCACGTGGTCGGGGTCCAGATCCTGCTGCTCGATGATTCTAGAAGGTGGTCGTGGCCAAGGGCGGAGCCAGCCACGCCACAGAGAATATAAGCTGGGTCCCCCAGAGGGACCGGCGTTGTTGTTCATCCTGAAGAACCTTTGTCTACGTCTACGTTCTACCGAGTCTCCAACACATGGACTGGGACCCGAGCTGTGGTCCCGTTCTGTCGTAGCTAGTCATGTTGTAATTAGTGTAGTTAGCCTGGTGGTCACCACCACAGGTTGTTATTCTGGGCCAGTTACCCCGTGTACCACATGGGGGGGGGGGGGGGAGGAGGAAGGGGATTTGTGAAATTGCTCCATATTTTGAACTGTCGGCAGAGCAGGGAGATTGAATCCAATTGCCGACCTCTGGATTGCAAGTCCAGGTTGGGAGAGCCATTGCACCACCGTGTGTGGCAGCACCCCCCACTCTTTTTTTCTTAGGGGCTGTGCAAAATAAAAAACATTGAGTACAATTAAAGTGATGGGCCTTCCATTCCGATGATGGTGATGACATTCGCGATACTGATAATGATGCTGATGATGCTAAGTAAGGTGAAGGACTCACTTTGTCCTTCACCACGTAGTTGGGGTCAGTCTGGACGTTCCGTGCCAGCCCAAAGTCGCAAACCTTGGCGATGTGTCCATGCGTTACCAGCAAATTCCTCGCAGTCAGGTCGCGGTGGATGCACTAAAAAAAAGAAAAAAATTCCCTGTGTGGCCTTCAACAAACTTGGGGCAACTTCTGTGAAGGTCGGCCACAGTACACGACGGGGTGGGTGCCCAGCACCACGCCCGGCCGCCTTTGTCTCCCCAGTGTAGATGTTTACACACCGCACCAGGTACTCATTTGAGACTGAGTCCATCTGGGGAGGCCCAAGACCGGTTCAGATAATTGTCACTGGTGTTGGCCGTGAGCGGGAATCGAACTCTGGCCATTGGGTCCGTAGCGCAGTGAACTAACCACTGAGCGACCACTCGCCACCCAGACAGACATATTAAGGGCAACAAAGACGTGCACCACAGACACAGTCACATACAAAGACACAGTTAAACACGCACAGTCACAGAGATACAGTTAAACATACTCTTTGGTTCTTTCGGTAAAGTAACATAGGTATAAAATAAAACAAATCACGACGTTTTGGGCGCAACACAAGCATCCCTCATCAGGTGGGAAAGCATGATCTGCTGCTGAGGCAGACTGTTTTAAAAAGTTTGAAATAGGTGTAGCCCAAGGGTCATAAAGAAGTGGGCGGGGCTAGTGATGTTAATGTGAGAAATTAGCATGTAAATGTAAGATCGGAGAGCGGCCTCCTCGACGAGGGCTTCAAATCAAGACAGTTAAACACGCGCAGTCACACATGGTCAAATTGAAACACAGAGGTGAATTTCCGGAGGTTCTTAAAGATGGTCATGGCCCTGTAGGGATAGAGACAGACAGGCACGGAGACACATACCGAGAGACACAGAGACAGGTTAAAATCATCACGTATTTTCATCATTATGTTCCACCACTCTTTTAACCGAGGAGAGAGGCTCACTGCTGATTCACTCCTCTCGCGACTCACGTTCTTGTGAGCGAGGAAGGCCATACCGCTCGCGACCTGCTCCGAGAAGCTCGGGAGGTTGTCCACCCCGGATGGAGTAGAGTCGCTCACGATCGCTTCTCTCTCCGACGACGACGCGTCCCAGCCTGGGGCGCACAAGGAAGCCCGGACGATTCAGAAATGCCCTAACTATAGAGTATCTATAGTAGATCATCGATTATTCGGCGGCTACGGGGGGGAAGGGGACGCCAAATTTTTTAACAACGCCGGATATTCACTACATAATAATTTGAAAAAGCAAATTTTTTGCACATTCTTGCATAGCATTGTTTTTAAATGTTGTGAATGTTTTGTTGTCTTTTGAATTAGTTTACTATATGAAATTGGTATGAATGAACATACAAATACACAAAAATAAATATCCTACTGTAAAATGTAACCTATTTACTGTACCGTACTTACCAATCCAATCTCAAAGACTCTGAATGGAGTGATGTATATACGTGCAGCATTGTCATTTTTTAAGTTGTATTTAGTGTATAATGTACCGTCTATAATATTTAACACTGAAATGAAGTCGGTGGCCGCTCTGGTTAATACCGCGGTCTACTTCGCAGTAGACACAGTTAGAGCGAACACGTACATGATTCGAAAAAGAGAGTCGGCCAAGTGTTGTGTGGTGTAATTATCCAAATTTGAGGAATTTACTCGCAAATTACTCCATCGGGGAAGCTGCCTAATAACATCACAAACCCACTTGGCAGGGTAAAGCCCGCTTGCAAGGCTGTGGCTGCACAGGGGCAGCTGCCCCCAGTCCATGGAAACTGGTACTGATGTAGTTTACGAATCGCCATGGGCGGCATGGTGGCACATTGGTAAGTAACCCTTGCGCCTTGCAGCAAGAAAGCTGGGCTTGATTCCTGACTCGGGCGCGTTTCGGCGTGAAGTTGTCATCTTCTCTCCCCCTGTTCGTGAGTGTGTAAGTGCAGTGAAGTGTTTGAGTGTGTGAGTGAGTGAGTTAGCGTGAATGTGTGAGTGTGTGAAGATTGTATGTTCTCCCCCTCTTCTGGGTCTCCTCCGTGTTCTCAAGTTTCCTCCCATAGTAAAAAAAAATACCCAATACAACGAGTCTGGCATTGGGCAAAACATCCCAATACTGAAAAATCACCTGCAAATTACTCAATTGGGACTACACAGTGACGGCAAAAACTTCGCAGGACCCTCATGAAGAAGTCTTGAGTTTTTGCACAGTAAACAAATGTAATAATAAATCTTGACTTAAAGCTTTTGTGACTGCAGGAAGACATATTCCTTGGGTCTTTCGGTAACGTCACGTAGATAGGTTCAAATAAAATAACCAAAAATAACAAAAAACTACGACGTTTCGATCGCAACAGAAGCCTTCGTCATCAGGAAGAAAAAACGAGAGGGGGACAGCTGCTGAGGCAGACAGTCTGCCTTATCTGAACCGGTGTTGTGCCTATCCTAGGTAAACTCTGTCTTAAATGAGTACCTGGTGCAGTGTGTAGGCATGAGCACTGGGGAGACAGGGGTGGCTGCATGCGCGTGGTGCTGGCCACCCACCTCCTCGTGGGCCATGCCGCCTAACAGCAGCACAGTCTGTTAAGGCTTATTTGGGTGATCTTCATCTTTGTTGTACACTTGTGCCATCTTGTGTGTCCGCTGTCACAGATTCCAGGCTACAACCCTCCGGAGTCCACCCCATGGGGCTCCCCTTCTCCCCGGCCCAAAAAACCCAGACAGTACTCGTGCATCATGCATACGGTGTCATCAAGAGGTAAGAGGTGCATGAGTGGGCACACACTCTGGGTTTTACATCTGCAGAGTTAGTTAAGTGTACATTGTGCTCGCAAGCAGAGGTGAACAATAAAAAAATCAGTGGCGGTTATGAGAAACGCTACCCTGAAGTAACGGGCGGTTTGCACTCTGAACTTGCAATCCAGAAGTTACTGGTCCGTTTTCCCATCGCAGCGTTTGAAACAGTATCGCAATTTTCTTAAATTTACAATTTTTACCTTTCCAACCAGTACAAACAGTCAGGTGAGGTGTATAAGCGTCACTATGTATGAATAGTTTAGGACATCTTATGCCCACTTCTTAACCAGCCAAAACACTGACCCCCTTGTGACGAAGGTGATTTCACAAAAATATTGGTTACTGAATCGGTGGTGTTTATTGACTAACCACAAAACACTGTGATCCATTCTGGTATATCTCAAGATGTTCCGTGATCCACCAGAAAGCTATGAACAACAGTTATCCGGATGGATTTAACCGAGTAATACAACACGACAGACATGCCAAGTGCTAGTGCGATCTATTGGTAGAAAAGTTATGTTTTTAATCCATGAATTCTTAGTCAGGGATTCTTATTTGCCATAGACTATGAGGATTATTACTTTATATTAGAGGTGTTTGTTCTTATTTGTCCTGAGATCCACAACCACCATTTTTTGCGATCATCCACCTCTGAATTGCGATCAACATATCGGCCACCACTTATCTAAAGTTCAAAACCTGCAATTGTGCCAGACTTGGCCTGCAGGAATGGGCCTTTAGGGCGGCCACTCAGAGGGCAAAACTCTGTGGGGAATACAAGCAACAGCTTCGTAGGCTGTGTCTCCACTCTCACAGTCACAAAGTGTAATTGTACATGGTGATACCTGCACGGGTCACGTGATGGATAGCCAATTGAATGTTTACATCGCGAGATAATTTCCTGCAAGGCATGTTAGGTTTACTTATTCTTGTGAGGAGCCGTTTACGTTATGAAGGGGTAGGGATCAGCTGCATAGAGCAAAGTGAATATGAAATTCCCCGAGCTGTTGCTGTTTAAACCGTGGTGGGTTTAAAGGAGACACGAGGTGTTTTACGCAGCAGACCCCCATCGGCCTCTGTGTGAACACACAAGGAGTGTTTTTGTTAAGAAAAATGTCGGGTTGTCAGAAAATTGAAAGGTTTGTTTTCAAATGCGCAGTTCAATTTCGTTAGAGCTACTGTTTTCCTTAAGACGTGCAAAGATAATTTATGACAAAAACATTGACACGTTTGCAAATTGTTTCGTAAATGGTCGTAACTTTGCTCAGTATATACTTGGGGAATAATTCTCAACAGTGGTAAAAATTTGAGCGAGTTGACGTCTTCAACACTTTGTAAATGTCTTTCAACTTTTTTAGCTGAATCGTATATATACAAGCATAAACACGTAATTAGTTCTACGCATTTATATACAAAATTAAACCGATTTATTTTCCATGCATGCTCTGTTGTCTTGGTTACTGTAAGTCGTTACGTGCACCACTGCTGGATGAACATCTCGCCACGTTGTGTTGTTGGACGTCAGGTTTAGTTTGACCATACTTCACCATGCTGGTCATTGTTGGATGATAATAATATCCACTTGTAACGCGCCACCGCATGGTATTCGCTCGCTCTCGAATAGAGAGTTATGTACCGCCGTTTCACATGCAAAATCGATTCTCAATCCCTGGGCCAACTTGCTCCTGATTAACATTCGATTTGCCACGTTTAGATCTCGGAGGTGATTGAATCCGCCGGCTTAAAGGCTTGTTGAGCCACTCAGAGGAGCAATTAAAGCAAATTGTTTCCAAAGCAAAGCGCGAGCTCGAATGTTTGTCCGTGTTCTCTTCAAACCACCAGTTGAAGGCTGGCCTCTGCCCACTTCGACCGTGCGGAGGCCCTGGCCATCGGGGAGGCCCCCTGGCCCCCGTGGTGCCTCACCACAAACGTGGGGCCCGGTGGGCCGCGTCGACTGCCGTGATCGCGTACAGGTGGTGAAACTGCCACACATGAACCATAATACCTTGCTGATCTCGTGTCAAGGAGAATAAACCAGCAGACCTTCGTTAACAATGGGAATGATCGGTAAGGGAACACATTGGGCTCTACAGAGGCACTCCACTATTATACACCACTACTCTACAGTACACATTGGGCTCTATGGAGGCCTGTCGTAAAGGAATTACTCGTTAACATGGGGTGGTCGTTAAGAGGGGTTCTATTGTATATAACAAGTTTAAATATTAAATAAGTTAATAGAGAGTACTCAACTGAGATGGCGGAGGAGTTTGCTAAACTCACAATACAAAGGCCACTGTCCCAGCCTCTGTGGTTGGACCATCTCTAGCTCCACCCACCTACCTTGATGCACCTATCTCAGGCCTATATAAGACCTTGTCTCAGCAACTTTCTCTCTCACCTGAAGACGATTGCTTGTGCTGCGATCGAAACGTCGTGATATTTTTGTTATTTTTTTATCTACGTAGCTTCACCAAAAGACCTATAGAATATAATCATGAACAGGTTACGTCCTCTACATGGACCCCCCCCCCCCTCATTATTAATCATGAGCAGGTGACGTCCTTCAAATGGACACCCCCCTCCATTGATAATAATTAGCGGGTGACATCACTCCACATGGGGGGGGCGAGGTGCCTCCTCCCCCCTCCTAAGCGTCAACTTATAAACTCACTACAAAGGCAGAACCCTCACGTCACGCGATCTCCCTAACGCTATTGAGACATCTAAGTAAAAAGGACGCCATGATGAACAAGGGATTATAACCTTTAAATGAAATAGGTCTGTCACCGCGGCCTTACAAATTGCACACAAATGGATGCAATGAATATCACTTCGCGGTCTGATTTACTGCAATAGATTTACTGCAATACACCCATCCTTGGACGGGCAAAAGGCTAGTAAACAAATAATCCCCTCGCCAGCTCCCCACCATAATATCACACAATGATATAGTACTTCCTTGTACAGTATACCCACTAAAGACCAAATCTAATCCCCATGATAGGTAAATTGATATACATAGAGCTTGCCGGCGATAGGTCTAAACCACGAACTATGAACTCGTGATATTCAAGGGTCTCCCGTATTTGGAGTGTGCATGTTCTCCCCATGGTCACGTATCCTTTTCTCCAGGTCTTCTGGTTTTTTTCTCCACATCTAAAAACATGCGTTGAGATAATGACTGCTAAAATTTTTCACATAATCCACCTCGTTGAGCAATCATATATGGCCAGGCTGCTTCTGGAAATAAAAACAGGTCCCTGCAGGGTGGGCTGGTAGGAACATTGGAATTTTGCGCAATTTTACGACATTGTTACGTAAAATTGTGCAAATTGAGAGCGTCTTCCCACCTTTTTGCCCTCAAAATCGTTGAGGGTTCTTCGGACAAATTAACCTCTGTAGAGGAATGGAATGGTGAAATCCGTATTGACTGAAAAATGACAACAATTGCATTTTTAAATGAGGAATTGTTTCCCGGTATACGGTAGTATGGGGCTTTTGAAAGGGGACGGACGGACGGACACATTAATCTATTGCAGGCTGGTACACTCAGTTTACAACTTCGTTCCTACCAGTAATAGGTCGCTTACAGGAGCTGAATGGATTGCCACATCACAGGGATGCGAGGAATAACAGCATGGAGAGGGCTTCATCCAGCAGTGGATTGATCCTGGTTTATGTTTTTCAAATAGTAAACTTCAGCGTGCACTTCCAAATGAAGGTGTTTAAAGTGTCTGTTTAGTCAAGTACACTTTTTTACATACGAGAGAAAAAAAATGCGTGTACTCGTGTGTCACGAAACACCTCTCTTACTCCCCAAATGCATTAAAATGTTCTAAAAAGCCTATTTGAGCAATTTTCAATCCACAGCTGGACGAAGGCCTCTCCACATCATGTCATCCAAAGGTGTTTTATGACCATGTATCACCACGCTGCTCAGTGCAGATTAGTGGAGGGAAGGGAGGACACGATATCACTCTCTACTGATGTTAGCCATTGCTTGGAACAGCCATCCCTGGTAATGGCAAATCGGGGCAACTTCCCTAGGCCTCAGGCTGTGGGTGGACCCTGTGCTTTGACGTTGCGGTATCAGATGTAATACTTCTGGTTTAAATCTTGACTTAAAGCTTTTGTGACTGCAGAAATTCATATTATTTGGGTCTTTCGGTAAAGTCACGTAGATAGGTTCAAAGAAAATAACAAAAAAACTGTGACATTTCGATCACAACACAAGCGATCGTCATCAGCAGGAAAGAGGAAAGCTGCTGAATGCAGACTGTTTTATAGGGTGTCGTCCTAGGGTCATAAACGAAGTGGGCGGGGCTAGTGATGTTAATGTGAGAAATTAGCATGTTAATGTAAGATCGGAGAACGGCGTCCACGTGGAGTGCATGTGTGGCGACGTTAATGTGAGAGATTAGCGTGTTAATGTAAGATCGCAGAGCCAGCTCGACGTAGAGGTCGGCATCCGTAGTTGGCCATGTTGGCGCGAGAAATTCAACCTGTTAATGTGAAATTGGAGAGCCGAAGCCACGGGAAAATGTTTTAATTTACATCGAAATGTGGCATGAAGCATCACAGCCAGTTATGCCTTAAACTGGTTGATAACATCCTTCCAATGATTGCTAAGTTTGTACCCATCTTTTCGGTTGAAATTGTGTCCGTCTGTATATATGGATGGCTTCATGAACGAATATTTGTTGATAGCCAGTGGGTTTGCAAGTACCTTCATCTTAGAGAAATCAATTTTGTGAGCCCACCGCATTAAAACAATGATCAGCCATGACCGAGGTATTGGTCCTTCCGTGTTTCAGATCTGCCTCATGTTCACGAACACGGTTCGAGACATGTCGCTTAGTTTCCCCAATGTAACTACTGCCACAGACACAGATTAGTTTGTAGACGCCGGGGGTATTGCATGTCAGGGATCACATCCTTCACAGATTGGATCAGATCACGAATTTTACGTACTGTGTTAAATCGAACCTGGATCTTTTATTTGTTCATGATATTGGAAATCTTTTTGGTGACCCTTGCTATGTATGAACCTATCTACGTGACGTCCAGTTTAGTTTGAAGGCTTCAGGAATCCCACACGGTGAGATTTGCACCAGGCCCCACACTCCCTATGGATGGCTGACTGGTTTATAGTGCAGTGCACCAAATCAATATTCCACCACCGTGGACGACATTGTTTTGTGTGTAGAGCTGCCATGACGTCACCTGTATAGCTGAACACGAATGGGAACTGAGCTGTGACTTCACGTACGACTTGATGCATGGAAGGAGATTGAGAGAAGCGATCAATGATTTTCTGAATGAGTAAATGGATTAAGTGCCTAATTAATTAATTAATTGACAAATACCTCATTTAATGAACCTATGAATTGAAGAATGAACAGATGAAAGACGAAATGAATGAACCAGTGAGTTACTCAATTAATGCTGGTGACGCGCTCCCTTTTGCGCTGTCACTATCTGCTGGGAGTGCACAGACTGCATGAGTCTCGGGTTCAATATGAGACTGGGGACCATGGTGCATCATCATCAATACATCGATTACAAGCATTTCTTGAGGCGACCCCATACCTGAGCGATAAGTGTAACTTGGTTGCATGCAACTGAATAGGGTTAGATCGCGTAAATGTCATTAAAACCCGGCACCACTTGACACAGCCAACTAGTAAGGGTTGTCACGTAAACAGAACATGCCAATTCGTCACTAGTACACACCGGTGTGTTGGAGAGCCAAGCCACAAGATTTACAATCTGAGTACGACGTTTCGCCAGTAATTACAACCAGCTTCATCAGGCGACGGCCAGATTTGTGGAGAAGTCCACGTGTTTCGTTCCTTATATAGAGGCATAGATGTGGTGACCACACTTCTGCGAGCCCTTTGATCTTGTCCTTCCTGTCCATTGTGTGTGTTAAAATAGCCGTACCAACAGTAATCCCTCTTGTAGTATGGTACTCTGTATAGGCATGCATTAAAAACAATGTATTATTTGATGATTTGCTTCCACTCAGCACTAAGTTCGTAGCTATCGAAACGGTTAAAATTATTTTTATTTATTTCAATTTCGATAGATTCTCTAATTAGTCTTGGGCAGTCATAGCTAGTTTTGCAAATAACTACAACATTATCAAAATCAATTGAGTATTCTTGTTGACACGTGTGTATTTAATATTTCTCTGATGTTCTTTTAGTCTCATGCTGATAATTCGTCCTGTTTGCCCAACATAACATTTGCCACAAGTGCAGTTAATCCTGTACAAACCTTCTGTTGATAGCTTCAGTAATACACATTTTGTACCAGAAGTCGAGTTCAAGAAACATAAGTACGTTTTTATTACAATTCAAATATATGTATAAATATCCATGTCCATCCAACCACGTCTCAATGTCTATGTCTGGGAGAACACGCTAGTTTCTCCCTCTGCGGAGTCTCCACCACTTTTCTTTCTTCTTGTTTCCCGGCTCCTGGTCTTGGTGCTCCTTCCCTCTGTCTCCTCCTCGTTCATTCTCCTCTTCCTCATCTTTCTCCAGCTGCCGTGTGCAGCCCATGAAGCTCCAAATTGCCCAACGCCAGAAACTGTTCTTTCTCTCTCCCTTAGAAGATGGGATGTGCTTAATCTCTTTCTTCTCTTCCTGAACACTCTCTGCCCTCCAAGGTTGCTCACATCTTCCTTCCGCATTCACCACTTGCTGCTTTGTATCGACTTCAATCGTGTCGACCTCCTTCAGCTCTACCTCATTTGCCTTTAACTCAATAGCTCCTACTTCTTTTGCCTCTACATCATTCTCCTCTACCAAAATCCCCTCACTCTCCTCCACCTCAATAGCCCCTACCTCCACTTCTACCTCAATCACCTCTACATCATTAGCCTCTAACTCATTCGGCTCTACCTCCATAACCACTTCCTGCTTGGCCTCTCCCTCAATCTCCTCTACCTCTTTTGCCACTTCCTGGATGGCATCTACTTCATATGCCTCAACCTCATTTGCCCCTTCCTGCTTTATCTCCTCCACCACGTTCTCAACTTTTGTTGCCATTTCCTGTTTGGCCTTTAGCTCATTCGTGTCTACCTCATTGATCAAGACCTGCATGGCCTTTTCTTCGATCGTGTCGACTAGAATTGCCTCGACCTGTTTCACCAATTCCTGCTTTGTATATCTCTCAATCCCTTCAACGACATTGGCCACTACCTCTTTCACCACTTCCTGCTTGGCCACTGCATCAACCTCAATCACCACTACCTCTACCTCACTCGCCACTTCCTTCTTGGGCTCTCCATCATTCCTCTCTCCCTCAATCTCGTTTTCCTTCATCTCTTCTACTTCCCGAACTTTCATCTCAGTCCTTCGTAGCTTCCTATTCCTACGTTTCCTCTGAACACCATCCTCTCCCTCTTTCTTTGTCTCCACAACATTATCAACTTTCTTAGACACTTCCTGTTTGGCTATTCCCTCATTCCCATCTACCTCACTTGCCTCTACCTCTTTCCCTAAGTTCTCCTTGGCATCTCTCTCAATCCCTTCTACGACATTGACCACTACCTCTTTCACAAATTCCTGTGTGGCCACTGCATCTACCTCAATCACCGCTACCTCTACCTCACTCGCCACTTCCTTCTTGGGCTCTCCATCATTCCCCTCTCCCTCAATCTCGTTTTCCTTCATCTCTTCTACTTCCCGAACTTTCATCTCAGTCCTTCGTAGCTTCCTATTCCTACGTTTCCTCTGAACACTATCCTCTCCCTCTTTCTTTGTCTCCACAACATTATCAACTTTCTTAGCCACTTCCTGTTTGGCTATTCCCTCATTCCCATCTACCTCACTTGCCTCTACCTCTTTCCATAAGTCCTCCTTGGCATCTCTCTCAATCCCTTCTACGACATTGGCCACTACCTCTTTCACAAATTCCTGTGTGGCTACTGCATCTACCTCAATCACCGCTACCTCTACCTCATTCGCCTCTACCTCACTCGCCACTTCCTTCTTGGGCTCTCCATGATTCCCCTCTCTCTCAATCTCATTTACCTTCATCTCTTCTACTTCCCAAACTTTCATCTCAATCCTTCGTAGCTTCCTATTCCTATGTTTCCTCTGAACACAATCCTCTCCCTCTTTCTTTGTCTCCACAACATTCTCAACTTTCTCCGCCACTTCCTGTTTGGCCATTCCCTCATTCCAATCGACCTCATTTGGCTCTATCTCTTCTGCTAATACCTGTTTTGCATCTCTCTCAATCCCCTCTATGACATTGGCCGCTATATCTTTCACCACTTCCTGCTTGGCCACTGCTTCTACCTTAATCACCGCTACCTCTGCCTCATTTGCTAATTCCCGCTTGCCATCTCCTTCTAACACCTCTACCTTATTCAACTCTACCTCATTCATCACATCCTCCAAAGCCACTGCCTCAATCATCTCTACCTCAATCGTCCCAACCTCCACCACTTCCTGCATGGGCTCTCCCTCACTCCCCTCTCTCTCAGCCACCTCTTCTTTCACTGTCTCCTCCAGAACTTTCTTCTTGTTCTTATGTTTCTTCCTACTCCCACGTTTTCTCTTCATACCATTTCTCTCCCCCACTTTCTCCATCTCTTCCATCTCGTTCTCAACCTTGTTGCTATTCTGACATGTCTGCTGCACATC
The DNA here is from genome assembly GCF_048934315.1 of Petromyzon marinus. Taxonomy (NCBI): domain Eukaryota; kingdom Metazoa; phylum Chordata; class Hyperoartia; order Petromyzontiformes; family Petromyzontidae; genus Petromyzon; species Petromyzon marinus. The sequence goes on from NC_133721.1 coordinate 2,952,261, forward strand.
CTCATTATTAGTGTTGACGTTTGCCTCCTGCTGCTCTTCTGCCTTTTGTTGCTGCTGCTGCTGCTGGTGGTGGATGATGAAGTTCTTCAGCTCGCTGCTGTTCTGGAATTCCAGCAGCTCCCGCTGATACTTGGCCTGCTGCTGTGCACAATGATCCATCAGGATCATCTCAAGCTCCCGAATCTGGCGCTCAGCTTCTAGTTTTGTAGCACAGAGCATCCTCTTGTGCTGCCTCTTCGAGCGACGGTCTGGGGAGTCACATGGGGAGGAGAGAGCAGCACCACAATTGATTCGTTAATGGGTGTTTGAGTTTTTCCAGTATGATAATAGGTTTTTCCCATTTTTTCTGGCAACAAAACAGGTATTAAGATGTTAAAACACCAAACTGAAACCTTTTACAAGGAATCATGTCTGCATTAACCACGATGCTTGTGGTCAGAATGCAAATAAAAAACATACTCTGATAATATATGCATTGTCCTTGAAACTGATTGTTCCACACCAGGGACAGCTTTCTTTTGAGCCTCGTCTCAAACGGTGTTAGACCAGAGGACGCCAAAAGGCGTATTTCCTGTATGCTATTTTGGTAAAGAAACTTGGCACCATTGACAGGAATCTAACTTAACTTGATACCGATGTAACAATGATAACACTGTAGGGAGGTCTGGAGGTTTACTCATATGCCGGAGACACCTCCTCCTCCAAAGAACTTTATTAGATTAATGGGCTGGCTGGGGAGGCCATATTAAGTTTGCGAGGTCTGGAAACTCCAGGCCAAACATAGATAAACTTCCGTTATCTCCGAAAAAGTAATATGGATTGATGACCAAGCTGTGGAGGTCTGGCTAAATTTATAAGATGTCCATTGTTTCACAAGAGAGAGCATGAATCGGAGAAGAAATCCACTTTTAATTCTTATACACTGGTCCATTCATACAATAAGTATATTAGTGGGCTACGTTAGTGAAGATAAAGGGAGGAGAGGAGAAGAGGAGGGCCGGGGTGCCCGGAGCACAGAGAGTGCCCAGAGGGGCCAGAGAGCCAGGGGCAACCCTGATGTTTATGTTGGTTGGATAGCATGTGCTCCCGTGCATGTGAGGTTGCTCTCAACAGAAGTCATTCCTTGCACGAGAATGGCTGAAATGCTGAGAAACCACTCAGAGGTATAGTGGTTAAGTAGTGGAGATGGTATAGTGGTAAAAGAGTGGAAATTTTAAAAGCAAAGTTTAAGATTTGCAGTTGTCAATTTATATTGAGCCGATACATATGGCAAGTGAAATTAAGAAGAGTTAAAGTGAGTTTTGCAGAAGAAATCTTGGAGGAAAGAGACGATACATGTGTGCCTCTTGGAGAAGGAAAGGCATTGCTCAAAACTGCTGCAAGGTCACGTGCCATGAATCGGATGAGTTTAGAAAAACGTGACTGTAAACCAACAAGCCTGTGAATAATTATCATGGTAAAGACACCTCTGTATGTTGGATACTGAAGGAAATCCATCGTGCTACACATCGTCAAAGCCCGACAACTGACATTCGAGAAAGAAGTACAATTTCATCGTTCTGCACATCCTCAATACCCCACCACATCTGGAAAGCCACCAGCTGCATCAAGCACCTGACTGTTGTATTGTTCGAAAGACACTGTGTGTAACGACTTTACATCAACCGGCACAGCGGGTTTCTAAACGCTTGCCATGTCACCTTCTCAACACTAGCGTCAGAGACTGTCTGATACAGACTGAAAGCTGATTTCCTTTGTTGCACTGTTTGCCTTTTCATGAATGTCATATTGTGCACTGGGTTATGCCTTATTAACCAAAATTCTGAATTTAGCTATTCATGTATTTCTATTACAGTATCACATATTCTTTGGAACAAGTGTCAATTGCCTATTTGATGACTAGTACTCTGATTCTTTTTTTTTACAAATCAGGGACATGTTTTAATTAAAATGTGTGTGTGTGTGGTTGAAAAGTGTAACAATTCCATGCGTTACATGTGTAGTGTTGCAGCGCCGACCTGGTGAAGGCCTATGATACAATCAGTAGGCCAGGGCTCTGGATTGTTATTCGTATTTTCGGAGTCCCTAACCCTCTGCTCACAATCATTAAGGACCTTCACGATGGTGGGCAGGCCCGGATAAAGTTGCATGCCTGGGAGTCAGAGCAATTTCCTGTTTACAGTGGGGTGCGACAGGGATCTACTCTGGCTGACACATTATTTAGCATCATCTTCGACCACATAGTTGTAGAAGCTTTTTATGGCTGTACCGGTGCATTTTTTTCTATTTGCTACAGATACAATGGGAGGCTGATTGATGCCTGGGTGAGGTCAAGGGATTGCTCCCTACTGGTCAACCATGTTATGTATACTGATAATTTGGAAGTTGATGCTCACACTGAAAAATAGTTGGAGGTTCTGCTGCTAAGCCTGGAGCGTGCGACAAAAAGGTGGGGCCTTACCATCAGCACCACCAAAACTAAGCACCCGGCTGAGTATGTTGTGTAATTTAATACTCCGCCCCCTCAACTACTCTTCAGTGATGGGGTAGTTGTAGAGAGAAGAAGTTTACGTACCTGGATAGTGTGCTTATGCAAAAATTACAGTTTGGCAGCAGAGGTGTCACTCCGAATCGGCATATTTTCATCAGCTTCGTAACAGTTTGGGGTATCTACCTGGTCTGTCACTCGACACAAAGCGCTGGGTCTTCTTGGCCAATGATGGAATAAATTAAAAATCTGAACCAGCTTTAAACTTTCAGACTGGCCTGCCTACGATCCACCCTGGGTTTAACTAGGCTGGAATGTGTGAAGAGCTCTCAGTGAGCTCCACTGGTGGGCAGGGCTGCATTGCCTGGGTCATGTAGCCTGCTTGCTCAGCCACCGCATGCCCAAGCAGCCTCTGTTTTTCCAGATAGAGGGGGCTAAATGGGCGTGGCACGGCCTGGAGAAGAGATGGACTGATGCAGTACAGGAGGATACGGAACTAAGTGGACTTGCCAAAGACTGGTACCACTGGTGTCAAGATCTGCCTCTATGGAGGAAGCTCGTGAAGGATGCTTATGGGAAGTTGGTGGCAGTTGCCCTCAAGCAAAAAAGGAGGGTGAGAGGAGCGACGCTCACAACAACAGACGGTGCACTGGATGACTAAAACGCAGCAAGTTGGCACAGTAGGATGCAAAGGTGGTGCGTCTGCCAGTCATCTCAGTCAGTCAACCCATCGCACTGGGGTCTGTCCCCTGATCTCCTGTCGGCAAGCCTTCGACACTTCAAGTGGCCTCGGAGTGCACCAGGCCTGGCACAAGCGCCATGGTGACGTCTCCGTCACTTAGTGGCGAATGAGGGCTGTTGTTATTATCTGAGTCGGTTAGGAGCCTCCCCTAGGTCCACTCAGCCTCAAAAAAGTATCGGATGCGGTGTGTAAACATCGCAACTTGGGAGACAAAGACGGACAAGTGTGGTGCTGGCAAACCACCCCTCGTGTGCGGTGCCGGCCGTCATAGGTGCTCACTAACAACACTTGCTCCTACAGTGTTTCAAGGCTATACACAAGATTTCTGTCTTTGTTTGTGTCTATGTGCAGTGTCTGTATGAGTGGTTGGGAGCAGTTGTGTCTGTGGGGATCGACCTGAGTTCGATTCCCATTCACAACCATCAGTGACTAATAAATAAAACCGGTCGTGTGCCTCCCCTACATCTACTCAAACTTAAAATAGTACCTCGTGCAACGTATAAATATCAACACTGGGGAGACAAAGGCATCCGGATGTGGTGCTGACCACCCACCCCATCATAGGTGCTAACTCGCTAACAGCACTTGACTCAATAGTCTGTTAAGGCTATACGGGGATCTGTCTTTGTATACAGGTGCATGTGTCTGTGTGTATGTCTGTGTGTGGAATTACAGTACTCACTTCCCGTCGGCTTGCTCATCTCTCCACCCTGCAACAAAATCACAGCAGCGCACGTGAGACTCTAATCACATCACAGCTTACAACCACCACCACCATCATCATTACCGTCCTCATCATAACCACCATAACGATCACCATGGTAACCATCATCTTATTTCTCACTCCCCGTGCCCCTTCCCACGTGTGTCACTCCCCATACCTAACTTCACGTGTGTGGATACCGCTTCGATCAATTACTGCAAAGTATTGCAAGTCTACGGAAAATAGCACAACGGGACGCCCCCCCACTTGCCCTCTGGCCCCCCCCGTGGATCCCACATCCCCTCCCGTGCCCCCACCGCTATCCCGCCCGGGCAGGGGGGGGGGGGGGCTGTAGGGGGCCACGCGGGGGTGAGGAATAGAGAAAGGTCGACTAAGCTTTCACTGATGACCCAGTGCGGTGTATAAACATCAACACTGGGGAGGGAAAGGCAGCATGGTGCGGACCAAAAGGATCACTCGTTAGCTGCCTCAGTCTAAATAGAAGCACACTAACGATGCTTTCCCCAGCGGTCCATATGAATCTAGGGTGACATTCATCTGTGTGTTTGTTTGTGTGAAGGCGACACAGGGGTGTGTGTAACATATGTGCATGTGTGTCGACGAATGCGAGGGGCAAATGTACTCACGGGAGACATGGTCTTGACGGTACAAGAGATGTCGTGGATCTTCACCTTGTCAACGACTTTGTTAACGATGTTACGGACGTGTTCAACCTCGTTAATGTTAGTCAACGAAATTTACCAAGTCAGTTAACTGTGTCAACAATGTTTCTTGGCAATGTTGTCAAAGTGTGGTCCCGTATGCGATGTTGAAGTGCACAGCGAGTACGTCGGATCCTCAAGGTGAACTGAAGTCACTACTTGTCAAGACCGCGTACCCACAGCACCTAGACGCCACAGATAATGAAGCAGAGTGAGCTCGGGTCCAATGTTGCCAACTAACTCCACGACTCACATCTTAAGGCACCTATACGTATACGTACAGTGTCCACCATGTACGGGTCAGTACCGAAAGAACCAAGAATATAGTGATCAAGCTATGACATTTTAATAAGTATGTCGAAATTATTGATCATTGATTCAGCAGTGATCCAGATATGACATTTTTAATACAGGTGTCTATGTGTTCGAGCTATGACATTTCGAATACACGTGTCTATGATTGAGCATTGATTGAGCAGTGATCGAGCATGTGTCTATTTGTTCGAGCAGTGATCAAGCCATGACATTTTTAACATGTGTCTATCTGATCGAGTAGTGATCGAGCTTTGACATTTTGAATAAGTATGTTTATGTTTTCGAGCAGTAATTGAGCTGATATTTTGACAATGAACTAAAAACTATAAATATTTTTTTTTATTTTACCAGGTAAGGCCAACTGAGCTATATTGTGCTTCTTGGGAAGCAACCTGATCCAAAAATGATAGCCTGGCCATAAATGATAGCGCAACTAATTGTTTTATCGTGTGGAACTGTAGAGCAGACAATTAATCAAAATGCATGTTTCAAAATTTGAAAAAATAATGGAGGACCTGAGAAAAACCCACACGACCAGGGTGAGAACATGCAAAGTCTGAATATGCAGGGGTCAGGGTTAGGATCAAAACCACAACCTCCTGTATACCAGCCGAAGTCGTGAACATCTCGCCTCTGTGGCACCCCATTTCTTGTGTCTGTGTGATGAAGCATTGATCGAGCTATGATATTTAATACTTGTGTATACGTGATCAATCAGTGATTAAGCAAAGGTGATTTTTTTGATCGGTAAAGTGATTTCTGTAAGACGATTTACGTATCGTAAAAAAGACGATTTGTAGATCAAAAAAGCCCAATGGTGGATTTTTTGGCTGTCAGCCCTCCCATTGTACCTGATTGGCTTCCCTAAGCATGAACATAATGTATCATTAATTTTGTCGTAGATTAATTTAATTATGTTACAGCGCCTGTGTGCATGAATGCGAGGGGAGAATGTACTCACTGAAGATGTCGCCGTGACGGTACAAGAGATGTCGTGGATCTTCACCTTGTCAACGACTTTGTTAACGATGTTACGGACGTGGTAAACCTCGTTAATGTTAGTCAGCGAAGTTTACCAAGTCAGTTAACTGTGTCAACGATGTTTCTTAGCGATGTTGACAAAGTGGGTCCCGTATGCGATGCTGAAGTGCACAGCGAGCACGTCGGACCCCCACGGAGAACTCAAGTCACTACTTGTCGAGCCGCTTGTGGAGATCACGTACCCACAGCACCTAGACGCCACAGATAATGAAGCTGAGTGATCTCGGGTCAAATGTTGCCAACTAACTCCATGACTGACAACTTGTGGCACCTACCGTATACTTAGTGTCCACCATGTATGGGTCAGTCGAGAACGAGCTATGACATTTTGAATACATCTGTCTATGTGTTAAAGCAGTGATCGAGCTATGACATTTTGAATACATCTGTCTATGTGATCGAGCAGTGATCGACCTAAGACATTTTGAATACGTGTCTATGTGATCGAGCATTGATTGAGCAGTGATCACGGTGTGACATTTTTAATACATGCGTCTATATGATCGAGCAGTGATCGAGCAATTACATTTTGAATATTTGTTTCTATGTGATCGAGCATTGGTCGAGCGTTGACAAATTAGATAATAAAAAACGATTAATTCTTAATTTACCAGGTTAGGCCCACTGAACGACATAGCTCTTTTTCAGACGTGTCCTGGCCACAAATGATAGCTCATTGAAGTGGCTTATCACGTGGACATTTATCTCAGCCAGGGCTCAAACCCACAACCTTCTGTACACCAGACGAGGTCGTTAACATCTCGCCACCATGGCACCACATTACATGTGTCTATGTGATCGAGCATTGATCGAGCAGTGATCGAACTATGATTCTTAATACTTGTGTTTACGTGACCAAGCAGTGATCAAGCAGAGGCATTTTATTTCAATCGGCAGTGATTCCTGTCACACGATTTGTGGATCAAAAAAGCACACTGGTGAAATTCCTTGTCTGTTAGCCCTCCCATTGATGCTGATTGGCTTCCCTGAGGATTAACATAATTGATCAGAGATTAGCTTTACTACCCGGCTTCGCCTGGGACTTGGATTCTTGTCTTGGATTAATACATGGCCTACGCGGAGGGTGGGGGGGGGGGATGCGTGACGTCAGCAGGCACACCGCGCAACGCTGCCGCATGCCGGTGACATCACAGATGTGACGTCATTTGTGCAATATATTATATCCATTATTCCCCCCCCCCCAAATTAAAAAAGTATATTTTTATACTTTTTACATTGTGTACAGTATGGAAGCTAGCCACATGCCAAATTTAAAGTTTGTAGCCTAGTATATTATATCCATTATTTCCCGCCGCCCCAGCCGCGCATTTGTGCGGGATACACGGCATACAAGGAGGGTTGGGGGCGGGGGATGCGTGACGTCAGTAGGCACACTGTGTGACGCTACTGGATGCGGGTGACGTGAACAGTGACGTCACTAATGTGACTAATGTGAAGTCACTGCTCACTTGCCGTGCAATATATTATATCCATCTTCTTTGGTTCTTTCGGTAAAGTCACGTAGAATGAGAATAAAATAATAAATTGAAAAATAAAATAACAATAATAATCTCATGACGTTTCGGCCACAACACAAGCGGCCTTCATCAGGTGAAGGGGACGAGACTGTCTGGAGGACAGCGCTGGAGTGAGAAAGCCACGCTGAGATCACGACCTTTAAGCTGTGTGAGAAGAAACAAAGCGCCTTGACAAAGGAATTAGCATATAATTTAGCATTGAAATGGCTGAGTGATTAGCTTGTGACTGGTCACTGAAAAGGCTATGTTAAAGTTAAAGCATACACATCCGCAAAGGCACCCCTTGACAAAGGAATTAGCATAGAATTTAGCATTGAAATAGCTAAGTTAAAGTATACACATCCGCAGAGGCACTCCTTGACAAAGGAAATAGCATAGAATTTAGCATTGAAATAGCTGAGTGATTAGCTTGTAACTGGTCACAGAAATAGCTATGTTAAAGTCAGAGCATATACATTCACCGAGGCAACTAGTACAAATCAAACAGGAGAATTTAGCATTGAAATAACTAGGCGAATTTAGCATTGAAATAACTGAGTGATTAGCTTGTGACTGGTCACAGAAATGGCTTTGTTGAAGTTAAGGCCTACACATCTGAGCTATTCACATTAACTGGGTATACAATACAATATATAATGAATACTATATAGTGAACCAATAAAAAATACTAAAATATAAATTACCTCAATGTTATCAATAAACTCTATATTCTCCAATCAGCTAAGCTACCAACAATAAGTCGTTATATATCACAATGCTATATGGCGAAAAATGGGTGGATTCTTACCCTCAACTTTAGCAACACGGATAGCTACGGGTCCCGTTCAGACGGACGAGTTCATCCATGGTCGGAACAGAGGAGGGGGAGAGAGACAGCTGCGAGGCGCTGTTATACACCATGTTGTAAACCATACCATTAACCGTGGTGTGAGAGGTATTAAGAGTCAATGCCAGCGAAAGAGCTGCGGTCTGAAGGTCATCGTAAAATACAATTAATTAAGAACGGAAATGGTTTAAAACATCTTTCCAATGGTTACTAAGCCAGAATCCATCTTCTCGATTGAAATTGTCTCTGTGCTTGTATATGTGAATGGCCTCATGAACGAATCTCTCATGGTAGCCGGTTGGTTTGCAAAGAACCTCCGTCTTGGAGAAGTCAATGTCATGTGAGCCCACTGAATTATAACAGTGATCTGCCACGGCAGAGGAGTTCGTCCTACCGTGTTTCAAGTCTGCTTTATGTTCGCCGATGCGGTCCGAGATATGTCGTTTGGTTTCTCCAATGTAGCTACTACCACAGAGGCACTTTAGTTTGTAAACGCCCGGGTACTGTATGTCTGGAACAGCATCTTTTACAGATGGAACTATATCACGCATTTTATGTACTGTGTTGAATCGGACCTGGATCTTGTGTTTATTCAGGATTTTGGAGATCTTTTTAGTGACCCCTGCAATGTAGGGTAAGGTGATGGTTTTGAGTGGCTCCACAAGAGGATCCTTCTTCATGACTGGAGTGATGGCTTTGCGGATTGTGTAGTCGGAGTAACCATTAGCCCTGAGAGCCTGGTGTACGTACTTGAGTTCACTGGTAATGTGTTCCTGGTCGGAAATGCATTGGGCTGTATGGTATAGAGTCTTGATGAGGGAGTTCTTCTGGGATGGATGGTGGTGGGAATCCGGTTTCAAGAAAGCATCTGTATGGGTAGCTTTCCTGTAGACAGAGTGGCTCATTGAACCATCATGTCTCCTTTTAATTAAGACATCCAAAAAGGGTAGTTTGCCATCTTTTTCGACCTCCATGGTAAATCTGATGGCTGGGTGTATGGAATTGATGTGGTCGTGGAATTGGTCTAGAGCAGGCTGGCCATGTGGCCAGATGAGAAAGGTGTCATCCACGTACCTGTTCCATAAGGTCGGGCGTAGAGTGGCAGTCTGGATGGCGTCAGTTTCAAATTTTTCCATGAATACGTTGGCTACAACCGGAGATAGGGGGGAGCCCATTGGGGTGCCCTCAGTTTGTTTGTAGAAAATTTGAAACTGACCCTGTGTGTGTGTGTGTGTGAGTTGCACGTGCGCGGGTTCGGCACGCGGTGAGGTGGAGGGGCCGTGAGGGCCGCGTGGGGGATGGGAGCGGTGTAGAGGGAGGGGGGGGGCTCTGCCACTTTGCTGTAGAACCTCGTGGCAACTTGCTACGTTGTGCTCAGCCAGCAAAGTTCATTCACGCTCACGGCCAAAAGCAGTCGCGGCGAATATCCGAACCTGTCCCGGGCCTCCCTCAAGGTCGACTCAGCCTTAACCGAGTCGAGTGTGTAAACGTCAACACTGGCAAGACGAAGGTGGCCGGGCGTGGTGCGGACCGCATGGACTGCTCAGTTTCAGTTTCATTTATTTGGAATAACCCTGTGAGCCATTCGGCTCTTGATTCGGGTGCAACCGCGACAAACAATACAATTACAAGATGCATTGATAATTTACTGTACACAAATCGAGACATCCCCTACAAAAACAATGACATCTTCTAGAAAAAGCGCCATTTGTTTATGCTGCGTACTAAACTGTGCAAAAAAATCCCATTTTTATGTTAGATAACAATAACAATCATAATACAATTTAGATTAACATTTTAAGTCTAACTCTATACTACATCAAAAAATCGGGCTAAACTAAACCTTTCTAGAAATTACTAAAATAATGCTATAAAAACAATGCAACAGTGATCATAAGAAATGTGATTGAAAGTTAACAATAGCGACATATATAACATATATTACTAAACCTAGCATCCTTCGCTAGCTGCTTGAGTCAATCCATAATAGCAGGAGTAACAATTATGTATGTTGATTAACTGCGAATAACCCAATCAATAACAGATATCCATTGTAATTTACATCAATACATTACCCCCCCCCCCCGTCTTCGTATCGGATCTGCTTACAAGCGACGACGTCACATTTATCCCCCGTCTACGTCTATTAAAGACCGAAACAGGGGAAGGATTTCACCACAACTCTGGCTGTCACCTGACGAGGCGGGTTGTTGTTGTAGTTACAGGCGAAACGTCACGGTACTTGATTTGTAAATGTTTTGGGTTTACTCTCCAACACACCGATGTGCTGAAATAGTCACTAATTGGCATGTATTGTTTACATGACAAACTTGACTAAGATTTACGCGATCTAACCCAAACAAACAAAAACACCCTCTAATAAGTAAATATTTGTATTAATTCCATGAATGGACCTTGGCCTGGGACTGTGCGGATTGAGAAGTTATGGATGCAGCTTCTGTTTGTGCTGCCATCAGAATGTCCAACAAATAAATAAATAATGCACACGGATTGGTGACTACAGTACTAGACCCCCAGTGCTTTTATATTTAAAAGTGTATGTGCTTTGTGGTTGCTTTATTGCGCGTGTGTACGTACTGTGTAACGCTTGTTTGAACGCAGGTGATGGGGTTGTCCTTGTTGGGTGTTATTACAGCCAAAAACAAGCAGCAGTACGAAGACCAGGACGCCGTGGCCGACCATGAGGACGGAAATTGGCCTCGCCCGGTCACAACGTACGACAGCAGTACAGGTTTCCCTCCACACATGCACACACCTACGAGTTTCCCACTACAGAGACGAAGATCCCCCATATAGCCTTAACAGACTGTTGTGGCAAGTGCTGTTCGCAAGCACCAATGAAGGTCGGCATGGTATACCAGGGGGTAGGTGGCCAACACCACACCCGGCCGCCTTTGTCTCCCAAGTGGTGACGTATACACACACCGCTCCAGGTATTCATTTGAGGTTGAGTCGACCCAGGACCAGTTCAGATAAATAATCGCTATTGGTGTTGGCCATGAGCGGGACTCCAACTCGGATGTTTGCGGGGTTCGGAGCGTAGCGTACTATCCACTGCGCCACTGCTACCCTCACATAACGCACACAGAAACAACACACAGGGACCCACATGCACGGACACACAGGGACCTGCTCAACATTGAAATGTGCAGCCCTTGTGTGGCGGCCTGCATTGAATTTGGGCGTTCATCTCGTCACCCATACAAAAGGTCTCGACACAATCAATGGCAGTCCCCCTTGCCCTGCCTGGCACGCACATCGGGCCAGTCACCCCACACACAGCACACACAACGTGCGCGTCGCGTATGCCAAATCAAGAGTCGTCCCCGAGTGTCCGGCAAATTGGACCGACTATCCCGGGCCCCGTGCTTCGGGGGAGGCCCCACGTGTAGACATCAGTGTCACATGTAATGCTTCCGGTTTAGTTTGAAGGCATCGGGGGGGGGGGGGGGGCCCACGCACCCCCTATGGACGGCCCTGGTCAAAGCACACGGCAGCGCGGAGCACGCGCGTCACGCGCACGGGCCACGTGCGTCACGGGTACGTGACATCTACAAGGCAAGCACCTGCATCGCGTGGTCATCACTTGTAAGGCATGCCCTTTGTACATGGGACGTGCGTAGTGTGTGCAACACGTGGCACATGTATGTCACACATGCACATCGCAATGTGATGTCATGTGTACGTGGACATTTGAATCGCATGTAGCTGTCTGGTGGGCAGGACGGATCTACGCGTGGGCAAGTAAGGGGGTGGCTGAGTAAGACTGATACGGAGACACGTCAAGCCACACACTCACCACACACTCACCGGCACACTCACACACACCACATTCACCGCACACTCACTTACCGGCACACTCGCACACTGGCACTCACTGCACACTCACACACCGCACACTCACCACGCACTCACTTACTGGCACACTGGCTGCACACTCACACACCGCTCTCACCACGCACTCACTTACCGGCACACTGACTGCACATTGACACACACTCACCGCACATTCACCGCACACTCACCACGCACTCACTTACCGGCACACTGACTCACTTTCACACACACCGAACACTCACCACGCACTCACTTACCGGCACTCTGACTGCACATTCACCCACACTCACCACACACTCACCGCACGCTCACCACGCACTCACTTACCGGCACTCTGACTGCACATTCACACACCCTCACTGCACACTCACCACGCACTCACTTACCGGCACACTGACTGCACTTTCACACACACCGCACTCACACCGCATTCACACACACTCACACACACAACAACAACAACAACCGCCATTCGCCACTAAGTGGCGGTGACGTCACCACGACGCTTGTGCCAGGCTATGTGCACCCTGAGGCCACGTGAAGTGTCGAACGCCCGCTGGCAGGAGGTCACGGGGCAGACCCAGGTGCCACGGGTCGACTGACTGAGATGACTGGCTGATGCACCACCTGTGCCCCCTACTGTGCCAACCTGCTGTGCTTTAGCCACCCGGCGCTCCGCTCGCTGTTGTGAGCGTCGCTCCTCCGCCCTCCGTTGTTGTTGGAGGGCGACTGCCTCCAACTGCCCAGTAGCATCCTTCACGAGCCTCCTCCACAGAGGCCGATCTTGACACCGCTGGTACCAGTCATCGGCAAGTCCACTCAGCTCCACGTCCTCCTGTACCACATCACTCCATCTCTTCTCTAGCCCGTGCCGCGCCCGCTTAGCCCCCTCAATCCGGCCAAACAAAAGCTGTTTCGGCATGCGGTGGCTGGGCATGCGGGCAACATGACCCAGCCATCGCAGCCTTGCCTGCCGGAGGAGCTCACCGATGGGACCCTCCCCAGATCTTTCAAGGATTTGTGAGCTCCTCACACAATCCAGTCTGGTTAAACCCAGGATGGATCGTAGGCTGGCCAGCCTAAATGTTTCTAACCGGCGAAGATGTTCCATTAGGGGGGTCCACGTTTCGCAAGCGTAGAGAAGGGAGGGAATGACCGTGGCCGAGAAGACCTGAAGCTTAGTGCGGAGCGACAGACCAGGTAGCTTCCACACAGCGTTACGCAACCGATGAAAAGATATTGCCGCTCGACTGATTCGGAGTGAGACCTCTGCTGTTAAACTGGTGCCAGTCATAAGCGCACTGCCCAGGTATGGGAAACTCTCCACTCTCTCCACAACTGCCCCATCACCGATTGGGAGTTGTGGGGGTGGAGTGTCCGATGGTACAAAATACCCAGGCAGGTGCTTGGTTTTGGTGGGGCTGATGGTAAGGCCCCACCTCTTAGTGGCACGCTCCAGTCTCAGCAGCAGCGTCTCCAACTCCTCCTCTGACTGAGCAGCTATTACCAAGTCATCAGCATACATAACGTGGTTGAGCAATAGGGAGCCATCCCTTGACCGCACCCGGGCATCGATTAGCCTCCCATTATATCTGTACCATATGGAGATTCCCCCGGTACAGCTATTGAAGGCTTCACGAACTACGTGGTCAAAATAGATGTTAAATAATGTGGGAGCCAGAGGACATCCCTGTCGCACCCCAAGGTGTACAGGGAATGGCTCTGACTCCCGGCCACGTAGTTTTACCCGGGCCCGCTCACCATCATGAAGGTCCTTAATGATCGTGAGCAGAGGGTCAGGTACTCCAAAAGCACGAAGAACGACCCAGAGCCCAGGCCTACTGATGGTATCATAGGCCTTGACCAGGTCAATAAAGCAGAGATGTAGGTCTTGTTGGAATTCCCTACACCTCTGCTGTAGCAGACGGACAGAAAATATGGCATCTGTGCAGGACCGCCCTTTCCTGAAACCGCATTGGGGCTCCGCAAGCCTCTCCTCAGCGTGCCTGGCAAGGCGATGCTGAATAATCCTTGCCAGGACCTTTCCCGGCACACTGAGGAGTGAGATGCCCCTGTAGTTGTTACAGTCTGTGCGGTCCCCCTTCTTAAAAAGGGGGACCACCAGGGCATCCTTCCAATCCTGCGGAACCCGTCCAGTGGTCCAGACTGTTGTTATGATGTCATATTGGGCAGTCTGTGCACAAACGCCACCCTCCCTCAGCATTTCGCTTGGAAGATCATCTCTGCCCGCTGCCTTTCCTGGTCTCAGACTCCGGATCGCCTTCAATACTTCCTCCGCAGATGGCACCTCAGCCAGCCGCTCACAGGGGGTGACTTCATCCAATATTTGAGGCACCGCAGCCTCAGCAGGGTCATCCTCACTTTGTGCCACGATGTTTTCCTGGCTGAGGGATTTTCCCTCCCCCAGGACCTCACAGAAATGCTCAGCAAATCTGCGAACCTGTTCCTGGGGGTCGGAAATTTGATCGCCGTTTTTTCCCCTAATGATGGTAATAGGTGTGGCGCTGCAGGTTACTTTTTTGATGGAGTTAAATAGAGATTTGTGATCACGGGCCACTGAGGCAGACTCCATCTCCTCAGCAACCCGCGACCACCACCCATCCTTGCAGCGCCTCACGGCTCTCCGAACCTCCGAGCGAAGGCTGCGGTAAGCCTCCTCATTCTCTGACGTGGGACTCTGTAGCCGATGACAGTGGGCCTGTCGCTTTTTCTCAACCATCGTGAACAACTCCTCTGTCATCCAGGGTGTCTGGGGAGGTCTGGACCGCGTACCCAAAGCAGCCATTGCAGCTGCATGAGTCACAGTCCTAAACCTCGCCCATTTACCCTCGACATCAGGAGGAGTCGGGGACGATGCCAATCCCAGCCGCAAGCGATGATGAAATTCTCGTTTGCAACTTTCATCAGATAACTGAGACCAGGCCACTTTAGGTTGGAATGGGGTCCTGGGTGTACACCCACCACCGGAGTGGAAGAATGGCAGGCGCATCTTACAGATGACTAGTCGATGGTCAGAGGGCAGATCAGCTCCACGGTAGGTCCTGGTGTCAAGGACATGGGCTCGCATTCGCTGGTCCGTCACTATGTAGTCCAGCAGATGTTCTTGCTTGGACCCGGCATGCATCCATGATGTTGTGTGGATGCGCCGATGCCGGAACAGCGTGTTGGTAATTACAAGCCCATGGGCTGCACAAAAATCTAGCAGCCTCCTACCGTTGTTATTGAGCTGATCTGGCCCATGCCCTCCAATCACTCCAGGCCAGGTGCCAGTATCATGACCAACTCGGGCATTGAAGTCACCCAACATGATGACTCTATCCCGAGGGGCCACTTTAGCCAGCACCTGTGACAGGAGGTCATAGAAGGCATCTGACTCATCGGCTTTGCCTGCATCCCTCCACGGATGTTCATCTTCGGTGGGGGCATAAGTAACCACGACCACCATTCCTCGCCTCCGGTTGATGGGAAGGCGAGCCCAAAGTAGCCTGGGGCTTACAGCTTCCCACACCTCACCGCCACGCTCCCACGCCCCCTTCATTCTTTTGTTCAAAAGAAGACCCACACCCTGTTGTTTGGCAGTCTGCTGCCCCGAGTAGAGGACTGTCCACCCCTCATGGTGGCAGGAGCCAGAGCCGGTCCACCGGACCTCCTGAATGCCGCATAGATCCAGGCGGTACCGGTCCAGCTCCCGACAGAGGAGTGGCAGCCTCTCCTCTGCAGTGAGCGTTCGAACATTCCACGTGGCCAACCGTAGTGGCTTTTCGTTGTTTCTGGAGTAGCCCCGAGGGTAGGTATTCAATCTCCTGGCTCCGCCAATTGGGGTTTGGCCAGGAGACGTCATAGACGCCTGGCCCCCCGGGGCCTCCGGCACAAGCTTAGTTGTTACATATTTAAGTTTAATTCGTAGTTTCGTGGTAATTAATTGAAGGTGGAGGGGTTACCAGCCCCTCGCACCCGTCCAGAGCCCCCGTTTAGCCCCTGTGGTGGTTACATATGCCATGAGGAGAGGAGCCAATCAAAATTGGATCTCCCCCCACAGCGCTGTCCACGACAGAGTTGCCCGTCCGGCACCGCGAGGAGGTAGGGGGTTGTTTTGCCGGACTACACACACACACCGCACTCATTCACTCACACACACTCACTCACACACACTCACACACATTTACACACACTCACCGCACACTCACACACACTCACTTACACACACCGCACACACTCATACTCACCGGCACACTCGTGTGCAAGCACACTAGTGAGCTTCCACAAAATGTTCTGCACATTAGTGAGGCCACACACCAAAGAGCACACACCAGCAGGTTTACACATCAGTGAGCTTACACACTAGTGTGCACACACACAGTCGTAAGCTTACAGATTAGATAGCTTACACACCAGCTCACCAGTGAGGTGAGCTACACACTGGTGAGTTAACACACCCACCTGTTTGCGTGCGCAAAGCTCTTAACCCTAAAACTAATATATCCCAAATGTCATGGCTAAAGTTCTTTTACATACGCACGTGCATACACACGCACGTGCATACACGCATGCGCATATGAAGGCATGCATGCACACATACGTGTACACAAACACACATGCACGCACATGTTTAAACATATACAATTCCATGGCGTTGGACTTGAGACTCCCAGAAGTGGAATCAGGACTCCTGAGTGTGCGATATAGCTTAGTGGGCCTTACTTGGTAAAATTGAAATAATTAATTTAGTTTCAGGATGTAGGGTTCTGAAGATATTTCATCTTTCAGTCCTTTCTGACCGTTTGAGTGTGGGTGAGTGAGTGACAACTACTTATGCATTTTTTTTATTACAAATACAAGCATTTCCAGCTATTGACATGAAATGTATTAACTCTGGAAGATGATGGTGATACAGGTGGTGGGTAGCGGTAGTGTAGCGTTTAGCACGCTGCGCTATGAACCCGGCGACCCGAGTTAAATTCTCGCTCATGCCCAACGCAGGTAACGACTCTCTGAACCGGTCATGGGCCTCCCCTAGGTCGACTCAGCCTCAAATGAGTACCTGGTGTGGTGTAAACATCACTACTGGGGAGACAAAGGCGGCCGGGCGTGGTGTTGGCCACCCACCCCTCTTGTGCCATGCTGGCCTTCACAGGTACTCGCTAACAGCACTTGCCCCAACAGTCTATTCGGGCTATAAGGGGGTCTTTGCTTTGGTGGTGATGATACAGATGGTGATTGATTATACAGATGGTTGGGATGATGATAATGATACATTTGGTGATGATGGTGGTGATGATGGGACTGTAAGAGTGGTCCTTGAAGATATTTACTGTGTAATATTAAGACACACTAATATAAAATGTAATCATTAAAGCACAATATATAACATTTGTAATTTCTGTTGAAAGCATGTGCTTATAATGGTCACATGTATTTGTACGTGGTTGTGCATGAATGCACGTGTTTTTTATTTTCTGTATTAGGTGCTTGACGACAGCACTTGGCCCAACATTCTATATTGGTTGTACAGCAAATCTTTGTGTTTTGATTTGCGAATGTTCCATTCACGAAATTTAGTGAAAACGAAATTGACAAATTAAGGATACTTTTCGACTTACGAAATAGAATTTCAGCGGAAACAATATATCACATGGCACGCGCCATGAGATCATCAAGCAAGAAGCTGTCATCCATCCACGACAGTGTCACGGTATCCCCATAGTGCAAAAGTAACGCCTCGTCACCTCTCCAGTCACTCCAACATGCAGATCTTTTGGTGAGTTCCTTGAAGATGTTAATTATTTTTGTCTTAAATTGATTGTTATTCAACCGTTATAATATTTGTTCTTAATTATTTTTTGTATTGTGAAATATTGGTGTATATTTTGGGTTTAGGAGCATAGCAGAAATGACTGTCTGAAACACATCGCAAGTTTTTCGTATTCAATTAATGGGAAAGGCCATTCCGATTTACGATATTTTGTTTTGCGTGTGTTTTCAGAAGAACGCATTCCTTTCGTAAATAGAGGCATACATGTACAGGAATCCATTGCCAACCACGAATTTACCAACCACGAGATTTTAGTAAACACGGATTGACTACTGGACACCTGTTTACTAACCACGAGCATCTCACTTTGAGTATTCGCGAGTTGCGCCGAGTCGTGAAATCAAAACAACACGATGTACCTTATGGGGGGGGGGGGTTCTTGTATTTGTTCTTGTATTTGTACGAGCTGTTGTTTGTTTATGTTACCGATGTTTACGGGGAGCGTTAGTGCAGCGGGTTAGCGAGGTGTACTATGAAGCCATAAATCCTGGTATAATTCCTGCTCATGGCCAACACCAGTGGCAATTATCTGAACCATTCCTGGACCTACCCTCGGCCCCAAATGAGTACTTGGTGCATTGTGAAAACATCAGCACTGGCAGAGACAAACCCCATATGCTGTGCTGGCCTGCATAAGTGATCATAACGGCACTTACCCAACAGTCTGTTACATGGGGGGATCTTAGTCTTGGCGTGTATGTGAGAGTTTGTGGACTTTGCATGTTCTTCCCCTGTTGTGCACGCGTTTTCTCAGGGTTCCTAGCTTTCAAAAAAGAACAACCAATTCTAACAGTGAGATTTTACTTGCAAATTACTTAAACAGGGATTACACACCGTGGCAACATCGCCCCCTTCTGTGAAAGCTGGACAGGACCCTCCTGCAAAAGAGTGAGACTTCCCTGAATAAACAAATGTAGCACGGTAATCTTTGAAATAATAAAATAAACTATTCACCCCTAGAGTGGACAAGGTAGCGAGGGTGATTCTAGCAAGCGAGTGAGCTGTACTCGGACGGAACGGACGACGGCTCCCAGCCGACCTCTTCGCCTTTGTCGATCTTGTCATCGTTGGAGGCCGGTCTCAGCTCTGCGAGGATCGCCTCAAACGTGGGGCGCTCTAACGGCGGGTGGCTCCAGCAGTGGTGCATCACCTTGCGGCTGTGGGGCGAGGGGAGGGTGCGGTGAGGGTGCGAGGAAGGCGAATCGCGCACAAGCTCGGACTGTGCTTTCACCTCTTCCAGTGCGCGTTCGTTCTCAGAATGGTTGAATGAGTGCCGATGATGTTAATGACGTCACAGAGGGGGATGAAGGGGGTCAGGTGGCGAGGGGGGTGAGGGGGGGGTGAGTAGGGAGAGGGTCGTGAAGGCATAAAATATCTACAGTATAGATTCACACAGCGGCGTCTAAATGCCACTGCATCTCCATACGTAGTGCAGAAACACTGGTCATGTTTATCTTGTAGAGAGAGAAGCAGTCTGTGGGTCTCTACAATGAGGGAAAAAGTATTTGATCCCCTGCTGATTTTGTACGTTTGCCCACTGACAAAGAAATGATCAGTCTATCATTTTAATGGTAGGTTTATTTGAACAGTGAGAGACAGAATAACAACAAAATCCAGAAAAACGCATGTCAAAAATGTTATAAATTGAGTTGCATTTTAATCAGGGAAATAAGTATTTGACCCCTCTGCAAAACATGACTTAGTACTTGGTGGCAAAACCCTTGTTGGCAATCACAGAGGTCAGACGTTTCTTGTAGTTGGCCACCAGGTTTGCACACATCTCAGGAGGGATTTTGTCCCACTCCTCTTTGCAGATCTTCTCCAAGTCATTAAGGTTTCGAGGCTGACGTTTGGCAACGCGAACCTTCAGCTCCCTCCACAGATTTTCTATGGGATTAAGGTCTGGAGACTGGCTAGGCCACTCCAGGACCTTAATGTGTTTCTTCTTGAGCCACTCCTTTGTTGCCTTGGCCGTGTGTTTTTGGTTATTGTCATGCTGGAATACCCATCCACGACCCATTTTCAATGCCCTGGCTGAGGGAAGGAGGTTGTCACCCAAGATTTGATGGTACATGGCCCCGTCCATCGTCCCTTTGATGCGGTGAAGTTGTCCTGTCCCCTTAGCAGAAAAACACCCCCAAAGCATAATGTTTCCACCTCCATGCTTGACGGTGGGAATTGTGTTCTTGGGGTCATAGGCAGCATTCCTCCTCCTCCAAACACAGCGAGTTGAGTTGATGCCATAGAGCTCCATTTTGGTCTCATCTGACCACAACACTTTCACCCAATTGTCCTCTGAATCATGCAGATGTTCATTGGCAGGGAAAAAGTATTTGATCCCCTGCTGATTTTGTACGTTTGCCCACTGACAAAGAAATTATGAGTTTATATTTTTAATGGTAGGTTTATTTGAACAGTGACAGACAGAATAACAACAACAAAAAATCCAAAAAAATGCATGTCAAAAATGTTATAAATTGATTAGCATTTTAATGAGGGAAATAAGTATTTGACCCCCTCTCAATCAGAAAGATTTCTGGCTCCCAGGTGTCTTTTATACAGGTAACGAGCCGAGGTTAGGAGCACACTCTTGAAGGGAGTGCTCCTAATCTCAGCTTGTTACCTGTATAAAAGACACCTGTCCACAGAAGCAATCAATCAATCAGATTCCAAACTCTCCACCATGGCCAAGACCAAAGAGCTCTCCAAGGATGTCGGACAAGATTGTAGACCTACACAAGGCTGGAATGGGCTACAAGACCATTGCCAAGCAGCTTGGTGAGAAGGTGACAACAGTTGGTGCGATTATTCGCAAATGGAAGAAACACAAAAGAACTGTCAATCTCCCTTGGCCTGGGGCTCCATGCAAGATCTCACCTCGTGGAGTTGCAATGATCATGAGAACGGTGAGGAATCAGCCCAGAACTACACGGGAGGATCTTGTCAATGATCTCAAGGCAGCTGGGACCATAGTCACCAAGAAAACAATTGAGATTAGGAGCACTCCCTTTAAGAGTGTGCTCCTAATCTCAGCTCGTTACCTGTATCAAAGACATCTGGGAGCCAGAAATCTTTCTGATTGAGAGGGGGTCAAATACTTATTTCCCTCATTAAAATGCAAATCAATTTAATAACATTTTTGACATGCGTTTTTCTGGATTTTTTTGTTGTTATTCTGTCTCTCACTGTTCAAAAAACCTACCATTAAAATTATAGACTGATCATTTCTTTGTCAGTGGGCAAACGTACAAAATCAGCAGGGGATCCAATACTTTTTTCCCTCATTGTATGTGAGGAGTCTGTGGGTCGCAACAGCACGTACGGCTGGAAGTAGGACATTCCAGACTAAGAGGGTTCATAATGGCCTTGTCAACGAGACTGAACCAGCCAGCACAACTCACTGCCAATAACACATCACGTAATTCACCCTTAAGCAATTGTTCAATCAATTAATTGAATCACTACAATTAAAATCAAAGAATATCCCAGAACAAACACTTCGCACTCTCCTCCGTCAGCCACCTGCATCCACAATAGAAACGCATCAGTCCAGCAGTGGATAAAACCTGGTGTGGAAGGTATGGGGGGGGCGGCTTACACTTGCGGTGGACAGCAGGGGGGTGGCTGCATGCAGTAGCCATCGCAGATCAAGCGGTAGAACTTGTCATCGACTGCCATGCGCCAGGGTAAGGGGCCTCTCCTACACCCACACACATCACACACCGAGCGGCACACACGTCACACCAAGGAGCACGCACGTCACACACCGAGCAGGTTGCACAGGGCTCCTTTATCAAGACAAACGTGGAGCAGATTACAACTACAACTCTTCTACGCCTGTCACAATGCCCCCCTCTCCCCCCCCCCCAGTTTATGGGGGGGCGCGGGCCTCACTCCCCCCTTCGCGTCAGCCCCTACTAATAAATGGTCCGGTTGCATTGTGAATGCACCACTCGAATGACGTGCAGTCCCGTGGCGCACTGTAACGGGCTCGTGATTTACTCACTAAAATTCAACGTAAAAAAATAAAAACGATCCCAAGACATTTAAAATAAAGTATGGCCATCGTGTGTCAGCATCACAGGCGAAAATTGGCATGTAAAAATAAACTTCACTGCGACTCACTCAATTGGGATTGCTCGCAGCAAACAGCACTTGACCTGCTTACAGGTTAGGTGCTGAATAACCGTGTGTCACACAGAGAACAGTTGCCACTGAGGGTGCCCTTTTCAAATGCTTGAGATGTGATTATCGCGTGTAAATGTGCACACTAAAATAACGAAAAAATTCTAAGCGAACTATTATCGTTTCAGGTGGCAGGGTGGTGCAGCGGTGATCTTTGACCCTGGCAACAAGAAGGGCCTTGGTTAATTATCCGACTGGCACTTTGCGGAGTTTTCTATGTTCTCCCCTTTGTTCTCTATGGGTTATCCAGTTTGCTCACATAGCTAGAAAACACACAATCACAATGTAACTGGGTATTGGCCAAGCATCCCAATGCTAAAGTTACCTGGAAATTACTTCATTGGGATGACACTCGGCAGCAGAGCCGGATGATGGCATTGCTGGGGCCCTATGCCATTGTTAAGCTTAAGAGGCCCCTTCTATGAATGCCTGTATATTTTTGTCAGCAGAATGAAAATAACTGCTTTGGAGAGTCTTTTTTTCTCACCGATCTTAATTTTTTTAAACAATTATGTTAAAACTCGAAACATCGTGTCCATTTCTTGTTTCGTATTTAGAGACCCCCCCCTCTCTTAATGCGAGGCCCTAAGCTGTAAGTGTAGCCGGTGTGAGCTCGCCTGTGATGAATCACACGTATAATTGTGCACTCTTATTTTCTATGGGTGGCCAGGAGAATTTATTATTATTTAAGTGAATGCAATGGTGATCAGGGGATTGGATCCAGAGCCCCACGTACACAGTAGAGTACAAGGGAACGCCCACAATACAGATTTGAGCTGACCTCCGGATTGAGAAATTGACTGGTGGTGTTGTGACGTACAAGGTGTTTCTGATCGCTATTGCGACCGTCCTGTCCCGACGGGAGGAGAGAGGACAGGGTGGACCGGCTGCATGAGCTTACTCTCCGGCACTGCACAGCACAACATCGCCTCCCTACTGCAAAAATACTCGGCAGGACCCTCCTGAAAATAAAAGTCTTCGGAATCAGTGAGGCCTGTCCTTGGGAGGACAGGCGTAGTCTTGGTCCTCACAAGCGAACATTTGTTTCTCCACATTAATTTGTATCCCCGGGTTACCATCAGGGCTGGGCGCTGCAAGCTTAGCTTCTGAGATCTGATGAGACTGGTAGCCGTTTTGTAAAAGGTAATTTCGGCATCTGGAGCCCAAGCATGCAACAACTCTATGCAACTTCTTGGTTCTTTTGGTAAAGTCACGTAGAATGGAAATAAAATAATAAAAATAAAACATAATAAAAAATTAAATTCTCACGACGTTTCGGCCACAACACAAGTAGCCTTCTTCAGGTGAAGGAACAGAACTCTAGGATGACAGCGCTTCAATAACTGCTGCTAAGATTCACAGCGTCTTTTAAGCTAGGTGGGAGAGGTAAAGCGCCTTGACAAAGGAGTTTACATATCAAACAGGATAATTTAGCATTGAAATAGCTGTGTTAAAGTGTTGGATCAGCAGGGTGTTAAAGTCAGAAATTAGCATGTAACTGGGAGATTAGCATGATGTTAATGTGAGCGATTAGCATGCGACTGGTCACGGAAATAGCTATGTTAAGTCAAAGTTTCCATCTCAACAGAGGCATTTAGTATATGGACGCTAAAGGACTGCAACTACCCAACTATTATACAATTAACCGATGTGAAAAAAACTAAGTATAAACAACATCAATATAATAAATGTACTCAATATGTTCTTCAATACGTTGAGCTATAAACATAAAGTAACTGAGTATACACTACACTATATAATGAATACCATATAGTAAACGAATTAATAAAACTAAAATATAAACTACATCAATGTTATCAATAAACTCTATATACTCTCCAATCAGCTGAGCTACTAACAATAAGTCATTATACATTACAATGCCCTATGGCGAAAAAATGGGTGGCGGTTTTTTCCTTTCCAACGTTAGCACCACGGAGAGCGACGAGCCTCGTTCAGACGGACGAGTCCATCCATGCTCGGAACGGAGGAGGGGGGAGAAACAGCCACGATGTGCTGCTCTGTCCTGTGTTGCGTTACAACCATGCCATAAACTAGACTACTATACATTGTACCGTTATACCTTCCAATATAAACTACATTGTATAATATCGTATACGCAGCCCAATTTAAGCTCTAACATTATGCATTATATTGATATGTCTTCACCTAACTTTTTCCTACATTACATTACTATACACCGTAATATACACTACCATAGACAAACCCACCCTTGAATTACACAATGCGTTACTTTACACTACCCTATACTTTAGACTGTAAAATGTTAGACTTGTAATATTACACTATGTATTATTCTACCAACCCTACTGTATACCACACTGCTGTATATTCACAATACAATTACGATACTATATATTGCCTTATGAATTATGTTAAACATTACAATGTTATACTATTTATTATATAACATGCTATAAACCATACCATTGACCGTCGTGTGAAGAGGCAGTGCCAGCGAATGGACTGCAGTCTGAATGTCACCATAAAATACAATCAATTAAAAACTGAAATTGTTTATAACGTCTTTCCAATGAAATTTTGATTCAAAGCTTTCGTGACTGCAGTAATTCATATGCTTAGTTCTTTCGGTAAAGTCACGTTGAAGGGAAACAACAAAATAATAAAATATATAAAACAATAAAAATTCTCACGACGTTTCGACCATAACACAAACCAATTCCTCGACCACATCAATTCCATACACCCAGCCATCAGATTCACCATGGAGGTCGAAAAAGATGGCAAGCTACCCTTTTTGGATGTCCTAATTAAAAGGAGACCTGATGGTTCAATGAGCCACTCTGTTGACAGGAAAGCTACGCATACGAATGCTTACTTAAAACCGGATTCCCACCACCATTCATGCCAGAAGAACTCCCTCATCAAGACTCTATACCATAGAGCCCAATGCATTTCCGACCAGGAACACATTGCCAGTGAACTTAAGCACGTACACCAAGCTCTCAAGGCTAATGGTTACTCCGACTACACAATCCGCAAAGGCATCACTCCAGCCATGAAGAAGGATCCTCTTGAGGAGCCATTCAAAACCATCACCTTACCCTACATTGCGGGGGTCACAAAAAATATCTCCAAAATCCTGAATAAACACAAGATCCAGGTCCGATTCAACACAGTACATAAAATCCGTGATCTGGTTCCGTCTGTAAAAGATGTGGTTCCAGACATACAGTACCCGGGCGTCTACAAACTAAGTTGCCTCTGTGGTAGCAGTTACATTGGAGAAACCAAACGACATATCTGGGACCGCATCCGTGAACATAAAGCAGACTTGAAACACGGTAGGACGAGCACCTCAGCCGTGGCAGATCACTTATAATTCAGTGGGCTCACATGACATTGACTTCTCCAAGACGGACGTTCTCTGCAAGCCATCCGGCTACCATGAGAGATTCGTTCATGAGGCCATCCACATATACAAACACAGAAACAATTTCAACCGAGAAGATGGATTCTGGCTTAGTAACCATTGGAAAGACGTTATAAACCATTTTGGTACTTAATTGATTGTATTTTATGGTGACTTTCAGATCGCAGTCCATTCGCTGCCACTGCCTCTTAATACCTTTCACACGACGGTCAATGGTATGGTTTATAGCAGGGGTGTCCAAACTTTTTTTCCCGAGGGCCACATACAGAAAAATATACGAAGGATTGGGCCACTCACTAGACGTGAGGTATACTGCCTCACTTCTCATGCACTAATATTGTCAAAATCAATCAAATGCAGGTAAATTACGTTTGATTATTGAACATGTTTGAAGAAAAAAAGCCTCCATCATAGCTCTTCATTAGTAGATATTAATTTTATTTTTTACAAAAAGGTTGGCAGGTAATTCTCTCAGTGACAGCCTCAGATTGGTTCTTAGGGTGCTGATCCCCCTTCATTGTCCATATGAAGGGAGAGACAAGAAGACAAATAGGGGATGTGGATATTTCAACCTTATTACACAAATAAATTATTGGGCTTGTTAACACATCAACTAACGTTTGTTAAAACAATTGTCATCAACTTTAATTGACTGAATTTATGAAGTAATTGGGCTTATTAACAAATGAAAACGGTGTGTATATTTTTAACTCACCTGTAATGGGAATAATGTTATGCTCAGTGGGAGCAGTGATGCTGCACTTTGGTCTGAAAGATAGCTGGCAGGTCAGGAGTAAGTTTGGTGGTTGAGATGCGAAGGACGTCACGGAGATGGCTGTCGGTCGTTCTGGTTCTCAGCCTGCTTTTGTTCAGCGTTAACAGAGAGAATGTCTGCTCACTTATGTATGTTGAGCCGAACAGACTCATCATTCGTTTTGCATGGCGCCTCGTCGGAGGAAACTTGGCCTTTTCCAAACTCCGGTAGAAGTCAGGTAGGGAGAGAAGCTGATGCTGATTCTTCAGAGAATCATCACACTGAATTTCGATCAGTTCTAATTGCAGACTCTCCTCCACTTCTTTTGCATCCATTGAAAATGGAGCCGCAAACAGTGTGATTTCCTTCTCAATGACAGAAAAATCTTGGAAGCGCTGACTGAATTCTGTCATGAGAAATGTGATCACAGACACATATTCTCCCATTTTTGCAGAGAGCTTGGCATTTGGAAATGCGCATTGATTTCGGTCAGCGTGGGGAAGTGCGCTACATTGAAGTTGCGCAGTTGTGACTCGAAGAGACGGAGCTTCGCACGGAATGCTTTCATGTGCACATACAGCTGTGGTACCAGCTGCTCTTTGCCTTGTAGTCTCGTGAGATCAACTAAAAAAGCCAGGCCTGCCAACCATAAAGGGTCACTGATCTCATGGAGAGGTCTGCCCTTTTCTTTCAAAAACTTGTCGATATTTGATCTCAGGGAATAAAACCACTGCAGCACGGAGCCGCGACTGAGCCAGCGCACTTGGGAATGGTAGAGTAGGTCCCCGTATTCAGCATCGACATCAGAGAGGAACGCTTGCAATTCTCTGTGGTAAAGCCCTCGGGCCATAATTTTTTGACATTTTTCACAACTGTGTTCATCACATCGCCAAGCTGGATTATCTTGGCACAGAGGGCTTCTTGGTAGATGATACAGTGCATTTTAACAGTCTCACCTCCGCTCTCCTGCACCTTGGCACTCACCATAGAAGCCATTCCTTTGCGCTCGCCTGTCATTGCTGGAGCCCCATCCATTGTAATTCCACACAGCTTGTCCCATTTAAGTCCAGCCTGGTTAATTGAATCTGACACAGCTTCAAAACATATCCTTCCCAGTTGTTGTCCCCTTTAGACTCCGAAGATCAAGCAGTTCCTCCGTAATGCAAAAATTCTCATCAACTCCCCGCAAAAAAATTAACAGCCGTGCAGTGTCCGTGGCATCTGTGCTCTCATCACATGCAATCGAGTAAAAATCGAAAGCACAAGCTTTATCTGACACTTGCTGTTTTAAGTTAGCCGACAAGTCTTCAATTTGCCGCACAACCTTATTTCTGGACATACTAACATCGTTAAAATCCTGCATTTTCTCCAGGCACATTCCCACGACTTTAGTGAGGCACTGTTTGATGAAGTCACCGTCTGAGAAAGGTTTCCCGTGTAGGGCAATGAGTTGAGCTACTTCATTGCTGGCTATTGTTGCATTTTCTTGAGCTTTGTTAGCACGGAAAAAAAAACCCTGCTGCTGCGTTAGCAGGCTAGCTTGCCATTTGCTTTACCTTCTCTCTCCGCTCGGCGCCAGTGTAGGACGTGAAGGTCTGATGTTTCGTTTCATAATGCCGTCGTACATTGTAC
Organism: Petromyzon marinus; assembly: GCF_048934315.1. Classification (NCBI taxonomy): domain Eukaryota; kingdom Metazoa; phylum Chordata; class Hyperoartia; order Petromyzontiformes; family Petromyzontidae; genus Petromyzon; species Petromyzon marinus. The sequence goes on from NC_133721.1 coordinate 2,980,313, forward strand.
TCTTTCATCACGGCAACACTCTCATTACAAATCAAACAAACACACTTCCCCTTGGTTTCTATGAAAAAACATTCATTTTTCCACCGAGTCTGAAATTTTCTGCACTCGCTTGCAATCTTGCGTCTCTTCGGTTCCGGCATTTCTGGTGACCCTGAGCAAATGTTTTCTTCGATTGCTTGCTTTGTGGAGACGCTGCCTTGTTCAAGACAATAGCGCCATCTAGTGTTTAAATTAAGAAATGCAATACAGTGGGCCATAGTCCATTATATTTTTAAACTTTGATACGGGCCCATTAAAAATGGATGGCGGGCCGCAGTTGGCCCGCGGGCCGTAGTTTGGACACCCCTGGTTTATAGCATGTTATATAATAATAAATAGTATAACATTGTAATGTTTAACATAATTCATAAGGCAATATATAGTATTGTAATTTTATAGTGAATATACAGCTGTGTGGTATACAGTAGGGTTGGTAGAATAATACATAGTGTAATATTACAAGTCTAATATTTTACAGTCTAAAGTATAGGGTAGTCTAAAGTAACGCATTGTGTAATTCAAGGGTGGGTTTGTCTATGGTAGTGTATATTACGGTGTATAGTTGTGGAATGTAGGAAAAAGTTTATTTGGAGACATATCAATATAATGCATAATGTTAGAGCTTACATTGGGCTGTGTATACGGTATTATACAATGTAGTTTAGATTGGAAGGTATAACATTACAATGTATAGTAGTCTAGTTTATGGCATGGTTGTAATGCAACACAGGACAGAGCAGCACATCGTGGCTGTTTCTCCCCCCTCCTCCGTTCCGAGCATGGATGGACTCGTCCGTCTGAACGAGGCTCGTCGCTCTCCGTGGTGCTAACGTTGGAAAGAAGGAAAAAACCGCCACCCATTTTTTTCGCCATATGGCATTGTAATGTATAACGACTTATTGTTAATAGCTCAGCTGATGGAGAGTATATAGAGTTTATTGATAACATTGATGTAGTTTGTATTTTAGTTTTTAGTAGTTTACTATATGGTATTCATTAGATAGTGTAGTGTATTCCCAGTTACTTTATGTTTATAGCTCAATTTATTTAAGAATATATTGAGTACATTTATTATATTGATGAAGTTTCTACTTAGTTTTTTTTCACATCGGTTTATTGTATGATAGTTGGGTAGTTGCAGTCCTTTAGCGTCCATATACTAAATGCCTCTGTTGAGATGGAAACTTTGACTTTAACATAGCTATTTCCGTGACCAGTCACATGCTAATCCCTCACATTAACATCATGCTAATCTCCCAGTTACATGCTAATTTCTGACTTTAACACCCTGCTGATCCAACACTTTAACGCAGCTATTTAAATGCTAAATTATCCTGTTTGATATGTAAACTCCTTTGTCAAGGCACTTTACCTCTCCCACCTAGTTTAAACGACACTGCGAATCTTAGCAGCAGTCATTGAAGTGCTGTCGTCCCGACAGTTCTGTTCCTTCACCTGAAGAAGGCTACTTATGTTGTGGCCGAAACGTCGTGAAAATTTTATTTTTTATTACGTTTTTTTTTTCCATTCTACGTTACTTTACCGAAAGAACCAAGAAGATGAATCCCTGCAGTCACGAAAGCTTTAAATCTGAACTTTACGCAATTAAAAATCATAGTGTAAGATAAGACTACAATCGTTGTCTGCTGTGAGGATCTTCTGTACTCAGGGCCCCGAATGTTTGTGGCAAGTGAAAGTTTGTCTCAGCAAAATATAAGATTTCTCACAGTAGCATACCGTATGACCACACGTCGCTCTGCACCTTGTAGAGCCCATGGAACATGCTTTCTGAAGACATCCACTTTACAGGCAGAGGCACCTAATGGACATGACCGCATGGCCACAAGCACAACAACAATACGTTCAGTAAATTCAGTTCAGGCCGATGCATCGCGATTCGTCATACGTTTTTTGCGTCAGGCCATATTCATCTGGCCAAATTAGCGTCATCTAGCCCTCCACTACCCTGAAGGGTTAAATGTGTAGTGACATCACGGGATGGCACTGTGTAGTGCCGGGCCTAGAGAGGCACGGCGTGCGGTGTATTGACATCGCGGATACCACTCTGGTGTGGGTGTAGTACCGGCCCTAGAGGGGCTCGGTCAGCGCTGATTGATCCCGCTGGATGGCATCACGCTTGGCGTGCAGTGCCAACCCAACAGGATAGGGTGTGGGAGTGCCGGCCGTAGGAAACGGGTTACTAAATGCCATGGCACTCTGGTTGACCCGAGAGGACACGTGACCGGTTAAGTCTACAAAGGGGCCCCAAGTGGGGGCTAGGGGTGGTCACGTGGTCAGGGTCCAGATCCTGCTGCTCGATGATTCTAGAAGGTGGTCGTGGCCAAGGGCGGAGCCAGCCACGCCACAGAGAATATAAGCTGGGTCCCCCACAGGGACCGGCGTTGTTGTTCATCCTGAAGAAACCTTTGTCTACGTCTACGTTCTACCGAGTCTCCAACACATGGACTGGGACCCGAGCTGTGGTCCCGTTCTGTCGTAGCTAGTCATGTTGTAATTAGTGTAGTTAGCCTGGTGGTCACCACCACAGGTTGTTATTCTGGGCCAGTTACCCCGTGTACCACATGGGGGGGGGGGAGGAGGAAGGGGATTTGTGAAATTGCCCCATATTTTGAACTGTCGGCAGAGCAGGGAGATTGAATCCAATTGCCGACCTCTGGATTGCAAGTCCAGGGTGGGAGAGCCATTGCACCACCGTGTGTGGCAGCACCCCCCACTCGCTTTTTCTTAGGGGCTGTGCAAAATAAAATAAAAACATTCAGTACAATTAAAGTGATGGGCCTTCCATTCCGATGATGGTGATGACATTGGCGATACTGATAATGATGCTGATGATGCTAAGTAAGGTGAAGGACTCACTTTGCCCTTCACCACGTAGTTGGGGTCAGTCTGGACGTTCCGTGCCAGCCCAAAGTCGCAAATCTTGGCGATGTGTCCATGCGTTACCAGCAAATTCCTCGCAGCCAGGTCGCGGTGGATGCACTAAAAAAAAGAAAAAAAATCCCTGTGTGGCCTTCAACAAACTTGGGGCAACTTCTGTGAAGGTCGGCCACGGTACACGACAGGGTGGGTGCCCAGCACCACGCCCGGCCGCCTTTGTCTCCCCAGTGTAGATGTTTACACACCGCACCAGGTACTCATTTGAGACTGAGTCCATCTGGGGAGGCCCAAGACTGGTTCAGATAATTGTCACTGGTGTTGGCCGTGAGCGTGAATCGAACTCTGGCCATTGGGTTCGTAGTGCAGTGAACTAACCACTGAGCGACCACTCGCCACCCAGACAGACATATTAAGGGCAACAAAGACGTGCACCACAGACACAGTCACATACAAAGACACAGTTAAACACGCACAGTCACAGAGATACAGTTAAACATACTCTTTGGTTCTTTCGGTAAAGTAACATAGGTATAAAATAAAACAAATCACGACGTTTCGGGCGCAACACAAGTGTCCCTCATCAGGTGGGAAAGCATGATCTACTGCTGAGGTAGACTGTTTTAAAAGGTTTGAAATAGGTGTAGCCCAAGGGTCATAAAGAAGTGGGCGGGGCTAGTGATGTTAATGTGAGAAATTAGCATGTAAATGTAAGATCGGAGAGCAGCCTCCTCGACGAGGGCTTCAAATCAAGACAGTTAAACACGCGCAGTCACACAGATGGTCATGGCCCTGTAGGGATAGAGACAGACAGGCACGGAGATACATACAGAGAGACACAGAGACAGGTTAAAATCATCACGTATTTTCATCATTATGTTCCACCACTCTTTTAACCGAGGAGAGAGGCTCACTGCTGATTCACTCCTCTCGCGACTCACGTTCTTGTGAGCGAGGAAGGCCATACCGCTCGCGACCTGCTCCGAGAAGCTCGGGAGGTTGTCCACCCCGGATGGAGTAGAGTCGCTCACGATCGCTTCTCTCTCCGACGACGACGCGTCCCAGCCTGCGGCGCACAAGGAAGCCCGGACGATTCAGAAATGCCCTAACTATAGAGTATCTATAGTAGATCATCGATTATTCGGCGGCTACGGGGGGGAAGGGGACGCCAAATTTTTTAACAACGCCGGATATTCACTACATAATAATTTTAAAAAGCTAATTTTTTGCACATTCTTGCATAGCATTGTTTTTAAATGTTGTGAATGTTTTGTTGTCTTTTAAATTAGTTTACTATATGAAATTGGTGTGAATAAACATACAAATACACAGAAATAAATATCCTACTGTAAAATGTAACCTATTTACTGTACCGTACTTACCAATCCAATCTCGAAGACTCTGAATGGAGTGATGTATATACGTGCAGTATTGTCATTTTTTAAAGTTGTATTTAGTGTATAATGTACCGTCCGTAATATTTAACACTGAAATGAAGTCGGTGGCCGCTCTGGTTAATACCGCGGTCTACTTCGCAGTAGACACAGTTAGAGCGAACACGTACATGATTAGAAAAAGAGAGTCGGCCAAGTGTTGTGTGGTGTAATTACCCAAATTTGAGAAATTTACTCGCAAATTATACCATCGGGGAAGCTGCCTAATAACATCACAAACCCACTTGGCAGGGTAAAGCCCGCTTGCAAGGCTGTGGCTGCACAGGGGCAGCTGCCCCCAGTCCATGGAAACTGGTACTGATGTAGTTTACGAATCGCCATGGGCGGCATGGTGGCACATTGGTAAGTAACCCTTGCGCCTTGCAGCAAGAAAGCTGGGTTTGATTCCCGACTCGGGCGCGTTTCGGCGTGGAGTTGTCATCTTCTCTCCCCCTGTTCGTCAGAGTGTGTAAGTGCAATGAAGTGTTTGAGTGAGTGTGTGAGCGAGTGAGTTAGCGTGAATGTGTGAGTGTGTGAAGATTGTATGTTCTCCCCCTCTTCTGGGTCTCCTCCGTGTTCTCGAGTTTCCTCCCATAGTAAAAAAAATACCCAATACAACGAGTCTGGCATTGGGCATAACATCCCAATGCTGAAAAATCACCTGCAAATTACTCAATTGGGACTACACAGTGACAGCAAAAACTTCGCAGGACCCTCATGAAGAAGTCTTGAGTTTTTGCACAGTAAACAAATGTAATAATAAATCTTGACTTAAAGCTTTTGTAACTGCAGGAAGACATTCTTTGGGTCTTTCGGTAACGTCACGTAAATAGGTTCAAATGAAATAACCAAAAATAACAAAAAACTACGACGTTTCGATCACAACACAAGCTTTTGTCATCAGGAAGAAAAAAAGAGAGGGGGACAGCTGCTGAGGCAGACAGTCTGCCTTATCTCAACCGGTGTTGTCCCTATCCTAGGTAAACTCTGTCTTAAATGAGTACCTGGTGCAGTGTGTAAACATGAGCACTGGGGAGACAGAGGTGGCTGCATGCGCGTAGTGCTGGCCACCCACCTCCTCGTGGGCCACGCCGCCTAACAGCAGCACAGTCTGTTAAGGCTTATTTGGGTGATCTTCATCTTTGTTGTATGCTTGTGCCATCTTGTGTGTCCGCTGTCACAGATTCCAGGCTACAACCCTCCGGAGTCCACCCCATGGGGCTCCCCTTCTCCCCGGCCCAAAAAACCCAGACAGTACTCGTGCATCATGCATGCGGTGTCAGCAAGAGGTAAGAGGTGCATGAGTGGGCACACACTCTGGGTTTTACATCTGCAGAGTTAGTTAAGTGTACAGTGTGCTCGCAAGCAGAGGTGAACAATAAAAAAATCAGTGGCGGTTATGAGAAACGCTACCCTGAAGTAACGGGCGGTTTGCACTCTGAACTTGCAATCCAGAAGTTACTGGTTCGTTTTCCCATCGCAGCGTTTGAAACAGTGGCGCAATTTTCTTAAATTTACAATTTTTACCTTGCCAACCAGTACAAACAGCCAGGTGAGGTGTATAAGCATCACTATATATGAATAGTTTAGGACATCTTATGCTCACAAACTCACCCGTTCACGCACTCAACCACCAACTCAATCTCACTCAAATCACCAACTCACACTCACTCAAACCACCAACTCACTCAACCATCAACTCACTCAACCCACCATCTCACTCAAACCACCAACTCACTCAACCATCAACTCACTCAACCCACCATCTCACTCAAACCACCAACTCACTCAAACCACCACCATCTCACTCAAACCACCAACTCACTCAAACCACTATCTCAAACCACCATCTCAAACCACCAACTCACTCAAACCACCATCTCACTCAAACCACCATCTCACTCAAACCACCATCTCACACAAACCACCAACTCACTCAAACCACCACCATCTCACTCAAACCACCATCTCACTCAAACCACCATCTCACTCAAACCACCATCTCACTGAAACCACCAACTCACTCAAACCACCAACTCACTCAAACCACCACCATCTCACTCAAACCACCATCTCACTCAAACCACCACCATCTCACACAAACCACCAACTCACTCAAACCACCATCTCACTCAAACCACCATCTCACTCAAACCACCATCTCACTCTAAAAGGTTGAAGGTTAAGGTGCAGGCAGCCCTGAAAATATATTGGCTCGTGCCACTGCAAGCTCCCTTCTGGAGGATATGTTGTTGAGCCAGACGTTTGGAAGAGGTGGGAGTAACCCACATTTTACCCCACCACACACGACCTGCCGATGGACTACCCATTGACAGTGCTGAGTGGACAACGGCAGGGCCAGTGAGGGGGGATTTAAGAAACGGTTCAATCACCTGCCGCGCTTGGAGGATGAACCGGCGGCATTTGGGTTGCCAAGCCCAGTGTGATAACCGTCACATTATGGCAGCATCATAATCTGAATATTTTTCCTGGATCAATCCGATGAGCTATAAAGCTCTTTTTCACAGGTGTCCAGCACCACTTCATCATATGGATGAGGGGTTCCTGAATCAGGTGAGAGACAGATTTGTCCTCCTCTACCAGGTGAGGTCGGGCAATTTTACTTCTCACTTCACCTTCCTCACCTCAACTGGTAAGGTAGGAAAATCATTGCTCCTGAACTAGGTGAAAGCCCAATCAGGTGTGACCTGTGGTGCATAAGGGGACCACACCAATGATAAAAAAATACTAAACTAATTTTTTATTTTCTTGGTTCTTTCGGTAAAGTCTCGTAGAAGGGAAATAATAAAAATATAAAACAATACAATTCTCACGACGTTTCGACTGCAACACAAGCAATCATCATCGCTTCTACGTGACTTTACCGAAAGAACCAAGAATATAAATCCCTGCAGTCATGAAAGCTTTAACTAAAAATATTTTTATTTATTTATTTACCAAGGTCACATCTATAACAGCAGCCACTATACCTGACCAGTGTTACTCATTTCTACTGTTACCTATTATTATTATGATTAGTGTGTGGACCCACCACAATGCGTTATACCCCTGCTACAACTTTATCACCTTAGTTCTCATCTGATCTCCGATGCTAAGCAGAGTTAAGCCTGGGCTTGCCCTGAGCTACAGACGTGTGACTGTCAGGTGACCAGGGGATGGCAGTGCTGAGTGTTTTCTTCAGCTGCAAGCCGAATGTGGGGAGTTGTGTCGACTGACAGGCAAAGCTGTACCAGCTCAGCGCTCAGACCTCTTGAGACACACACCCACATTACGATCATATGATATAATAATGTTTAGTTTTAGGTGGAGCGCCGTTCATGCAAATTGCATGAACAATGTCACTGCAGCCAAGCGGTGAGCCAGCACCAACAATTGCCCAAGCTCTATATACCAATATATTCCAGCCAATGTATGCGTGTTTATTCACGTGGGGGGGGGGGGCAACACTTTATCCCATACACAAGGGACAGATAATATTAGTCCACATTTTGCTCTGCTGCCTTTTGGCATATCCAGGGTATGGCACTTCCTGCATGCTCACGGGAAAGAAGTTTCGCAACATTTGCGTGATCCATGAATCCTCGCCTCAACGGTGCTGGATTACAGGCATGCACCACCGCCGCCCCGCTAATGAATGCTCCCCTCGTGTGTACGTTTGCGTGTGTGCTTGCTTCTCAGATTGACCTGCTGGAGGACCCGTGCCTGCTTAACGTGGTGATTCTACAGACGGTGTTGCAGGAGATCCGCCATCGCTCCGCTCCTGTCTACAAGAGACTTTGCGACATCATCTCCACTCCGCAGAAACACTTCTACGCCTTCACCAATGAGCACCATCGGTAGGCGCAGCTCTCCAACCGGTCCTAGCCATCTCGCCAATCCAGTGTGCACGGCACACGAATTGACGCCTCTTTACTTCTGAACTGTGGCACACGGTGGCGGTTGGTGGCGCAAAGTCTCGTTGGAACTGTTTCCCAGTGCCATGAGGGCCAGCAGAGTTGGTGGCGTAGTGGCGTTGTGCATAAGGCTGCCCCTGTCCAGATGGCTAAGGATTGGTAGCTGATTTTTTCGCCAGGGCTGAAATTAATTGCACTCCCTTTATTGAATTTTGGCACTCTGTGGGGTGGGGTTTGAATTGTATGTATGTTGAACTTCCTTCACACAGTACATAGCCAACTGTGCTACGTACAGTTGAGATAATAAACTGTGCATCTGATTCGGCTCGTGGGACTGAACGCCCCCGTGGCTTGAGTTACCGAGCAGAAAGGCGTTTTATAAATGTAATTCATGATTATTAAATACATTTCTTGTCATTAAAACTGGATTCCTGAAGGCGTTTCCAGCACTCGGAGGGAAACCTCTGACATGCCTAACAACTCACGGAACTACATGACTTACACTTCTCGCAGAGCTGTGCTCATTTTACTGCCCCAGAAGAGGTACAAATTTCCTAGTCGACCTCTTAAGCGCCATTTCAACTCCACAACTTTGTTACTGTGACTCGCGTGCAAGTGATTACACAGCAACGCCCAGTGTGATTGTCTAACAGCGCCGTAACTTGATTGTCGTGTGTCTCAGAGACACGTATGTGGAGCAGGAGAAGGGGGAGTCTTCCAATGACCGTAACGACCGAGCCATCCGATATTCTGCGTTGACTATTCCACCTGAAGACAGAAGCTTGTGTTGCCTCCGAAACGTCGTGATTGAATTGTTTTCTTTTATTTTTTATTTTATCTACGTGACTTTACCGAATAAAACCAAAGAGTATGAATCCTTGCAGTCACGAAAGCTTCAAATCTTGTCACACTGCTTTTCACATGTAACAGCCCTCTTTTTGAATCCACTGCTGGGTGTGGGCCTCGTTCTGTGCGAGGTTGTGCAAGGTTGTTTGACCGTACGGTAGATCCCCGTTGAATGCGCGTTCACACTACGCGTTTTGGCTTTAACACGGTTTTACCTTTTTATGGAAAGTTTCTAGATTTTAACGCTCAACCGCGCTCGCTACATTGCAAGTATAGTGCGTGGTCACGGACTACTTTTCTGAGCGGCGTCGGTGTTAGCAGTGTTGTTGGATGATGCTTGAAGCTGTAGTACTGATGTATGCTGTGATACCCAGCATACCTTCCTCTTCCTCGGTCTTTGTTCCAGCAGGATCTTTGTGCGCGGAGCGTCATCTTGCTCCATTATATTTTTCACTCACCATATCTCTCACTTGAGATTTAATTAAAGGAGTGTCATACTTAGCATATTGATAGAGATACTATATAAACACAACACATTTTAAAATAAACATGTAAAACAGTGTACTGTGCTATCAAAAACAATTAAATTGCGGGCTGGAACGGCACCCCCACCTTTACCGTTATTTGTTATGGGAACATTACTCCCGCTGAACGCAGATTAGTTTCACTTAGCAATTGTCAGGAACGCAACCCCCGTGTTAAGCGAGGACTTGCTGTATCTCACAACCTTTGGTCAGTGCGGGTTGGTGACGACGATAGCGCGGAACAAAACAATGGACATTGCTTCACCGCCATATGCTGCCCACCACAGCCTATAACAATCTGCTGCGGTCGACTTTACCAAAGGCTGCTTTATAATACTCCAATGGCATGACAACAATACGATGATAATATCCGAGTAGATGGGAGCCTCGGAAAGAACGATTTGCCCCCCAGCTTCACGATTAAATGAATACCACGGCTCGGGGCCGTGATCCCATTTAAGGATCCCTCTCTTTAACAGTGGTAAATGTAGTGCCTCTTACTCTTTGTTTTTTTTCGGTAAAGTCACGTATAAATAAGAAATAATAAAATAACATAATAGCATACGACGTTTCGGTTGCAACACAAGCAGCCATCATCAGGTACAGAAGAGCTAAATTTACGAGAGAGAAGAAACACATAACCCCAGATGTATATACAGACACCCAAGTAGGGGGGAACTAACACAGATACAACAGGGGACACAGAGAGAAGCATACCAAACAAACAGGGTTTAGCAAAATCGCTGGTTGTAATCGCCAGGGAAACGATATACAGTCCTAGAATAAATGACTGTGCATTTGATAAGGCCACGTGAAGGTGTTGTGATCCCCGCTCTCTATTAGGGTGAGGGCTATCTCTTTGCAAACACCCATGACCTCACGACCACAACGAAGAGCATGTAAGAGATTTGTGGCTGGCCAGATGGTGTCGTACACACGTGTCATTTGGCATTGTGGTGAAACAAATTCAGCTCGATTATAATGTGACTGGACATGCTCGGGAACAATGCCCCATATAAACGTGGATGTCCAGCCAGATGAGCTGGCACGCAGCTGTAGGCTGACCCCATAGCCAGGTGATATCACACTCCTCCATAATCTTGTTGATATGCTCAGTTGAGGTGATGCCTACCTGTAGTTCTACTGATCGGAGGCTGACACTCATTGCTCATTTGAAGACGAGAACAATTCACTTTAATGGGCAACATCAAGTGCATATATCCTCATATGCTGTTATCTAAATTTTGTATCGCCTCGGTGATTTAGTTAAATTGCAATGAAGAGAACTGGTGTATAAATCAGCCAAACGTGTGCTCAACGAGTGTACAGTTGGCAGATATAAATAGATCTTATTGTTTTCTGCTCTACTGACAAACCATGACTTTATTTACCAATATATATTTTAAAATATATATACAGATAAAAAATCGATGTTGTTGCTTGACTGCTGCTGCTTATCTTGTTTAAATTAAGCCTCTTTCATTTCTGGCCCTCACTCTCAGCAATAAAAAAAGACTTGGCACTGACTCCTGGCCCTTTACATGGGGAGATGATCTGAACACTTGCAATGAATACGTTTTCACCCTTAAATGTTAAGTGTTACGTTCACAAAATGTGTCTGTTTCCAATAATATGCGTTAATTGTGTTTTGACCGACCATCTGTTGCTTTATATGGTTTCCAAATTTTCCTAAACCCTGTTTGTTTGGTATGCTTCTGTCTCTGTGTCCCCTGTTGTATCTGTGTTAGTTCCCCCCTACTTGGGTGTCTGTATATACATCTGGGGTTATGTGTTTCTCTCGTAAATTTAGCTCTTCTGTACCTGATGATGGCTGCTTGTGTTGCAACCGAAACGTCGTATGCTTTTATGTTATTTTATTATTTCTTATTTATACGTGACTTTACCGAAAAAAAACAAAGAGTAATTCCTGTTGTCACGAAAGCTTTGAATCAAGTCTGAACCACTTCTACGGGGAGGTATGAGGTTTCTGTCTTTGTGTTGTCTCTGCTTGTGTGTGGGCCTTGGTGTTTCCGAGCGTGTGCTGCTGCGCCCCCTTTGCTCCATGCATACCTCATGCTAAATTGTCCCATTGTCTCTCAGCCTTACCTTCTCTGCCTATTTAAGGCGACTTCACTGTGTGCGTGTCTGTGCTGGTTCACTCTACTTGGATGTCTATGTGTGTGTGCGCGGTTTGTATTTTAAATTTCATACTTAACTTGCAATTTAGCAATCTTTGAAATAGCGTAATCAACCAGACTATGCATTAATTGTGTTTTGACCCACCGTCTGTGTTGCTTTATATGGTTTCCAAATTTTGCTAAACCCTGTTTGTTTGGTATGCTTCTCTCTCTGTGTCCCCTGTTGTATCTGTGTTAGTTCCCCCCTACCTGTGTGTATGTATATACATCTGGGGTTATGTGTTTCCTCTCTCTCGTAAATTTAGCTCTTCTGTACCTGATGATGGCTGCTTGTGTTGCAACCGAAACATCGTACGCTATTATGTTATTTTATTATTTCTTATTTATACGTGACTTTACCGAAAAAAAACAGAGTAATTCCTGCAGTCACGAAAGCTTTGAATCAAGTCTGTAGTGCCTCTTGTTAAACAGTGCTTCAGTTAAACAGGAAAATTAATAAATCCAGCAGGCATGACTTGAAAAGTAACAAATTTACATTTTGGGTGGCACTCTAAATCGTCCGGTAAATCGTGTCGCCAATTATAATTTCTGCGTTTATCTGCGCGTGTCTGTGTACCCCCAGTGGAGGAATACGTGCGCAGCTTGCTGGACAACCCTGAGTTGATTGACCGTCTGGCACTGGCCTCAGAGCAGGTGAGACTCCGTATGCGTGCATCAGCTCTGCCCCCCCCCCTCATATTTATGGTGCGGGCCTGTACCCTTGTCCGACCCCTCACTTCCGCGTTGCATCCAGCTGCCTCACTGAAGAAAGGGACACTTGCCTTGCGCTGAGTACGACGTTTCGCTGGTTGTAATCGCCAGGGAAACGATATACTCGATTTGTAAGTGTTGTGGGTTTCTCTCCAATACACTGGCGTGCTGCAGTAGTAACTAATTGACACGTTTTGTTTTACGTAACAAACCTTACTAATTGGCTGTACCGGGTTAACTACACACATTTACGCGCTCTTACCCAATAAACCTTTATTATGTATAATATTGGTCGCAAAAGAATACGTGTTAAACAGCTCCCTTTTAGAACATCTCATCCTCACGAGCAATGGTCAATCAATCAAATAAATCCTAGATATATGACGTGGCATATTTAGCAAAAAGCAGAGACGGAAGGGTGAAACTCTAGAGGTAGCTCTATGATATCCGCTTTTGTGGAACGTTCTCTTACACGGATGGCCGTACTGATCTGAGATAAATCAGACTGGATCCTTCGTCTCGTTACGTGATGGCGGTTGCAAAATTGTTGTTGACGCGTGCATGTGCCGTGCGTGTGCTGTGTACGTGTGCAGGATGTGGTGGAGTCCTGGGTAATCTTCCCCGAACATCTCCCGCTGTCCCAGCTGCAGCAAGGTGTGCGCTCCGGCCGGTTTGTCCAGGGAACCTTCCTTGCGAGTCGTGAGAATTACCTGGAGGGGACTCTGAGGGTGCGAGGGGACGGTGACAGTGATAAAGAGGTACACGTTTCACAAGCCTGCGTCTGGAAGGAACAATGCTGTCCGATCGTATCTGTGTGAGTTTTAAAAACAAATTTATAATTAAGCAGTGGCATAGCGTTCTTGGCATGAGCAGTAGCTCTTAACCTTTACTGCAAGGCTGCAGTAAAGGTTAAGAGCTACTGGGCTAAAATATTTGTATTTTGAACGTCTTTTGCACCCTACGTAGGTGTCATAGCCTGGCTCCTGCCCCCCCGGCCTGTGAGTCTTAGTGCAGTTGCACTGCCTGCACACTCGATAGCTACGCCACCACAACTACAGTATATACGTTAATTGTGACTACTTTAATAATAGGGTTTTTCCCTTTTTTTTCTGGCAACAAAACTGAAACCTTTTACAAGGAATCATGTGTGCATTAACCACAATACTTGTGGTCAAAATGCAAACAAAAAACACACTATGATAATATATGCATTGTCCTTGAGACTGATTGGTTCACACCAGGGACGGCTTTCTTTTGAGCCTCGACCCAATTGGTGCGAGACCAGAGGACGCCAAAAGGCGTACGCATATATTGCAAATATTATCAGTGTGTTTTTGTTGGCATTTTGACCACAAGTATTGTGGTTAATGCACACCTGATTCCTTGTAAGAGGTTTCAGTTTTGTTGCCAGAAAAAAGGGGAAAAACCCTATTATATTTTGGTACTGGCAAAGGAGGTCTAATGATGGTTGTGACTACTTTGTTAACAAAATGAATGGTCTATTTCCACCTCCAAAATGTAACGTTAAATAACAATTAGGTACATTGGCCCTTTGTTGGAAAAAAAAAACCCAGTCTAGAAATTGCCCTACTTGAACATATGTTACTGAAAAACATTGGTTTCAGAAGATTCATGGGCTCATAGTCCTACATTTTAAATTGTTTATTCGTGGTATTAAAACTCTTGTACAGTAAAACCTTGGATTGCGAGCATAATTCGTTCCGGAAACGTGTTTGTAATCCAAAGCACTCGTATATCAAAGCACTCGTATATCAGTTGTGATCACGTGACGCTCGGCAGTACAAAGCTGCTCGTATTGCAAGACCCTCGCTCGTTTATCAAATTAATATTTTTTAAAAATTTTGCTTGTCTTGTAAAACACTCGCAGACCAAGTTACTCGCAATCCAAGGTTTTACTGTATATGCTGCTCTCTAACAGCACTTGGCCCAGCGGTCTGTTAAGACTATACGGGGGATCTTTTTTGTCTGCGTGCAGGTGTTGATCCAGGGGCTGCAGCATTTAAACCGCGTGATGCACGACGACATCGTGTGCGTGGAGATGTTCCCCGAGGAGCGCTGGGTTGCCCCCTCCTCGCTGGTCCTGCACGATGAGGGCGTCGCAGGGGACGTTGCAGAAGAGAATGAAGAGGATGTGGTGAGTGGAGCGTCAACACTGCCGAACCAAAATCAAACCCAGACACCTGCAGTGTGCGTGTCTCTCTCCCCGTGGTCGCATGGATTTTTCTCCAGGTCCTCCGGCTTTTCCCTCCACAGTTACAATCTGACATGCACTTAGAGTATGTGGCTGCTATCAATTTCAAATGTGATAAGATACTTCACTGAACGATCATTTGTGGCCAGGTCACTTAAAAAGAGCTATAGAGCTCTCAGGGTCCTTACCTGGTAAAGTTATTTAGTTTATAGTTTTTAAATAGTTTTAATATAAATTTTGATTTAAAGCTTTCGTGACTGCAGTAATTCATATTCCTAGTTTTTTTTCGGTAAAGTCACGTTGAAGGGAAACAACAAAATAATAAAATATATAAAACAATAAAAAAATTCTCACGACGTTTCGACCATAACTCAAACGGTCGTCTTCAGGTGTGTTGGTTTGCATAAATTTATTTTTAAACGGCGCATTTATTTATTTATAAAAACGTTAGCGCCACGCGCAACGATTTGCCAGTTTATTTAGGACTAGCCCATCTATATTCTGAAAAGAGGAGGGGGGAGACGAAATTTTTTATAATGTATGCTGTCTGAAAGCCACTGTAAGCGTGAACAATCAATTAAGACCTGAAATGGTTTATCAAATCTTTCCAATGATTGCTAAGATAGAATCCATCTTCTCCGTTGAAATTGTCTCTGTGCTTGTATATGTGGATAGCCTCATGAACGAATCTCTCATGGAAGCCAGATGGCTTACAAAGAACCTCTGTCTTGGAAAAGTCAATGGCATGTGAGCCTACTGAATTAGAACAATGATCTGCCACGGCCGAGGTGTTGGTCCTACCGTGTTTAAGGTCTGCTTTGTGTTCACGAATGCGGTCCGAGACATGGCGTTTGGTTTCTCCAATGTAACTACTACCACAGAGGCAACTTAGTTTGTAGACACCAGGGTATTGTATGTCCGGAATCACATCTTTTACAGACGGAACCAGATCACGGATTTTATGTAATGTGTTGAAACGGACCTGGATCTTGTGTTTATTCAGGATTTTGGAGATCTTTTTTGTGACCCCCGCAATGTAGGGTAAAGTGATGGTTTTGAAAGGCTCCTCAAGAGGGTTCTTCTTCATGGTTTGAGTGATAGCTTTGCGGATTGTATAGTCGGAGTAACCATTAGCCCTAAGAGCTTGGTGTACGTACTTGAGTTCACTGCTTATGTGTTCCTGGTCGGATATGCATTGGGCTCTATGATACAGAGTCTTGATGAGAGAATTCTTCTGTGATGGATGGTGGTGGGAATCCGGTTTCAGATAAGCATCCGTATGGGTAGCTTTCCTGTAGACAGAGTGGCTCATTGAACCATCAGGTCTCTTTTTAATTAGGACATCCAAAAAAGGTATCTTGCCATCTATTTCGACTTCCATGGTAAATCTGATGGCTGGGTGTATGGAATTGATGTGGTCGAAGAATTGGTCTAGAGCAAGCCGGCCATGTGGCCAGATGACAAAAGTGTCATCCACGTACCTCTTCCATAAGGTTGGGCGCAGAGTGGCAGTCTGGATGGCGTCAGTCTCAAATTTCTCCATGAAAATGTTAGCTATAACTGGAGAAAGGGGGGAGCCCATTGGGGTGCCCTCAGTTTGTTTGTAGAAAGTTCCATTCCAAGTGAAGTATGTATTGGTTAAACAGTGTCTCACCAGGGGGGGTACCTCAGTGTTTAGTCCTTGATGAACCAAGTCTTCAATGATTGCAATGGTGTCAGGTACAGGAACCTTGGTGAATAAGGAAACTACATCAAAACTGATAAGCAGGTCGTCTGGGGACAGGGAAATACCCTTGATTGTCGATACCAGGTGAGTCGAATTTTGTACCACAGAGGTGGTCTTTCCAGTGAAAGGACGCAGGATTTCAGACAAAAAACGAGCTAGTTTGTAGGTGGGGGAGCCGATAGTAGAGACTATGGGACGAAGGGGTGTATCTACTTTATGTATTTTTGGTAAGCCGTATAATCTTGGTGGCCTGGCAGCAGAAGGTTTCAACGAAAACTGTTTAGATTGATCAATTAATGCGGTTGAATCAGAAATTATTTTGTTGGTTTGTGTGACGAGGCTGTTGGTGGGATCTCTTTTTATTTTTGTATAACTACCATCGTCGAGTAATTCTTTAATTTTGTTGTTGTATTCTATTTTATCCATGATGACAGTAGCATTGCCTTTGTCAGCTGAGAGGACTACAATATCATTCCTCTTTTTTAATTTATATAATTCAAAACGCTCATCTTTGCTGAGGTTGCTAGCTGGCATCTTAGCGTTTTTGAGGGTTGCAGCGATTTCAGATCTTGCTACGTCTGCAGCGATGTGACCCAGGCCCCTGAGAGCAACGTCTACTTGGGCAATTATATCATTAACTGGTATGTGTTTAGGTGTGACTGCAAAGTTTAGACCTTTAGCTAAAACGGATTTCAGACTATCGGAAATAGAACTGTTACTGCGATTAATTACGACTTTGTTAACGTCTAACTATAAATGCACCGTTTAAAAATAAATTTATGCAAACCAACACACCTGAAGACGACCGTTTGAGTTATGTTCGAAACGTCGTGAGAATTTTTTTATTGTTTTATATATATATTATTATTTTGTTGTTTCCCTTCAACGTGACTTTACCGAAAAAAAACTAAGATTATAGTTTTAATATAGTTTAAACAAAGAATAACAACAAAAACTCAACCACTTCAAGAGAGACCTTAAACATAATGAACACCGTGTGACCAGACAACAATCCACATTAGAGATGCTGTTAGCTTGATTTTGCGTTTATTAAATGACTTTACATTACATTACTTCAAAATCAAGTCAGGAGTGCTAATCATTTCATACTATTTTTGTATGTACGTAGGGGTTATTTGACCATACTTCGATGCGGGTTGGTGAACGGGGGGGGGCATAGATCAGGAGCATAGAAGGACAGGACAACAGTTCATTTTGCTGTACTGCGCTCTGCTGCCTGCCATTTTGGCGCAGAGCCTATACCACCTGTTATGCATATCCAGGCTCAACACGGTGGCGCTTCCACGGTCTGAGCTCCTTTTTAATGTTTATTTTAATTAACTTAATTAGAACTCAAGAGATCAGGACACGTATCATTTGCGAGAGTGACCTGGGTCACAGGGTGGCCTCTATATTGAAAACTAATTTCTTTAGAACTGCTTTTTGTATTTAGATTGTTGTCCTTTCCGCGCACCTCCGATTAGCATGGTTGGCTGTGTACGGTGCGAAATAAGTTCTACATGCATACATACCACAGTGACAAAATGCAAAACATAATAAAGTACAGCAATGAAGTTAATTGAAATTGGCACGAAAACAACTGTGGTTTATGAAAAGTCGACAATATTGCACAAACATAAACAAGTGTTAGATATTAAATCGCATGTAGTGCAAGTTGGCTTGGGCAGATTATTTATAGGCTGACCATTGCACAGTTATACTTATTAAAACGTTACGTAAACATTAAACACATATAGGGTGACTGATGTGCTAAGCAGGTAAGAGAAAATGTCAATCAGTGAAATCATAAAGAATCGAGAGATTAAGCATCAAATTGTGAATTAGATGGGAGGGTAACCTTTGTTGTAGATAATATTGGTCGCAAAAGCTTACGCGTTTTTTTTTAAACGTGTGGTATCTGATGGGCGTGTTCCGGTTGATTCTATCAATCGCCAGAACTGTTTTAACTTATAAATATTTACGGAGGACTCCTCACTGTGATCTTTTGTCATTTTAACAAAGCGTCAGTCTCATTATTGACATTGATGAGACACAGCATGAAACCACATCCGCAAGTTAAGCGCTATTGTTTTGGATTGCTCCTTCCCCTTCAAGCCAAATTGTATTGTGTTATGCAGTGAGTTGGTTAAAAAAATAGTTATTTCATTATTTCAGTGTGTGAGAGAGACGCTACTGTGGTGAGTGCTCATTTGAGTTTGCGTTGTCATCTCCCGGTGCTATCCCAGCTGCTGCTGCTGTCGTCGCTCTTGCTTAGATTACGCAACACGATGTTTGTCCTTTGTTTTGGTCTCCAGCTGAAAGCCGAAAGTGGGAAGATGCGTCGGCCCACTGGCAAAGTGGTCGGCATCATCAAGCGGAACTCGAGGCCGCTGTGCGGCATGCTCATGCCCAGCCCAATCAAGGAGGTGGGCTGATCTGCATGTGTGTGTGTACGTGTGGGGAGCGGTAATGTAGCGGTTAGCGCGCTGCGCTACGAATCCTGGGACCCGAGTTGGATTATATTTATCGCTCATAACCAATAAACAGCGCCAAATGTCTGAACCTGTCTTGGGCCCTTCCCTAGGTCGACTCGGCCATAAATGAGTCTCTGATGTGGCATGTAAACATCAGCGCTGTGGAGACAAAGGCGGTCGGACATGGTGCTGGCCGTACCCACCCCGTCGTTTGCCGTACCAGCTTGAATAGGTGTGTGCTGACGGCACTTGCCCAAACAGTTTGTTGAATGCCTTACTGGGGGCTCTTTGGGCGTGTTGCAGGCCACCCGCCACCTGTTCACGCCCACGGACCGCCGCATGCCACGAGTGCGGGTGGAGACAAGACAAGCAGCGTCCCTGCAGGCCCACCGCATCGTGGTGGCCATCGGTGGCTGGCTGCGACACTCCCGCTACCCGAACGTACGACTGCACCGTGACGCCCCGGACGCCGTGACACCTCACCCGTCTGTCCCGTGGTCGGCTTCGTCGGGCTCATCCTTCTGTCACTTGACGCGCGGCCACGCGGCTCTGTATGCAATACAGCCGTCGAACCCAAAACACGAACGGTGACACGGTGAATTGGAAGTCAGGGTGGATGAAGTGGCACCACTGTGATATTTTTTTGTTTGAAAGCATGGCAAACTCACCTGTGATTCAACCTAGGTTATTAAGGTGTTGTAAGTTGATAGTCTCAGCCCAGTCACCAATAACTGCACCAAAAACGATATTAAATTTGGTCGTGCACTTCGATTGTTTGATTTCCATCTCTGAGAAAACTACTGCGTTTGACTGCCATGTGATGAACATTACTTTGATTGGCAGAGTGGTTGGAAAAGCACTGCCCCCCTACAATTTGGACTGCATTTCACTTCAATGGATCTTAGAAGTAGCTCTGTTATGTCTGCTCCTGTGGGTCGTCCTTGACCACGAAGGGTGGTATAGATTGCTTGTCTTGTGTGATACCATTAACACAATGAGAAAAAAAATTGGTGAAAAGCTAAATATATTGTTAAGATGTATTATTTGGGTTGTATCTTTGTTTAAACAGATGCCGGTTAATATTCTACATCATGAACGTTAGGTACAAGGTTGGCATTGTGGTTGTGCTTTTCATACCTATTTGCCACTGCACAACCGAGCGGCACCATGGCTGGCACGGTTTAGTAGGCTGCAGGTTGTTTATCCACTGCAAAAGCGGATCCATGCCATGGACGGTCAATGCTTTGAACAAGTCTAGGCACATGCAGATGACGCTGTGGTGCCACGTCCCCGTGGTGTACCGACTGCCGTCACACAACGTGTCGCTAGCCCCGCCCCTGGCCCTGCTCAGCCCCCGGATAGATTTGGATGCCTTGTGAGGCCAGCATTCTACGGTTTGGTTCCGGTTCGACACGGCAAAAAGCCAGTGGGTGACCACAGACACCTTGAGAGATCTGCGCCGTCTGGGTTCCAATGTACCAGTGGAAAAGGGATACCGGTGACGATTGGCCACGTATGTGCATATGCATGTTGAACTTCTTCCGTACCATACGTAGACAACCGTGCTAATCGTCGGTGTGCTTGTGCAGGGCCATTTTGTGCGCTCTCTGGGCGAATGTGGGGATAAGGAGACGGAGACGGAGGTGCTGCTGCTGGAGCACGACGTGCCACACCAGCCCTTCAGCCAGGCCGTACTTGCATGCCTGCCCCCTCCCACGTTCAGCATCACAGCAGAGGTACGCATGAGACGTGTGTCGATATGTCAATTCATCGATTGAGTTCAATTCTTACGCCTGCGGTGTGTTGGTGTGCTTGGTCGTGCATGTGAGAATCCTTTACTTCAATGTTCTTTATTACAAGGCCCACGGGCCACTGGTGGCCCCTGGGTGGCCTTTGGTGTGGCCCATGACGTGTGGCCCCCGACGTATAGGCCCCCGACAATAGACAAATGCGAAAACAGCCCCCATCATCATCATCGTGCTGTCAAACCTCAATAGTTTCAAGATGTTTGGCCTGCGTAGAATACCTTCTAGAGGACCTCTCTGGAGCTCTCCCTCCAGTCGAGGTCCTTCCGCTGCACTGGCATGAACGAGAAGCCACGGGGCTCTACACCTTTACCGCAGACCGTATATAGAAAAGCCGTCGACCTGAAAGAAAGTCGATGGCTCGGACACATCATCGTAAGAAGAGAGGAAATTCACATCGGAGGAAGGAAGGCGACGGACTTATGGAAGCACCAGGGCGGAGACCCGAGAGGCAGGCCTCGAGAGATGCGGATCAAAGTGGTGAGCCAGGATGTGGAGGACTCTGCAGTAGCCGTGGAGATGGTCCAGTACAGAAATGAATGGAGCAAGGGGACTACAGACTTTTTTCCTATAACGCTGTACTTGCGTTCCTGAAGAACACCGAATTGTGGAAAAATCGCATAATAAATAAGATAGGGTAAAGCACAGTCCGTGATAACACGTGAGATGCGTACGCAGGCTTAACAAAGACTTCGGGTACGTGAGTAGCATCTAGAAGCATCCAGAAGCATCCCACCTTGTGTGATGCTACACCGAGGCAACCGTACAACCGCTTATTCTGCCTCGCACAACGCAGTTCTGTTCACTCGATCGCCTTTTATCCAATTCGCATCCATGTTATGAAAAAAATGTGTTCCCTAATGCATTCATCGCATTATATCTAATTCACGATATGAAAACACGCGGAGTTATAGGAGAATGGACTGTACTTTCAAAATATTCAGTCGCCTATTGAGAAGCTAGAACGCCATTAGAATGAAGTTGGTTTACCCATGTATGGCTCACCCTGTGTTTTGTTTGTTGTAAGGCAGCGTTTTGTTGAACCTGGTGCTGTGTGTGTCCCGTACAAGGACCAGGCTGGCAGGGAGGACCTCCGTGTGTTGTCCATCTGCAGTGTGGATCCTCCAGGCTGCACAGACATCGACGATGCCCAACACTGCAAACCGCTCGACAATGGGAACGCCGAGGTATTCATTTGGTGGTGGTAATCGTGGTCACGGTCGGGGTAATTCGTGCCTATTCCTTTCATGGTTTTGTCAATGCTAGCGGAGGTGACAAGGGGAGTTTAATGACACAATGATAAGTGCACTGCACATTCATCCTGTCAAGCTGGTTTAGTTCCAGTCATGGCTAACACCGGTACAGAGTGATATCTAAAAAAACTGCCCAAGTTCTCCCCTTCACCACCTGCATTGACCATCGTAACAAAGCAAGGTCAAATGACAATCGCGACCCATTACGGCATGGAGAAGCCCTCATCCTGCAGTGGATTGACAAAGGGGTGGACAATATTCCTGTTTTTAAGTTTCCAAACATTGTTGCCTTAGTGCCCGTATTCTTGGTCTCTGCTCGGCTCAGGACTGACTTCAACATGGCTCGGTTCTGGCTTGATCTGCTCCGTTGCCTCCAAAGAAGCATGAGTGGCTCAGCTGTGCCTTGGCTCACGCTCAGCTCACAGAAATTCTGAGCGTGGCTGGGAGCATGCAGGGATATACGAGGAGGCACAAGGGACACAGAGGCTCAGGGCTGGAACCATGCTTAGAGGCAGCTCGGGTTTTAAGCATTGCTTTGATGTGGCTTATTGAGAATTAGAATCAGAATATTTATACTGGAGGAATCCGATGAGCTATAAAGCTATTTTTCACATGTCCAGTAGAGGCGGGTAAGAACGTTACAACAACAAACAGTACAAAACATAATAGTAGTGCAAAGTACAAGAAAGACAAACAAATAACCCAAACACAAACAAATACAATGAAACCATCCCCATCCTACCAGGCAAAGCCCACTGAGGTATTGATTTATTTTTGATTAGTGACCTGGCCACAAATGAATAGCTGAACAAAGTGGCCCATCATTTGGACATTTATAGCAGCCAAAATAATAGAAATAATCTCAATGCATGTTGCGCGAGAGCCAAGCCTGAGCCAAGCCATAGCTAAGACTCCACTGGCCTAAGTGTCCACGTCACTGGCCGAATGCCTGGTTCACAATGAATGCACCAGGTGGTAATGGGTGTGCATTTCATTTCACATTATTGTGCTTTGGTTGGAGTGGCTATGGTGGAGGTTATGCATGCATGTGTAGTGAGCAACTTCCGACAGACGTCTAGTAGAAGGCGTCTTATTTATTAAAAGCACACAGGGCGATACACTTCGTAACGCGGCTACACCTAGGCTGTACAAACACGCAGCCCATCTGCGTCCTGCGTAGCTACGCTGGTTGGTTGACGAGCGTAGCGGCGGAGACAGAGCTGCTCTTGCAGAAGAACCAGCCACGTGGTCGAAGACGAAGAGATGACGACCGTAGCGACGCAACCAGGACCCAGACCCCACGCTAACAGCCCCGAAGTTCTGATTCGGTGCTCTTTATATCTGCCTGGAGTGGCCAAGCTCCACCTCTGGCCACGCCCCCATTCTAGAACCTTCTAGGCCCTTCGGGATGGTTCCCGGAGCTTCTCGACTGACTCCGCCGTTGACCTTTACCCCAGATACGCCCCTTCATAATAAGGCATTATGTAATGCAGCTATAACCTTAATTACCCTTACAGGCCGGCAGGTATCACCCTGTCATTACACATCCATGCATGTGAGGGTGGTGACGGTGTATTAATGTGTGTTCTAGGTTGGGGTACACATCGCCGATGTGAGCTACTTTATCCGGCCGGGGAATGCCTTGGATGAGGAGGCATCTCTGCGTGGTACCACAGTTTACCTGTGTGAGAAGGTGAGATGTGGATTTCTTCTTGCCACAATATCAAGTGTTTTACAACCCGCCGATTTCATCCTTTCATTCTTAACTTTACGACATGATGTAAAATATTATGATGTAATGATCATCGCGGTACCAGTTTCCCCACAACTGTTATTGTAGTTGACATTTTCACCACATTTTTTTGTGTGCTTTTCAGTACTTACCGTATGAATAACAACAATGCTAAATATCTCTCATGATGTATTAAACGAGGTGATTTTTGTGGATTTCTTATCATATGATGTACCGTCACATCATGAGCGACAGGCTATCGGCGCAGTGTAACACTCGTGCCTTGCAGCAAGGAGACGCTGGGTTTGATTACTCAACTCTTGTGCCTTTTTGCTTGCTGTTTTGTTTGTTCTCCCCCCTGTTAGTGAATGGGTTTCCTCTGGATTAATCAGATTTCCTCTAAATAAAACCCATACAATCTTAACTGGCATTCGCGAAAACATCCCCTTGCTGAACAGTTACATGCAGGTGATTTAATCATGTGTGGGTTTGCTTGCAAAACACTCGTTGAGTTGGTGCATATGTATTTGCCAGATTGTGTTTATTGATAGAGAAGTGGTTGCGTTTATGTGTTTTTGCACCTGCAGAGGATTGATATGGTGCCAGAGTTATTGAGCTCAAACCTGTGTTCCTTGAGATCCAACGTCGACTGGTGAGATGCACCAACAACTGTGAACTCGCGAGTGCGCACATTGCAACCCATACTCAGCAGCTAACGTGCGTTGTTGCCAGGTGCACATGTAATCCCATGATGCGTGGTACTGCAAAGCTTTTGCAGTCGAACAATGGTTGCTACGTATATATTCCAGTTGAGTAATTTGTAACAACCCAAACCGGTATTTGGCCAAACATCCCGCTGCTGAAAGAATGACTCGACTACCAAAAACTTGGCAAGACCCTCCTGAAAAAGAGTCTCGAGACTTTGCGAGGCTTTCCTGAGTGAACACCCTGCACCACTCCAATGTCGACGACTCCGCCACTCGACGGTGAATGGCGACGGTGCATGTGCTGTGCGCGTGCAGGCTGGCGTTCTCGTGCATATGGGAGATGACTCCAAAGGCTGAGATCGTGAGCACACGTTTTACCAAGAGCATCATCAATTCCAAGGTGATTCCCTCCCCCCCCCCACAGACGTTCAGTTTTTGTAAAACTCTCGTTTGCTTTCACGTTTATTGTATCAGTGCCTTGCTATGTTAGTGCAGTTGAGGTTTCCGGATGGCTGAGAGGTCAGAGCGTTGAGCTTGCACCTCTGGGTTCACAAGTGGAGCGAGATGAACCGGGTTCACAAGTGGTAGTATGTATGTTGAACTTCTTTTGCACCGTATGTAGCCAACTGTGCTAATCGGAGGTGCGAGGTAGGACATGAAAGTAGTGAGTTGATGGTCTCTGTCCAGTCAACAATCACTGCACAAAACACAGAACATGCCAATTCGTCACGAGTACAGCACACCGGTGTGTTGTACCAGTGACGAATTGGCCACGTTCTGTTTATGTGACAACCCTTACTAGTCGGCTGTGTCGGGTGGTGGCGGGTTTAACGACACATTTATGTATTTACACAATCTAACCCAAAAAACCTGTATTATGGATGATATTGGTCACGAAAGCCTACGTGTTAAACTCACTGCACAAAAGACCACCAAATTACATTGCACTAAATTTGGTTAAATTCCAGCTTTGAGAATTCAAAAAATATAAATTTTACTGTCTTTGGGTGAGCGTAACCCTCAGTGGTCATCGGGCGCCACGTAGACATCTGTTGAGTTCTGGCTTGGGCTTGGATCAGGCGTGGGCATTGTGTAATTGCGAGGACCCCATGGTTCACCCGTGGTGTGTTCATCGTATCCCCGCAGGCGTCTCTGACGTACACAGAGGCTCAGCTAATGATGGACGACGCCGGGCGGAAGGACCCGGTCACCAGCAGCTTGCGTGGCCTCAACTCCCTGGCCAAGATCCTCAAGCAGAGGCGCATTCAAAACGGGTAACTCATTTTCAAGATCCTCATCCCCTCCACCGCCTCTGGAGCGCTGAGCAGTATTAATGGGTGCACCACATTTAGTCGATCGGCAGGTCGCCTGTGGCGCGGTAAAGTGTGGTTACTCCCGTGTCTTCTAAGACATCCGGCCAGCGTGGAAGAGTAGGCTAAAATACATTGAGAGGGACTGTAAAAGGGTGTATCTCTAGAGGGGCCCCCTCTTATGGGAGCCCCCTTCTTCCAGCAGTGGCTTGAGCAAGCAATTGCAAAGCTGCACCTGTAGGTTTTTTTGACCCCATGATGCATGAGGCTTGGGTGAATACCATGCACAAACAAGTGTTACAGGATTCATACTCTTTGTTTTTTTTTCAGTAAAGTCACGTAGGTAAAACTATAAAATAAAATAACAACTAAATTAAATCACGACATTTCGGGCGCAACACAAGCGTCCTTCTTCTGGTGGGACAACCACAGCCAGAAACAATTGCTGAAGTGGGCAAAAAAGGGCTGTTGTAACAGGCTATATAGGTAAGAGAGTGGGGGGGAGCAAGGGGGGAGAGATAGAGAGGGGGGTGTGGGATAGGGGAAGTGGGGTGCTGCTAGAGGGATTAAAGGGGCGAGCACGGCAAAATGCCGGGGGGGGGGGGGGGGGGAAGTGAGCGGGGCTGGGAGTGGGAGGCTGAATAAGCTGGAGATGCGGAAATGAAGGCAACAATAAAGAAGTTAAGGTTTTACCTGGTTAATAACATCCTTCTAGATTGGAGTGTTACAGGCTGCTGCGGGGCTACATTGTGGGCAATAGAGGACAATGCAGTGACATAAATTGTTTTACTCTACTTAATGCTCCCATGTCTGTGCTCCCCCACCTTTGCCAGCGCGTACTGACCACCACGGTTTAGTACGGTAAAACCACCCCACGACTCGCATGACATGGGGGTGGCCCTCATCCAGCAGTGGATTGACTTAACGAGCTCTGCATGTTCAACTCAAATATCTGAGTTTGTGAAGTGTCTTATATTAAGATTCTGTGTTGTTTTGGCTGGACATGATAATCGCTCATGTCCCTTCTCCACCCGTAGGGCATTGACTCTGGCATCCCCGGAGGTCCGATTCCACATGGACAGCGAAACCCATGACCCGATCGACCTGCAGACCAAGGAACTCAAGTGAGTCTCGTCAAGAAGACACCTCCCATGACTGCAATCCGACTGTTGTGCAGACCTCTCTATCAGAATCAAAATATATATTTCTACTGGAAGAATCCGATGAGCTATAAAGCTCTTTTTTCACAGATGTCCAGTTGGGGCAGGTCACAACGTTACAACAACAAACAATATAAGCACACGTTAGGATTGCAAAGTATTGGAAAGGTAAACAAATAACTTAAACAAATAAAACTAAACTATTTTTATCTTTTTAAAAAATCTTACCTGACCACAAATGATAGCTGAACAAAGTGGCTTATCACGTGGGAAATTTATTATCAGCAAAATAATCTAAGATAAAGATTCTTGACCCTTGTGATTGATGTGTTGTGGTGGCGGAAACTGGTGCGTGTACACAGGGAGACCAACTCGATGGTGGAGGAGTTCATGTTGCTCGCCAACATCTCCGTGGCAGAGCGCATCGTAGACGAATTCCCCGAGTGTGCGCTGCTTCGACGCCACCCGGCGCCTCCGCCTTCCAACTACGACATCTTGGTGAAGGCGGCGAAATCAAAGGTAGAGTTAGAACCCCTTTTAACGACCACCCTTGTTAACTAATCGCTTAACAACGGACCTCCATAGAGCTCAATGTGTAGGCTTAACCGACCATTTCCCTGTTAACGACGGGCTGTTGTAGGTACAGTAAATATGAATTAATGCCACGTAGAAGGGAAACAATAAAATAATAATAATATAAAAAATTAAATTCTCACGACGTTTCGACTGCAACACAAGCAATCATCATCAGGTGTGAAAACCACAACAAGAAAATTTGAAAAAAGTGGCAGTTATTTTTAATGTTAGCACCACGGAGAGAGATTTGACAGTTTGTTCAGATGGACGAGTCCATCTATGTTCGGAAAAGAGGAGGGGGGAGACGAAAAATAATGGATGCGGTCTGAAAGCCACCTTGAGCGTGATCAATCAATTAAGACCCGAAATGGTTTATCAAATCTCTCTCCGTGGTGCTAACGTTAAAATAACCGCCACTTTTTTCAAATTTTCTTGTTGTGGTTTTCACACGTGATGATGATTGCTTGTGTTGCAGTCGAAACGTCGTGAGAATTGTATTGTTTTATATTTTTATTATTTTATTGTTTCCCTTCTACGTGAATTTACTGAAAGAACCAAGAATATGAATTCCTGCAGTCACGAAAGCTTTAAATCAAAATGAATTCATGCATTTATTAACAGTGTTTATTTTAATATGATGTGTTTATAATGTTAGTATCTTTATGTATTCATATCCATTGTTTAAATATTATAAAATACGTGTTTTGGGTGAACAAGGGAAACTTTCGATGCTCGTGTTCGTGGAACCAATTACCGTCTTTAAGAGGGGTTCTATCGTCTCTAGATTGCTGTTAACCTTCCTTCAATATCATCCTCCTCGCAAGGAATTCAGAGGTCGCCGGGTGGCTCAAATTTTTGTTTGAGGTCTTTTGGTTTAACCGGGTGAGAACTCAAGAGACCATAATAGTCTCATTTGCAAGGGTCACCTGGGTCACCCTATGACCCAGAGATTACAGCTGGGACCCTGGCTTCAAAATCCAGCAGCCGCATTGAACACACTGTGTTATCAAGTGTAGGGAGTTGAAGGACTCGGCTCGTTTCCCAGCTACTCCACAGAAATAAGCAACAAAAAACCATCACGATAAATGTAGTACTGTATTTAATTTTAGATAAATTCCAGCACTGAAATGTTGAAATATCAGGTCGACTTATTGTGATGAACATTGTGCTCAAAATGGGTGGGAATGTGCTACCCCCTACTGTGAAGCAGAGGTGCCTTGAAACGATGTCAGTATTGGCCTGAGCGAGCAATTGCAGGGCTGCACCTTTTACCTTTATCTTGAGATGTAGCCGTATAGGTTCCACTCGCCCTTAGAGGCAGAACAACTCAA
Source organism: Petromyzon marinus (assembly GCF_048934315.1). Lineage (NCBI taxonomy): Eukaryota > Metazoa > Chordata > Hyperoartia > Petromyzontiformes > Petromyzontidae > Petromyzon > Petromyzon marinus. The sequence goes on from NC_133721.1 coordinate 3,009,138, forward strand.
AAGGTGTGACGAACCACAGACAACGCTGGAAGGCAGCCAGGCACTGTGCCAGATGTAGATTAATCCACTTGCTGTACTGCCTTCTCCTGGCAAGCCAGGTTATGGAAACCTGAATGCCCACAGGAAGTGCGCGCATCCTGGCCACGCGCTGCGTGATGCAGGCCATCTACTTCTGCTCCGGCATGGAGCCCGACACCCACCACTACAGGCTCGCCACCGCCATCTACACCCACTTCACGTCGCCCATTCGACGGTGATGTGCTCTGGCGTCAGGCACACGCGTGAAATCGACCTTCGCGATTATTGAGGGGACTATGTTGTTGTCTTGGTGTGGTCTGGGACTGTGTTGCCTTTCCCAAGTTTAGGAATTTATTAATTAATTGATGTACTTATGCAATGTTAATTTGTCATTATGGCACACCTCCGATTAGCACGATTGGCTACGTACTTGTATATCTTTTTTATATTATTTACTTTTAGTGATTTGTTTACCTTTCCTATTCTTAGCACTCCTATCATCTACCTACTGGACATCTGTCAAAAAGAGCTTTTATCGCGAATCGGATTTCTCCAGGATAAAGATTCAGATTTTGACTTATTTTTCTAAAAGGTCCTTTAAACGGGAAGTTTGGCCAATTCCTTAAATGGTTGTTTGGCTTGTGTTGGAGAAAAACTAGAGGATTCGGAGAACACCGACGCCTACAAGGAGGGTGACAGTGTTCCACGTGCAGAATCAAGAATCCATTGCCGTGTTGCAGCGGCGGCCAAAAGTGAATTGCAATTCTGCCATGGATCGCTAACGATTTTGTTGTGGATCTTAAATAAGAACACAGATATGAGCAGGCAGCAATTTGCGTTACATCTGATGACAAATAAAAAGTCCTCAACAAAGAATTAAATTCATACATTAACAAAGATAATTTCCACCAGCAGATGGTGCTAGAACGTGGTATGGCCAGAGTACAGTATTCTATCAGGGTTAAATCCATCTGAGTCATTGTTTGCGTAGCTTTCTGGTGGATCGTGAAACCCGCTGAGATCCAACAGAATGAATCGCGGTGCTTGGTGGATTAATACCGCTGCTCCGTTGGCATCTCGTGGCCATACCGCAGCCTGTATCTACTGTAAATTTAATCTTCATATTAAATAGAGGCTACAACAAATGTGAATATTGTTGTTGTTGTCTCCCTGTACCGTTACAGATACTCCGATGTGATTGTGCACCGGCTGCTGGCCGTGTGCGTGGGCGCCGACCCCACGTACCCGGCGCTCACCGACAAGCAGAAGCAGCAGCAGCTCTGCAACAACCTCAACTACCGCCACAAGATGGCGCAGTACGCCCAACGCTCGTCTGTAGCTTTCCACACGCAGGTGGGAGGCGGAAGTGTGGGCCACGTGGAGCTTGCACGGCGTGTGCTTAGGCACCTGATAATGAGTCCATTCGTCTCTTGAAAACCATTTTTAAGGTCACGAAAGCAGGCATCGTATTGTGCGTGTAGTAAGAATCAATTGTTTTCTATTCACACGCTTACGTGTGGTGGTGCCGTGGCTGTACTGGTTGGCTACACTTGACATTGCTTTTCAGCATTCTTCTGTGTTTGCTGAAAAACCTCGTCACTTGGCACATTTGCCCATGATGTGACAACTTTATTTGATTGGCTCTGTCAGGTGATGGAGGATTATAGTCAATACAATTGACATTGTACCTTCACGATTGAACTCAAAATAATCCCCATGACATGATGCCAATAGCACAACTGGAATAAATTAGCGGGGGGATGCGGAAAATTACCTTAAATTTTGTTAAGTAATTATGGGCTTGGTAAGTGATGCGCGTGTGTCTGCTCTTGGCCACGTAGCGGTGATTAACGGCTGTTGTTGTTGTGGTCTCAGTTGTTCTTCAAGAGCAAGGGAGTGGTGAGCGAAGAGGGCTTCGTGCTGTTTGTGCGCAAGAACGCCGTGGTGGTGCTCATTCCCAAGTACGGCTTGGAGGGGATGGTTTTCTTTGACTCCAAAGATCTCAAGCTCAACGTTACCTTCGACGAGGAGGTAGGGCATGTGTTCACTTAACCGGGAGGCATTGGCATTTCCCGAACGGCTGAATTCTGCATTTAAACCCAGGACTGGCTTAATGCACTGGGACCCAAGCCCACTGACCATCTCTCTACGATTAGGTTTCTATCAGACACACAGACACTTGGTTTAAGGTGGAAGAACGTAGTGAGATACGAAGCTCCGTTTTTTTTGCCATTTGGCAGTGTGGACTATTACAGAGGAAGTTACACCGGTGGATACATTAGAGCCGGATGGCTCACAGGGCTATACCAAAATAAACTGAAACTGAATTAAATGATGTAAATGCGTTTCAAATATAAAACGGTCACAATTAAATTTGCTTTGGAAATAACTGCCATGACTGAGCCCGTATTGTCTCGGAGAGGACATCACATTAAAAATACAGTAAAATCCCTCAGATCCGGAAGAATTATAGAGAAAATCTAATGCTTTCTGTAAACAATGAGAAACTCGAAGGGCAGAAAAGTACTTGTAGAATAAAAACAAATGAGGGAAATAGTAGTTGATGCAAAAAGTGATCTCTAGATGGCAAAAAGCACATTTGTGATCAGTGGATCCGGTCCTTTCCAGCATGCCTTGTATGCCGCATTACATTGTCACTCTGTGTGGATAATGCACACAGCCTAATTTGGACCAGAAGCTCAAAAGGGTCAACATTTGCAGCCATATTTTAGGTATGTTCTTAACTGCAATTGTACACTCCATATAACCTAAGGGGGGTTGCATCTACTCCTTAATGATGGCCAAATAAGGCTTTAAAATTTCTTGGCTGGCCCGCACATCACGATCCCTCGGTTGGTTTGGTCATTGCAGCCATCGGCTTCCCATGCCTGGTTTTCAGCTCGCGGTGAGGTGGCCCAAGCGGTATTGCATTCGCTGTGTGTTGTGGAGGTTTGCGTTTCAAACTCGGTGGCCACTCCGGTTAATACTGTGGTGTGTATTAAGCGTAAAATATTTACAGGCTATCCGCTTTAACAGTGGACGTTAAAAGATCCTGTAACGTTATTCGTGTGCCAGCATCATGGTCCAAGGTTGGCAAATTACATGCAAATTACTTATTTGGGGAGCACATATTAATCGTTCGCCTCCTTTTACAAAAACGTAGCAGTGACCTTGAATGCAAACGTTTTGAGAATCAGTGAGGCTTTTCTGAGTGACCCTTGTAATTGTATGAATAATAACGTTGGGTTCACGTCAATCCGTACTTGTATGCAGGGCACTTGGCAGAGAGCAGTCAGCGGTAGTGTAGCGGTTAGCGTTCTGTGCTACAATCCTGGCGACTTGGGTTCGATTCCTTCGCACGGTCAACACCAGTGATGATTATCTGAACCGGTCCTGGGCCTCCCCTAGGTTGACTCGGAACTCAATTGAATGCCTGGTGCGGTGTGTAAACATCGCCACTGGGGAGACAAAGGCGGCCGGGCATGGCGCTGGCAAACCACCCCCTTGTGTGCTGTGCCGGCCTTCATCTGTGCTCCTCGCCAACAGCACTTGCCCCAACAGTCTGTTAAGGCTACATTAGAGATGTCTTTGTGTTTTGTGTAGGGCCTCACACTGTGCGTGGAGGGCATCGCGCTGAACATGTTCGACCGCGTGCGCGTGTCGCTGGATTCGTCCAACCTGCAGCACCAGCGGATCCGCATGCACCTCGTCCGCCCGGAGGTACTCACCGTGCGGCGCGACGCGCAACCTCGGAATACCACCGATTTGTATTGTGACCATGCTGCTGTTGCTGCTTGCTGCGCCAGCAGTAGTGCACAAAAAACAAACGCTCGCCGCATCGGAACGTCAGCGGGCCGAAAATTAATGACACAAGCCACAGCATAGCGCTTGTTGCCATGCAACCCAAACTGTGGGACCGTATAGTAAACCCATAGAGACACAGAGATACATAGGAGATACAGAGAGACCCATTATGATTCCTAGAGATTCATAGAGACTCATACAGATACATAGCAGTGCATTAAAAACAAGCTCCTGTACGATTGTGGCCATGCAACCCAAACTATGGACCACATTTTACACCACTGTAGTCTGCGCTCCTTCAATGGAGGGGGTGGCAAGATGACACAAACTCTCTCCTGAGGCTCTCCCGTGGCTATCAGACCCATCCATTGGCATTTAGCCCCTGAACTTAATACCCTTATAACACAGGAATAAAATATAAACTCCGGTCTTGGATGGAAAAAATATATGTATAGCTAGCATTTTGAGCTGCAGTCTGTTGTCCTATACCTCCTGTAACTGGCAAATTGGATATAACGCGATGATGAATGTATGAGGGAACGCATTTTTTTGTATAACGCGGATCTGAACTGGATTTAACTCGGTTGAATGAATGGAACTACGTCGCGCGATTAGGAATAAGCGGTTGTGTAACGGCTGCCTCGGCATAGCATCACACAAGGCGGGATGCTGCTGGATGCTTCTAGATGCTACCCACGTTCCTTAGTCTTTGTTCAGCCTGTGTTACGCATCTCACGCGTTATTGCGGAATGCGCTTTACCCCATATAATATATATTATTTATTATAACACGATTTTTCCAAAACGCGGTGTTCTTGAGGTACGCAACTACCGTATTATAGAACAGACTGTATATCCAAAGCCTATGGGATACTATCCCTACCTATATCAGTTGTGACTGTCCGTGTGTTTAAATCCAGCTTGAAAACGTCGTTATTAATTGGCTTTTCCTGGATTCTGATTGGTTATTACTGTGAGGGGAATCATTATGATTAGCTTTTATTACATTTTGCATGCTGTGTAAAGTGTCAGTATCACTGTCATTATTGTTATTATCGGCTTTTACTTTATTTCTATTGGCTTGTATCTATACTTGAGTAGTTTTTTAATGTCCAGTGCTTTTTTGAGATATTTCGATATCCAAGGTGCTGTATAAATTAGATTTTTATTATGGCCCTAGTTCATTACACAAGAAGGGCCATTATCTGAAATGTGACCTATTTAATTGATCGTTTGGGGCTGTTGTTGATGAATGCGAGTTCTCAAAATACCAAGCTAAGTCAGGGTGTGGGAGCCTTGATAGATATCAGATGTCTTAACAAAACTCCATGAGTCTGTTCTGCATGGGTTTCCTCCGGGTTCTCTGGTTTCCTCCCATATCTAAAAAGAATCATGTGTTGAAACTGGTATTAAGGTAGTTTACGTATCGCCATGGGCGGCAGGGTGGCACATTGGTAAACCCTTGCGTCTTGCAGCAAGAAAACTGGGTTTGATTCCCAACTAGAGTGTTACTGTGTGGAGTTGTCATCTTCTCTCCCCCTGTTCCTCAAAAGTCTTCAGACTTGGCGAAGTTTTTCAGTGTTAATAAGTGTAATAATAACGTATCACTTGTGTTGGAAATACTCGCATGTGTGTGTGTGAGAGCATTGGTGTAGTGGTTAGCACGCTGCGCTATGAACCCGGCAACCCAATTCCCACTCACCGCCAACACCAGTGAGGATTATCTGAACTGCTGTTTTGCCTACCCAAGGTCAACTCTTTCTTAAATGAGTACCTGGTGCAGTGTGTAAACATCAGCACTGGGGAGAGGTGTTGGCCACTTACCCCCTCGTGGGCCATGCCGCCTAACAGCAGCACAGTCTGTTAAAGGCTTATTTGGGTGACTATCTTCGTTGTACGTTTGTGCCATTTGTGTGTCCGCTGTCACAGATTCCAGGCTACAACCCTGCGGAGTCCACCCCATGGGGCTCGCCTTCTCCCCGGCCTAAGAAACCCAGACAGCACTAGTGTATCGTGGATGCGGTGTCAACAAGATGTCGGAGGAGGTGCATGAGTGGGCACACACTCTGGGTTTTACATCTGCAGAGTTAATTAAGTGTACATTGTGCTCGCAAGCAGAGGTGAACAATTGAAAAAAAAGCAGTGGCGGTTATGAGAAATGTTACCCTGAAGTAACAGACGGTTTGCACTCTGAACTTGCAATCCAGAGGTCACCGGTTCTTCGTTCTCCTGTCGCAGCGGTTCAAATGGTAGTACAATCAGCCAATGAAGGTGTATACGCGTCAAGATGTATGAAAGGTTTAGGATATCTTATGCCCCACTTCTTTGCCAGCCAAGACACTGACCCCCTTGTGATGAAGGTGATTTCACAAAAATATTGGTTACTGAATCGGTGGTGTTTATTGACTAACGCAGCAGTGTCCAACCCACAAAGCACTGTGATCCATTCTGGTATATCTCAACATGTTCCGTGATCTACCAGCAATATATGACCAACAGTTACCCGGATGGATTTAACCGACTAATAGAACACTGTAGACATGCCAAGTGCTAGTGCGATCTATTGGTTTAAGATATATATTATTAATCCATTAATTCTTAGTCGGGGATTTTGTTTTGCCATCTGCTATAACAAGAATTGCTTTATATTAGAGGTGTTAATTCCTATTTGTCCAGAGATCCACAATCAAATCTTTTGCGATCATCCACCCATGGATCGCGATTCACATATCGGCTACCACTGATCTAACAGTTGAAAACCAGTTTAACACGTAGGCTTTCGCGACCAATATCCATAACACAGGTTTTTTGGGTTAGATCGCGTAATAAATATTTAAATGTGTCGGTAAACCCACCACCACCCGACACAGCCAATTCGAAAGGTTTGTCACATTAACAGAACGTGCCAATTCGTTACTAGTAACATCACACCGGTGTCTTGGAGAGCAAAGCCCCAACATTTATAATCTGAGTACAATGTTTCACCAGTAATTACAACCAGCTTCATCAGGCGACAGCCAGATTCGTGGCGAATCCTCGTTCCTTAATGCGCATGCATAATGTGTGTTGATTAACATATAAATAACCCAATCGGCAATGGATACCCGTAGTCATATGCATTCATTGATTCCCCTCCCAATTCGCGAAAGAAGTGCTCACAAGTGATGGCTGTCGCCTGATGAAGCTAGTTAGTGCTGGGGAAATGTTGTACTTAGATTGTAAATGGTGTGGCTTTGCTCTCCAACACACTGGTGGACTGTACTAGTAACGAATTGACATGTTCTGTTTACGTGACAAACCTTACTAATTGGATGTCGGGTGGTGGTGGGTTTAACAACACATTTATATATTTAAACGATCTAACCCATAAAACGCGTATTATAGTTGAAAACCTACAATTGTGCCAGGTTTGGCCTGTCGGAGTGGGCCATTAGGGTGGCCACTCGGAGGGCAAAGCTCTGGGGAATCCGAGCAAGAGCTTCGAAGTATGATTGTGCACGGTGATACCCGCAGGGGTCTCGTGATGGATGGCAAATTGAAGATTTTTTATCGCGAGAGGATTCCCTGCAAGGGATGTTAGGTTACTTATTCTTGTGAGGATGCCATTTACTGTATGAAGGGGCAGCGGTCAGCTGCATAGAACATAGTATAAAATTCCCCGAGCTGTTGCTGTTTAAATCGTCGGTTTAACGGAGAATTTCACCTCAGGTTTTTTTACACAGCTGCCCCACCCCTCATCGGACTCTGTGCAATCACACAAGGAATGTTTTTTGGAAAAAATGTCGGTGTCAGAAAATTTTAAGGTTTAATCGTTTACAAATGCGCATTTCGTTACAGCTTCTCTTGTCCTTTAGACGTGCAAAGATAATTTCTGACAAAATATTGACACGTTTTCAAATTGTTTCGTAAATGGTCATAACTTTGCTCACGTATATACAGTACTTGGGCAATAATTCTGAGCTCCTGGAGTACTGGTAAAGATTTAAGCGAGTTGATGTCTTTGCGACTTTGTGTAAATGTGTTTAACATTTTTTAGCTGAATCGTATATTTACAAGCATGTACACATGAGTTATACGCGTTTATATACAAAATTAAACCGATTTATTTTCCATGCATCTTGTTATTTTGGTTACTTTAAGTTACGTTTTCCACTGCTGGATGAACATCTCGCCACGTGATGTTGGATGCCAGCTTTAGTTTGACCATACTTCACCATGCTGGTCACTGTTGGATGATAATAATGTCCACTTGCAATGCACCACCGCGCAGTATTCACTCACCTTCGAATCGAGTCCTGCACCGCCGTTTCACATGCAAATTTGATTCACAATCCCTGGGCCAACTTGCTCCTGATTAGCATGCGATTTGCCACATTTCGATCTCGGAGGTGATTAAATGCGCCGGCTTCCAGGCTTGTTGAGCCGCTCGGAGCCCAATTAACGAAAATTGTTGCCAAAGCAAAAGTGTGAGCTCGAATGTTTGTCCGTGTTCTTTTCAAACCACCAGTCGAACGCCGGCCTCTGCCCACTCCGACCGTGCGGAGGCCCTGGCCGTCGGGGAGGCCCTCATGGTGCCTCACGGCAAACGTGGGGCCCGGGTGGGCGCGTCGACGGTTGATCGCGTACAGGCGGTGCAACTCCCACAAATGAAACATCACACCTTGCTGATCTCGTGTCCAGGAGCATAAACGGTCATCACGCAAACTCCGGTCATCCTCGCAGCAGCAGCTCTTGGCCATCGAACAAAGACGATCACCGCTTCCTTCCGATATTAGAAGCCACGAGCTATGAACGACTCGGAGGTTCGAGCAACCACAGCCGAGTGGGAAGGCAGCAGCAGCCCAGGCGGTGAGCCAGCTCCAAAATCCCCCAAGCACTGAAGTTCTCGATTTAGTACATTGAAAAACACGACGGTAAGTGAAACAACGTAAATCGAAACCAATTTTGCCATTCACTTGAGGGGCCGTCCATAAATGACGTCACGCAATTTTTGACCTCTCGTCACTCGGCGTCACAAAAAGTCAGACCCCCCCCCCCTCAAATATGGCGTCACAAAGCTCTGCCCCCCCCCCAAAACCATATTTCCATTTTGAAAATAAAACATGCTTCAACTATTGCCATTGTAGTGCGTGGCGCTGCACTGATGTTGTAGGAGTGTTATAACAATTAGTGTTATAACAATTCTATACTTAAAGTTGCGCATTTTGATGTGACGTCACATTTCTCAAACCCCCCCCCTCCCCCACGTCACACATCGTCACAAATGTCTGACCCCTGACCCCCCCCCCCCCCCCCCGAGGTGCATGACCGCGTTACCGTGTTCATTCTGTGGTGAAGGGATGAGGAAAAGGAAGAGGGAAAAGCATCCAGCGTCGCCGCACGCAGGCAACGTGTATATCACAGTGGTAAAAATAAAAAAATACACATGTAGTGGGTTCCACGGAGACTGGAGACGTCTTTAGAGGCAACACGGTTTATTTGTAACTATGAACAGAACTCCCCTTAACTCCCACTATTTAGGGAGGTACAGCCTCCGGGCTAGCGTGCCCTCGCACTGATCAAACCTGGCTCTCAGCCCTCTGGCTATCTGTGCCCTAGGGGAGGCTAACTGACCCGACCCAGCCAAGGTACGGGTCCTGACCACTGGTCCGAGCTCGGCGCGGCCCTTACAAGGACGTCGGGCTCGAGGTCCCAGGGTCCTAGCTAGGGAGGCTACTCTGACCCGACCCAGCCAAGGTGCGGGTCCTGACCACTGGTCCGCGCTCGGCCCCGACCCTTATAAGGATGTCGGGTCCCAGGGTCCTAGCTAGGATGGTCTTCTGTTCTTCGTCTTCGGAGCACTGCCCCGAGCTGTCCCAGAGGTGCCCCTTTAATACACCTCTCGGGGGCTCTCCGCCCCCGGTACCGCCCCCTCTCTAGAACCTTCCAGGGGGCTCTGGAAGAACCCCCCAACCCCTCACCTGGGGCCTGGCTCTCTCTGTCCTTCCCCAGCTCAGGGTGGCACCCCCTATGGGCTTGTGCCCGCAACTGCAGGTAAGTATACCGACGGTATAGGATGTGCATTTATTACGCTACATCTATGCGAGAGAGGTTGTGGACAAGAGTCTGCTCTGCGGGAAACAAGCATTGCCATACGAATGAGATGAGCTCGCGTTCGATGCGGGCAGTCTTGAGGACGACCGTCGACAGGCACGCGTGGAGGCACGCCGTGGTCACAGCGCAGCGCCGACTAGTGTAGGTGGTGATGGCCCAGTTGTAGAGAGGAATGCCGGAGCTTCGAGCAGATGTAGCCGAATGTAGGATAGAGCATCTTGAGGAGCGTTGCCCTCGACCCCCTCCGGGAGGCCGTATGGTTTACTTGGCACTCCCGTCCCTTAGAGTCCAGTCTGATGTAAGCCTCCTCAGGTTCCAGCAGCCTGGCTTCGTAGGTCTTCATTGCACCGCTCTGCTCGTCTAGCATAGTCTGAAGGGTCATATGTGGCTGCCTCCTGAATCTTCACCCTCCTGCAAACCTTACTCGACATCTCGTTGAGGACCCGAAGAAGGGCAGTATTCTCTTTGTTTTTTTTTTTTTACAAAAGGGCTTGTAAGAGCTCTCGTTCCTCCCACCGGGATCTCTGGTGTCAACTTGAACGGGGTGGGGGGGAGACAAAGCTATGGCTTTTTTCCCAGGGGATCTGTCTTCCATGGAGCACAAAGATACAGGCGGAAGGTCCCCTTGGCCTAGCCATGAGGTCAGGCTCGAGTTGCTTACTGAGGACCCTACACCTAAGGAGGCTGTGGATCGCCCTAGGAAGCTCCAAAGTAAAAAAAACAGCTTTCCAAGGCCCCCTATAAAGTGCCTGAGGCCAGGTAGAAAAATAAGAAAACTATCAAACAGGAAAGCGAGTGGTTATGTTGGGTCAAAAAAGGTAATGTTCTAATGTAGGGGTTGGAGCGGTCATTGCTGCTTACTCGACCATGACGTCACTGCAACTCGTTTGATTAACACTTTTAAAAGAAAAAATCACAACGCGCACTGAACATATTATTCCGAATCGGTTTTACCACCACTACCACCATGACACAGTGGCAAGGCTGGCACATCGCAGTGCAGCTGCTACGCTGAATCATATGAATAAATATAATCAAATCTAGAAATATCCTGTATGTACCCAGGAGAGCCACATTGAGTCTCGAGACTCATTATTAGCTCCGTGCTGCATTAAGATGTTTGGACAATTTCAAGCATCAGGGTTCGGCACGTAGGAGGAAACCGGAGAAACGCGCAGATGTTGTGAAGCTGGCTTGGTGGTAGAAGTCAGTCCAGAACATTTGGCCCCACACTTATCACTGTAACGAATCAGTGTTCTATGGGAGCATTCTAAGCGAGGACTGATTGTATTAAAATCTACTTTGATCTACGAATCGTAATGTATCAATAATGTTAACGTGTAACATGCCCCATGGTTTTTCTTAATCTGGAAGGAGGGAACAACGGATGATCTGTGTGCTGATGATGTTGGTGATGATCTCGTAATGGCTGTTCACTTCAAGGAGTGGGAGAGTCTGATGGTGAACCTGGATTGTGCCAATAAGAGGTAGGGCCTTACCATTCGCCCTACCAAACAAATCAAAGCAGTACCTGCCTTGATATTTTGTATGTCTTCAAGGACTCCACCCCCTCAACTCCGCATGATAGGTAGTTGTGGAAAGAGTGGAGGTATTCCCATATCTGGGCAGTTGTTTATGACCAGCTCCGATTTCAGAGCGGAGGTCTTACTCTGAATTAGTTCAGTGGCATATCCTTTTTTTCAGCTGCTTAGTGCTGTATAAAAGTTACATGGCCTATCACTTCATACAAAGCTCTGGTTCTTTTCTGCCACACTTGTCCTCTCCCTCCCAGCTATAACCTCCCGAAAGCAACATTTGACCTTTGTTTTGGCGTGACAAACACCAGTGAAAGCAAAACACCGAAAGTGTAATGACTACACGTAATGCAAGAATCTCAGTTGTATTTCTCAACGGGTATTGAATATGAAGTCCCAGGAGTGGTGAAGGTGCATCAACCTGCAGACCCACAGGTGGCAGCGGTGGATTGGCCTGCAAACGTTGGGGTGGTGGTGGATTGGCCTGCAGACCTTGGGGTGGTGGTGGATTGGCCTGCAGATGCTGGGGTGGCGGCGGTAGATCGGCCTGCAGATGTAGGGGTAGCGGCGGTGGATCTTCCAGCAGTAGCCGACCAGTGAAGTTCTCGAATAAATTTACGCAATTTGCCGAACCTGGTGGCTTTGGCACAGGCGGTGGTGGATCTCCCAGCAAAAGCTGGGGAGGCAGTGGTGCATCTGCCAGCATGAGCTGGGTTGGGATGACAACGTTGGATCTCCCGGCAGCAGCCGGGGCGGTGGTGGCGGTGTTGGAGATGCCAGCAGCAGCCGGGGTGGCAGCGCTGAATCTGCCAACATCAAGCGCCATGGCGGTGAATAATATGCCAGAAGCAGTCGGGGTGGGGGTGTCGATGCATCTCCCAACAGCATCCCTGGTGGTGGCGGCGGAACTGCATGTGGCTGCCAGGATGGCGTTGGAGGCAGTGGTGGTGTTGGTGGAGACCGTGGCCGTGGCTTTCTCCAGCTCATTGAGCTATCAACGCATCATTTCCAACTGCAGATGGCGCTCCACATTCTCCCGTTTGTATACTTGAGTGCAGGGAAACATTCGACAGTTTGATCAACATTAGCCCCTACACGAGCCTTCTAATCATTGCAACTCTTCAAACTATATCGCTTATATAATGTACATCATTTCAGTCACAACAAAAATTACATAAACACATCGGGGCTGTGAAAATTACGGCTTCGTATTACCAATATCTTGCCTGTCCAGAGAAGCCCATGAACTAACGTTGTACATACAAACTCATAGACTCAGAGGCCCATAGACTGAGTCACAAATAGCAGTGGATAGGGCCCGGAACGGTGTGGTGTTAGTGAAAATATGAACCCAACTGCATCCTTTTCAATGGAACCAGGGACCCAAGTGTCATCATAGGCTTTCCCTCGCAATCGAGGATTGCCTTCCAGAGAAAATTTGGATTTTCTGTGGGTCCAAAGATGGCTGAAGAGACCAATCTGGGATCGACAGATTCTGCCGCAACTCTGGCACATGTGTCCAGAAATAGTGGTGGGTGGAACTGCATTAGTCGGGCTGCAGGCTGTTGTTTCTGCCATTCCCACTTTTTCTGTTTCTGCTATTAAGTTTTAAAATGTTTGGCTTCTTGAAATAGACTGTCTCCATCTGAGGTGATCCTGGGAAAGATACTCCCTTGAGTTAGTGTCGATGGAGCACTTCTTCATGTTGGACTTGAGGACATCCTTGAAGCACTTTCTCTGACGAACTACATTCTCCCACTTTTGGTTAATCAAGTTTGACAGTTTTTCATTGAGGCATTGGTGGAAGAGGTCTTGCTTAATGGAGTCCTATAAAGCTTCAATGTTAATCTTCTGTAGACATCTCTTCTGATGAAGCCGTCACTTGCGAGCCAGTTTTATGAGCATGGTTGAGCAGATGAGTCAATGATCAGTCCAGCCACCAGCAGCTACTAGAACAGCCTGGATGATGCAGACATCTTTGGGATCCTGTTCATGGACAATGACGTAATCGATCAAGTGGCGGTGCTTAGATCACGGATGATGCTATGATGTTTTGTATTTGTTTTTTCTGGCGTAACAGGGTGTTGATGATGATGACTCCATTTTCCGTGCATTTAGTCAAGGGAAGGATGCCGTTGGAATTGACTTTACCCACTCCTTCTTTCCCGATGGTTCCATTACAGAGGTTTATGTTTCTTCCAACTCTGGCATGCATATCACCGAGCAGAATAAGTTTGTCTCCCACAGGAACAGTAGAAAGGACCTGATCAAGGTTGACGTAACATTCATAATCGGAGTGAAGAATCAGGGCATATACGCTGATGACAGTAGAATATTGGCTCCCCACCAGTTTGAGACATAGAGTCATGAGGCGCTCACTCATCAAGTAAATTCTTGATGGAGAAACCAACTCTGTGCAGCCGCCGCTGTTCTTCCTGTCTGCCTTTCCAGAAGAGGGTACAGCCAGCTCCTTGTTCCTTGAGCTGCCCCTTCTCTTCTCGTCGAGTATCATTGAGGGCAGCTACGTCAGTGTTGTGTCGTCTGAGTTTCCGGGCCACGATTAAGGTGCAGCATTCTGGGCGTTCACTTTTAGTCTTGTCCATAAGGGTCCTGACATTCCAGTTCCCAAAGGTAATTATCTGACTTTTAGTTTTGTTTCCACCACAGTAATGGGGATCCTTCTGAACGTGGTTATCCAGTCCGGAAGAAGTGAGACAGACTATGTTTAGGGCCACTTTCCTAGCTCCTTCCCCACGTGGGGTGAGCAGAGTGGATAATTTGAAAGGACTTCTTAGTCGCAGGTACAGCTGCAGAAACACACTCTTGTTTCTGCTGAGTGTTAGACGACCTTCTTGTAGCTGCCACTAGAAGCTTCCAGACTTCACAATCAAGCTCCCGTCGTCACTAGCTGGTCACCAAAAACACTGTATTGAATGGGCCAGAAGATGTTGTTCCTTTAATGAAACACGCCTGTGCATGATTTATTTTATTGTGGAGAAGCTAATAATTGTTTTTTTACCCTATTATCTGGCAACAAAACTGACACCTGTTTTTTACAAGGAGTCATGTTTGCATTGACCACAATACCCGCGGTCGGAATGCAAACAAAAAACATAACTCTGATAATGTATGCACTGTCCTTGAAATTGATTGGTCCACACCCGAGACAGCGTTCCTTAGAGCCTAGTCTCACATGGTGTTGGACCAGATGACGCCAAAAAGCTGTTGTACAGTAGCTTCCACACAGTTCTTGAGAGAATGGGACCATGAATCCAATGGCAAGGAGACCAGTACGATTGGAGATATCGTTCTGCTGCAGTCTTGGTCCGCCTTCACAGCTGTTGAGATGTTAACATCTTCTTCCTCCTGCTCTGCTGTTGAGGACTTGTTAACCCATGGCTGGTGGCAGACATGCTTATTATAATGGCGGCCTATACTCGCCATGTGGAAGCATCGTTAAAGGGTATATGTCGCTTTTCAAGAGGAAAACCATTGGCATTTTCAGTCCTAACCACACCCTGGTGGTGCTGTCACTGCTTGGTCCACAACTGCTTATCCGCCAGGGTTGCCGCTGCTTATTTTGCAGCTAAAGTTCACAGAAGGTCGTTCCACTATCCACCACCTGCGGATACGCTGGGTCCCTGATATACAATACTCTGGCGTCTACAAACTAAGCCGTGTCTGTGGCAGTAGTTACATTGGGGAAACTAACCGACATGTCTCGGACTGTGTTCATGAGCATAAGGAAGATTTGAAACACGGTAGGACCAACACGGTAGCCTTGGCTGATCATTGTTTTAATGCGGTTGGCTCACACGCCAATTGATTTCTCTAAGACGAAGGTACTTTGTAAGCCCACTGGCTATCAAAAAAATTCGTTCATGAAGCCATCCACATATACAGACACAGTCACATTTTCAACCGAGACGATGGGTACAAACTCAGCAATCATTGGAAGAACGTCATCAACCAGTTTAAGTCATAACTGGTGTTGTTCTCATCCTGCCACCTTCCGATGTTAGTTTTTATTTTCCCCGTAGGTTCGGCTCTCCGATCTTACATTAACAGGTGAAACAAATTTCACACCAACATAGCCCCTTCCGCATGCTGACCTAGACGTGGCGGCAGCTCTGCGATCTTACATTAACATGCCAATCTCTCACATTAACCTAACCACCTCCGCGCCCTCGTCATGGAGGCCGCTCTCCGATCTTACATTAATGTGCTAATTTCTCATATTAACATCACTAGCCACGTCGTTTATGACCCTTGGGCTACACCCATTTTCAACCTTTAAAACAGTCTGCCTCAGCAGCTTTCCCCCTCTTTCTTCTTCCTGATGACGATCACTTGTGTTGTGATTAAAACGTCAGAGCTTTTTTGTTTATTTTATTTTTATTAATTTGAACCTATCTACGTGACTTTACCGAAAGACCCAAATAATATGAATTCCTGCAGTCACGAAAGCTTTAAGTCAAGATTTATAGTAATAACTCTTCCTCAGATCTAATTAGATGAAATCATTACCAGATGTATTTGCACCATTCCTACAATGCAAGGCTCTCACGAAGGTGATATGTTTTACAGACGGGTAGAGTGTGCCATGGTTTCACATTAAGGGCAATGCTGCTCTGTGGTTTTAACCAATTGGATAATTGGAAAGTATTATTTAAAGTCTGGTAAATTTGGACTGTGGCACTGACGCAAATGGCCGGCTCTTTTTTGAATAACAACCACCATTAGTTTAACAAGCCTAACTGATGAAACCCAAATGGGAGCCGGTATAATTATATTGCTTAAAACAAATGCTGCTGGGGAATGTTGGTGGGAAAAGCCATTAGGCTGATGTATTTAAACATCGTATTCTGATTTATGTGGAGACACAAAAAGCGAGTTATGCTTCTACAGTATTTGCTTGTGCAAAGCATGGACAATCATTGCCACAGAGACTGAATCAGCTCGGTGGCTAGGAGATGTTAACTACCTCACCTGGTATGGAGGAGGCCGAGGGTTTGATCCCGACCCTGATGCCTTTATAAGGAGTACCTTGGATATCGAGGTGGTTACATTTTTGGAAAGTGTAGCAAAAGCCAAAAGCGTGATATTCAATACTTAAGCTTGACCTAAATAATGAGCTTACATACACGCAACCAAAAATAGACACATCACAATGGAAATGTGCTGTACTGAATGCCAAATTTACTACTATAATGAGCCAATAATGTCTGTGTCCCGCACGTGACGTCACTCCACGTCGAGCAGGCCCCGTCATTAATACTCATGAATAGACTAATCTCTCACAATACAAAGGCCACTGCCACAGCCATTGACATGCTAATCTCACAATACAAAGGCCACTGCCCCAGCCTCTGTGGTTGGACCATCTCTAGCTCCACCCACCTATCTTGATGCACTCATCTCAGGCCTATATAAGACCTTGTCTCAGCAACTTTCGGGTGACGTCACTCCACATGGGGGGGGCGAGGTGCCTCCTCCCCCCTCCTCAGCGTCAACTTAGAAACTCACTACAAAGGCAGAACCCTCACGTCATGCGATCTCCCTAACGTTATTGAGACATCGAAGTAAAAATGACGTCATGATGAACAAGGGATTATAACCTTTAAATGAAATAGGTCTGTCACCGCGGCCTTACAAATTGCACACAAATGGATGCAATGAATATCACTTCGCGGTCTGATTTACTGCAATAGATTTACTGCAATACACCCATCCTTGGACGGGCAAAAGGCTAGTAAACAAATAATCCCCTCGCCTGCTCCCCACCACAATATCACACAATGATATAGTACTTCCTTGTACAGTATACCCGCTAAAGACCAAAACTAATCCCCATGATAGGTAAATTGATATACATAGAGCTTGGCGGCGATAGGTCTAAACCACGAACTATGAACTCGTGATATTCAAGGGTCTCCCGTATTTGGAGTGTACATGTTCTCCCCATGGTCACGTATCCTTTTCTCCAGGTCCTCCGGTTTTTTTCTCCACATCTAAAAACATGCGTTAAGATAATTACTGCTATAAATATTCACATAAGCCACTACGTTGAGCAATCATATGTGGCCAGGCTGCTTCTGGAAAAGAGCTATATATCTCGGTGGGCCTTACCTGGTCAAATAAAAATAGGTCGCTTACAGGAGCTGAATGGATTGCCACATCACAGGGACGCAAGGAATCGCAGCATGGAGAGGGCTTCATCCAGCAGTGGATTGATCCTGGTTTATGTTTTGCAAATAGTAAACGTAAGCGTGCACTTCCAAATGAAGGTGTTTAAAGTATCTGTTTATCTTCTTTGGTTCTTTCGGTAAAGTCACGTAGAATGAGAATAAAATAATAAAATAAAAATAAGACAATAAAATTCTCACGACGTTTCGGCCGCAACACAAGCGGCCTTCTTCAGGTGAAAGAACATAACTGTCGGGACGACAGTGCTTCAATGAGTGCTGCTGAGATTCGTGGCGTCTTTTAAGCTCGGTGATAGGTGTGAATGACCTAGAAAGCAGGAGAATTTAGCATTGAAATAGCTATGGATTAGCTTGTGACAAAAAATAGCTGTGTTAAAGTCAAAGTTTACATATCAACAGAGGCATTTAGTATATGGACGCTAAAGGGCCTCCAACTACCCAACTATCATACAGTAAACCAATGTGGGAAAAAACTAAGTCTATATTACATCAGTATAATAATTGTACTTGATATATTCTTCAATAAGCTGAGCTATTAATCACAAAGCAACTGGGTATACACTACACTATATAAACAGGTCCCTGCAGGGTGGGCTGGTAGGAACATTGGAATTTTGTCTATTGCAGGTTGGTACACTCAGTTTACAACTTCGTTCCTTCCAGTATTAATACCATATAGTAAAACCAATGAAAACCAAAATATAAACTACCTAAATGTTTTGATTCAAAGCTTTCGTGACTGCAGTAATTCATATTCTTAGTTTTTTCGGTAAAGTCACGTTGAAGGGAAACAACAAAATAATAATATATATAAAACAAAAAATTCTCACGACGTTTCGACCATAACTGAAACGGTCGTCTTCAGGTGTGTTGGTTTGCATACATTTATTTTTAAACGGCGCATTTATTTATTTATAAAAACGTTAGCGCCACGCACAACGATTTGGCAGTTTATTTAGGACTAGTCCATCTATATTCTGAAAAGAGGAGGGGGGAGACGAAATTTTTTATAATGTATGCTGTCTGAAAGCCACTGTAAGCGTGAACAATCAATTAAGACCTGAAATGGTTTATCAAATCTTTCCAATGATTGCTAAGATAGAATCCATCTTCTCGGTTGAAATTGTCTCTGTGCTTGTATATGTGGATAGCCTCATGAACGAATCTCTCATGGAAGCCAGATGGCTTACAAAGAACCTCTGTCTTGGAAAAGTCAATGGCATGTGAGCCTACTGAATTAGAACAATGATCTGCCACGGCCGAGGTGTTGGTCCTACCGTGTTTAAGGTCTGCTTTGTGTTCACGAATGCGGTCCGAGACATGGCGTTTGGTTTCTCCAATGTAACTACTACCACAGAGGCAACTTAGTTTGTAGACACCAGGGTATTGTATGTCCGGAATCACATCTTTTACAGACAGAACCAGATCACGGATTTTATGTAATGTGTTGAAACGGACCTGGATCTTGTGTTTATTCAAGATTTTGGAGATTTTTTTGTGATCCTCGCAATGTAGGGTAAAGTGATGGTTTTGAAAGGCTCCTCAAGAGGGTTCTTCTTCATGGTTTGAGTGATAGCTTTGCGGATTGTATAGTCGGAGTAACCATTAGCCCTAAGAGCTTGGTGTACGTGCTTGAGTTCACTGCTTATGTGTTCCTGGTCGGATATGCATTTATAAATAAATAAATGCGCCGTTTAAAAATAAATTTATGCAAACCAACACACCTGAAGACGACCGTTTGAGTTATGGTCGAAACGTCGTGAGAATTTTTTGTTTTATATATTATTATTTTGTTGTTTCCCTTCAACGTGACTAAGAATAAGAATACCTCAATGTTATCAATAAACTCTATATACTCTCCAATCAGCTGAGCCACCAACAATAAGTCGTTATATATCACAATGCCATATTGCAAAAAATGGCGGTTTTTCTTCCCATCAACGACCAGCACCACGGATAACGAACGAGCTTCGTTCAGACGGACGACTCAATCCATGCTCAGGAACGGAAGAGGGAGAGAGACAGCCATAATGCGTTGTTATACTCCATGTTATAAACCATACCATTAACCGTGGTGTGAGAGGTATTAAGAGGCAATATCAGCGAAAGAGCTGCGGTCTGACGGTAACTGTAAAATACAATTAATTAAGAACCATTGTAAAGATGTTTTAAACCATTTCGGAACTTCATTAGATTTATTGGCTGGTTGGGGAGGCTATATTAAGTTTGCGAGGTCTGAAACTCCAGGCCAAACATAAACTTCCGTTATCTCCGAAAAAGTAAGATGGATTGATGACCAAGCTGTGGAGGTCTGCCTAAATTCATGAGATGTCCATTGTTTCACAAGAGATAGCATGACTCGGATAAGAAATACACTATTAATTCTTATACACTGGTCCATGCATACAATTAGTATATTAGTGGACTACGTTAGAGAAGGAGAAGATCAAGGGAGTAGAGGAGAAGAGGAGGGCCGGGGTGCCCGGAGCCCAGAGAGTGCCCAGAGGGGCCAGAGAGCCAGGGGCAACCCTCATGTTTATGTTGGCTGGATAGCATGTGCTCCCGTGCATGTGAGGTTGCTCTCAACAGAAGTCGTTCCTTGCACGAGAATGGCTGAAACGCTGAGTAACCACTCAGAGGTATAGTGGTTAAGCTGTGGAGACGATATAGTGGAAAAACAGTGGAGATTTCTGAAATATAGAAGACTTAAAGTGTGTTG
Source organism: Petromyzon marinus (assembly GCF_048934315.1). Taxonomy (NCBI): domain Eukaryota; kingdom Metazoa; phylum Chordata; class Hyperoartia; order Petromyzontiformes; family Petromyzontidae; genus Petromyzon; species Petromyzon marinus. The sequence goes on from NC_133721.1 coordinate 3,029,512, forward strand.
CTAAAAAAATCTTGGAGGAAAGAGAGGATACATGTGTGCCTCTTGGAGAAGGAAAGGCATTGCTCAAAACTGTGCTGCAAGGTCACGTGCCATGAATCACATGAGTTTAGAAAAAACGTGACTGTAAACCAACAAGCTTGTGAATAATTATCATGGTGAAGACACCTCTATACGTTGGATACTGAAGGAAAACCATCGTGCTACGCATCGTCAAAGCACAACAACACCTGACATTTGAGAAGTACAATTTCATCGTTCTACACATCGTCAATACCCTACAACACCTGGAAAGTCACCAGCTGCATCAAGCATCTGACTGTTGTATTGTTCGAAAGACACTGTGTGTAACGACTTTACATCCACCGGCACAGCGGATTTCTAAACGCCTGCCATGTCACCTTCTCAACACTAGCGTCAGAGACCGTCTGATACAGACTGAAAGCTGATTTCCTTTGTTGCACTGTTTGTCTTTTCATGAATGTCATATTGTGCACTGGGTTATGCCTTATTAACCTAAATTCTGAATTTAGCTATTCATGTATTTCTATTACAGTATCACATATTCTTTGGACCAAGTGTCAATTGCCTATTTGATGACTGGTACTCTGATTATTTTTTACAAATAAGGAACTTGTTTTATTTAAAATGTGTATGTGTGTGTGGTTGAACAGTGTAACAAATCCATGCGTTACATGTGTAGTGTTGCAGCGCCGACCTGGGCAAGGCCTATGATACAATCAGTAGGCCAGGGCTCTGGATTGTTATTCGTGTTTTCAGAGTCCCTTACCATCTGCTCACAATGAGTAAGGACCTTCACGATGGTGGGCAGGCCCGGATAAAGTTGCGTGCCCGGGAGTCAGATCAATTGCCTGTTTACAGTGGGGTGTGACAGGGATCTACAGTGAGGGAAAAAAGTATTTGATCCCCTGCTGATTTGTACGTTTGCCCACTGACAAATACATCATCAGTCTATAATTTTAATATTAGGTTTATTTGAACAGTGAGAGACAGAATAACAACAACAAAATCCAGTAAAACGCATGTCAAAGATGTTATAAATTGATTTGCATTTTAATGAGGGAAGTGAGTATTCGACCCCCTCTCAATCAGAAATATTTCTGGCTATCAGATGTATTTTATACAGGTAATGAGCTGAGATTAGGAGCAAACTCTTAAAGGGAGTGCTCCTAATCTCAGCTTGTTACCTGTATAAAAAAACACCTGTCCACAGAAGCAATCAATCAATCAGATTCCAAACTCTCCACCATGGCCAAGACCAAAGAGCTCTCCAAGGATGTCAGGGACAAGATTGTAGACCTACACAAGGCTGGAATGGGCTACAAGACCATTGCCAAGCAGCTTGGTGCGAAGGTGACAACAGTTGGTGTGATTATTCGCAAATGGAAGAAACACAAAAGAACTGTAAATCTCCCTCGGCCTGGGGCTCCATGCAAGATCTCACCTCGTGGAGTTGCAATGATCATGAGAACGGTGAGGAATCAGCCCAGAACTACACGGGAGGACCTTGTCAATGATCTCAAGGCAGCTGGGACCATAGTCACCAAGAAAATAATTGGTAACACACTACGCCGTGAAGGACTGAAATCCTGCAGCGCCCGCAAGATCCCCTGCTCAAGAAAGGTCATATACATGCCCGCCTGAAGTTTGCCAATGAACATCTGAATGATTCAGAGGACAACTGGGTGAAAGTGTTGTGGTCAGATGAGACCAAAATGGAGCTCTTTGGCATCAACTCAACTCACCGTGTTTGGAGGAGGAGGAATGCTGCCTATGACCCTAAGAACGCCATCGCCACCGTCAAACATGGAGGTGGAAACATTATGCTTTGGGGGTGTTTTTATGCCAAGGGGACAGGACAACTTCACCGCATCAAAGGGACGATGGACGGGGCCATGTATAGTCAAATCTTGGGTGATAACCTCCTTCCCTCAGCCAGGGCATTGAAAATGGGTCATGGATGGGTATTCCAGCATGACAATGACCCAAAACACACGGCCAAGGCAACAAAGTAGTGGCTCAAGAAGAAGCACATTAAGGTCCTGGAGTGCCCTAGCCAGTCTCCAGACCTTAATCCCATAGAAAATCTGTGGAGGGAGCTGAAGTTTCGAGTTGCCAAACGTCAGCCTCGAAACCTTAATGACTTGGAGATGATCTGCAAAGAGCAGTGGGACAAAATCCCTCCTGAGATGTGTACAAACCTGGTGGTCCAACTACAAGAAACGTCGAACCTCTGTGATTGCCAACAAGGCTTTTGCCACCAAGTACTAAGTCATGTTTTGCACACGGGTCAAATGCTTATTTCCCTGATTAAAATGCAAATCAATTTATAACATTTTTTACATGCGTTTTTCTGGATTTTGTTGTTATTCTGTCTCTCACTGTTCAAATAAACCTACCATTAAAATTATAGACTGATCATTTCTTCGTCAGTGGGCAAACGTACTAAATCAGCAGGGGATCAAATACTTTTTCCCCTCAATGTATGTGAGGAGTCTGTGGGTCGCAACATCACGTACGGCTGGAAGTAGGACATTCCAGACTAATAGGGTTAATGATGGCAATGTCAACGATACTGAACCAGCCAGCACAACTCACTGCCAATAACACATATCACATAATTCACCCTTAAGCAATTGTTCAATCAATTAATTGAATCACTACAATTAAAACCAAAGAATCTCCCAGAACAAACACTTCACACTCTCCTCCGTCAGCCACCTGCATCGACAATAGAAACGCATCAGTCCAGCAGTGGATAAAACCTGGCGTCGGAGGTATGGGGGGGGCGGCGGCTTACACTTGCGGTGGACAGCAGGGGAGTGGCTGGATGCAGTAGCCATCGCAGATCAAGCGGTAGAACTTGTCATCGACTGCCATGCACCAGGGTAATGGGCCTCTCCTACACCCACACACATCACACTGAGCGGCACACACGTCACACCGAGGAGCACGCACGTCACACACCGAGGAGCACGCACATCACACACCGAGCAGGTTGCACAGATCTCCTTTATCAAGACAAACGTGGAGCAGATTACAACTACAACTCTTCTACGCCTGTCACAATGCCCCCCTCTCCCCCCCCCCCAGTTTATGGGGGGCCGCGGGCCTCACTCCACCCCTTCGCGTCAGCCCCCCCTAATAAATGGTCCGGTTGCATTGTGAATGCACCACTCGAATTACGTGCAGTCCCGTGGCGCACTGTAACGGGCTCGTGATTTACTCACTAAAATTCAATGTAAAAAAATTAAAACGATCCCAAGACATTATTTAAAATAAAGTATGGCCATCGTGTGTCAGCATCACAGGCGAAAATTGGCATGTAAAAAAAAACTTCACTCCGAATCACTCAATTGGGATTGCTCGCAGCAAAGAGCACTTGACCTGCTTGCAGGTTAGGTGCTGAATAACCGTGTGTCACACAGAGAACAGTTGCCACTGAGGGTGCCCTTTTAAAATGCTTGAGATGAGATGTGATTATCGCGTGTAAATGTGCACACTAAAATAAAAAAATCATAATTATAAGCGAACTATTATGGTTTCAGGTGGCAGGGTGTTGCAGCGGTGATCTTTGACCCTCGCAACAAGAAGGGCCTTGGTTAATCATCCGACTGGCACTTTGCGGATGTATGGGTTATCCACTTTGCTCACGTAGCTAGAAAACACACAATCACAATGTAACTGGGTATTGGCCAAGCATCCCAATGCTAAAGTTACCTGCAAATTACTTCACTGGGATGACACTCGGCAGCAGAGCCGGATGATGACATTGCTGGGGCCCTATGCCATTGTCAAGCTTAAGAGGCCCCTTCTATGAATGCCTGTATATTTTTGTCAGCAGAATGAAAATAACTGCTTTGGAGAGTCTTTTTTTCTCACCGATCTTAATTTTTTTAAACAATTATGTTAAAACTCGAAACCTCGTGTCCATTTCTTGTTTCGTATTTAGAGCCCCCCCCCCTCTCTTAATGCGAGGCTCTAAGCTGTAAGTGTAGCCGGTGTGAGCTCGCCTGTGATGAATAACACGTATAATTGCGCACTCTTATTTTCTATGGGTGGCCAGGAGAATGTATTATTATTTAAGTGAATGCAATGGTGATCAGGGGATTGGACCCAGAGCCCCACGTACACAGTAGAATACAAGGGAACGCCCACAGTACAGATTTGAGCTGACCTCCGGATTGAGAAATTGAACTGTGTTGTGACGTGGAGGGTGTTTCTGAACGCTATTGTGACCGACCCGTCCCGACGGGAGGAGAGAGGACAGGGTGGACCGGCTGCATGAGCTTACTCTCCGGCACTGCACAGCACAACATCGCCTCCCTACTGCAAAAAAACTCGGCAGGACCCTCCTGAAAATAAAAGTCTTCGGAATCAGTGAGGCCTGTCCTTGGGAGGACAGGCGTAGTCTTGGTCGTCACAAGCGAACATTTGTTTCTCCATATTAATTTGTATCTCCGGGTTACCATCAGGGCTGGGCGCTGCAAGCTTAGCTTCTGAGATCTGATGAGACTGGTAGCCGTTTTTTAAAAGGTTATTTCGGCACGTGGAGCCCAAGCATGCAACAACTTTATGGAACTTCTTGGTTCTTTCGGTAAAGTCACGTAGAATGGAAATAAAATAATAAAAAATAAAACATAAAAAAATTCTCACGACGTTTCGGCCACAACACAAGTAGCCTTCTTCAGGTGAAGGAACAGAACTGTCGGGACGACAGCGCTTCAATAACTGCTGCTAAGATTCGCAGCGTCTTTTAGGCTAGGTGTGAGAGGTAAAGCGCCTTGACAAAGGAGTTTACATATCAAACAGGAGAATTTAGCATTGAAATAGCTGTGTTAAAGTGTTGGATCAGCAGGGTGTTAAATTCAGAAATTAGCATGTAACTGGGAGATTAGCATGATGTTAATGTGAGGGTTTAGCATGTGACTGGTCACGGAAATAGCTATGTTAAAGTCAAAGTTTACATCTCAACAGAGGCATTTTGTATATGGACGCTAAAGGACTGCAACTACCCAACTATCATACAATAAACCGATGTGGAAAAAAACCTAAGTATAAACTACATCAATGTCATCAATAAACTCTATATACTCTCCAATCAGCAGAGCGCTTCATTGAACGCTGCTAAGATTCGCAGCGTCTTTTAGGCTAGGTGTGAGAGGTAAAGCGCCTTGACAAAGGAGTTTACATATCAAACAGGATAATTTAGCATTGAAATAGCTGTGTTAAAGTGTTGGATCAGCAGGGTGTTAAAGTCAGAAATTAGCATGTAACTGGGAGATTAGCATGATGTTAATGTGAGAGATTAGCATGCGACTGGTCACGGAAATAGCTATATTAAGGTCAAAGTTTACATATCAAGCGAGGCATTTAGTATATGGACGCTAAAGGACTGCAACTACCCAACTATCATACAATAAACCGATGTGAAAAAAAACTAAGTATAAACTACATCAATATAATAAATGTACTCAATATATTTTTCAAAAAGTTGAGCTATAAACATAAAGTAACTAGGTATACACTACACTATATAATGAATACCATATAGTAAACGAATTAATACAACTAAAATATAACTACATCAATGTTATCAATAAACTCTATATACTCTCCCATCAGCTGAGCTACTAACAATAAGTCATTATACATTACAATGCCCTATGGCGAAAAAATGGGTGGCGGTTTTTTCCTTCTTTCAAACGTTAGCACCATGGAGAGCGACGAGCCTCGTTCAGACGGACGAGTCCATCCATGCTCGGAACGGAGGAGGGGGGAGAAACAGCCACAATGCGCTGCTCTGTCCTGTGTTGCGTTACAACCATGCCATAAACTAGACTACTATACATTGTAATGTTATACCTTCCAATCTAAACTACATTGTATAATATCGTATACACAGCCCAATGTAAGCTCGAACATTATGCATGATATTGATATGTCTCCAACTAAAATTTTCCAACATTACACGACTATTCACCATAATATACACTACCATAGACAAACCCACCCTTGAATTATACAATGCGTTACTTTACACTACCCTATACTTTAGACTGTAAAATGTTAGACTTGTAATATTACACTATGTATTATTCTACCAACCCTACTGTATACCACACTGCTGTATATTCACTATACAATTACGATACTATATATTGCCTTATGAATTATGTTAAACATTACAATGTTATACTATTTATTATTATATAACATGCTATAAACCATACCATTGACCGTCGTGTGAAAGCTATTAAGAGGCAGTGCCAGCGAATGGACTGCGGTCTGAAAGTCACCATAAAATACAATCAATTAAGAACCGAAATGGTTTATAACATCTTTCCAATGGTTACTAAGCCAGAATCCATCTTCTCGGTTGAAATTGTCTCTGTGTTTGTATATGTGGATGGCCTCATGAACGAATCTCTCATGGTAGCCGGATGGCTTGCAGAGAACGTCCGTCTTGGAGAAGTCAATGTCATGTGAGCCCACTGAATTATAACAGTGATCTGCCATGGCTGAGGTGTTCGTCCTACCATGTTTCAAGTCTGCTTTATGTTCACGGATGCGGTCCGAGATATGTCGTTTGTTTTCTCCAATGTAACTGCTACCACAGAGGCAACTTAGTTTGTAGACGCCCGGGTACTGTATGTCTGGAACCACATCTTTTACAGACGGAGCCAGATCACGGATTTTATGTACTGTGTTGAATCGGACCTGGATCTAGTGTTTATTCAGGATTTTGGAGATCTTTTTTGTGACCCCCGCAATGTAGGGTAAGGTGATGGTTTTGAATGGCTCCTCAAGAGGATTCTTCTTCATTGCTGGAGTGATGGCTTTGCGGATTGTGTAGTCGGAGTAACCATTAGCCTTGAGAGCTTGGTGTACGTGCTTGAGTTCACTGGCAATGTGTTCCTGGTCGGAAATGCATTGGGCACTATGGTATAGAGTCTTGATGAGGGAGTTCTTCTGGGATGGATGGTAGTGGGAATCCGGTTTTAAGTAAGCATCCGTATGGGTAGCTTTCCTGTAGACAGAGTGGCTCATTGAACCATCAGGTCTCCTTTTAATAAGGACATACACAAAGGGTAGCTTGCCATCTTTTTCGACTTCCATGGTAAATCTGATGGCTGGGTGTATGGAATTGATGTGGTCGAGGAATTGGTCTAGAGCAGGCCGGCCATGTGGCCAGATGATAAAAGTGTCATCCACGTACCTCTTCCATAACGTCGGGCGTAGAGTGGCAGTCTGGATGGCATCAGTTTCAAATTTCTCCATGAAAACGTTGGCCCCCGTGGTGCCTCACCACAAACGTGGGGCCCGGTCAGCCGCGTCAACTGTCGTGATCGCGTACAGGTGGTGAAACTGCCACACATGAACCATGATACCTTGCTGATCTCGTGTCAAGGAGAATAAACCAGCAGCCCGTCGCTAGCAATGGGAATGATCGGTAAGGGAACACATTGGGCTCTACAGAGGCACTCCACTATTATACACCACTACTATACAGTAAACATTGGGCTCTATGGAGGCCTGTCGTTAAGGGATTACTCGTTAACATGGGGTGGTCGTTAAGAGGGGTTCTATTGTATATAACAAGTTTAAATATTTAATAAGTTAATAGAGAGTACTCAACTGAGATGGCGGAGGAGTTTGCTAAACTCACAATACAAAGACCACTGTCCCAGCCTCTGTGGTTGGACCATCTCTAGCGCCACCAACCTACCTTGATGCACCTATCTCAGGCCTATATAAGACCTTGTCTCAGCAACTTTCTCTCTCACCTGACCTGAAGACGATTGCTTGTGTTGCGATCAAAACGTCGTGATATTTTTATTATTTTTTATCTACGTGGCTTTACCAAAGGACCCATAGAATATAATCATAAACAGGTTACGTCCTCTACATGGACCCCCCCCCCCCCATTATTAATCATGAACAGGTGACGTCCTCCAAATGGACACCCCCCTCCATTGATAATAATTAGCGGGTGACATCACTCCACATTGGGGGGGGGAGCGAGGTGCCTCCTCTCCCCTCCTAAGCGTCAACTTATAAACTCACTACAAAGGCAGAACCCTCACGTAACGCGATCTCCATAACGCTATTGAGACATCTAAGTAAAAACAACGTCATGATGAACAAGGGATTATAACCTTTAAATGAAATAGGTCTGTCACCGCGGGCTTACAAATTGCACACAAATGGATGCAATGAATATCACTTCGCGGTCTGCTTTGCGCTTGCAAGTTTCAGATTTACTGCAATACACCCATGCTTGGACGGGCAAAAGGCTAGTAAACAAATAATCCCCTCGCCTGCTCCCCACCACGATATCACACGATGATATAGTACTTCCTTGTACAGTATACCCAATAAAGACCAAATCTAATCCCCATGATAGGTAAATTGATATACATAGAGCTTGCCGGCGATAGGTCTAAACCACGAACTATGAACTCGTGATATTCAAGGGTCTCCCGTATTTGGAGTTTGCATGTTCTCCCCATGGTCACGTTGGGATAATGACTGCTATGAATTTTCACATAAGCCACCTCGTTGAGCAATCATATGTGGCCAGGCTGCTTCTGGAAAAGAGCTATGTATCTCAGTGGGCCTTACCTGGTCAAATAAAAATAGGTTGCTTACAGGAGTTGAATGGATTGCCACATCACAGGGATGTGAGGAATCGCAGCATGGAGAGGGCTTTATCCAGCAGTGGATTGAGTGTTCTTGTTGAAACGTGTGTATTTAATATTTCTCTGATGTTCTTTTAGTCTCGTGCTGATCATTTGTCCTGTTTGCCCAACATAACATTTGCCACAAGTGCAGTTAATCCTGTACAAACCTTCTGTTGATAGCTTAGGTAATACATATTTTATACCAGAAGTCGAGTTCAAGAAACATAAGTACGTTTTTATTTCAACTCAAATGTATATATACATATATAAATATACATGTCCATACAACCACGTCTCAATGTCTATGTCTGGGAGAACACGCTAGTTTCTCCCTCTGTGGAGTCTCCACCACTTTTCTTTCTTCTTGTTTCCCAGCTCCTCGTCTTGGTGCTCCTTCCCTCTGTCTCCTCCTCGTTCATTCTCCTCTTCATCTTTCTCCAGCTGCCGTGTGCAGCACATGAAGCTCCAAATTGCCCAACGCCAGAAACTGTTCTTTCTCTCTCCCTTAGAAGATGGGATGTGCTTAATCTCTTTCTTCTCTTCCTGAACACTATCTGCCCTCCAAGGTTGCTCACATCTTCCTTCCTCATTCACCACTTCCTGCTTTGTATCGTCTTCAATCGTGTCGACCTCCTTCAGCTCTACCTCATTTGCCTCTAACTCAATAGCTCCTACTTCTTTTGCGTCTACCTCTATTGCCTCTACATCATTCGCCTCTACCAAAATCGCCTCACTCTCCTCCACCTCAATATCCCCTACCTTCACTTCTACCTCAATCACCTCTACGTCATTCGCCTCTAACTCATTCGGCTCTACCTCCATAACCACCTCCTGCTTGGCCTCTCCCTCAATCTCCTCTACCTCTTTTGCCACTTCCTGGATGGCATCTACTTCATATGCCTCAACCTCATTTGCCCCTTCCTGCTTTATTTCCTCCACCACGTTCTCAACTTTTGTTGCCATTTCCTGTTTGGCCTTTAGCTCATTCTTGTCTACCTCATTGATCAAGACCTGCATGGCCTTTTCTTCGATCGTGTCGACCTGAATTGCCTCGACCTGTTTCACCAATTCCTGCTTTGTATGTCTCGCAATCCCTTCTACGACATTGGCCACAACCTCTTTCACCACTTCCTGCTTGGCCACTGCATCTACCTCAATCACCGCTACCTCTACCTCACTCGCCACTTCCTTCTTGGGCTCTACATCATTCCCCTCTCCCTCAATCTCGTTTTCCTTCATCTCTTCTACTTCGTGAAATTTCATCTCAGTCCTTCGTAGCTTCCTATTCCTACGTTTCCTCTGAACACCATCCTCTCCTTCTTTCTTTGTCTCCACAACATCATCAACTTTTTTAGCCACTTCCTGTTTGGCTATTCCCTCATTCCCATCTACCTCACTTGCCTCTACCTCTTCTGCTAATACCTGTTTTGCATCTCTCTCAATCCCCTCTATGACATTGGCCGCTATATCTTTCACCACTTCCTGCTTGGCCACTGCTTCTGCCTCAATCACCGCTACCTCTGCCTCATTCGCTAATTCCCGCTTGCCATCTCCTTCTAACACCTCTACCTTATTCAACTCTACCTCATTCATCACATCCTCCAAAGCCACTGCCTCAATCATCTCTACCTCAATCGTCCCAACCTCCACCACTTCCTGCATGGGCTCTCCCTCACTCCCCTCTCTCTCAGCCACCTCTTCTTTCAATGTCTCCAGAACTTTCTTCTTGTTCTTGTGTTTCTTCCTATTCCTACGTTTCCTCTGAACACCATCCTCTCCCTCTATCTTTGTCTCCACAACATTATCAACTTTCTTAGCCACTTCCTGTTTGGCTATTCCCTCATTCCCATTTACCTCACTTGCCTCTACCTCTTTCCCTAAGTTCTCCTTGGCATCTCTCTCAATCCTTTCTACGACATTGGCCACTACCTCTTTCACAAATTCCTGTGTGGCCACTGCATCTACCTCAATCACCGCTACCTCTACCTCACTCGCCACTTCCTTCTTGGGCTCTCCATCATTCCCCTCTCCCTCAATCTCGTTTTCCTTCATCTCTTCTACTTCCCGCACTTTCATATCAGTCCTTCGTAGCTTCCTATTCCTACGTTTCCTCTGAAGACCATCCTCTCCCTCTTTCTTTGTCTCCACAACATTATCAACTTTCTTAGCCACTTCCTGTTTGGCCATTCCCTCATTCCCATCTACCTCACTTGCCTCTACCTCTTCTGCTAATACCTGTTTTGCATCTCTCTCAATCCCCTCTATGACATTGGCCGCTATATCTTTCACCACTTCCTGCTTGGCCACTGCTTCTACCTCAATCACCGCTACCTCTGCCTCATTCGCTAATTCCCGCTTGCCATCTCCTTCTAACACCTCTACCTTATTCAACTCTACCTCATTCATCACATCCTCCAAAGCCACTGCCTCAATCATCTCTACCTCAATCGTCCCAACCTCCACCACTTCCTGCATGGGCTCTCCCTCACTCCAATCTCTCCCAGCCACCTCTTCTTTCAATGTCTCCAGAACTTTCTTCTTGTTCTTGTGTTTCTTCCTATTCCTACGTTTCCTCTGAACACCATCCTCTCCCTCTATCTTTGTCTCCACAACATTATCAACTTTCTTAGCCACTTCCTGTTTGGCTATTCCCTCATTCCCATTTACCTCACTTGCCTCTACCTCTTTCCCTAAGTTCTCCTTGGCATCTCTCTCAATCCTTTCTACGACATTGGCCACTACCTCTTTCACAAATTCCTGTGTGGCCACGGCATCTACCTCAATCACCGCTACCTCTACCTCACTCGCCACTTCCTTCTTGGGCTCTCCATCATTCCCCTCTCCCTCAATCTCGTTTTCCTTCATCTCTTCTACTTCCCGCACTTTCATATCAGTCCTTCGTAGCTTCCTATTCCTACGTTTCCTCTGAAGACCATCCTCTCCCTCTTTCTTTGTCTCCACAACATTATCAACTTTCTTAGCCACTTCCTGTTTGGCCATTCCCTCATTCCGATCGACCTCATTTGGCTCTACCTCTTCTGCTAATACCTGTTTTGCATCTCTCTCAATCCCCTCTATGACATTGGCTGATATATCTTTCACCACTTCCTGCTTGGCCACTGCTTCTACCTCAATCACCGCTACCTCTGCCTCATTCGCTAATTCCCGCTTGCCATCTCCTTCTAATACCTCTACCTTATTCAACTCTACCTCATTCATCACATCCTCCAAAGCCACTGCCTCAATCATCTCTACCTCAATCGTCCCAACCTCCACCACTTCCTGCATGGGCTCTCCCTCACTCCCCTCTCTCTCAGCCACCTCTTCTTTCACTGTCTCCAGAACTTTCTTCTTGTTCTTGTGTTTATTCCTATTCCTACGTTTCCTCTGAACACCATCATCTCCCTCTTTCTTTGTCTCCACAACATTATCAACTTTCTTAGCCACTTCCTGTTTGGCTATTCCCTTATTCCCATTTACCTCACTTGACTCTACCTCTTTCCCTAAGTTGTCCTTGGCATCTCTCTCAATCACTTCTACGACATTGGCCACTACCTCTTTCACAAATTCCTGTGTAGCCACTGCATCTACCTCAATCACCGCTACCTCTACCTCACTCGCCACTTCCTTCTTGGGCTCTCCATCATTCCCCTCTCCCTCAATCTCGTTTTCCTTCATCTCTTCTACTTCCCGCACTTTCATCTCAGTCCTTCGTAGCTTCCTATTCCTACGTTTCCTCTGAACACCATCCTCTCCCTCTTTCTTTGTCTCCACAACATTATCAACTTTCTTAGCCACTTCCTGTTTGGCTATTCCCTCATTCCCATCTACCTCACTTGCCTCTACCTCTTTCCCTAAGTCCTTCTTGGCATCTCTCTCAATCCCTTCTATGACATTGGCCACTACCTCTTTCACAAATTCCTGTGTGGCCACTGCATCTACCTCAATCACCGCTACCTCTACCTCACTCGCCACTTCCTTCTTGGGCTCTCCATCATTCCCCTCTCCCTCAATCTCGTTTTCCTTCATCTCTTCTACTTCCCGCACTTTCATATCAGTCCTTCGTAGCTTCCTATTCCTACGTTTCCTCTGAAGACCATCCTCTCCCTCTTTCTTTGTCTCCACAACATTATCAACTTTCTTAGCCACTTCCTGTTTGGCCATTCCCTCATTCCCATCTACCTCACTTGCCTCTACCTCTTCTGCTAATACCTGTTTTGCATCTCTCTCAATCCCCTCTATGACATTGGCCGCTATATCTTTCACCACTTCCTGCTTGGCCACTGCTTCTACCTCAATCACCGCTACCTCTGCCTCATTCGCTAATTCCCGCTTGCCATCTCCTTCTAACACCTCTACCTTATTCAACTCTACCTCATTCATCACATCCTCCAAAGCCACTGCCTCAATCATCTCTACCTCAATCGTCCCAACCTCCACCACTTCCTGCATGGGCTCTCCCTCACTCCCCTCTCTCTCAGCCACCTCTTCTTTCACTGTCTCCAGAACTTTCTTCTTGTTCTTGTGTTTATTCCTATTCCTACGTTTCCTCTGAACACCATCCTCTCCCTCTTTCTTTGTCTCCACAACATTATCAACTTTCTTAGCCACTTCCTGTTTGGCTATTCCCTTATTCCCATTTACCTCACTTGACTCTACCTCTTTCCCTAAGTTCTCCTTGGCATCTCTCTCAATCACTTCTACGACATTGGCCACTACCTCTTTCACAAATTCCTGTGTAGCCACTGCATCTACCTCAATCACCGCTACCTCTACCTCACTCGCCACTTCCTTCTTGGGCTCTCCATCATTCCCCTCTCCGTCAATCTCGTTTTCCTTCATCTCTTCTACTTCCCGCACTTTCGTCTCAGTCCTTCGTAGCTTCCTATTCCTACGTTTCCTCTGAACACCATCCTCTCCCTCTTTCTTTGTCTCCACAACATTATCAACTTTCTTAGCCACTTCCTGTTTGGCTATTCCCTCATTCCCATCTACCTCATTTGCTTCTACCTCTTTCCCTAAGTCCTCCTTGGCATCTCTCTCAATCCCTTCTATGACATTGGCCACTACCTCTTTCACAAATTCCTGTGTGGCTACTGCATCTACCTCAATCACCGCTACCTCTACCTCATTCGCCTCTACCTCACTCGCCACTTCCTTCTTGAGCTCTACATCATTCCGCTCTCTCTCAATCTCGTTTACCTTCATCTCTCCTACTTCCCGAACTTTCATCTCAATCCTTCGTAGCTTCCTATTCCTATGTTTCCTCTGAACACAATCCTCTCCCTCTTTCTTTGTTTCCAAAACATTCTCAACTTTCTCCGCCACTTCCTGTTTGGCCATTCCCTCATTCCCATCGACCTCATTTGGCTCTACCTCTTCTGCTAATACCTGTTTTGCATCTCTCTCAATCCCCTCTATGACATTGGCCACTATATCTTTCACCACTTCCTGCTTGGCCACTGCTTCTACCTCATTCACCGCTACCTCTGCCTCATTCGCTAATTCCCGCTTGCCATCTCCTTCTAACACCTCTACCTTATTCAACTCTACCTCATTCATCACATCCTCCAAAGCCACTGCCTCAATCATCTCTACCTCAATCGTCCCAACCTCCACCACTTCCTGCATGGGCTCTCCCTCACTCCCCTCTCTCTCAGCCACCTCTTCTTTCACTGTCTCCAGAACTTTCTTCTTGTTCTTGTGTTTCTTCCTATTCCTACGTTTCCTCTGAACACCATCCTCTCCCTCTTTCTTTGTCTCCACAACATTATCAACTTTCTTAGCCACTTCCTGTTTGGCTATTCCCTCATTCCCATTTACCTCACTTTCCTCTACCTCTTTCCCTAAGTTCTCCTTGGCATCTCTCTCAATCCTTTCTACGACATTGGCCACTACCTCTTTCACAAATTCCTGTGTGGCCACTGCATCTACCTCAATCACCACTACCTCTACCTCACTCGCCACTTCCTTCTTGGGCTCTCCATCATTCCCCTCTCCCTCAATCTCGTTTTCCTTCATCTCTTCTACTTCCCGCACTTTCATATCAGTCCTTCGTAGCTTCCTATTCCTACGTTTCCTCTGAAGACCATCCTCTCCCTCTTTCTTTGTCTCCACAACATTATCAACTTTCTTAGCCACTTCCTGTTTGGCTATTCCCTCATTCCCATCTACCTCACTTGCCTCTACCTCTTCTGCTAATACCTGTTTTGCATCTCTCTCAATCCCCTCTATGACATTGGCCGCTATATATTTCACCACTTCCTGCTTGGCCACTGCTTCTACCTCAATCACCGCTACCTCTGCCTCCTTCGCTAATTCCCGCTTGCCATCTCCTTCTAACACCTCTACCTTATTCAACTCTACCTCATTCATCACATCCTCCAAAGCCACTGCTTCAATCATCTCTACCTCAATCGTCCCAACCTCCACCACTTCCTGCATGGGCTCTCCCTCACTCCCCTCTCTCTCAGCCACCTCTTCTTTCACTGTCTCCTCCAGAACTTTCTTCTTGTTCTTATGTTTCTTCCTACTCCCACGTTTTTTCTTCATACCATTTCTCTCCCCCACTTTCTCCATCTCTTCGATCTCGTTCTCAACCTTGTTGCTATTCTGCATTGTCTGCTTCACATCCTCATTATTGGTGCTGACTTCTGCCTGCTGCTGCTCTTCTGCCTTTTGCTGCTGCTGCTGGTGGTGGATGATGAAGCTCTTCAGCTCGGTGCTGTTCTGGAATTGCAGCAGCTCCCGCTGATATTTGGCCTGCTGCTGTGCACAATGATCCAGCAGGATCATCTCAAGCTCCAGAATCTGGCGCTTAGCTTCTAGTCTTGTGTCAACGAGGAACCTCTTTCGCTGCCCCTTCGAGCGACGGTCTGGGGAGTCACATGGGGAGGAGAGAGCAGCACCACAATTGATTCGTTAATGGGTATTTGAGTATTTCCTGTATGATAATAGGGTTTTCCCGTTTTTACTGGCAACAAAACAGGTGTTAAGATGTTAAAACACCAAACTGAAACCTTTTACAAGGAATCATGTCTGCATTAACCATGATGCTTGTGGTCAGAATGCAAACAAAAAACATACTCTGATAATATATGCATTGTCCTTGAAACTGATTGGTCCACACCAGGGACAGCTTTCTTTTGAGCCTCGTCTCAAACGGTGTTAGACCAGAGGACGCCAAAAGGCGTATTTCCTGTATGTTATTTTGGTAAAGAAACTTGGCACCATTGACAGGAATCTAACTTAACTTGAGACCGATGTAACAATGATACCACTGTAGGGAGGTCTGGAGGTTGACTCATGTGCCGGAGACACCTCCTCCTCCAAATAACTTCATTAGGATTATGGGCTGGTTGGGGAGGCCATATTAAGTTTGCGAGGTCTGGAAACTCCAGGCCAAACATAGAAAAACTTCCGTTATCTCAGAAAAAAGTAAGATGGATTTATGGGCAAGCTGTGGAGGTCTGGCTAAATTTAAAAGATGTCCATTGTTTCACAAGAGAGAACATGAATTGGATAAGAAATACACTATTAATTCTTATACACTGGTCCATTCATACAATTAGTATATTAGTGGGCTACGTTAGAAAAGATAAAGGGAGGAGAAGAGGAGGGTGCCCAAAGGGGCCAGAGAGCCAGGGGCAACCCTAATGTTTATGTTGGCTGGATAGCATGTGCTCCCGTGCATGTGAGGTTGCTCTCAACAGAAGTCATTCCTTGCACGAGAATGGCTGAAACGCTGAGTAACCACTCAGAGGTATAGTGGTTAAGCAGTGGAGACGGTATAGTGGTAAAACAGTGGAGATTTTAAAAGCAAAGTTTAAGATTTGCATTTGTCACTTTATATTGAGCCGATACATATGGCAAGTGAAATTAAGAAGACTTAAAGTGAGTTTTACAGAAAGAGAGGATACATGTGTGTCTCTTGGAGAAGGAAAGGCATTGCTCAAAACTGTGCTGCAAGGTCACGTGCCATGAATCACATGAGTTTAGAAAAAACGTGACTGTAAACCAACAAGCCTGTGAATAATTATCATGGTGAAGACACCTCTATACGTTGGATACTGAAGGAAATCCATCGTGCTACACATCGTCAAAGCCCGACAACACCTGACATTCGAGAAAGAAGTACAATTGCATCGTTCTACACATCGTCAATACCCCACCACATCTGGAAAGTCACCAGCTGCATCAAGCACCTGACTGTTGTATTGTTCGAAAGACACTGTGTGTAACGACTTTACATCTGCCGGCACTGCGGGTTTCTAAACGCCTGCCATGTCACCTTCTCAACACTAGCGTCTGAGACCGTCTGATACAGACTGAAAGCTTATTTCCTTTGTTGCACTGTTTGTCTTTTCATGAATGTCATATTGTGCACTGGGTTATGCCTTATTAACCTAAATTCTGAATTTAGCTATTCATGTATTTCTATTACAGTATCACATATTCTTTGGACCAAGTGTCAATTGCCTATTTGATGACTGGTACTCTGATTCTTTTTTTTACAAATCAGGGACTTGTTTTAATTAAAATGTGTCTGTGTGTGTGGTTGAACGGTGTAACAAATCCATGCGTTACATGTGTAGTGTTGCAGCGCCGACCTGGTCAAGGCCTATGATACAATCAGTAGGCCAGGGCTCTGGATTGTTACTCGTATTTCCGGAGTCCCTAACCCTCTGCTCACAATCATTAAGGACCTTCACGATGGTGGGCAGGCCCGGATAAAGTTGCGTGCCCAGGAGTCAGAGCAATTTCCTGTTTACAGTGGGGTGCGACAGGGATCTACTCTGGCTGACACATTATTTAGCATCATCTTCGACCACATAGTTCGAGAAGTTTTTTTTTTTATGGCTGTATCGGTGGATTTTTTAATATTTGCTACAGATACAATGGGAGGCTGATTGATGCCTGGGTGAGGTCAAGGGATGGCTCCCTACTGGTCAACCATGTTATGTACACTGATCATTTGGAAGTTGATGCTCACACTGAAAAATAGTTGGAGGTTCTGCTGCTAAGCCTGGAGCGTGTGACAAAGAGGTGGTGTCTTACCATCAGCCCCACCAAAACTAAGCACCCGCCTGAGTATTTTGTGTAATTTAATACTCCGCCCCCTCAACTACTCTTGAGTGATGGGGTAATTGTAGAGAGAAGTTTACGTACCTGGATAGTGTGCTTATGCAAAAATTCTGGTTTGGCAGCAGAGGTCTCACTCCGAATCGGTCAAGTGGCATATTTTCATCAGCTTCGTAACACTTTGGGGTATCTACCTGGTCTGTCACTCGACACAAAACGCTGGGTCTTCTTGGCCAATGATAGAATAAATGAAAAATCTGAACCAGCTTTACACTTTCAGACTGGCCTGCCTACGATCCACCCTGGGTTTAACTAGGCTGGAATGTGTGAACAGCTCACAGTGAGCTCCACTGGTGGGCAGGGCTGCATTGCCTGGGTCATGTAGCCTGCTTGCTCAGCCACCGCATCCCCAAGCAGCCTCTGTTTTTCCAGATAGAGGGGGCTAAATGGGCGTGGCACGGCCTGGAGAAGAGATGGACTGATGCAGTACAGGAGGATACGGAACTAAGTGGACTTGCCAAAGACTGGTACCACTGGTGTCAAGATCTGCCTCTATGGAGGAAGCTCGTGAAGGATGCTTATGGGAAGTTGGTGGCAGTTGCCCTCAAGCAAAAAAGGAGGGTGAGAGGAGCGACGCTCACAACAACAGACGGTGCACTGGATGACTAAAACGCAGCAAGTTGGCACAGTAGGATGCAAAGGTGGTGCGTCTGCCAGTCATCTCAGTCAGTCAACCCATCGCACTGGGGTCTGTCCCCTGATCTCCTGTCGGCAAGCCTTCGACACTTCAAGTGGCCTCGGAGTGCACCAGGCCTGGCACAAGCGCCATGGTGACGTCTCCGTCACTTAGTGGCGAATGAGGGCTGTTGTTGTTATCTGAGTCGGTTAGGGGCCTCCCCTAGGTCCACTCAGCCTCAAATAAGTATCTGATACGGTGTGTAAACATCGCCACTTGGGAGACAAAGACGGACAAGTGTGGTGCTGGCAACCCACCCCTCGTGTGCGGTGCCGGCCGTCATAGGTGCTCACTAACAGCACTTGCTCCTACAGTGTTTCAAGGCTATACACAAGATTTATGTCTTTGTTTGTGTCTATGTGCAGTGTCTGTATGAGTGGTTGGGAGCAGTTGTGTCTGTGGGGATCGACCTGAGTTCGATTCCCATTCACAACCATCAGTGACTAATAAATAAAACCGGTCGTGTGCATCCCCTACATCTACTCAAACTTAAAATAGTACCTCGTGCAACGTATAAACATCAAATGTGGGGAGACAAAGGCATCCCGATGCGGTGCTGACCACCCACCCCATCATAGGTGCTAACTCGCTAACAGCACTTGACTCAATAGTCTGTTAAGGCTATACGGGGATCTGTCTTTGTATACAGGTGCATGTGTCTGTGTGTATGTCTGTGTGTGGAATTACAGTACTCACTTCCCGTCGGCTTGCTCATCTCTCCACCCTGCAACAAAATCACAGCAGCGCACGTGAGACTCTAATCATATCACAGCTTACAACCACCACCACCATCATCATTACCGTCCTCATCATTAAACATTTCGAACAGACACACATTCACATATAGATGTTCTCTCAGATTAATGTTATCCTGATACAGCGCGCGTGTGGATGTACTCACGGAAGACATCGCCTTGAAGGCAGAACGAGAAGTCACGGATGGTCACGTTTTGTCAATAGATTTCGTTAACTGTGTTAATGAAGTGTTCAACCTCACGGATGTTTGTCAATGAGGTTTACCAAGTAATTTAACCGCGTTATCGATGTTCACTGACGACGTTGTCGAAGTGTGCTCCCGAATGCGATCTTTAAGCACACAGAGCGCGCGTCCACCTCCGTCTGTAACGATCGACCGTTGCTAGGGAAGTGACGTCACTTGTTAAGGTAACGAACCCCGGAAACCACGTGGTCCACTGTATCCTCCAGGCCTGATTAGTTACACGACTGTCAAATTTTTACTTTAAACTTTCGTAACTTGCAGGAATTCATATTTTTTGGTTCTTTCGGTAAAGTCACGTAGATAGAAAATAACATTTTAAGTGAAGGCAAAAAACCCACGAGGTCGGTGGCAACA
Organism: Petromyzon marinus; assembly: GCF_048934315.1. NCBI lineage: Eukaryota > Metazoa > Chordata > Hyperoartia > Petromyzontiformes > Petromyzontidae > Petromyzon > Petromyzon marinus. The sequence continues at coordinate 3,049,385 of NC_133721.1, forward strand.
CAAGCGGTCTTCATCACGTGTTGCGATCGAAACGTCGTGGGTTTTTTGCTTTTATTTTAATTTATTTTTATTTTATTGTTGTTATTTTCTATCTAAGTGACTTTACCTGAAAGAACCAAGAATATAGTAAGGATTGTACCCTGGTCGCCACGGATGAAGAGGCCGAGCGGGCTCGGTTCAACTGTTGCCAGGTACCTCCACCACTCAGCTCGCAGCACACACACAGTGTCCACTATGTAAAAATCAGGCTAAACTAAACCTTTCTAGAAGTTACTAAAATAATGCTATAAAAACAATGCAACAGTGATCATAAGACATGTGATTGAAAGTTAACAATAGCGACATATATAACATATATTACTAAACCTAGCATCCTTCGCTAGCTGCTTGAGTCAATCCATAATAGCAATAGTAACAATTATGTATGTTGATTAACTGCGAATAACCCAATCAATAACAGATATCCATTGTAATTTACATCAATACATTACCCCCCCTCCCCCCACATTTATCCCCCGTCTACGTCTATTAAAGACCGAAACAGGGGAAGGATTTCACCACAACTCTGGCTGTCACCTGACGAGGCGGGTTGTTGTTGTAGTTACAGGCGAAACGTCACGGTACTTGAATTGTAAATGTTGTGGGTTTACTCTCCAACACACCGATGTGCTGAATTAGTCACTAATTGGCATGTTTTGTTTACGTGACAAACTTGGCTAAGATTTACGCGAGCTAACCCAAACAAACAAAAACACCCTCTAATAAGTAAATATTTGTATTAATTCCATGAATGGACCTTGGCCTGGGACTGTGGGGATTGAGAAGTTATGGATGCAGCTTCTGTTTGTGCTGCCATCAGAATGACCAACAAATAAATAAATAATACACACGGATTGGTGACTACAGTACTAGACCCCCAGTGCTTTTATATTTAAAAGTGTATGTGCTTTGTGGTTGCTTTATTGCGCGTGTGTACGTACTGTGTAACACTTGTTTGAACGCAGGTGATGGGGTTGTCCATGTTGGGTGTCATTACAGCCAAAAACAAGCAGCAGTACGAAGACCAGGACGCCGTGGCCGACCATGAGGACGGAAATTGGCCTCGCCCGGTCACAACGTACGACAGCAGTACAGGTTTCCCTCCACACATGCACACACCTACGAGTTTCCCACTACAGAGACGAAGGTCCCCCATATAGCCTTAACAGACTGTTGTGGCAAGTGCTGTTCGCAAGCTCCAATGAAGGTCGGCATGGTATATCAGGGGGTAGGTGGCCAACACCACACCCGGCCGCCTTTGTCTCCCAAGTGGTGACGTATACACACACCGCTCCAGGTATTTATTTGAGGTTGAGTCGACCCAGGACCGGTTCAGATAAATAATCGTCACTGGCGTTGGCCATGAGCGGGACTCCAACTCGCATGTTTGCGGGGTTTGGAGCGTAGCATACTATCCACTGCGCCACTGCTACCTTCACATAACGCACACAGAAACAACACACAGGGACCCACACGCACGGACACACAGGGACCTGCTCAACATTGAAATGTGCAGCCCTTGTGTGGCGGCCTGCGTTGAATTTGGGCGTTCATCTCGTCACCCATACAAAAGGTCTCGACAATCAATGGCAGTCCCCCTTGCCCTGCCTGGCACGCACATCGGGCCAGTCACCCCACGCACAGCGCACACAACGTGCGCGTCGCATATGCCAAATCAAGAGTCGTCCCCGAGTGTCCGGCAAATTGGACCGACTATCCCGGGCCCCGCGCTTCGGGGGAGGCCCCACGTGTAGACATCAGTGTCACATGTAATGCTTCCGGTTTAGTTTGAAGGCATCGGGGGGGGGGGGCCCACGCACCCCCTATGGACGGCCCTGGTCAAAGCACACGGCAGCGCGGAGCACGCGCGTCACGCGCACGGGCCACGTGCGTCACGGGTACGTGACATCTACAAGGCAAGCACCTGCATCGTGTGGTCATCACTTGTAAGGCATGCCCTTTGTGCATGGGACGTGCGTAGTGTGTGCAACACGTGGCACATGTATGTCACACATGCGCATCGCAATGTGATATCATGTGTACTTGGACATTTGAATCGCATGTAGCTGTCTGGTGGGCAGGACGGATCTACGCGTGGGCAAGTAAGGGGGTGGCTGAGTAAGACTGATACGGAGACACGTCAAGCCACACACTCACCACACACTCACCGGTACACTCACACACACCACATTCACCGCACACTCACCGGCACACTCGCACACTGGCACTCACTGCACACTCACACACCGCACACTCACCACGCACTCGCTTACCGGCACACTGACTGCACATTCACACACACTCACCGCTCTCACCACGCACTCACTTACCGGCACACTGACTGCACATTCACACTCACACACCGCACACTCACCACGCACTCACCGGCACACTGACTGCACATTCACACACACTCAGCGCTCTCACCACGCACTCACTTACCGGCACACTGACTGCACATTCACACACACTCACCGCACACTCACTTACCAACACTCTGACTGCACATTCACACACACCGCACTCACACCGCATTCACACACACTCACACACACTCACACCGCACTCATTCACTCACACACACTCACTCACACACACTCACACAAATTTACACACACTCACCACACGCTCACACACACTCACACTCACCGGCACACTCGTGTGCAAGCACACTAGTGAGCTTCCACAAGATGTGCTGCACATTAGTGAGGCCACACACCAGCAGGTTTACACATCAGTGAGCTTACACACTAGTGTGCACACACACAGTCGTAAGCTTACAGATTAGATAGCGTACACACCAGCTCACCGGTGAGGTGAGCTACACACTGGTGAGTTAACACACCCACCTGTTCACGTGCGCAAAGCTCTTAACCCTAAACCTAACATATCCCAAATGCCATGGCTAAAGTTATTTTACACACGCACGTCCATACACGCATGCGCATATGAAGGCACGCATGCACACATACGTGCACACAAACACACATGCACGCACATGTTTAAACATATACAATTCCATGGCGTTGGACTTGAGACTCCCAGAAGTGGAATCAGGACTCCTGAGTGTGCGATATAGCTCAGTGGGCCTTACTTGGTAAAATTTAAATAATTAATTTAGTTTCAGGATGTAGGGTTCTGAAGATATTTCATCTTTCAGTCCTTTCTGACCGTTTGAGTGTGGGTGAGTGAGTGACAACTACTTATGCATTTTTTGTTATTACAAATACAAGCATTTCCAGCTATTGACATGAAATGTATTAACTCTGGAAGATGATGGTGATACAGGTGGTGGGTAGCGGTAGTGTAGCGTTTAGCACGCTGCGCTACGAACCCGGCGACCCGAGTTAAATTCTCGCTCATGCGCAACGCAGGTAACGACTCTCTGAACCGGTCATGGGCCTCCCCTAGGTCGACTCAGCCTCAAATGAGTACTTGGTGTGGTGTAAACATCACTACTGGGGAGACAAAGGCGGCCGGGCGTGGTGTTGGCCACCCACCCCTCGTGGGCCATGCTGGCCTTCACAGGTACTTGCTTACAGCACTTGCCCCAATAGTCTATTCGGGCTATACGGGGAGTCTTTGCTTTGGTGGTGATAATACAGATGGTGATTGATTATACAGATGGTTAGGATGATGATAATGATACATTTGGTGATGATGGTGGTGATGATGGGACTGTAAGAGTGGTCCTTGAAGATATTTACTGTGTAATATTAAGACACACTAATATAAATGTAATCATTAAAGCACAATATATAACACTTGTAATTTCTGTTGAAAGCATGAGCTTTTAATGGTCACGTGTATTTGTACGTGGTTGTGCATGAATGCACGTGTTTTTATTTTCTGTATTAGGTGCTTGACGACAGCCCTTGGCCCAACAGTCTATATTGGTTGTACAGGAAATCTTTGTGTTTTGATTTACGAATGTTCCATTCACGAAATGTAGTGAAAACGAAATTGACAAATTAAGGATACTTTTCGACTTACAAAATAGAATTTCAGCGGAAACAATATATCACATGGCACGCGCCATGAGATCATCAAGCAAGAAGCTGTCATCCATTCACGACAGTGTCACGGTATCCCCATAGTGCAAAAGTAACGCCTCGTCACCTCTCCAGTCATTCCAACATGCAGATCTTTTGGTGAGTTCCTTGAAGATGTTAATTATTTTTGTTTTAAATTGATTATTATTCAACCGTTGTAATATTTGTTCTCTATTATTTTTTGCATTGTGAAATATTGGTGTTTATTTTGGGTTTATAGTAGAAATGACTGTCTGAAACACATCGCAAGTTTTTTGTATTCAATTAATGGGAAAAGCCATTCCGATTTGCGATATTTTGTTTTACGGGCGTTTTTAGAAGAACGCATCCCTTTCGTAAGTAGAGGCATACATGTACAGGAATCCATTGCCAACCGCTAATTTACCAACCACGAAATTTTAGTAAACACGGATTGACTACTGGACACCTGTTTACTAACCACGAGCATCTCGCTTTGAGTATTCGCGAGTCGCGCCGAGTAGTGAAATCAAAACAACACGATGTACCTTATGGGGGGGGGGGGTTCTTGTATTTGTTCTTGTATTTGTACGAGCTGTTGTTTGTTTATGTTACCGATGTTTACGGGGAGCGTTAGTGCAGCGGGTTAGCGAGCTGTACTATAAAGCCATAAATCCTGGTATAATTTCTGCTCATGGCCAACACCAGTGGCAATTATCTGAACCATTCCTGGACCTACCCTCGGCCTCAGATGAGTACTTGGTGCATTGTGAAAACATCAGCACTGGCAGAGACAAACCCCATATGCTGTGCTGGCCTGCATAAGTGCTCATAACGGCACTTACCCAACAGTCTGTTACATGGGGGGATCTTAGTCTTGGCGTGTAAGTGAGAGTTTGTGGACTTTGCATGTTCTTCCCCTGTTGTGCACGCGTTTTCTCAGGGTTCTCAGCTTTCAAAAAAGAACAACCAATTCTAACTGTAAGATATTACCTGCAAATTACTTAAACAAGGATTACACACCGTGGCAACATCGCCCCCTTCTGTGAAAGCTGGACAGGACCCTCCTGCAAAAGAGTGAGACTTCTCTGAATAAACAAATGTAGCACGGTAATCTTTGAGATAATAAAAAAAAACTATTCACCCCTAGAGTGGACAAGGTAGCGAGGGCGATCCTAGCAAGCGAGGGAGCTGTACTCAGACGGAACGGACGACGGCTCCCAGCCGACCTCTTCGCCTTTGTCGATCTTGTCATCGTTGGAGGCCGGTCTCAGCTCTGCGAGGATCGCCTCAAACGTGGGGCACTCTAACGGCGCGTGGCTCCAGCAGCGGTGCATCACCTTGCGGCTGTGGGGCGAGGGGAGGGTGCAGTGAGGGTGCGAGGAAGGCGAATCGCGCACAAGCTCGGACTGCGCTTTCACCTCTTCCAGTGTGCGTTCGTTCTCAGAATGGTTGAATGAGTGCCGATGATGTTAATGACGTCATAGAGGGGGATGAAGGGGGTCAGGTGGCGAGGGGGGTGAGGGGGGGGTGAGTAGGTAGAGGGTCATGAAGGCATAAAATATCTACAGAATGGATTCACACAGCGGCGTCTAAATGCCACTGCATCTCCATACGTAGTGCAGAAACACTGATCATGTTTATCTTGTAGAGAGAGAAGCAGTCTGTGGGTCTCTACAGTGAGGGAAAAAAGTATTTCATCCCCTGCTGATTTTGTACGTTTGCCCACTGACAAAGAAATGATCAGTCTATCATTTTAATTGTAGGTTTATTTGAACAGTGAGAGACAGAATAACAACAAAAAATCCAGAAAAACGCATGTCAAAAATGTTATGAATTTATTTGCATTTTAATGAGGGAAATAAGTATTTGACCCCTCTGCAAAACATGACTTAGTACTTGGTGGCTAAACCCTTGTTGGAAATCACAGAGGTCAGACGTTTCTTGTAGTTGGCCACCAGGTTTGCACACATCTCAGGAGGGATTTTGTCCCACTCCTCTTTGCAGATCTTCTCCAAGTCATTAAGGTTTCGAGGCTGACGTTTGGCAACGCGAACCTTCAGCTCCCTCCACAGATTTTCTATGGGATTAAGGTCTGGAGACTGGCTAGGCCACTCCAGGACCTTAATGTGTTTCTTCTTGAGCCACTCCTTTGTTGCCTTGGCCGTGTGTTTTTGGTTATTGTCATGCTGGAATACCCATCCACGACCCATTTTCAATGCCCTGGCTGAGGGAAGGAGGTTCTCACCCAAGATTTGATGGTACATGGCCCCGTCCATCGTCCCTTTGATGCGGTGAAGTTGTCCTGTCCCCTTAGCAGAAAAACACCCCCAAAGCATAATGTTTCCACCTCCATGCTTGACGGTGGGGATTGTGTTCTTGGGGTCATAGGCAGCATTCCTCCTCCTCCAAACACGGCGAGTTGAGTTGATGCCAAAGAGCTCCATTTTGGTCTCATCTGACCACAACACTTTCACCCAGTTGTCCTCTGAATCATTCAGATGTTCATTGGCAGGGAAAAAAGTATTTGATCCCCTGCTGATTTTGTACGTTTGCCCACTGACAAAGAAATGATGAGTCTATATTTTTAATGGTAGGTTTATTTGAACAGTGAGAGACAGAATAACAACAAAAAAATCCAGAAAAATGCATGTCAAAAATGTTATAAATTAATTTGCATTTTAATGAGGGAAATAAGTATTTGACCCCCTCTCAATCAGAAAGATTTCTGGCTCCCAGGTGTCTTTTATACAGGTAACGAGCCGAGGTTAGGAGCACACTCTTAAAGGGAGTGCTCCTAATCTCAGCTTGTTACCTGTATAAAAGACACCTGTCCACAGAAGCAATCAATCAATCAGATTCCAAACTCTCCACCATGGCCAAGACCAAAGAGCTCTTCAAGGATGTCGGACAAGATTGTAGACCTACACAAGGCTGGAATGGGCTACAAGACCATTGCCAAGCAGCTTGGTGAGAGGTGAGAAGAGTTAAAGCGATTATTCGCAAATGGAAGAAACACAAAAGAACGGTCAATCTCCCTTGGTCTGGGGCTCCATGCAAGATCTCACCTCGTGGAGTTGCAATGATCATGAGAACGGTGAGGTCGTGGATGGGTATTCCAGCATGACAATGACCCAAAACACACGGCCAAGGCAACAAAGGAGGGGCTCAAGAAGAAGCACATTAAGGTCCTGGAGTAGCCTAGCCAGTCTCCAGACCTTAATCCCATGGAAAATCTGTGGAGGGAGCGGAAGGTTCGAGTTGCCAAACGTCAGCCTCGAAACCTTAATGACTTGGAGAAGATCTGCAAAGAGGAGTGGGACAAAATCCCTCCTGAGATGTGTGCAAACCTGGTGGACAACTACAAGAAACGTCTGACCTCTGTGATTGCCAACAAGGGTTTTGCCACCAAGTGCAGAGGGGTCAAATACTTATTTCCCTCATAATGCAAATCAATTCATAACATTTTTGACATGCATTTTTCTGGATTTTGTTGTTATTCTGTCTCTCACTGTTCAAATAAACCTACCATTAAAAATATAGACTGATCATTTCTTTGTCAGTGGGCAAACGTACAAAATCAGCAGGGGATCAAATACTTTTTTCCCTCAATGTATATGTGCTTTCTTGAGCAGGGGGACCTTGCGTGCGCTGCAGGATTTCAGTCCTTAACGGCGTAGTGTGTTACCAATTGTTTTCTTGGTGACTATGGTCCCAGCTGCCTTGAGATCATTGACAAGATCCTCCCGTGTAGTTCTGGGCTGATTCCTCACCGTTCTCATGATCATTGCAATTCCACGAGGTGAGATCTTGCATGGAGCCCCAGGCCGAGGGAGATTGACAGTTCTTTTGTGTTTCTTCCATGATGCGCACCAACTGTTGTCACCTTCTCACCAAGCTGCTTGGCAATGGTCTTGTAGCCCATTCCAGCCTTGTGTAGGTCTATAATCTTGTCCCTGACATCCCTGGAGAGCTCTTTGGTCTTGGCCATGGTGGAGAGTTTGGAATCTGATTGATTGATTGCATCTGTGGACAGGTGTCTTTTATACAGGTAGCAAGCTGAGATTAGGAGCACTCCCTTTAAGAGTGTGCTCCTAATCTCAGCTCGTTACCTGTATAAAAGACACCTGGGAGCCGCTTTCTGATTGAGAGGGGGTCAAATACTTATTTCCCTCATTAAAATGCAAATCAATTTATAACATTTTTGACATGCGTTTTTCCGGATTTTTTTGTTGTTTTTCTGTCTCTCACTGTTCAAATAAACCTACCATTAAAATTATAGACTGATAATTTCTTTGTCAGTGGGCAAACGTACAAAATCAGCAGGGGATCGAATACTTTTTTCCCTCATTGTATGTGAGGAGTCTGTGGGTCGCAACAGCACGTACGTCTGGAAGTAGGACATTCCAGACTAAGAGGGTTCATAATGGCCGTGTCAACGAGACTGAACCAGCCAGCACAACTCACTGCTAATAACACATCACATAATTCACCCTTAAGCAATTGTTCAATCAATTAAATCACTACAATTAAAATCAAAGAATATCCCAGAACAAACACTTCGCACTCTCCTCCGTCAGCCACCTGCATCGACAATAGAAACGCATCAGTCCAGCAGTGGATAAAACCTGGTGTGGGAGGTATGGGGGGGCGGCTTACACTTGTGGTGGACAGCAGGGGGGTGGCTGCATGCAGTAGCCATCGCAGATCAAGCGGTAGAACTTGTCATCGACTGCCATGCACCAGGGTAAGGGGCCTCTCCTACACCCACACATATCACACACCGAGCGGTACACACGTCACACCGAGGAGCACGCACGTCACACACCGAGCAGGTTGCACAGGTCTCCTTTATCAAGACAAACGTGGAGCAGATTACAACTACAACTCTTCTACGCCTGTCACAATGCCCCCCTCTCCCCCCCCCCCCAGTTTATGGGGGGGCGCGGGCCTCACTCCCCCCTTCGCGTCAGCCCCCCCTAATAAATGGTCCGGTTGCATTGTGAATGCACCACTCGAATGACGTGCAGTCCCGTGGCGCACTGTAACGGGCTCGTGATTTACTCAATAAAATTCAACGTAAAAAAATAAAAACGATCCCAAGACATTATTTAAAATAATGTATGGCCATCGTGTGTCAGCATCACAGGCGAAAATTGGCATGTAAAAAAAAACTTCACTGCGACTCACTCAATTGGGATTGCTCGCAGCAAACAGCACTTGACCTGCTTACAGGTTAGGTGCTGAATAACCGTGTGTCACACAGAGAACAGTTGCCACTGAGGCTGCCCTTTTCAAATGCTTGAGATGAGATGTGATTATCGCGTGTAAATGTACACACTAAAATAACGAAAAAATTATAAGCGAACTATTATCGTTTCAGGTGGCAGGGTGGTGCAGCGGTGATCTTTGACCCTCGCAACAAGAAGGGCCTTGGTTAATGATCCGACTGGCACTTTGCGGAGTTTTCTACGTTCTCACCTTTGTTCTGTATGGGTTATCCAGTTTGCTCACATAGCTAGAAAACACACAATCACAATGTAACTGGGTATTGGCCAAGCATCCCAATGCTAAAGTTACCTGCAAATTACTTCATTGGGATGACACTCGGCAGCAGAGCCGGATGATGGCATTGCTGGGGCCCTATGCCATTGTCAAGTTTAAGAGGCCCCTTCTATGAATGCCTGTATATTTTTGTCAGCAGAATGAAAATAACTGCTTTGGAGAGTCTTTTTTTTCTCACCGATCTTTATTTATTAAGCAATTATGTTAAAACTCGAAACCTCGTGTCCATTTCTTGTTTCGTATTTAGAGATCCCCCCCCTCTCTTAATGCGAGGCCCTAAGCTGCAAGTGTGGCCGGTCTGAGCTCGCCTGTGATGAATCACACGTATAATTGTGCACTCTAATTTTCTATGGGTGGCCAGGAGAATTTATTATTATTTAAGTGAATGCAATGGTGATCAGGGGATTGGATCCAGAGCCCCACGTACACAGTAGAGTACAAGGGAACGCCCACAATACAGATTTGAGCTGACCTGCGGATTGAGAAATTGAACTGTTTTGTGACGTGGAGGGTGTTTCTGACCGCTATTATGACCGACCCGTCCCTACGGGAGGAGAGAGGACGGGGTGGACCGGCTGCATGAGCTTACTCTCCGGCACTGCACAGCACAACATCGCCTCCCTACTGCAAAAATACTCGGCAGGACCCTCCTGAAAATGAAAGTCTTCGGAATCAGTGAGGCCTGTCCTTGGGAGGACAGGCGTAGTCTTGGTCGTCACAAGCGAACATTTGTTTCTCCACATGAATTTGTATCCCCGGGTTACCATCAGGGCTGGGCGCTGCAAGCTTAGCTTCTGAGATCTGATGAGACTGGCCGTTTTTTAAAAGGTAATTTCGGCATCTGGAGCCCAAGCATGCAACAACTTTATGCAACTTCTTGGTTATTTTGATAAAGTCACGTAGAATGGAAATAAAATAATAAAAATAAAACATAATAAAAAATAAAATTCTCACGACGTTTCTGCCAAAACACAAGTAGCCTTCTTCAGGTGAAGGAACAGAACTGTCGGGACAACAGCGCTTCAATAACTGCTGCTAAGATTCCCAGCGTCTTTTAAGCTAGGTGGGAGAGGTAAAGCGCCTTGACAAAGGAGTTTACATATCAAACAGGAGAATTTAGCATTGAAATAGCTGTGTTAAAGTGTTGGATCATCAGGGTGTTAAAGTCAGAAATAAGCATGTAACTGGGAGATTAGCATGATGTTAATGTGAGGGATTAGCATGTGACTGGTCACGGAAATAGCTATGTTAAAGTCAAAGTTTACATCTCAACAGAGGCGTTTAGTATATGGACGCTAAAGGACTGCAACTACCCAACTATCATACAATAAACCGATGTGAAAAAACTAAGTATAAACTACATCAATGTTATCAATAAACTCTATATGCTCTCCAATCAGCAGAGTGCTTCAATGAACGTTGCTAAGATTCGCAGCGTCTTTTAGGCTAGGTGGGAGAGGTAAAGCGCCTTGACAAAGGCGTTTACATATCAAACAGGATAATTTAGCATTGAAATAGCTGTGTTAAAGTGTTGGATCAGCAGGGTGTTAAAGTCAGAAATTAGCATGTAACTGGGAGATTAGCATGATGTTAATGTGAGGGATTAGCATGCGACTGGTCACGGAAATAGCTATGTTAAAGTCAAAGTTTCCATCTCAACAGAGGCATTTAGTATATGGATGCTAAAGGACTGCAACTAACCAACTATTATACAATTAACCGATGTGAAAAAAAAACTAACTAGAAACTTCATCAATATAATAAATGTACTCAATATGTTCTTCAATATGTTGAGCTATAAACATAAAGTAACTGGGTATACACTACACTATATAATGCATACCATATAGTAAAGGAATTAATAAAACTAAAATATAAACTACATCAATGTTATTAATAAACTCTATATACTCTCCAATCAGCTGAGCTACTAACAATAAGTCATTATACATTACAATGCCATATGGCGAAAAAATGGGTGGCGGTTTTTTCCTTCTTTCCAACGTTAGCACCACGGAGAGCGACGAGCCTCGTTCAGACGGACGAGTCCATCCATGCTCGGAACGGAGGAGGGGGGAGAAACAGCCACGATGTGCTGCTCTGTCCTGTGTTGCGTTACAACCATGCCATAAACTAGACTACTATACATTGTAACGTTATACCTTCCAATCTAAACTACATTGTATAATATCGTATACACAGCCCAATGTAAGCTTGGACATTATGCAGTATATTTATATGTCTTCAACTAAACTTTTTCCTACATTACACGACTATACACCGTAATATACACTACCATAGACAAACCCACTCTTGAATTACACAATGCGTTACTTTACACTACCCTATACTTTAGACTGTAAAATGTTAGACTTGTAATATTACACTATGTATTATTCTACCAACCTTTCTGTATACCACACTGCTGTATATTCACAATACAATTACGATACTATATATTGCCTTATGAATTATGTTAAACATTACAATGTTATACTATTTATTATATAACATGCTATAAACCATACCATTGATCGTCGTGTGAAGAGGCAGTGCCAGCGAATGGACTGCAGTCTGAATGTCACCATAAAATACAATCAATTAAGAACTGAAATTGTTTATAACGTCTTTCCAATGAAATTTTGATTTAAAGCTTTCGTGACTGCAGTAATTCATATTCTTAGTTCTTTCGGTAAAGTCACGTTGAAGGGAAACAACAAAATAATAAAATATATATAAAACAATTAAAATTCTCACGACGTTTCGACCATAACACAAACCAATTCCTCGACCACATCAATTCCATACACCCAGCCATCAGATTCACCATGGAGGTCGAAAAAGATGGCAAGCTACCCTTTTTGGATGTCCTAATTAAAAGGAGACCTGATGGTTCAATGAGCCACTCTGTCGACAGGAAAGCTATGCATACGAATGCTTACTTAAAACCGGATTCCCACGACCATCCATGCCAGAAGAACTCCCTCATCAAGACTCTATACCATAGAGCCCAATGCATTTCCGACCAGGAACACATTGCCAGTGAACTTAAGCACGTACACCAAGCTCTCAAGGCTAATGGTTACTCCGACTACACAATCCGCAAAGCCATCACCCAGCCATGAAGAAGGATCCTCTTGAGGAGCCATTCAAAACCATCACCTTACCCTACATTGCGGGGGTCACAAAAAAGATCTCCAAAATCCTGAATAAACACAAAATCCAGGTCCGATTCAACACAGTACATAAAATCCGTGATCTGGTTCCGTCTGTAAAAGATGTGGTTCCAGACATACAGTACCCGGGCGTCTACAAACTAAGTTGCCTCTGTGGTAGCAGTTACAGTGGAGAAACCAAACGACATATCTGGGACCGCATCCGTGAACATAAAGCAGACTTGAAACACGGTAGGACGAGCACCTCAGCCGTGGCAGATCACTGTTATAATTCAGTGGGCTCACATGACATTGACTTCTCCAAGACGGACTTTCTCTGCAAGCCATCCGGCTACCATGAGAGATTCGTTCATGAGGCCATCCACATATACAAACACAGCAACAATTTCAACCGAGAAGATGGATTCTGGCTTAGTAACCATTGAAAAGACGTTATAAACCATTTTGGTACTTAATTGATTGTATTTTATGGTGACTTTCAGATCGCAGTCCATTCGCTGCCACTGCCTCTTAATACCTTTCACACGACGGTCAATGGTATGGTTTATAGCAGGGGTGTCCAAACTTTTTTTCCCGAGGGCCACATACAGAAAAATATACGAAGGATTGGGCCACTCACTACACGTGAGGTATACTGCTTCACTTCTCATGCACTAATATTGTCAAAATCAATCAAATGCAGGTAAATTACGTTTGATTATTGAACATATTTGAAGAAAAAAGCCTCCATCATAGCTCTTCATTAGTAGATTTTAATTTTATTTTTTACAAAAAGGTTGGCAGGTAATTCTCTCAGTGACAGCCTCAGATTGGTTCTTAGGGTGCTGATCCCCCTTCATTGTCCATATGAAGGGAGAGACAAGAAGACAAATAGGGGATGTGGATATTTCAAGCTTATTACACAAATAAATTATTGGGCTTGTTAACACATCAACTAACGTTTGTTAAAAAAATTCTCATCAACTTTAATTGACTGAATTTATGAAGTAATTGGGCTTATTAACAAATGAAAACGGTGTGTATATTTTAACTCACCTGCAATGGGAATAATGTTACGCTCAGTGGGAGCAGTTATGCTGCGCTTTGGTCTGAAGGATAGCTGGCAGGTCAGGAGTAAGTTTGGTGGTTGAGATGCGAAGGACGTCACGGAGATGGCTGTCGGTCGTTCTGGTTCTCAGCCTGCTTTTGTTCAGCGTTAACAGAGATAATGTCTGCTCACATATGTATGTTGTTATTATTCTGTCTCTCACTGTTCAAATAGACCTACCATTAAAATTATAGACTGATCATTTCTTTGTCAGTGGGCAAACGTACAAAATCAGCAGGGGATCGAATATTTTTTTCCCTCATTGTATGTGAGGAGTCTGTGGGTCGCAACAGCACGTACGGCTGGAAGTAGGACATTCCAGACTAAGAGGGTTCATAATGGCCGTGTCAACGAGACTGAACCAGCCAGCACAACTCACTGCCAATAACACATCACGTAATTCACCCTCAAGCAATTGTTCAATCAATTAATTGAATCACTACAATTAAAATCAAAGAATATCCCAGAACAAACACTTCGCACTCTCCTCCGTCAGCCACCTGCATACACAATAGAAACGCATCAGTCCAGCATTGGATAAAACCTGGTGTGGGAGGTATGGGGGGGCGGCTTACACTTGCGGTGGACAGCAGGGGGGTGGCTGCATGCAGTAGCCATCGCAGATCAAGCGGTAGAACTTGTCATAGACTGCCATGCGCCAGGGTAAGGGGCCTCTCCTACATCCACACATATCACACACCGAGCGGTACACACGTCACACCGAGGAGCACGCACGTCACACACCGAGCAGGTTGCACAGGTCTCCTTTATCAAGACAAACGTGGAGCAGATTACACCTACTACAATACGCCTGTCACAATGCCCCCCTCTCCCCCCCCCCTCCAGTTTATGGGGGGGCACGGGCCTCACTCCCCCCTTCGCGTCAGCCCCTACTAATAAATGGTCCGGTTGCATTGTGAATGCACCACTCGAATGACGTGCAGTCCCGTGGCGCACTGTAACGGGCTCATGATTTACTCAATACAATTCAACGTAAAAAAATGAAAACGATCCCAAGACATTATTTAAAATAAAGTACGGCCATCGTGTGTCAGCATCACAGGCGAAAATTAGCATGTAAAAAAAAACTTCACTGCGAATCACTCAATTGGGATTGCTCGCAGCAAACAGCACTTGACCTGCTTGCAGGTTAGGTGCTGAATAACCGTGTGTCACACAGAGAACAGTTGCCACTGAGGGTGCCCTTTTAAAATGCTTGATGAGATGTGATTATCGCGTGTAAATGTGCACACTAAAATAACCAAAAAATTATAAGCGAACTATTATCGTTTCAGGTGGCAGGGTGGTGCACCGGTGATCTTTGACCCTCGCAACAAGAAGCGCCTTGGTTAATTAATTATCCAGTTTGCTCACATAGCTAGAAAACACACAATCACAATGTAACTGGGTATTGGCCAAGCATCCCAATGCTAAAGTTACCTGCAAATTACTTCATTGAGATGACACTCGGCAGCAGAGCCGGATGATGGCATTGCTGGGGCCCTATGCCATTGTCAAGTTTAAGAGGCCCCTTCTATGAATGCCTGTATATTTTTGTCAACAGAATGAAAATAACTGCTTTGGAGAGTCTTTTTTTCTCACCGATCTTTATTTATTAAGCAATTATGTTAAAACTCGAAACCTCGTGTCCATTTCTTGTTTCGTATTTAGAGATCCCCCCCTCTCTTAATGCGAGGCCCTAAGCTGCAAGTGTGGCCGGTGTGAGCTCGCCTGTGATGAATCACACATATAATTGTGCACTCTAATTTTCTATGGGTGGCCAGAAGAATGGTGATCAGGGGATTGGATCCAGAGCCCCACGTACACAGTAGAGTACAAGGGAACGCCCACAATACAGATTTGAGCTGACCTGCGGATTGAGAAATTTAACTGTTTTGTGACGTGGAGGGTGTTTCTGAACGCTATTGTGACCGACCCGTCCCGACGGGAGGAGAGAGGACAGGGTGGACGGGCTGCATGAGCATACTCTCCGGCACTGCACAGCACAACATCGCCTCCCTACTGCAAAAATACTCGGCAGGACCCTCCTGAAAATGAAAGTCTTCGGAATCAGTGAGGCCTGTCCTTGGGAGGACAGGCGTAGTCTTGGTCGTCACAAGCGAACATTTGTTTCTCCACATTAATTTGTATCCCCGGGTTACCATCAGGGCTGGGCGCTGCAAGCTTAGCTTCTGAGATCTGATGAGATTGGTAGCCGTTTTTTAAAAGGTAATTTCGGCATCTGGAGCCCAAGCATGCAACAACTCTATGCAACTTCTTGGTTCTTTTGGTAAAGTTACGTAGAATAGAAATAAAATAATAAAAATAAAACATAATAAAAAATTAAATTCTCACGACGTTTCGGCCACAACACAAGTAGCCTTCTTCAGGTGAAGGAACAGAACTGTCGGGACGACAGCGCTTCAATAACTGCTGCTAAAATTCGCAGCGTCTTTTAAACTAGGTGGGAGAGGTAAAGCGCCTTGACAAAGGAGTTTACATATCAAACAGGAGAATTTAGCATTGAAATCGCTGTGTTAAAGTGTTGGATCAGCAGGGTGTTAAAGTCAGAAATTAGCATGTAACTGGGAGATTAGCATGATGTTAATGTGAGCGATTAGCATGCGACTGGTCACGGAAATAGCCATCTCAACAGAGGCATTTAGTATATGGACGCTTAAGGACTGCAACTACCCAACTATTATACAATTAACCGATGTGAAAAAAAAACTAAGTATAAACTACATCAATATAATAAATGTACTCAATATGTTCTTCAATACGTTGAGCTATAAACATAAAGTAACTGTGTATACACTACACTATATAATGAATACCATATAGTAAACGAATTAATAAAACTAAAATATAAACTACATCAATGTTTTGATTTAAAGCTTTCGTGACTGCAGTAATTCATATTCTTAGTTTTTTCGGTAAAGTCACGTTGAAGAGAAACAACAAAATAACAAAATATATATAAAACAATAAAAAAATTCTCACGACGTTTCGACCATAACGTCGTGAGAATTTTTTTATTGTTTTATATATATTTTGTTATTTTGTTGTTTCTCTTCAACGTGACTTTACCGAAAAAACTAAGAATATACATCAATGTTATTAATAAACTCTATATACTCTCCAATCAGCTGAGCTACTAACAATAAGTCATTATACATTACAATGCCATATGGCGAAAAAATGGGTGGCGGTTTTTTCCTTCTTTCCAACGTTAGCACCACGGAGAGCGACGAGCCTCGTTCAGACGGACGAGTCCATCCATGCTCGGAACGGAGGAGGGGGGAGAAACAGCCACGATGTGCTGCTCTGTCCTGTGTTGCGTTACAACCATGCCATAAACTAGACTACTATACATTGTAACGTTATACCTTCCAATCTAAACTACATTGTATAATATCGTATACACAGCCCAATGTAAGCTCGAACATTATGCAGTATATTTATATGTCTTCAACTAAACTTTTTCCTACATTACACGACTATACACCGTAATATACACTACCATAGACAAACCCACCCTTTAATTACACAATGCGTTACTTTACACTACCCTATACTTTAGACTGTAAAATGTTAGACTTGTAATATTACACTATGTATTATTCTACCAACCCTACTGTATACCACACTGCTGTATATTCACAATACAATTACGATACTATATATTGCCTTATGAATTATGTTAAACATTACAATGTTATACTATTTATTATTATATAACATGCTATAAACCATACCATTGACCGTCGTGTGAAGAGGCAGTGCCAGCGAATGGACTGCAGTCTGAATGTCACCATAAAATACAATCAATTAAGAACTGAAATTGTGTATAACGTCTTTCCAATGAAATTTTGATTTAAAGCTTTCGTGACTGCAGTAATTCATAATCTTAGTTCTTTCGGTAAAGTCACGTTGAAGGGAAACAACAAAATAATAATATATATAAAACAATAAAAATTCTCACGACGTTTCGACCATAACACAAACCAATTCCTCGACCACATCAATTCCATACACCCAGCCATCAGATTCACCATGGAGGTCGAAAAAGATGGCAAGCTACCCTTTTTGGATGTCCTAATTAAAAGGAGACCTGATGGTTCAATGAGCCACTCTGTCGACAGGAAAGCTACGCATACGAATGCTTACTTAAAACCGGATTCCCACCACCATGCATGCCAGAAGAACTCCCTCATCAAGACTCTATACCATAGAGCCCAATGCATTTCCGACCAGGAACACATTGCCAGTGAACTTAAGCACGTACACCAAGCTCTCAAGGCTAATGGTTACTCCGACTACACAATCCGCAAAGCCATCACTCCAGCCATGAAGAAGGATCCTCTTGAGGAGCCTTTCAAAACCATCACCTTACCCTACATTGCGGGGGTCACAAAAAAGATCTCCAAAATCCTGAATAAACACAAGATCCAGGTCCGATTCAACACAGTACATAAAATCCGTGATCTGGTTCCGTCTGTAAAATATGTGGTTCCAGACATACAGTACCCGGACGTCTACAAACTAAGTTGCCTCTGTGGTAGCAGTTACATTGGAGAAACCAAACGACATATCTGGGACCGCATCCGTGAACATAAAGCAGACTTGAAACATGGTAGGACGAGCACCTCAGCCGTGGCAGATCACTTTTATAATTCAGTGGGCTCACATGACATTGACTTCTCCAAGACGGACGTTCTCTGCAAGCCATCCGGCTACCATGAGAGATTCGTTCATGAGGCCATCCACATATACAAACACAGAAACAATTTCAACCGAGAAGATGGATTCTGGCTTAGTAACCATTGGAAAGACGTTATAAACCATTTTGGTACTTAATTGATTGTATTTTATGGTGACTTTCAGATCGCAGTCCATTCGCTGCCACTGCCTCTTAATACCTTTCACACGACGGTCAATGGTATGGTTTATAGCAGGGGTGTCCAAACTTTTTTTCCCGAGGGCCACATACAGAAAAATATACGAAGGATTGGGCCACTCACTACACGTGAGGTATACTGCCTCACTTCTCATGCACTAATATTGTCAAAATCAATCAAATGCAGGTAAATTATGTTTGATTATTGAACATGTTTGAAGAAAAAAAGCCTCCATCATAGCTCTTCATTAGTAGATTTTAATTTCATTTTTTACAAAAGGTTGGCAGGTAATTCTCTCAGTGACAGCCTCAGATTGGTTCTTAGGGTGCTGATCCCCCTTCATTGTCCATATGAAGGGAGAGACAAGAAGACAAATAGGGGATGTGGATATTTCAAGCTTATTACACAAATAAATTATTGGGCTTGTTAACACATCAACTAACGTTTGTTAAAAAAAATTGTCATCAACTTTAATTGACTGAATTTATGAAGTAATTGGGCTTATTAACAAATGAAAACGGTGTGTATATTTTTAACTCACCTGTAATGGGAATAATGTTACGCTCAGTGGGAGCAGTGATGCTGCGCTTTGGTCTGAAGGATAGCTGGCAGGTCAGGAGTAAGTTTGGTGGTTGAGATGCGAAGGACGTCACGGAGATGGCTGTCGGTCGTTCTGGTTCTCAGCCTGCTTTTGTTCAGCGTTAACAGAGAGAATGTCTGCTCACATATGTATGTTGAGCCGAACAGACTCATCATTCGTTTTGCATGGCGTCTCGTCAGAGGAAACTTGGCCGTTTCCAAACTCTGGTAGAAGTCAGGTAGGGAGAGAAGCTGATGCTGATTCTTCAGAGAATCATCACACTGAATTTCGATCAGTTCTAATTGCAGACTCTCCTCCACTTCTTTTGCATCCATTGAAAACGGAGCCGCAAACAGTGTGATTTCCTTCTCAATGACAGAAAAATCTTGGAAGCGCTGACTGAATTCTGTCATGAGAGATGTGATCACAGACACATATTCTCCCATTTTTGCAGAGAGCTTGGCATTTGGAAATGCGCATTGATTTCCGTCAGCGTGGGGAAGTGCGCTACATTGAAGTTGCGCAGTTGTGACTCGAAGAGACGGAGCTTCGCACGGAATGCTTTCATGTGCACATACAGCTGTGGTACCAGCTGCTCTTTGCCTTGTAGTCTCTTGTTCGGGGTGTTGAGATGATCAGTGAGATCAACTAAAAAAGTCAGGCCTGCCAACCATAAAGGGTCACAGATCTCATGGAGAGGTCTGCCCTTTTCTTTCAAAAACTTGTCGATATTTGATCTCAGGGAATAAAACCGCTGCAGCACGGAGCCGCGACTGAGCCAGCGCACTTGAGAATGGTAGAGTAGGTCCCCGTATTCAGCATCGACATCAGAGAGGAACGCTTGCAATTCTCTGTGGTAAAGCCCTCGGGCCATAATTTTTTTTGACATTTTTCACAACTGTGTTCATCACATCGCCAAGCTGGATTATCTTGGCACAGAGGGCTTCTTGGTAGATGATACAGTGCATTTTAACAGTCTCACCTCCGCTCTCCTGCACCTTGGCACTCACCATAGAAGCCATTCCTTTGCGCTCGCCTGTCATTGCTGGAGCCCCATCCGTTGTAATTCCACACAGCTTGTCCCATTTAAGTCCAGCCTGGTTAATTGAATCTGACACATCTTCAAAACATATCCTTCCCAGTTGTTGTCCCCTTTAGACTCCGAAGATCAAGCAGTTCCTCCGTAATGCAAAAATTCTCATCAACTCCCCGCAAAAAAATTAACAGCCGTGCAGTGTCCGTGGCATCTGTGCTCTCATCACATGCAATCGAATAAAAATCGAAAGCACAAGCTTTATCTGACACTTGCTGTTTTAAGTTAGCCGACAAGTCTTCAATTCGCCGCACAACCTTATTTCTGGACATACTAACATCGTTAAAATCCTGCATTTTCTCCAGGCACATTCCCACGACTTTAGTGAGGCACTGTTTGATGAAGTCACCGTCTGAGAAAGGTTTCCCGTGTAGGGCAATGAGTTGAGCTACTTCATTGCTGGCTATTGTTGCATTTTCTTGAGCTTTGTTAGCACGAAAAAAAAACCCTGCTGCTGCGTTAGCAGGCTAGCTTGCCATTTGCTTTACCTTCTCTCTCCGCTCGGCGCCAGTGTAGGACGTGAAGGTCTGATGTTTCGTTTCATAATGCCGTCGTACATTGTACTCTTTCATCACGGCAACACTCTCATTACAAATCAAACAAACACACTTCCCCTTGGTTTCTATGAAAAAAAATTCATTTTTCCACCGAGTCTGAAATTTTCTGCACTCGCTTGCAATCTTGCGTCTCTTCGGTTCCGGCATTTCTGGTGACCCTGAGCAAATGTTTTCTTCGATTGCTTGCTTTGTGGAGACGCTGCCTTGTTCAAGACAATAGCGCCATCTAGTGTTTAAATTAAGAAATGCAATACAGTGGGCCATAGTCCATTATATTTTTAAACTTTGATACGGGCCAATTAAAAATGGATGGCGGGCCGCAGTTGGCCCGCGGGCCGTAGTTTGGACACCCCTGGTTTATAGCATGTTATATAATAATAAATAGTATAACATTGTAATGTTTAACATAATTCATAAGGCAATATATAGTATTGTAATTTTATAGTGAATATACAGCTGTGTGGTATACAGTAGGGTTGGTAGAATAATACATAGTGTAATATTACAAGTCTAATATTTTACAGTCTAAAGTATAGGGTAGTGTAAAGTAACGCATTGTATAATTCAAGGGTGGGTTTGTCTATGGTAGTGTATATTACGGTGTATAGTTGTGTAATGTAGGAAAACGTTTATTTGGAGACATCAATATAATGCATAATGTTAGAGCTTACATTGGGCTGTGTATACGATATTATACAATGTAGTTTAGATTGGAAGGTATAACATTACAATGTATAGTAGTCTAGTTTATGGCATGGTTGTAACGCAACACAGGACAGAGCAGCACATCGTGGCTGTTTCTCCCCCCTCCTCCGTTCCGAGCATGGATGGACTCGTCCGTCTGAATGAGGCTCGTCGCTCTCCGTGGTGGTAACGTTGGAAAGAAGGAAAAAACCGCCACCCATTTTTTTCGCCATATGGCATTGTAATGTATAACGACTTATTGTTAGTAGCTCAGCTGATGGAGAGTATATAGAGTTTATTGATAACATTGATGTAGTTTGTATTTTAGTTTTTTATTAGTTTACTATATGGTATTCATTAGATAGTGTAGTGTATACCCAGTTACTTTATGTTTATAGCTCAATTTATTGAAGAATATATTGAGTACATTTATTATATTGATGAAGTTTCTACTTAGTTTTTTTCACATCGGTTTATTGTATGATAGTTGGGTAGTTGCAGTCCTTTAGCGTCCATATACTAAACGCCTCTGTTGAGATGTAAACTTTGACTTTAACATAGCTATTTCCATGACCAGTCACATGCTAATCCCTCACATTAACATCATGCTAATCTCCCAGTTACATGCTAATTTCTGACTTTAACACCCTGCGGAGCCAACACTTTAACGCAGCTATTTCAATGCTAAATTATCCTGTTTGATATGTAAACTCCTTTGTCAAGGCGCTTTACCTCTCCCACCTAGTTTAAACGACACTGCGAATCTTAGCAGCAGTCATTGAAGTGCTGTCGTCCCGACAGTTCTGTTCCTTCACCTGAAGAAGGCTACTTGTGTTATGGCCGAAACGTCGTGAAAATTTAATTTTTTATTACGTTTTATTTTTTTTATTTTTTTTCCATTCTACGTTACTTTATCGAAAGAACCAAGAAGATGAATCCCTGCAGTCACGAAAGCTTTAAATCTGAACTTTACGCAATTAAAAATCATAGTGTAAGATAAGACTAAAATCGTTGTCTGCTGTGAGGATCTTCTGTACTCAGGGCCCCGAATGTTTGTGGCAAGTGAACGTTTGTCTCAGCAAAATATAAGATTTCTCACAGTAGCATACCGTATGACCACACGTCGCTCTGCACCTTGTAGAGCTCATGGAACATGCTTTCTGAAGACATCCACTTTACAGGCAGAGGCACCTAATGGACATGACCGCATGGCCACAAGCACAACAACAATACGTTCAGTAAATTCAGTTCAGGCCGATGCATCGCGATTCGTCATACGTTTTTTTGCGTCAGGCCACATTCATCTGGCCAAATTAGCGTCATCTAGCCCTCCACTACCCTGAAGGGTTAAATGTGTAGTGACATCACGGGATGTCACTGTGTAGTGCCGGCCCTATTGACATCGCGGATACCACTCTGGTGTGGGTGTAGTACCGGCCCTAGAGGGGCTCGGTCAGCGCTGATTGATCCCGCTGGATGGCATCACGCTTGGCGTGCAGTGCCAACCCAACAGGATAGGGTGTGGGAGTGCCGGCCGTAGGAAACGGGTTTCTAAATGCCATGGCACTCTGGTTGACCCGAGAGGACACGTGACCGGTTAAGTCTACAAAGGGGCCCCAAGTGGGGGCTAGGGGTGGTCACGTGGTCGGGGTCCAGATCCTGCTGCTCGATGATTCTAGAAGGTGGTCGTGGCCAAGGGCGGAGCCAGCCACGCCACAGAGAATATAAGCTGGGTCCCCCAGAGGGACCGGCGTTGTTGTTCATCCTGAAGAACCTTTGTCTACGTCTACGTTCTACCAAGTCTCCAACACATGGACTGGGACCCGAGCTGTGGTCCCGTTCTGTCGTAGCTAGTCATGTTGTAATTAGTGTAGTTAGCCTGGTGGTCACCACCACAGGTTGTTATTCTGGGCCAGTTACCCCGTGTACCACACGGGGGGGGGGAGGAGGAAGGGGATTTGTGAAATTGCATCCATATTTTGAACTGTCGGCAGAGCAGGGAGATTGAATCCAATTGCCGACCTCTGGATTGCAAGTCCAGGGTGGGAGAGCCATTGCACCACCGTGTGTGGCAGCACCACCCACTCTTTTTTTCTTAGGGGCTGTGCAAAATAAAATAAAAACATTGAGTACAATTAAAGTGATGGGCCTTCCATTCCGATGATGGTGATGACATTGGCGATACTGATAATGATGCTGATGATGCTAAGTAAGGTGAAGGACTCACTTTGCCCTTCACCACGTAGTTGGGGTCAGTCTGGACGTTCCGTGCCAGCCCAAAGTCGCAAATCTTGGCGATGTGTCCATGCGTTACCAGCAAATTCCTCGCAGCCAGGTCGCGGTGGATGCACTAAAAAAAAGAAAATAATTCCATGTGTGGCCTTCAACAAACTTGGGGCAACTTCTGTGAAGGTCGGCCACGGTACACGACAGGGTGGGTGCCCAGCACCACGCCCGGCTGCCTTTGTCTCCCCAGTGTAGATGTTTACACACCGCACCAGGTACTCATTTGAGACTGAGTCCATCTGGGGAGGCCCAAGACCGGTTCAGATAATTGTCACTGGTGTTGGCCGTGAGCGGGAATCGAACTCTGGCCGTTGGGTTCGTAGCACAGTGAACTAACCACTGAGCGACCACTCGCCACCCAGACAGACATATTAAGGGCAACAAAGACGTGCACCACAGACACAGTCACATACAAAGACACAGTTAAACACGCACAGTCACAGGGATACAGTTAAACATACTCTTTGGTTCTTTCGGTAAAGTAACATAGGTATTAAATAAAACAAATCACGACGTTTCGGGCGCAACACAAGTGTCCCTCATCAGGTGGGAAAGCATGATCTACTGCTGAGGCAGACTGTTTTAAAAGGTTTGAAATAGGTGTAGCCCAAGGGTCATAAAGAAGTGGGCGGGGATAGTGATGTTAATGTGAGAAATTAGCATGTAAATGTAAGATCGGAGAGCAGCCTCCTCGACGAGGGCTTCAAATCAAGACAGTTAAACACGCGCAGTCACACATGGTCAAATTGAAACACAGAGGTGAATTTCCGGAGGTTCTTAAAGATGGTCATGGCCCTGTAGGGATAGAGACAGACAGGCACGGAGATACATACAGAGAGACGCAGAGACAGGTTAAAATCATCACGTATTTTCATCATTATGTTCCACCACTCTTTCAACCGAGGAGAGAGGCTCACTGCTGATTCACTCATCTCGCGACTCACGTTCTTGTGAGCGAGGAAGGCCATATCGCTCGCGACCTGCTCCGAGAAGCTCGGGAGGTTGTCCACCCCGGATGGAGTAGAGTCGCTCACGATCGCTTCTCTCTCCGACGACGACGCGTCCCAGCCTGCGGTGCACAAGGAAGCCCGGACGATTCAGAAATGCCCTAACTATAGAGTATCTATACTAGATCATCGATTATTCGGCGGCTACGGGGGGAAGGGGACGCCAATTTTTTTTTAACAACGCCGGATATTCACTACATAATAATTTTAAAAAAGCTAATTTTTTGCACATTCTTGCATAGCATTGTTTTTAAATGTTGTGAATGTTTTGTTGTCTTTTAAATTAGTTTACTATATGAAATTGGTGTGAATAAACATACAAATACACAGAAATAAATATCCTACTGTAAAATGTAACCTATTTACTGTACCGTACTTACCAATCCAATCTCGAAGACTCTGAATCGAGTGATGTATATACGTGCAGTATTGTCATTTTTTAAAGTTGTATTTAGTGTATAATGTACCGTCTGTAATATTTAACACTGAAATGAAGTCGGTGGCCGCTCTGGTTAATACCACGGTCTACTTTGCAGTAGACACAGTTAGAGCGAACACGTACATGATTAGAAAAAGAGAGTCGGCCAAGTGTTGTGTGGTGTAATTACCCAAATTTGAGAAATTTACTCGCAAATTATTCCATCGGGGAAGCTGCCTAATAACATCACAAACCCACTTGGCAGGGTAAAGCCCGCTTGCAAGGCTGTGGCTGCACAGGGGCAGCTGCCCCCAGTCCATGGAAACTGGTACTGATGTAATTTTGATTTAAAGCTTTCGTGACTGCAGTAATTCATATTCTTAGTTTTTTCGGTAAAGTCACGTTGAAGAGAAACAACAAAATAACAAAATATATATAAAACAATAAAAAATTCTCACGACGTTTCGACCATAACTCAAACGGTCATCATCACACCTGATGATGACCGATTGAGTTATGGTCGAAACGTCGTGAGAATTTTTTATTGTTTTATATATATTTTGTTATTTTGTTGTTTCTCTTCAACGTGACTTTACCGAAAAAACTAAGAATATGGTACTGATGTAGTTTACGAATCGCCATGGGCGGCATGGTGGCACATTGGTAAGTAACCCTTGCGCCTTGCAGCAAGAAAGCTGGGTTTGATTCCCGACTCGGGCGCGTTTCGGCGTGGAGTTGTCATCTTCTCTCCCCCTGTTCGTCAGAGTGTGTAAGTGCAATGAAGTGTTTGAGTGAGTGTGTGAGCGAGTGAGTTAGCGTGAATGTGTGAGTGGGTGAAGATTGTATGTTCTCCCCCTCTTCTGGGTCTCCTCCGTGTTCTCGAGTTTCCTCCCATAGTAAAAAAAAATACCCAATACAACGAGTCTGGCATTGGGCAAAACATCCCAATACTGAAAAATCACCTGCAAATTACTCAATTGGGACTACACAGTGACGGCAAAAACTTCGCAGGACCCTCATGAAGAAGTCTTGAGTTTTTGCACAGTAAACAAATGTAATAATAAATCTTGACTTAAAAGCTTTTGTAACTGCAGGAAGACATTCTTTGGGTCTTTCGGTAACGTCACGTAAATAGGTTCAAATGAAATAACCAAAAATAACAAAAAACTACGACGTTTCGACCACAACACAAGCTTTTGTCATTAGGAAGAAAAAAAGAGAGGGGGACAGCTGCTGAGGCAGACAGTCTGCCTTATCTCAACCGGTGTTGTGCCTATCCTAGGTAAACTCTGTCTTAAATGAGTACCTGGTGCAGTGTGTAGACATGAGCACTGGGGAGACAGAGGTGGCTGCATGCGCGTGGTGCTGGCCACCCACCTCCTCGTGGGCCATGCCGCCTAACAGCAGCACAGTCTGTTAAGGCTTATTTGGGTGATCTTCATCTTTGTTGTACGCTTGTGCCATCTTGTGTGTCCGCTGTCACAGATTCCAGGCTACAACCCTCCGGAGTCCACCCCATGCGGCTCCCCTTCTCCCCGGCCCAAAAAACCCAGACAGTACTCGTGCATCATGTATGCGGTGTCAGCAAGAGGTGCATGAGTGGGCACACACTCTGGGTTTTACATCGGCAGAGTTAGTTAAGTGTACATTGTGCTCGCAAGCAGAGGTGAACAATACAAAAATCAGTGGCGGTTATGAGAAACGCTACCCTGAAGTAACGGGCGGTTTGCACTCTGAACTTGCAATCCAGAAGTTACTGGTTCGTTTTCCCATCGCAGCATTTGAAACAGTATCGCAATTTTCTTAAATTTACAATTTTTACCTTTCCAACCAGTACAAACAGCCAGGTGAGGTGTATAAACGTCACTATGTATGAATAGTTTAGGACATCTTATGCTCACAAACTCACCCATTCACGCACTCAACCACCAACTCAATCTCACTCAAACCACCAACTCACTCTCACTCAAACCACCAACTCACTCAACCATCAACTCACTCAACCCATCATCTCACTCAAACCACCAACTCACTCAAACTACCAACTCACTCAAACCACCATCTCATTCAAACCACCATCTAACTCAAACCACCAACTCACTCAAACCACCAACTCACTCAAACCACCAACTCACTCAAACCACCAACTCACTCAAACCACCATCTCACTCAAACCACCAACTCACTCAACCATCAACTCACTCAACCCACCAACTCACTCAACCATCAACTTACTCAAACCACCATCTCACTCAAACCACCATCTCAAACCACCATCTCACTCAAACCACCAACTCACTCAAACCACCAACTCACTCAAACCACCAACTCACTCAAACCACCAACTCACTCAAACCATCAACTCACTCAACCACCAACTCACTCAAACCATCGACTCACTCAACCACCATCTCACTCAAACCACCAACTCACTCAAACCATCAACTCACTCAAACCACCATCTCACTCAAACCAGCATCTCACTCAAACCACCACCTCACTCAACCACCAACTCACTCAAACCACCATCTCACTCAAACCAGCATCTCACTCAACCATCAACTCACTCAACCCACCAACTCACTCAACCATCAACTCACTCAAACCACCATCTCACTCAAACCACCATCTCACTCAAACCACCATCTCACTCAAACCACCAACTCACTCAAACCACCAACTCACTCAAACCACCAACTCACTCAAACCACCAACTCACTCAAACCATCAACTCACTCAACCACTATCTCACTCAAACCACCAACTCACTCAAACCACCATCTCACTCAAACCACCAACTCACTCAAACCATCAACTCACTCAAACCACCAACTCACTCAAACCACCATCTCACTCAAACCACCAACTCACTCAACCACCAACTCACTCAAACCACCATCTCACTCAAACCAGCATCTCACTCAAACCACCATCTCACTCAACCACCAACTCACTCAAACCACCATCTCACTCAAACCACCATCTCACTCAAACCACCAACTCACTCAAACCACCAACTCACTCAACCACCATCTCACTCAAACCACCATCTCACTCAAACCACCATCTCACTCGAACCATTAACTCACTCAAACCACCATCTCACTCAAACCACCAACTCACTCAAACCACCATTTCACTCAAACCACAAACTCACTCAAACCACCAACTCACTCAAACCACCAACTCACTCAAACCACCACCATCTCACTCAAACCACCATCTCATTCAAACCACCATCTCACTCAAACCACCAACTCACTCAAACCACCAAACTCACTCAAACCACCAACTCACTCAAACCACCAAACTCACTCAAACCACCAACTCACTCAAACCACCAAACTCACTCAAACCACCATCTCACTCTAAAAGATTGAAGGTTAAGGTGCAGGCAGCCCTGAAAATATATTGGCTCGCGCCACTGCAAGCTCCCTTCTGGAGGATATGTTGTTGAGCCAGATGTTTAGAAGAGGTGGGAGTAACCCACATTTTACCCCACCACACACGAACTGCCGATGGACTACCCATTGACAGTGCTGAGTGGACAACGGCAGGGCCAGTGAGGGGGGATTTAAGAAACGGTTCAATCACCTGCCGCGCTTGGAGGACGAACCGGCGGCATTTGGGTTGCCAAGCCCAGTGTGATAACCGTCACATTATGGCAGCATCATAATCTGAATATTTTTCCTGGATCAATCCGATGAGCTATAAAGCTCTTTTTCACAGGTGTCCAGCACCACTTCATCATTTGGATGAGGGGTTCCTGAATCAGGTGAGAGACAGATTTGTCCTCCTCTACCAGGTGAGGTCGGGCAATTTTACTTCTCACTTCACCTTCCTCACCTCAACTGGTAAGGTAGGAAAATCATTGCTCCTGAACTAGGTGAAAGCCCAATCAGGTGTGACCTGTGGTGCATAAGGGGACCACACCAATGATAAAAAAATACTAAACTAATTTTTTATTTTCTTGGTTCTTTCGGTAAAGTCTCGTAGAAGGGAAATAATAAAAATATAAAACAATACAATTCTCACGACGTTTCGACTGCAACACAAGCAATCATCATCGCTTCTACGTGACTTTACCGAAAGAACCAAGAATATGAATCCCTGCAGTCACGAAAGCTTTAAATAAAAATATATTTTATTTATTTATTTACCAAGGTCACCTCTATAACAGCAGCCACTATACCTGACCAGTGTTACTCATTTCTACTGTTACCTATTATTATTATGATTAGTGTGGGGAGTTGTGTCGACTGACAGGCAAAGCTGTACCAGCTCAGCGCTCAGACCTCTTGAGACACACACCCACATTACGATCATATGATATAATAATGTTTAGTTTTAGGTGGAGCGCCGTTCATGCAAATTGCATGAACAATGTCACTGCAGCCAAGCGGTGAGCCAGCACCAACAATTGCCCAAGCTCTATATACCAATATATTCCAGCCAATGTATGCGTGTTTATTCACGTGGGGGGGGGGGGGGGCAACACTTTATCCCATACAGAAGGGACAGATAATATTAGTCCACATTTTGCTCTGCTGCCTTTTGGCATATCCAGGGTATGGCACTTCCTGCATGCTCACGGGAAAGAAGTTTCGCAACATTTGCGTGATCCATGAATCCTCGCCTCAACGGTGCTGGATTACAGGCATGCACCACCGCCGCCCCGCTAATGAATGCTCCCCTCGTGTGTACGTTTGCGTGTGTGCTTGCTTCTCAGATTGACCTGCTGGAGGACCCGTGCCTGCTTAACGTGGTGATTCTACAGACGGTGTTGCAGGAGATCCGCCATCGCTCCGCTCCTGTCTACAAGAGACTTCGCGACATCATCTCCACTCCGCAGAAACACTTCTACGCCTTCACCAATGAGCACCATCGGTAGGCGCAGCTCTCCAAACGGTCCTAGCCATCTCGCCAATCCAGTGTGCACGGCACACGAATTGACGCCTCTTTACTTCTGAACTGTGGCACACGGTGGCGGTTGGTGGCGCAAAGTCTCGTTGGGACTGTTTCCCAGTGCCATGAGGGCCAGCAGAGTTGGTGGCGTAGTGGCGTTGTGCATAAGGCTGCCCCTGTCCAGATGGCTAAGGATTGGTAGCTGATTTTTTCGCCAGGGCTGAAATTAATTGCACTCCCTTTATTGAATTTTGGCACTCTGTGGGGTGGGGTTTGAATTGTATGTATGTTGAACTTCCTTCACACAGTACATAGCCAACTGTGCTACGTACAGTTGAGATAATAAACTGTGCATCTGATTCGGCTCGTGGGACTGAACGCCCCCGTGGCTTGAGTTACCGAGCAGAAAGGCGTTTTATAAATGTAATTCATGATTATTAAATACATTTCTTGTCATTAAAACTGGATTCCTGAAGGCGTTTCCAGCACTCGGAGGGAAACCTCTGACATGCCTAACAACTCACGGAACTACATGACTTACACTTCTCGCAGAGCTGTGCTCATTTTACTGCCCCAGAAGAGGTACAAATTTCCTAGTCGACCTCTTAAGCGCCATTTCAACTCCACAACTTTGTTACTGTGACTCGCGTGCAAGTGATTACACAGCAACGCCCAGTGTGATTGTCTAACAGCGCCGTAACTTGATTGTCGTGTGTCTCAGAGACACGTACGTGGAGCAGGAGAAGGGGGAGTCTTCCAATGACCGTAACGACCGAGCCATCCGATATTCTGCGTTGACTATTCCACCTGAAGACAGAAGCTTGTGTTGCCTCCGAAACGTCGTGATTGAATTGTTTTCTTTTATTTGTTTTATTTTATCTACGTGACTTTACCGAATAAAACCAAAGAGTATGAATCCTTGCAGTCACGAAAACTTCAAATCTTGTCACACTGCTTTGCACATGTAACAGCCCTCTTATTTCAATCCACTGCTGGGTGTGGGCCTCGTTCTGTGCGAGGTTGTGCAAGGTTGTTTGACCGTACGGTAGATCCCCGTTGAATGCGCGTTCACACTACGCGTTTTGGCTTTAACACGGTTTTACCATTTTATGGAAAGTTTTTAGATTTTAACGCTCAACCGCGCTCGCTACATTGCAAGTATAGCGCGTGGTCACGGACTACTTTTCTGAGCAGCGTCGGTGTTAGCAGTGTTGTTGGATGATGCTAGAAGCTGTAGTACTGATGTATGCTGTGATACCCAGCGTACCTTCCTCTTCCTCGGTCTTTGTTCCAGCAGGATCTTTGTGCGCGGAGCGTCATCTCGCTCCATTATATTTTTCACTCACCATATCTCTCACTTTAGATTTTATTAAAGGAGTGTCATACTTAGCATATTGATAGAGATACTATATAAACACAACACATTTTAAAATAAACATGTAAAACAGTGTACTGTGCTATCAAAAACAATTAAATTGCGGGCTGGAACGGCACCCCCACCTTTACCGTTATTTGTTATGGGAACATTACTCCCGCTGAACGCAGATTAGTTTCACTTAGCAATTGTCAGGAACGCAACCCCCGTGTTAAGCGAGGACTTGCTGTATCTCACAACCTTTGGTCAGTGCGGGTTGGTGACGACGATAGCGCGGAACAAAACAATGGACATTGCTTCATCGCCATATGCTGCCCACCACAGCCTATAACAATCTGCTGCGGTCGACTTTACCAAAGGCTGCTTTATAATACTCCAATGGCATGACAACAATACGATGATAATATCCGAGTAGATGGGAGCCTCAGAAAGAACGATTTGCCCCCCAGCTTCACGATTAAATGAATACCACGGCTCGGGGCCGTGATCCCATTTAAGGATCCCTCTCTTTAACAGTGGTAAATGTAGTGCCTCTTACTCTTTGTTTTTTTTCGGTAAAGTCACGTATAAATAAGAAATAATAAAATAACATAATAGCATACGACGTTTCGGTTGCAACACAAGCAGCCATCATCAGGTACAGAAGAGCTAAATTTACGAGAGAGAAGAAACACATAACCCCAGATGTATATACAGACACCCAAGTAGGGGGGAACTAACACAGATACAACAGGGGACACAGAGAGAAGCATACCAAACAAACAGGGTTTAGCAAAATCGCTGGTTGTAATCGCCAGGGAAACGATATACAGTCCTAGAATAAATGACTGTGCATTTGATAAGGCCACGTGAAGGTGTTGTGATCCCCGCTCTCTATTAGGGTGAGGGCTATCTCTTTGCAAACACCCATGACCTTACGACCACAACGAAGAGCATGTAAGAGATGTGTGGCTGGCCAGATGGTGTCGTACACACGTGTCATTTGGCATTGTGGTGAAACAAATTCAGCTCGATTATAATGTGACTGGACATGCTCGGGAACAATGCCCCATATAAACGTGGATGTCCAGCCAGATGAGCTGGCACGCAGCTGTAGGCTGACCCCATAGCCAGGTGATATCACACTCCTCCATAATCTTGTTGATATGCTCAGTTGAGGTGATGCCTACCTGTAGTTCTACTGATCGGAGGCTGACACTCATTGCTCATTTGAAGACGAGAACAATTCACTTTAATGGGCAACATCAAGTGCATAGATCCTCATATGCTGTTATCTAAATTTTGTATCGCCTCGGTGATTTAGTTAAATTGCAATGAAGAGAACTGGTGTATAAATCAGCCAAACGTGTGCTCAACGAGTGTACGGTTGGCAGATATAAATAGATCTTATTGTTTTCTGCTCTACTGACAAACCATGACTTTATTTACCAATATATATTTTAAAATATATATACAGATAAAAAATAGATGTTGTTGCTTGACTGCTGCTGCTTATCTTGTTTAAATTAAGCCTCTTTCATTTCTGGCCCTCACTCTCAGCAATAAAAAAAAGACTTGGCACTGACTCCTGGCCCTTTACATGGGGAGATGATCTGAACACTTGCAATGAATACGTTTTCACCCTTAAATGTTAAGTGTTACGTTCACAAAATGTGTCTGTTTCCAATAATATGCGTTAATTGTGTTTTGACCGACCATCTGTTGCTTTATATGGTTTCCAAATGTTCCTAAACCCTGTTTGTTTGGTATGCTTCTGTCTCTGTGTCCCCTGTTGTATCTGTGTTAGTTCCCCCCTACTTGGGTGTCTGTATATACATCTGGGGTTATGTGTTTCCTCTCTCTCGTAAATTTAGCTCTTCTGTACCTGATGATGGCTGCTTGTGTTGTAACCGAAACGTCGTACGCTATTATGTTATTTTATTATTTCTTATTTATACGTGACTTTACCGAAAAAAAACAAAGAGTAATTCCTGCAGTCACGAAAGCTTTGAATCAAGTCTGAACCACTTCTGCGGGGAGGTATGAGGTTTCTGTCTTTGTGTTGTCTCTGCTTGTGTATCTGCCTTTGTGTCTTGGCTTGGATTTGTGTCTCTGTGCTGTCTCTGCCTGTGTGTGGGCCTTGGTGTTTCCGAGTGTGTGCTGCTGCGCCCCCTTTGCTCCATGCATACCTCATGCTAAATTGTCCCATTGTCTCTCAGCCTTACCTTCTCTGCCTATTTAAGGCGACTTCACTGTGTGCGTGTCTGTGCTGGTTCACTCTACTTGGATGTCTATGTGTGTGTGCGCGGTCTGTATTTTAAATTTCATACTTACCTTGCAATTTAGCAATCTTTGAAATAGCGTAATCAACCAGACTATGCGTTAATTGTGTTTTGACCCACCGTCTGTGTTGCTTTATATGGTTTCCAAATTTTGCTAAACCCTGTTTGTTTGGTATGCTTCTCTCTCTGTGTCCCCTGTTGTATCTGTGTTAGTTCCCCCCTACTTGTGTGTATGTATATACATCTGGGGTTATGTGTTTCCTCTCTCTCGTAAATTTAGCTCTTCTGTACCTGATGATGGCTGCTTGTGTTGCAACCGAAACATCGTACGCTATTATGTTATTTTATTATTTCTTATTTATACGTGACTTTACCGAAAAAAACCAAAGAGTAATTCCTGCAGTCACGAAAGCTTTGAATCAAGTCTGTAGTGCCTCTTGTTAAACAGTGCTTCAGTTAAACAGGAAAATTAATAAATCCAGCAGGCATGACTTGAAAAGTAACACATTTACATTTTGGGTGGCACTCTAAATCGTCCGGTAAATCGTGTCGCCAATTATAATTTCTGCGTTTATCTGCGCGTGTCTGTGTACCCCCAGTGGAGGAATACGTGCGCAGCTTGCTGGACAACCCTGAGTTGATTGACCGTCTGGCACTGGCCTCGGAGCAGGTGAGACTCCGTATGCGTGCATCAGCTCTGCCCCCCCCCTCATATTTATGGTGCGGGCCTGTACCCTTGTCCGACCCCTCACTTCCGCGTTGCATCCAGCTGCCTCACTGAAGAAAGGGACACTTGCCTTGCGCTGAGTACGACGTTTCGCTGGTTGTAATCGCCAGGGAAACGATATACTCGATTTGTAAGTGCTGTGGGTTTACTCTCCAATACACTGGCGTGCTGCAGTAGTAACTAATTGACACGTTTTGTTTTACATAACAAACCTTACTAATTGTCTGTGCCGGGTTAACTACGCACATTTACGCGCTCTTACCCAAAAAACCTTTATTATGGATAATATTGGTCGCAAAAGAACACGTGTTAAACAGCTCCCGTTTAGAACGTCTCATCCTCACCATCAATGGTCAATCAATCAAATAAATCCTAGATTTATAACGTGGCATATTTACCAAAAAGCAGAGACGGAAGGGTGAAACTCTAGAGGTAGCTCTATGATATCCGCTTTTGTGGAACGTTCTCTAACACGGATGGCCGTACTGCTCTGAGATAAATCAGACTGGATCCTTCGTCTCGTTACGTGATGGCGGTGGCAAAATTGTTGTTGACGCGTGCATGTGCCGTGCGTGTGCTGTGTACGTGTGCAGGATGTGGTGGAGTCCTGGGTAATCTTCCCCGAACATCTCCCGCTGTCCCAGCTGCAGCAAGGTGTGCGCTCCGGCCGGTTTGTCTAGGGAACCTTCCTTGCGAGTCGTGAGAATTACCTGGAGGGGACTCTGAGGGTGCGAGGGGACGGTGACAGTGATAAAGAGGTACACGTTTCACAAGCCTGCGTCTGGAAGGAACAATGCTGTCCGATCGTATCTGTGTGAGTTTTAAAAACAAATTTATAATTAAGCAGTGGCATAGCGTTCTTGGCATGAGCAGTAGCTCTTAACCTTTACTGCAAGGCTGCAGTAGCTCTTAACCTTTACTGCAAGGCTGCAGTCTTAACCTTTACTGCAAGGCTGCAGTAAAGGTTAAGAGCTACTGGGCTAAAATATTTGTATTTTGAACGTCTTTTGCACCCTACGTAGGTGTCATAGCCTGGCTCCTGCCCCCCCGGCCTGTGAGTCTTGGTGCAGTTGCACTGCCTGCACACTCGATAGCTACGCCACCACAACTACAGTATATACGTTAATTGTGACTACTTTAATAATAGGGTTTTTCCCTTTTTTTTCTGGCAACAAAACTGAAACCTTTTACAAGGAATCATGTGTGCATTAACCACAATACTTGTGGTCAAACTGCAAACAAAAAACACACTATGATAATATATGCATTGTCCTTGAGACTGATTGGTTCACACCAGGGACGGCTTTCTTTTGAGCCTCGACCCAATTGGTGCGAGACCAGAGGACGCCAAAAGGCGTACGCATATATTGCAAATATTATCAGTGTGTTTTTGTTGGCATTTTGACCACAAGTATTGTGGTTAATGCACACCTGATTCCTTGTAAGAGGTTTCAGTTTTGTTGCCAGAAAAAAGGGGAAAAACCCTATTATATTTTGGTACTGGCAAAGGAGGTCTAATGATGGTTGTGACTACTTTGTTAACAAAATGAATGGTCTATTTCCACCTCCAAAATGTAACGTTAAATAACAATTAGGTACATTGGCCCTTTGTTGGAAAAAAAAAACCCAGTCTAGAAATTGCCCTACTTGAACATATGTTACTGAAAAACATTGGTTTCAGAAGATTCATGGGCTCATAGTCCTACATTTTAAATTGTTTATTCGTGGTATTAAAACTCTTGTACAGTAAAACCTTGGATTGCGAGCATAATTCGTTCCGGAAACGTGTTTGTAATCCAAAGCACTCGTATATCAAAGCACTCGTATATCAGTTGTGATCACGTGACGCTCGGCAGTACAAAGCTGCTCGTATTGCAAGACCCTCGCTCGTTTATCAAATTAATATTTTTTAAAAATTTTGCTTGTCTTGTAAAACACTCGCAGACCAAGTTACTCGCAATCCAAGGTTTTACTGTATATGCTGCTCTCTAACAGCACTTGGCCCAGCGGTCTGTTAAGACTATACGGGGGATCTTTTTTGTCTGCGTGCAGGTGTTGATCCAGGGGCTGCAGCATTTAAACCGCGTGATGCACGACGACATCGTGTGCGTGGAGATGTTCCCCGAGGAGCGCTGGGTTGCCCCCTCCTCGCTGGTCCTGCACGATGAGGGCGTCGCAGGGGACGTTGCAGAAGAGAATGAAGAGGATGTGGTGAGTGGAGCGTCAACACTGCCGAACCAAAATCAAACCCAGACACCTGCAGTGTGCGTGTCTCTCTCCCCGTGGTCGCATGGATTTTTCTCCAGGTCCTCCGGCTTTTCCCTCCACAGTTACAATCTGACATGCACTTAGAGTATGTGGCTGCTATCAATTTCAAATGTGATAAGATACTTCACTGAACGATCATTTGTGGCCAGGTCACTTAAAAATAGCTATAGAGCTCTCAGGGTCCTTACCTGGTAAAGTTATTTAGTTTATAGTTTTTAAATAGTTTTAATATAAATTTTGATTTAAAGCTTTCGTGACTGCAGTAATTCATATTCTTAGTTTTTTTTCGGTAAAGTCACGTTGAAGGGAAACAACAAAATAATAAAATATATAAAACAATAAAAAAAATTCTCACGACGTTTCGACCATAACTCAAACGGTCGTCTTCAGGTGTGTTGGTTTGCATAAATTTATTTTTAAACGGCGCATTTATTTATTTATAAAAACGTTAGCGCCACGCGCAACGATTTGCCAGTTTATTTAGGACTAGCCCATCTATATTCTGAAAAGAGGAGGGGGGAGACGAAATTTTTTATAATGTATGCTGTCTGAAAGCCACTGTAAGCGTGAACAATCAATTAAGACCTGAAATGGTTTATCAAATCTTTCCAATGATTGCTAAGATAGAATCCATCTTCTCGGTTGAAATTGTCTCTGTGCTTGTATATGTGGATAGCCTCATGAACGAATCTCTCATGGAAGCCAGATGGCTTACAAAGAACCTCTGTCTTGGAAAAGTCAATGGCATGTGAGCCTACTGAATTAGAACAATGATCTGCCACAGCCGAGGTGTTGGTCCTACCGTGTTTAAGGTCTGCTTTGTATTCACGAATGCGGTCCGAGACATGGCGTTTGGTTTCTCCAATGTAACTACTACCACAGAGGCAACTTAGTTTGTAGACACCAGGGTATTGTATGTCCGGAATCACATCTTTTACAGACGGAACCAGATCACGGATTTTATGTAATGTGTTGAAACGGACCTGGATCTTGTGTTTATTCAAGATTTTGGAGATCTTTTTTGTGACCCCCGCAATGTAGGGTAAAGTGATGGTTTTGAAAGGCTCCTCAAGAGGGTTCTTCTTCATGGTTTGAGTGATAGCTTTGCGGATTGTATAGTCGGAGTAACCATTAGCCCTAAGAGCTTGGTGTACGTGCTTGAGTTCACTGCTTATGTGTTCCTGGTCGGATATGCATTGGGCTCTATGATACAGAGTCTTGATGAGAGAATTCTTCTGTGATGGATGGTGGTGGGAATCCGGTTTCAGATAAGCATCCGTATGGGTAGCTTTCCTGTAGACAGAGTGGCTCATTGAACCATCAGGTCTCTTTTTAATTAGGACATCCAAAAAAGGTATCTTGCCATCTATTTCGACTTCCATGGTAAATCTGATGGCTGGGTGTATGGAATTGATGTGGTCGAAGAATTGGTCTAGAGCAAGCCGGCCATGTGGCCAGATGACAAAAGTGTCATCCACGTACCTCTTCCATAAGGTTGGGCGCAGAGTGGCAGTCTGGATGACGTCAGTCTCAAATTTCTCCATGAAAATGTTAGCTATAACTGGAGAAAGGGGGGAGCCCATTGGGGTGCCCTCAGTTTGTTTGTAGAAAGTTCCATTCCAAGTGAAGTATGTATTGGTTAAACAGTGTCTCACCAGGGGGGGTACCTCAGTGTTTAGTCCTTGATGAACCAAGTCTTCAATGATTGCAATGGTGTCAGGTACAGGAACCTTGGTGAATAAGGAAACTACATCAAAACTGATAAGCAGGTCGTCTGGGGACAGGGAAATACCCTTGATTGTCGATACCAGGTGAGTCGAATTTTGTACCACAGAGGTGGTCTTTCCAGTGAAAGGACGCAGGATTTCAGACAAAAAACGAGCTAGTTTGTAGGTGGGGGAGCCGATAGTAGAGACTATGGGACGAAGGGGTGTATCTACTTTATGTATTTTTGGTAAGCCGTATAATCTTGGTGGCCTGGCAGCAGAAGGTTTCAACGAAAACTGTTTAGATTGATCAATTAATGCGGTTGAATCAGAAATTATTTTGTTGGTTTGTGTGACGAGGCTGTTGGTGGGATCTCTTTTTATTTTTGTATAACTACCATCGTCGAGTAATTCTTTAATTTTGTTGTTGTATTCTATTTTATCCATGATGACAGTAGCATTGCCTTTGTCAGCTGAGAGGACTACAATATCATTCCTCTTTTTTAATTTATATAATTCAAAACGCTCATCTTTGCTGAGGTTGCTAGCTGGCATCTTAGCGTTTTTGAGGGTTGCAGCGATTTCAGATCTTGCTACGTCTGCAGCGATGTGACCCAGGCCCCTGAGAGCAACGTCTACTTGGGCAATTATATCATTAACTGGTATGTGTTTAGGTGTGACTGCAAAGTTTAGACCTTTAGCTAAAACGGATTTCAGACTATCGGAAATAGAACTGTTACTGCGATTAATTACGACTTTGTTAACGTCTAACTATAAATGCACCGTTTAAAAATAAATTTATGCAAACCAACACACCTGAAGACGACCGTTTGAGTTATGTTCGAAACGTCGTGAGAATTTTTTTATTGTTTTATATATATTTTATTATTTTGTTGTTTCCCTTCAACGTGACTTTACCGAAAAAAAACTAAGATTATAGTTTTAATATAGTTTAAACAAAGAATAACAACAAAAACTCAACCACTTCAAGAGAGACCTTAAACATAATGAACACCGTGTGACCAGACAACAATCCACATTAGAGATGCTGTTAGCTTGATTTTGCGTTTATTAAATGACTTTACATTACATTACTTCAAAATCAAGTCAGGAGTGCTAATCATTTCATACTATTTTTGTATGTACGTAGGGGTTATTTGACCATACTTCGATGCGGGTTGGTGAACGGGGGGGGGGCATAGATCAGGAGCATAGAAGGACAGGACAACAGTTCATTTTGCTGTACTGCGCTCTGCTGCCTGCCATTTTGGCGCAGAGCCTATACCACCTGTTATGCATATCCAGGCTCAACACGGCGTCACTTCCACGGTCTGAGCTGGGTCACAGGGTGGCCTCTATATTGAAAACTAATTTCTTTAGAACTGCTTTTTGTATTTAGATTGTTGTCCTTTCCGCGCACCTCCGATTAGCATGGTTGGCTGTGTACGGTGCGAAATAAGTTCTACATGCATACATACCACAGTGACAAAATGCAAAACATAATAAAGTACAGCAATGAAGTTAATTGAAATTGGCACGAAAACAACTGTGGTTTATGAAAAGTCGACAATATTGCACAAACATAAACAAGTGTTAGATATTAAATCGCATGTAGTGCAAGTTGGCTTGGGCAGATTATTTATAGGCTGATCATTGCACAGTTATACTTATTAAAACGTTACGTAAACATTAAACACATATAGGGTGACTGATGTGCTAAGCAGGTAAGAGAAAATGTCAATCAGTGAAATCATAAAGAATCGAGAGATTAAGCATCAAATTGTGAATTAGATGGGAGGGTAACCTTTGTTGTAGATAATATTGGTCGCAAAAGCTTACGCGTTTTTTTTTAAACGTGTGGTATCTGATGGGCGTGTTCCGGTTGATTCTATCAATCGCCAGAACTGTTTTAACTTATAAATATTTACGGAGGACTCCTCACTGTGATCTTTTGTCATTTTAACAAAGCGTGAGTCTCATTATTGACATTGATGAGACACAGCATGAAACCACATCCGCAGGTTAAGCGCTATTGTTTTGGATTGCTCCTTCCCCTTCAAGCCAAATTGTATTGTGTTATGCAGTGAGTTGGTAAAAAAAATAGTTATTTTATTATTTCAGTGTGTGAGAGAGACGCTACTGTGGTGAGTGCTCATTTGAGTTTGCGTTGTCATCTCCCGGTGCTATCCCAGCTGCTGCTGCTGTCGTCGCTCTTGCTTAGATTACGCAACACGATGTTTGTCCTTTGTTTTGGTCTCCAGCTGAAAGCCGAAAGTGGGAAGATGCGTCGGCCCACTGGCAAAGTGGTCGGCATCATCAAGCGGAACTCGAGGCCGCTGTGCGGCATGCTCATGCCCAGCCCAATCAAGGAGGTGGGCTGATCTGCATGTGTGTGTGTACGTGTGGGGAGCGGTAATGTAGCGGTTAGCGCGCTGCGCTACGAATCCTGGGACCCGAGTTGGATTATATTTATCGCTCATAACCAATAAACAGCGCCAAATGTCTGAACCTGTCTTGGGCCCTTCCCTAGGTCGACTCGGCCATAAATGAGTCTCTGATGTGGCATGTAAACATCAGCGCTGTGGAGACAAAGGCGGTCGGGCATGGTGCTGGCCGTACCCACCCCGTCGTTTGCCGTACCAGCTTGAATAGGTGTGTGCTGACGGCACTTGCCCAAACAGTTTGTTGAATGCCTTACTGGGGGCTCATTGGGCGTGTTGCAGGCCACCCGCCACCTGTTCACGCCCGCGGACCGCCGCATGCCACGAGTGCGGGTGGAGACAAGACAAGCAGCGTCCCTGCAGGCCCACCGCATCGTGGTGGCCATCGGTGGCTGGCTGCGACACTCCCGCTACCCGAACGTACGACTGCACCGTGACGCCCCGGACGCCGTGACACCTCACCCGTCTGTCCCGTGGTCGGCATCGTCGGGCTCATCCTTCTGTCACTTGACGCGCGGCCACGCGGCTCTGTATGCAATACAGCCGTCGAACCCAAAACACGAACGGTGACACGGTGAATTGGAAGTCAGGGTGGATGAAGTGGCACCACTGTGATATTTTTTTGTTTGAAAGCATGGCAAACTCACCTGTGATTCAACCTAGGTTATTAAGGTGTTGTAAGTTGATAGTCTCAGCCCAGTCACCAATAACTGCACCAAAAACGATATTAAATTTGGTCGTGCACTTCGATTGTTTGATTTCCATCTCTGAGAAAACTACTGCGTTTGACTGCCATGTGATGAACATTACTTTGATTGGCAGAGTGGTTGGAAAAGCACTGCCCCCCTACAATTTGGACTGCATTTCACTTCAATGGATCTTAGAAGTAGCTCTGTTATGTCTGCTCCTGTGGGTCGTCCTTGACCACGAAGGGTTTGTATAGATTGCTTGTCTTGTGCGATACCATTAACACAATGAGAAACAAAATTGGTGAAAAGTTAAATATATTGTTAAGATGTATTCTTTGGGTTGTATCTTTGTTTAAACAGATGTCGGTTAATATTCTACATAATGTACGTTAGGTACAAGGTTGGCATTGTGGTTGTGCTTTTCATACCTATTTGCCACTGCACAACCGAGCGACACCATGGCTGGCACGGTTTAGTAGGCTGCAGGTTGTTTATCCACTGCAAAAGCGGATCCATGCCATGGACGGTCAATGCTTTGAACAAGGCTAGGCACGTGCAGATGACGCTGTGGTGCCACGTCCCCGCGGTGTACTGACTGCCGTCACACAATTAACGTGTCGCTAGCCCCGCCCCTGGCCCTGCTCGACCCCCGGATATATTTGGATGCCTTGTGGGGCCAGCATACTACGGTTTGGTTCTGGTTCGACACGGCAAAAAGCCAGTGGGTGACCACAGACACTTCGAGAGATCTGCACTGTCTGGGTTCCAATGTACCAGTGGAAAAGGGATACCGGTGACGATTGGCCACGTATGTGCATATGCATGTTGAACTTCTTCCGTACCATACGTAGACAACCGTGCTAATCGTCGGTGTGCTTGTGCAGGGCCATTTTGTGCGCTCTCTGGGCGAATGTGGGGATAAGGAGACGGAGACGGAGGTGCTGCTGCTGGAGCACGACGTGCCACACCAGCCCTTCAGCCAGGCCGTACTTGCATGCCTGCCCCCTCCCACGTTCAGCATCACAGCAGAGGTACGCATGAGACGTGTGACGATATGTCAATTCATCGATTGAGTTCAATTCTTACGCCTGCGGTGTGTTGGTGTGTTCGGTCGTGCATGTGAGAATCCTTTACTTCAATGTTCTTTATTACAAGGCCCACGGGCCACTGGTGGCCCCTGGGTGGCCTTTGGTGTGGCCCATGACGTGTGGCCCCCTACGTATAGGCCCCCGACAATAGACAAATGCGAAAACACCCCCCATCATCATCATCGTGCTGTCAAACCGCAATAGTTTCAAGATGTTTGGCCTGCGTAGAATACCTTCTAGAGGACCTCTCTGGAGCTCTCCCTCCAGTCGAGGTCCTTCTGTTGCACTGTCATGAACGAGAAGCCACGGGGCTCTACACCTTTACCGCAGACCGTATATAGAAAAGCCGTCGACCTGAAAGAAAGTCGATGGCTCGGACACATCATCGTAAGAAGAGAGGAAATTCACATCGGAGGAATGAAGGCGATGGACTTATGGAAGCACCAGGGCGGAGACCCGAGAGGCAGGCCTCGAGAGATGCGGATCAAAGTGGTGAGCCAGGATATGGAGGACTTTGCAGTAGCTGTGGAGATGGTCCAGTACATAAATGAATGGAGCAAGGGGACTACAGA
Organism: Petromyzon marinus; assembly: GCF_048934315.1. Lineage (NCBI taxonomy): Eukaryota > Metazoa > Chordata > Hyperoartia > Petromyzontiformes > Petromyzontidae > Petromyzon > Petromyzon marinus. Next base: position 3,092,820 of record NC_133721.1, read on the forward strand.
CTTTTTTCCTATAACGCTGTACTTGCGTTCCTGAAGAACACCGAATTGTGGAAAAATCGCATAATAAATAATATAGGGTAAAGCACAGTCCGCGATAACACGTGAGATGCGTAGGCAGGCTTAACAAAGACTTCGGGTACGTGAGTAGCATCTAGAAGCATCGAGAAACATCCCGCCTTGTGTGATGCTACACCGAGGCAACCGTACAACCGCTTATTCTGCCTCGCACAACGCAGTTCTGTTCACTCGATCGCCTTTTATCCAATTCGCATCCATGTTATGAAAAAATGTGTTCCCTAATGCATTCATCGCATTATATCTAATTCACGATATGAAAACACGCAGAGTTATAGGAGAACGGACTGTACTTTCAGAATATTCAGTCGCCTATTGAGAAGATAGAACGCCATTAGAATGAAGTTGGTTTACCCATGTATGGCTCACCCTGTGTTTTGTTTGTTGTAAGGCAGCGTTTTGTTGAACCTGGTGCTGTGTGTGTCCCGTACAAGGACCAGGCTGGCAGGGAGGACCTTCGTGCGTTGTCCATCTGCAGTGTGGATCCTCCAGGCTGCACAGACATCGACGATGCCCTACACTGCAAACCGCTCGACAATGGGAACACCGAGGTATTCATTTGGTGGTGGTAATCGTGGTCACGGTCGCGGTAATTCGTGCCTATTCCTTTCATGGTTTTGTCAATGCTAGCGGAGGTTACAAGGGGAGTTTAAGTGGCACAATGATAAGTGCACTGCACATTCATCCTGTCAAGCTGGTTTAGTTCCAGTCATGGCTAACACCGGTACAGAGTGATATCTAAAAAAAACTGCCCAAGTTCTCCCCTTCACCACCTGCATTGACCATCGTAACAAAGCAAGGTCAAATGACAATCGCAACCCATTACGGCATGGAGAAGCCCTCATCCTGCAGTGGATTGACAAAGGGGTGGACAATATTCCTGTTATTAAGTTTCCAAACATTGTTGCCTTAGTGCCCGTATTCTTGGTATCTGCTCGGCTCAGGACTGACTTCAACATGGCTTGGTTCTGGCTTGATCTGCTCCGTTGCCTCCAAAGAAGTATGAGTGGCTCAGCTGTGCCTTGGCTCAGGCTCAGCTCACGGAAATTCTGAGCGTGGCTGGGAGCATGCAGAGATATACGTGGAGGCACAAGGGACACGGAGGCTCAGGGCTGGAACCATGCTTAGAGGCAGCTTGGGTTTTAAGCGTTGCTTTGATGTGGCTTATTGAGAATTAGAATCAGAATATTTATACTGGAGGAATCCAATGAGCTATAAAGCTATTTTTCACATGTCCAGTAGAGGCGGGTAAGAACGTTACAACAGCAAACAGTACAAAAACATAATAGTAGTGCAAAGTACAAGAAAGATCAACAAATAACCCAAACACAAACAAATACAACTAAACCATCCCCATCTTACCAGGAAAAGCCCACTGAGGTATTGATTTATTTTTGATTAGTGACCTGGCCACAACTGAATAGCTCAACAAAGTGGCCCATCATTTGGACATTTATAGCAGCCAAAATAATAGAAATAATCTCAATGCATGTTGCGCGAGAGCCAAGCCTGAGCCAAGCCATGGCTAAGACCCCACTGGCCTAAGTGTCCACGTCACTGGCCGAATGCCTGGTTCACAATGAATGCACCAGGTAGTAATGGGTGTGCATTTCATTTCACATTATTGTGCTTTGGTTGGAGTGGCTATGGTGGAGGTTATGCATGCATGTGGAGTGAACGACTTCCGCCAGACGTCTAGTAGAAGGCGTCTTATTTATTAAAAGCACACAGGGCGATACACTTCGTAACGCGGCTACACCTAGGCTGTACAAACACGCAGCCCATTTGCGTCCTGCGTAGCTACGCTGGCTGGTTGACGAGCGTAGCGGCGGAGACAGAGCTGCTCTTGCAGAAGAACCAGCCACGTGGTCGGAGACGAAGAGATGACGACCGTAGCGACGCAACCAGGACCCAGACCCCACGCTAACAGCCCCGAAGTTCTGATTCGGTGCTCTTTATATCTGCCTGGAGTGGCCAAGCTCCACCTCTGGCCACGCCCCCTTTCTAGAACCTTCTAGGCCCTTCGGGATGGTTCCCGGAGCTTCTCGACTGACTCCGCCGTTGACCTTTACCCCAGATACGCCCCTTCATAATAAGGCATTATGTAATGCAGCTATAACCTTAATTACCCTTACAGGCCGGCAGGTATCACCCTGTCATTACACATCCATGCATGTGAGGGTGGTGACGGTGTGTTAATGTGTGTTCTAGGTTAGGGTACACATCGCCGATGTGAGCTATTTTATCCGGCCGGGGAATGCCTTGGATGAGGAGGCATCTCTGCGTGGTACCACAGTTTACCTGTGTGAGAAGGTGAGATGTGGATTTCTTCTTGCCACAATATCAAGTGTTTTACGACCCGCCGATTTCATCCTTTCATTCTTAACTTTACGACATGATGTAAAATATTACAATATAACGATCATCGCGGTACCAGTTTCCCCACAACTTTGTAATTGTATTTGACATTTTCACCACATTTTTTTGCGTGCTTTTCAGTACTTCCCGTATGAATAACGATAACTTAAAAATGAATTAGAATTAAAAAAATGTGCAACAACAATGCTAAATATCTCTCATGATGTTTTAAACGAGGTGATTTTTGTGGATTTCTTATAATATGATGTACCGTGACATCATGAGCGGCAGGCTATCGGCGCAGTGGTAACACTCGTGCCTTGCAGCAAGGAGACGCTGGGTTTGATTACTCAACTCTTGTGCCTTTTTGCTTGCAGCTTTGTTTGTTCTCCCCCCTGTTAGTGAATGGGTTTCCTCTGGATTCATCAGATTTCCTCTAAATAAAACCCATACAATCTTAACTGGCATTCGCGAAAACATCCCCTTGCTGAACAGTTACCTGCAGGTGACTTAATCATGTGTGGGTTTGCTTGCAAAACACTCGTTGAGTTGGTGCATATGTATTTGCCAGATTGTGTTTATTGACAGAGAAGTTGTTGCGTTTATGTGTTTGTGCGCCTGCAGAGGATTGATATGGTGCCAGAGTTATTGAGCTCAAACCTGTGTTCCTTGAGATCCAACGTCAACCGGTGAGATGCACCAACAACTGTGAACTCGCGAGTGTGCACATTGCAACCCATACTCAGCAGCTAACGTGCGTTGTTGCCAGGTGCACATGTAATCCCATGATGCGTGGCACTGTTTAAGTGTCATTGTACAGATCCACACAAGCATGTGTACATACATAAGCAGCCAAACCAGGATGGCACAATGGTAACACATGTCTCACAGCAAGAATGACCTAAGATTGATGCCCGACTTGGTTGCCTTTCCATGTAGATTTTGTATGTTCTCCCCCTATTTAGCATGGGTTGACTCCAGGTTATCAGGTTTCCTCTCATCGCTAACATAAACGTGTTATTACTACTATGATCCTTAACCATGGAAAGCCTCACTGAATCTCATAACTTCGGGAGGGTACTGCAAAGCTTTTGCAGTCGAACAATGGTTGCTACATATATATTCCAGTTGAGTAATTTGTAACAACCCAAACCGGTATTTGGCCAAACATCCCGCTGCTGAAAGAATGACTCGACTACCAAAAACTTGGCAAGACCCTCCTGAAAAAGAGTCTCGAGACTTTGCGAGGCTTTCCTGAGTGAACACCCTGCACCACTCCAATGTCGACGACTCTGCCACTCGACGGTGAATGGCGACGGTGCATGTACTGTGCGCGTGCAGGCTGGCGTTCTCGTGCATATGGGAGATGACTCCAAAGGCTGAGATTGTGAGCACACGTTTTACCAAGAGCATCATCAATTCCAAGGTGATTCCCCCCCCCCCCCCCCCCACAGACGTTCAGTTTTTGTAAAACTCTCGTTTGCTTTCACGTGTATTGTATCGGTGCCTTGCTATGTTAGTGCAGTTGAGGTTTCCGGATGGCTGAGAGGTCAGAGCGTTGAGCTTGCACCTCTGAGTTCACAAGTGTAGCGAGATGAAACGGGTTCACAAGTGGTAGTATGTATGTTGAACTTCTTTCGCACCGTACGTAGCCAACTGTGCTAATCGGAGGTGCGAGGTAGGACATGAAAGTAGTGAGTTGATGGTCTCTGTCCAGTCAACAATCACTGCACAAAACACAGGTTTGTTTTTTTAGGTTAGATCGTGTAAATATGTAAATGTGTCATTAAACCCACCCCCACCCGACACAGCCAACTAATAAGGGTTGTCACGTAAACAGAACATGCCAATTCGTCACGAGTACAGCACACCGGTGTGTTGTACCAGTGACGAATTGGCCACGTTCTGTTTATGTGACAACCCTTACTGGTCGGCTGTGTCGGGTGGTGGCGGGTTTACCAACACATTTATGTATTTACACAATCTAACCCAAACAACCTGTATTATGGATGATATTGGTCACGAAAGCCTACGTGTTAAACTCACTGCACGAAAGACCACCAAATTACATTGCAATAAATTTGGTTAAATTCCAGCTTTGAGAATTAAAAAAATATATCAATTTTACTTTCTTTGGGTGAGCGTAACCCTCAGTGGTCATCGGGAGCCACGTAGACATCTGTTGAGTTCTGGCTTGGGCTTGGATCAGGCGTGGGCATTGTGTAATTGCGAGGACCCCATGGTTCACCCGTGGTGTGTTCATCGTATCCCCGCAGGCGTCTCTGACGTACGCAGAGGCTCAGCTAATGATGGACGACGCTGGGCGGAAGGATCCGGTCACCAGCAGCTTGCGTGGCCTCAACTCCCTGGCCAAGATCCTCAAGCAGAGGCGCATTCAAAACGGGTAACTCATTGTCAAGATCCTCATCCCCTCCACCGCCACTGGAGCGATGAGCCGTATTAATGTGTGCACCGCATTTAGTCGATCGGCAGGTCGCCTGTGGCGCGGTAAAGTGTGGTTACTCCCGTGTCTTCTAAGACATCCGGCCAGCGTGGAAGAGTAGGCTAAAATACATTGAGAGGGACTGTAAAAGGGTGTATCCTTAGAGGGGCCGCCTCTTATGGGAGCCCCCTTCTTCCAGCAGTGGCTTGAGCAAGCAATTGCAAGGCTGCACCTGTTGCTTTTTTGACCCCATGATGCATGAGGCTTGGGTGAATATCATGCACAAACAAGTATTACAGGATTCATACTCTGGTTTTTTTCGGTAAAGTCACGTAGGTAAAACTATAAAATAAAATAACAACTAAATTAAATCACGACGTTTCGGGCGCAACACAAGCGTCCTTCTTCAGGTGGGACAACCACAGCCAGAAACAATTGCTGAAGTGGGCAAAAAAGGGCTGTTGTAACAAGAGGCTTATAGGTAAGAGAGTGGGGGGAGCAAGGGGGGAGAGATAGAGATGGGGGGTGTGCGGTAGGGGAAGTGGGGTGCTGCTAGAGGGATTAAAGGGGCGAGCACGGCAAAATGCCGGGGGGGGGGGGAAGTGAGTGGGGCTGGGAGTGGGAGGCTGAAGAAGCTGGAGATGCGGAAATGAAGGCAACAATAAAGAAGTTAAGGTTTTACCTGGTTAATAACATCCTTCTAGATTGGAGTGTTACAGGCTGCTGCGGGGCTACATTGTGGGCAATAGAGGACAATGCAGTGACATAAATTGTTTTACTCTTCTTAATGCTCCCATGTCTGTGCTCCCCCACCTTTGCCAACGCGTACTGACCACCACGGTTAAGTACGGTAAAACCACCCCACGACCCGTATGACATGGGGCGGCCCTCATCCAGCAGTGGATTGACTTAACGAGCTGTGCATGTTCAACTCAAATATCTGAGTTTGTGAAGTGTCTTATATTAAGATTCTGTGTTGTTTTGGCTGGACATGATAATCGCTCATGTCCCTTCTCCACCCGTAGGGCATTGACTCTGGCATCCCCTGAGGTCCGATTCCACATGGACAGCGAAACCCACGACCCGATCGACCTGCAGACCAAGGAACTCAAGTGAGTCTCGTCAACAAGACACCTCCCATGACTGCGATCCGACTGTTGTGCAGATCTCTCTATCAGAATCAAAATATATATATATCTACTGGAAGAATCCGATGAGCTATAAAGCTCTTTTTTCACAGATGTCCAGTTGGGGCAGGTCACAACGTTACAACAACAACAATACAAGCACACGTTAGGATTGCAAAGTATTGGAAAGGTAAACAAATAACTTAAACAAATATACAAATAAAACTAAACTATTTTTATCTTACCAAGTAAAACCCTGACCACAAATGATAGCTGAACAAAGTGGCTTATCACGTGGGAAATTTATTATCAGCAAAATAATCTAAGATAAAGAATCTTGACCCTTGTGGTTGATGTGTTGTGGTGGCGGAAACTGGTGCGTGTACACAGGGAGACCAACTCGATGGTGGAGGAGTTCATGTTGCTCGCCAACATCTCCGTGGCGGAGCGCATCGTAGGCGAATTCCCCGAGTGTGCGCTGCTCCGACTCCACCCGGCGCCTCCGCCTTCCAACTACGACATCTTGGTGAAGGCGGCGAAATCAAAGGTAGAGTTAGAACCCCTTTTAACGACCACCCTTGTTAACTAATCGCTTAACAACGGGCCTCCATAGAGCTCAATGTGTAGGCTTAACCGACCATTTCCCTGTTAACGACGGGCTCTTGTAGGTACAGTAAATATGAATTAATGCCACGTAGAAGGAAAACAATAAAATAAATATAAAACAATAAAATTATCACGACGTTTCGACTGCAACACAAGCAATCATCATCAGGTGTGAAAACCACAACAAGAAAATTTGAAAAAAGTGGCAGTTATTTTTAACGTTAGCACCACGGAGAGAGATTTGACAGTTTGTTGAGATGGACGAGTCCATCTATGTTCGGAAAAGAGGAGGGGGGAGACAAAAAATAATGGATGCGTTCTGACAGCCACCTTAAGCGTGATCAATCAATTAAGACCCGAAATGGCTTATCAAATCTCTCTCCGTGGTGCTAACGTTAAAATAACCGCCACTTTTTTCAAATTTTCTTGTTGTGGTTTTCACACCTGATGATGATTGCTTGTGTTGCAGTCGAAACGTCGTGAGAATTTTATTGTTGTATATTTTTATTATTTTATTGTTTCCCTTCTACGTGAATTTACCGAAAGAACCAAGAATATGAATCCCTGCAGTCACGAAAGTTTTAAATCAAAATGAATTCATGCATTTATTAACAGTGTTTATTTTAATATGATGTGTTTATAATGTTAGTATCTTTATGTATTAATATCCATTGTTTAAATATTATAAAGTACGTTTTTTGGGTGAACAAGGGAAACTTTCGATGCTATCGGAACGAATTAAGCTTTTAACACGTATTTCCTATACTCGCTTAATGACCAAATCCTTTAATGCTCGTGTTCGTGGAACCAATTACCGTCTTTAAGAGGGGTTCTACTGTTTCTAGATTGCTGTTAACCTTCCTTCAATATCATCCTTCTCGCAAGGAATTCAGAGGTCGTCGGGTGGCTCAAATTTTTGTTTGAGGTCTTTTGGTTTAACCGGGTGAGAACTCAAGAGAACATAATAGTCTCATTTGCAAGGGTCACCTGGGTCACCCTATGACCCAGAGATTACAGCTGGGACCCTGGCTTCAAAATCCAGCAGCCACATTGAACATACTGTGTTATCAAGTGTAGGGAGTTGAAGGACTCGGCTCGTTTCCCAGCTACTCCACAGAAATAAGCAACAAAAAACCATCACGATAAATGTAGTACTGTATTTAATTTTAGATAAATTCCAGCACTGAAATGTTGAAATATCAGGTCGACTTATTGTGATGAACATTATGCTCAAAATGGGTGGGAATGTGCTACCCCCTACTGTGAAGCAGAGGTGTCTTGAAACGATGTCAGTATTGGCCTGAGCGAGCAATTGCAGGGCTGCACCTTTTACCTTTATCTTGAGATGTAGCCGTATAGTTTCCACTCGCCCTTAGAGGCAGAACAACTCAAAAGGTGTGACGAACCACAGACAACGCTGGAAGGCAGCCAGGCACTGTGCCAGATGTAGATTAATCCACTTGCTGTACTGCCTTCTCCTGGCAAGCCAGGTTATGGAAACCTGAATGCCCACAGGAAGTGCGCTGAATAACGTTTTCTTTCCAATACACCACAACCCTTGCTGCTTCCCCAGCACTGAACTACAAGCCACGTGCGGGATAGTCACCTCACAAACGCCGGTGTGCCCGATTTTTTTGCGCAGAACATCGAGATCCAGGTGGACTCGGCTAAGGCGTTGGCCGAGTCCCTGGACCGGGCGGCGGTGCCGGGAGCGCCACCATACCTCAACACTCTGCTGCGCATCCTGGCCACGCGCTGCATGATGCAGGCCATCTACTTCTGCTCCGGCATGGAGCCCGACACCCACCACTACGGGCTCGCCACCGCCATCTACACCCACTTCACGTCGCCCATTCGACGGTGACGTGCTCTGGCGTCAGGCACACGCGTTAAATCGACCTTCGCGATTATTGAGGGGACTATGTTGTTGTCTTGGTGTGGTCTGGGACTGCGCTGCCTTTCCCAAGTTTAGGAATTTATTTATTAATTGATGTACTTATGCAATGTTAACTTGTGATTACGGCACACCTCCAATTAGCACGGTTGGCTACGTACGGTGCGAATTAAGTTTAACATACAACTTGTATATCTTTTTTCTATTATTTACTTTTACTGATTTATTTACCTTTCCTCTTCTTAGCACTCCTATCATATACCTACTGGACATCTGTCAAAACGAGCTTTTATCGCGAATCGGATTTCTCCAGGATAAAGATTCAGATTTTGAGTTATTTTTCTAAAAGGTCCTATAAACGGGAAGTTTGGCCAATTCCTTAAATGGTTGTTTGGCTTGTGTTGGGGAAAAACTAGAGGATCCGGAGAACACCAACGCCTACAAGGAGGGTGACAGTGTTCCACGTGCAGAATCAAGAATCCATTGCCGTGTTGCAGCGGCGGCCAAAAGTGAAATGCAATTCTGCCATGGATCGCTAACGATTTTGTTGTGGATCTTAAATAAGAACACAGATATGAGCAGGCAGCAATTTGCGCTACATCTGTTGACAAATAAAAAATCCTCAACAAAGAATTAAATTCATACATTAACAAAGATAATTTCCACCAGCAGATGGTGCTAGAACGTGGTATGTCCAGAGTACAGTATTCTATCACAGCGTTAAATCCATCTGAGTCATTGTTTGCGTAGCTTTCTGGTGGATCGTGAAACCCGCTGAGATCCACCAGAATGAATCGCGGTGCTTGGTGGATTAATACCGCTGCTCCGTTGGCATCTCGTGGCCATACCGCAGCCTGTATCTACTGTAAATGTAATCTTCATATTAAATAGAGGCTACAACAAATGTGAATATTGTTGTTGTTGTCTCCCTGTACCGTTACAGATACTCGGATGTGATTGTGCACCGGCTACTGGCCGTGTGCGTGGGCGCCGACCCCACGTACCCGGCGCTCACCGACAAGCAGAAGCAGCAGCAGCTCTGCAACAACCTCAACTACCGCCACAACATGGCGCAGTACGCCCAACGCTCGTCTGTAGCTTTCCACACGCAGGTGGGAGGCGGAAGTGTGGGCCACGTGGAGCTTGCACGGCGTGTGCTTAGGCACCTGATAATGCGTCCATTCGTCTCTTGAAAACCATTTGTAAGGTCACGAAAGCAGGCATCGTATTGTGCGTGTAGTAAGAATCAATTGTTTTCTATTCGCACGCTTACGTGTGGTGGTGCCGTGGCTGTACTGGTTGGCTACACTTGACATTGCTTTTCAGCATTCTTCTGTGTTTGCTGAAAAACCTAGTCACTTGGCACATTTGCCCATGATGTGACAACTTTATTTGATTGGCTCTGTCAGGTGATGGAGGATTATAGTCAATACAATTGACATTGTACCTTCACGATTGAACTCAAAATAATCCCCATGACATGATGCCAATAGCACAACTGGAATAAATTAGCGGGGGGATGCGGAAAAATACCTTAAATTTTGTTGAATAATTATTGGCTTGGTAAGTGATGCGCGTGTGTCTGCTCTTGGCCACGTAGCGGTGATTAACGGCTGTTGTTGTTGTGGTCTCAGTTGTTCTTCAAGAGCAAGGGAGTGGTGAGCGAAGAGGGCTTCGTGCTGTTTGTGCGCAAGAACGCCGTGGTGGTGCTCATTCCCAAGTACGGCTTGGAGGGGACGGTTTTCTTTGACTCCAAAGATCTCAAGCTCAACGTTACCTTCGACGAGGAGGTAGGGCATGTGTTCACTTAACCGGGAGGCATTGGCATTTCCCGAACGGCTGAATTCTCCATTTAAACCCAGGACTGGCTTAATGCACTGGGACCCAAGCCCCCTGACCATCTCTCTACGATTAGGTTTCTATCAGACACACAGACACTTGGTTTAAGGTGGAAGAACGCAGTGAGATACGAAGCTCCGTTTTTTTTGCCATTTGGCAGTGTGGACTATTACAGAGGAAGTTACACCGGTGGATACATTAGAGCCGGATGGCTCTCAGGGCTATACCAAAATAAACTGAAACTGAATTAAATGATGTAAATGCGTTTCAAATATAAAACGGTCACAATTAAATATGCTTTGGAAATAACTGCCATGATGGAGCCCGTATTGTCACGGAGAGGACATCACATTAAAAATACAGTAAAATCCCTCAGATCCGGAAGAATTATAGAGAAAATCTAATGCTTTCTGTAAACAATGAGAAACTCAAAGGGCAGAAAAGTACTTGTAGAATAAAAACAAATTAGGGAAATAGTAGTTGATGCAAAAAGTGATCTCTAGATGGCAAAAAGCACATTTGTGACCAGTGGATCTGGTCCTTTCCAGCATGCCTTGCATGCCGCATTACATTGTCACTCTGCGTGGATAATGCACACAGCCTAATTTGGACCAGAAGCTCAAAAGGATCAACATTTGCAGCCATATTTTAGGTATGTTCTTAACTGCAATTGTACACTCCATATAACCTAAGGGGGGTTGCATCTACTCCTTAATGATGGCCAAATAAGGCTTTAAAATTCCTTGGCAGGCCCGCACATCACGATCTCTCGGTTGGTTTGGTCATTGCAGCCATCGGCTTCTCATGCCTGGTTTTCAGCTCGCGGTGAGGTGGCCCAAGCGGTATTGCATTCGCTGTGTGTTGTGGAGGTTTGCGTTTCAAACTCGGTGGCCACTCCGGTTAATACTGTGGTGTGTATTAAGCGTAAAATATTTACAGGGTATCCGCTTTAACAGTGGACGTTAAAAAATCCTGTAACATATTCTTATTCATATTCTTAGTTCTTTCGGTAAAGTCACGTTGAAGGGAAACAACAAAATAATAAAATATATATAAAACAATAAAAATTCAGGCTATCCGCTTTAACAGTGGACGTTAAAAAATCCTGTAACATATTCTTATTCATATTCTTAGTTCTTTCGGTAAAGTCACGTTGAAGGGAAACAACAAAATAATAAAATATATATAAAACAATAAAAATTCTCACGACGGTTCGACCATAACACAAACGGTCGTCTTCAGGTGTGTTGGTTTGCATAAATTTATTTTTAAAACGGTGCATTTATTTACTTATAAAAAAACGTTAGCGCCACGTGCAGCGATTTGGCAGTTTATTTAGGACTAGTCCATCTATATTCTGAAAAGAGGAGGGGGGAGACGAATTTTTTTTTTAATGTATGCTGTCTGAAAGCCACTGTAAGCGTGAACAATCAATTAAGACCTGAAATGGTTTATCAAATCTTTCCAATGATTGATAAGATAGAATCCATCTTCTCGGTTGAAATTGTCTCTGTGCTTGTATATGTGGATAGCCTCATGAACGAATCTCTCATGGTAGCCAGATGGCTTAAAAATAACCTCTGTCTTGGAAAAGTCAATGGCATGTGAGCCTACTGAATTATAACAATGATCTGCCATGGCCGAGGTGTTGGTCCTACCGTGTTTAAGGTCTGCTTTGTGTTCATGAATGCGGTCCGAGACATGGCGTTTGGTTTCTCCAATGTAACTACTACCACAGAGGCAACTTAGTTTGTAGACACCAGGGTATTGTATGTCCGGAATCACATCTTTTACAGACGGAACCAGATCACGGATTTTATGTAATGTGTTGAAACGAACCTGGATCTTGTGTTTATTCAAGATTTTGGAGATCTTTTTTGTGATCCCCGCAATGTAGGGTAAAGTGATGGTTTTGAAAGGCTCCTCAAGAGGGTCCTTCTTCATGGTTTGAGTGATAGCTTTGCGGATTGTATAGTCGGAGTAACCATTAGCCCTAAGAGCTTGGTGTACGTGCTTGAGTTCACTGCCTATGTGTTCCTGGTCGGATATGCATTGGGCTCTATGATACAGAGTCTCTGTGCTTGTAGCTAACATTTTCATGGAGAAATTTGAGACTGACGCCATCCAGACTGCCACTCTGCGCCCAACCTTATGGAAGAGGTACGTGGATGACACTTTTGTCATCTGGCCACATGGCCGGCCTGCTCTAGACCAATTCTTCGACCACATCAATTCCATACACCCAGCCATCAGATTTACCATGGAAGTCGAAATAGATGGCAAGCTACCTTTTTTGGATGTCCTAATTAAAAAGAGACCTGATGGTTCAATGAGCCACTCTGTCTACAGGAAAGCTACCCATACGGATGCTTATCTGAATCCGGATTCCCACCACCATCCATCACAGAAGAATTCTCTCATCAAGACTCTGTATCATAGAGCCCAATGCATATCCGACCAGGAACACATAGGCAGGGAACTCAAGCACGTACACCAAGCTCTTAAGGCTAATGGTTACTCCGACTATACAATCATCAAAGCTATCACTCAAACCATGAAGAAGGACCCTCTTGAGAAGCCTTTCAAAACCATCACTTTACCCTACATTGCGGGGATCACAAAAAAGATCTCCAAAATCTTGAATAAACACAAGATCCAGATCCGTTTCAACACATTACATAAAATCCGTGATCTGGTTCCATCTGTAAAAGATGTGATTCCGGACATACAATACCCTGGTGTCTACAAACTAAGTTGCCTCTGTGGTAGTAGTTACATTGGAGAAACCAAACGCCATGTCTCGGACCGCATTCGTGAACACAAAGCAGACCTTAAACACGGTAGGACCAACACCTCGGCCGTGGCAGATCATTGTTATAATTCAGTAGGCTCACATGACATTGACTTTTCCAAGACAGAGGTTCTTTGTAAGCCATCTGGCTACCATGAGAGATTCGTTCATGAGGCTATCCACATATACAAGCACAGAGACAATTTCAACCGAGAAGATGGATTCTGGCTTAGCAATCATTGGAAAGATTTGATAAACAATTTCAGGTCTTAATTGATTGTTCACACTTATAGTGGCTTTCAGACAGCATACATAAAAAAAAATTCGTCTCCCCCCTCCTATTTTCAGAACATAGATGGACTAGTCCTAAATAAACTGCCAAATCGCTGCGCGTGGCGCCAACGGTTTTTTTAAATAAATAAAAAAATAAATACACCGTTTAAAAATAAATACATTTATGCAAACCGACACACCTGAAGACGACCTTTTGTGTTATGGTCGAAACGTCGTGAGAATTTTTATTGTTATATATATTTTATTATTTTGTTGTTTCCTTTCAACGTGACTTTACCGAAAGAACTAAGAATAACAATAAAGAAGTTAAGGTTTTACCTGGTTAATAACATCCTTCTAGATTGGAGTGTTACAGGCTGCCGCGGGGCTACATTGTGGGCAATAGAGGACAATGCAGTGACATAAATTGTTTTACTCTACTTAATGCTCCCATGTCTGTGCTCCCCCACCTTTGCCAACGCGTACTGACCACCACGGTTAAGTACGGTAAAACCACCCCACGACCCGCATAACATGGGGCGGCCCTCATCCAGCAGTGGATTGACTTAACGAGCTGTGCATGTTCAACTCAAATATCTGAGTTTGTGAAGGTCTTATATTAAGATTCTGTGTTGTTTTGGCTGGACATTATAATCGCTCATGTCCCTTCTCCACCCGTAGGGGATTGACTCTGGCATCCCCTGAGGTCCGATTCCACATGGACAGCGAAACCCACGACCCGATCGACCTGCAGACCAAGGAACTCAAGTGAGTCTCGTCAACAAGACACCTCCCATGACTGCAATCCGACTGTTGTGCAGATCTCTCTATCAGAATCAAAATATATATTTCTACTGGAAGAATCCGATGAGCTATAAAGCTCTTTTTTCACAGATGTCCAGTTGGGGCAGGTCACAACGTTACAACAACAAACAATACAAGCACACGTTAGGATTGCAAAGTATTGGAAAGGTAAACAAATAACTTAAACAAATATACAAATACAACTAAACTATTTTTATCTTACCAAGTAAAACCCTGACCACAAATGATAGCTGAACAAAGTGGCTTATCACGTGGGAAATTTATTATCAGCAAAATATTCTAAGATAAAGATTCTTGACCCTTGTGGTTGATGTGTTGTGGTGGCGGAAACTGGTGCGTGTACACAGGGAGACCAACTCGATGGTGGAGGAGTTCATGTTGCTCGCCAACATCTCCGTGGCGGAGCGCATCGTAGACGAATTCCCCGAGTGTGCGCTGCTCCGACGCCATCCGGCGCCTCCGCCTTCCAACTACGACATCTTGGTGAAGGCGGCGAAATCAAAGGTAGATGTAGAACCCCTTTTAACGACCACCCTTGTTAACTAATCGCTTAACAACGGGCCTCCATAGAGCTCAATGTGTAGGCTTAACCGACCATTTCTCTGTTAACGACGGGCTGTTGTAGGTACAGTAAATATGAATTCATGCCACGTAGAAGGGAAACAATAAAATAACAAAAATATAAAACGATAAAATTCTCACGACGTTTCGACTGCAACACAAGCAATCATCATCAGGTGTGAAGACCACAACAAGAAAATTTGAAAAAAGTGGCAGTTACTTTTAACGTTAGCACCACGGAGAGAGATTTGACAGTTTGTTCAGATGGACGAGTCCATCTATGTTCGGAAAAGAGGAGGGGGGAGACGAAAAATAATGGATGCGTTCTGAAAGCCACCTTAAGCGTGATCAATCAATTAAGACCCGAAATGGTTTATCAAATCTCTCTCCGTGGTGCTAACGTTAAAATAACCGCCACTTTTTTCTTGTTGTGGTTTTCACACCTGATGATGATTGCTTGTGTTGCAGTCGAAACGTCGTGAGAATTTTATTGTTTATATTTTTATTATTTTGTTGTTTCCCTTCTACGTGAATTTACCGAAATAACCAAGAATATGAATCCCTGCAGTCACGAAAGCTTTAAATCAATGAATTAATGCATTTATTAACAGTGTTTATTTTAATATGATGTGTTTATAATGTTAGTATCTTTATGTATTAATATCCATTTTTAAATATTATAAAGTACGTTTTTTGGGTGAACAAGGGAAACTTTCGATGCTATCGGAACGAATTAAGCTTTTAACACGTATTTCCTATACTCGCTTAATGACCAAATCCTTTAATGCTCGTGTTCGTGGAACCAATTACCGTCTTTAAGAGGGGTTCTACTGTCTCTAGATTGCTGTTAACCTTCCTTCAATATCATCCTCCTCGCAAGGAATTCAGAGGTCGCCGGGTGGCTCAAATTTTTGTTTGAGGTCTTTTGATTTAACCGGGTGAGAACTCAAGAGACCATAATAGTCTCATTTGCAAGGGTCACCTGGGTCACCCTATGACCCAGAGATTACAGCTGGCACCATGGCTTCAAAATCCAGCAGCCGCATTGAACATACTGTTTTATCAAGTGTAGGGAGTTGAAGGACTCGGCTCGTTTCCCAGCTACTCCACAGAAATAAGCAACAAAAAACCATCACGATAAATGTAGTACTGTATTTAATTTTAGATAAATTCCAGCACTGAAATGTTGAAATATCAGTTCGACTTAGCGTGATGAACATTATGCTCAAAATGGGTGGGAATGTGCTACCCCCTACTGTGAAGCAGAGGTGTCTTGAAACGATGTCAGTATTGGCCTGAACGAGCAATTGCAGGGCTGTCCTACCAGACAGTCTCGTCCCTTCACCTGATGAAGGCCGCTTGTGTTGTGGCCGAAACGTCGTGAGAATATTATTGTTATTTTATTTCATCAATTTATAATTTTATTCTCATTCTACGTGACTTTACCGAAAGAACCAAAGAAGAACAATGCTATACTTAAAGTAGCGCATTTTGATGTGACGTCACATTTCTCAACCCCCCCCTCCCCCTCGTCACACATCGTCACAAATGTCTGACCCCCCCCCCCCCCCCCCCCCGAGGTGTTCATTCTGTGGTGAAGGGATGAGGAAAAGGAAGAGGGAAAAGCATGCAGTGTCGCCGCACGCAGGCAACATGTTTATCACACAGTTGTCAAAATATAAAAATACATATATATGTAGTGGGTTTTACGGAGACTGGAGACGTCTTTAGAGGCAACACGGTTTATTTGTAACTATGAACAGAACTCCCCTTAACTCCCACTATCTAGGGAGGTACAGCCTCCGGGCTAGCGTGCCCTCGCACTGATCAAACCTGGCTCTCAGCCCTCTGGCTATCTGTGCCCTAGGGGAGGCTAACTGACCCGACCCAGGCAAGGTACGGGTCCTGACCACTGGTCCGCGCTCGGCCCCGACCCTTATAAGGATGTCGGGTCCCAGGGTCCTAGCTAGGCTGGTCTTCTATTCTTTGTCTTCGGAGCACTGCCCTGAGCTGTCCCAGAGGTGCCCCTTTAATACACCTCTCGGGGGCTCTCCACCCCCGGTACCGCCCCCTCTCTAGAACCTTCCAGGGGGCTCTGGAAGAACTCCCCAACCCCTCACCTGGGGCCTGGCTCTCTCTGTCCTTCCCCAGCTCAGGGTGGCACCCCCTATGGGCTTGTGCCCGCAACTGCAGGTAAGTATACCGACGGTAAAGGATGTGCATTTATGACGCTACATCTATGCGAGAGAGGTTGTGTACAGGAGTCTGCTCTGCGGGAAGCAAGCATTGCCATACGAATGAGATGAGCTCGCGTTCGATGCGGGCAGTCTTGAGGACGACCGTCGACAGGCACGCGTGGAGGCACGCCGTGGTCACAGCGCAGCGCCGACTCGTGTAGGTGGTGATGGCCCAGTTGTAGAGAGGAATGCCGGAGCTTCGAGCAGATGTAGCCG
Organism: Petromyzon marinus; assembly: GCF_048934315.1. Taxonomy (NCBI): domain Eukaryota; kingdom Metazoa; phylum Chordata; class Hyperoartia; order Petromyzontiformes; family Petromyzontidae; genus Petromyzon; species Petromyzon marinus. The sequence goes on from NC_133721.1 coordinate 3,110,065, forward strand.
AATGTAGGATAGATCATCTTGAGGAGCGTTGCCCTCGACCTCCTCCGGGAGGCCGTATGGTTTACTTGGCACTCCCGTCCCTTAGAGTCCAGTCTGATGTAAGCCTCCTCAGGTTCCAGCAGCCTGGCTTCGTAGGTCTTCATTGCACCGCTCTGCTCGTCTAGCATAGTCTGAAGGGTCATATGTGGCTGCCTCCTGAATCTTCACCCTCCTGCAAACCTTACTCGACATCTCGTTGAGGACCCAAAGAAGGGCAGTATTCTCTTTTTTTTTTACAAAAGGGCTTGTAAGAGCTCTCGTTCCTCCCACCGGGATCTCTGGTGTCAACTTGAACGGGGGTGGGGGGGGGGGGGGAGAGACAAAGCTACGGCTTTTTTCCCAGGGGATCTGTCTTCTATGGAGCACAAAGATACAGGCGGAAGGTCCCCTTGGCCTAGCCATGAGGTCAGGCTCGAGTTGCTTACTGAGGACCCTACACCTAAGGAGGCTGTGGATCGCCCTAGGAAGCTCCAAAGTAGAAAACCAGCTTTCCAAGGCCCCCTATAAAGTGCCTGAGGCCAGGTAGAAAAATAAGAAAACTATCAAACAGGAAAGCGAGTGGTTATGTTGGGTCGAAAAAGGTAATGTTCTAATGTAGGGGTTGGAGCGGTCATTGCTGCTTACTCGGCCATGACGTCACTGCAACTCGTTTGATTAACACTTTTAAAATACAAAAATCACGACGCGTACTGAACATATTATTCCGAATCGGTTTTACCACCACTACCACCATGACACAGTGGCAAGGCTGGCACATCGCAGTGCAGCTGCTAGGCTGAATCATATGAATGAATATAATCAAATCTAGAAATATCCTTTATGAACCCAGGAGAGCTACATTGAGTCTCGAGACTCATTATTAGCTCCGTGCTGCATTAAGATGTTTGGACAATTTCAAGCATCAGGGTTCGGCACGTAGGAGGAAACCGGAGAAATGCGCAGATGTTGTGAAGCTGGCTTGGTGGTAGAAGTCAGTCCAGAACATTTGGCCCCACACCTATCACTGTAACGAATGAGTGTTCTACGGGGGCATTCTAAGCGAGGACTGATTGTATTAAAATCTACTTTGATCTACGAATCGTAATGTATCAATAATGTTAACGTGTAACATGCCCCACGGTTTTTCTTAATCTGGAAGGAGGGAACAACGGATGATCTGTGTGCTGATGATGTTGATGATCTCATAATGGCTGTTCACTTCGAGGAGTGGGAGAGTCTGATGGTGAACCTGGATCGTGCCAATAAGAGATAGGGCCTTACCATTCGCCCTACCAAATAAATCAAAGCAGTACCTGCCTTGATATTTTGTATGTCTTTAAGGACTCCACCCCCTCAACTCCGCATGATAGGTAGTTGTGGAAAGAGTGGAGGTATTCCCATATCTGGGCAGTTGTTTATTACCAGCTCCGATTTCAGAGCGGAGGTCTTACTCTGAATTAGTTCAGTGGCATATGCTTTTTTCAGCTGCATAGCGCTGTATAAAAGTTACATGGCCTATCACTTCATACAAAGGTCTGGTTCTTTTCTGCCAAACTTGTCCTCTCCCTCCCAGCTATAACCTCCCAAAAGCAACATGTGACCTTTGTTTTGGCGTGACAAACACCATTGAAAGCAAAACACCGAAAGTGTAATGACTACACGTAATGCAAGAATCTCAGTTGTATTTCTCAACGGGTATTGAATATGAAGTCCCAGGAGTGGTGAAGGTGCATCAGCCTGCAGACCCACAGGTGGCAGCGGTGGATTGGCCTGCAGACGTTGGGCTGGTGGTGGATTGGCCTGCAGACGTTGAGGTGGTGGTGGATTGGCCTGCAGACGTTGAGGTGGTGGTGGATTGGCCTGCAGACGCTGGGGTGGCGGCGGTAGATCGGCCTGCAGACGCAGGGGTATCGGTGGTGGATCGGCCTGCAGATGTAGGGGTAGCGGCGGTGGATCTTCCAGCAGTAGCCGACCAGTGGAGTTCTCGAATAAATTTACGCAATTTGCCGAACCTGGTGGCTTTGGCACAGGCGGTGGTGGATCTCCCAGCAAAAGCTGGGGAGGCAGTGGTGCATCTGCCAGCATGAGCTGGGTTGGGATGACAGCGTTAGATCTCCCGGCAGCAGCCGGGGTGGTGGTGGCGGTGTTGGAGATGCCAGCAGCAGCCGGGGTGGCAGCGCTGAATCTGCCAACATCAAGCGCCATAGCAGTGGGGGTGAATAATATGCCAGAAGCAGTCGGGGTGGGGGTATCGATGCATCTCCCAACAGCATCCCTGGTGGTGGCGGCGGAACTGCATGTGGCTGCCAGGATGGCGTTGGAGGCAGTGTTGGTGTTGGTGGAGACCGTGGCCGTGGCTTTCTCCAGCTCCTTGAGCTATCGACGCATCATATCCAACTGCAGAAAGCGCTACACATTCTCCCGTTTGTATACTTGAGTGCAGGGAAATCATCGACAGTTTGGTCAACATTAGCCCCTACACGAGCCTTCTAATCATCGCAACTCTTCAAACTATATCGCTTATATAATGTACATCATTTCAGTCACAACAAAAATGACATATAACACATCGGGGCTGTGAAAATTACGGCTTCGTATTACCAATATCTTGCCTGTCCAGAGAAGCCCATGAACTAACGTTGTACATACAAACTCATAGACTCAGAGGCCCATAGACTGAGTCACAAATAGCAGTGGATAGGGCCCGGAACGGTGTGGTGGTAGTGAAAATATTAACCCAACTGCGTCCTTTTCAATGGAACCAGGGACCCAAGTGTCATCATAGGCTTTCCCTCACAATTGAGGATTGCCTTCCAGAGAAAATTTGGATTTTCTGTGGGTCCAAAGATGGCTGAAGAGACCAATCTGGGATCGACAGATTCTGCCGCAACTCTGGCACATGTGTCCAGAAATAGTGGTGGGTGGAACTGCATTAGTAAGTCGGGCTGCAGGCTCTTGTTTCCGCCATTCCCACTTTTTCTGTTTCTGCTGTTAAGTTTTAAATGTTTGGCTTCTTGAAATAGACTCTGCCTCCATCTGAGGTGATCCTGGGAAAGATACTCCCTTGAGTTAGTGTCGATGGAGCACTTCTTCATGTTGGACTTGAGGACATCCTTGAAGCACTTTCTCTGACGAACTACATTCTCCCACTTTTGGTTAATCAAGTTTGACGGTTTTTCATTGAGGCATTGGCGGAAGAGGTCTTGCTTAATGGAGTCCTATAAAGCTTCAATGTTAATCTTCTGTAGACATCTCTTCCGATGAAGCCGTCACTTGGGAGCCAGTTTTATGAGCATGGTTGAGCAGATGAGTCGATGATCAGTCCAGCCACCAGCAGCTACTAGAACAGCCTGGATGATGCAGACATCTTTGGGATCGTGGGCATGGACAATGATGTAATCGATCAAGTGGCGGTGCTTAGATCACGGATAATGCTATGATGTTTTGTATTTGTTTTTCTGGCGTAACAGGGTGTTGATGATGATTACTCCATTTTCCGTGCATTTAGTCAAGGGAAGGATGCCGTTGGAATTGACTTTACCCATTCCTTCTTTCCCGATGGTTCCATTACAGAAGTTTATGTTTCTTCCAACTCTGGCATGCATATCACCGAGCAGAATAAGTTTGTCTCTCACAGGAACAGTAGAAAGGACCTGATCAAGGTTGATGTAACATTCATAATCGGAGTGAAGAATCAGGGCATATACGCTGATGACAGTAGAATATTGGCTCCCCACCAGTTTGAGACATAGAGTCATGAGGCGCTCAGTCATCAAGTTCATTCTTGATGGAGAAACCAACTCTGTGCAGCCGCCGCTGTTCTTCCTGTCTGCTTTTCCAGAAGAGGGTACAGCCAGCTCCTTGTTCCTTGAGCTGCCCCTCCTCTTCTCGTCGAGTATCATTGAGGGCAGCTACGTCAGTGTTGTGTCGTCTGAGTTTCTGGACCACGATTAAGGTGCAGCATTCTGGGCGTTCACTTTTAGTCTTGTCCATAAGGGTCCTGACATTCCAGTTCCCAAAGGTAATTATCTGACTTTTAGTTTTGTTTCCACCACAGTAATGGGGATGCTTCTGAACGTGGTTATCCAGTCGGGAAGGAGTGAGACAGACTATGTTTAGGGCCACTTTCCTAGCTCCTTCCCCACGTGGGGTGAGCAGAGTGGATCATTTGAAAGGACTTCTTAGTCGCAGGTACAGCTGCAGAAACACACTCTTGTTTCTGCTGAGTGTTAGACGAGCTTCTTGTAGCTGCCACTAGAAGCTTCCAGACTTCACAATCATGCTCCCGTCATCACTAGCTGGTCACCAAAAACACTGTATTGAATGGGCCAGAAGATGTTGTTCCTTTAATGAAACACGCCTGTGCATGATTTATTTTATTGTGGAGAAGCTAATAATTGTTTTTTTACCCTGTTATCTGGCAACAAAACTGACACCTGTTTTTTACAAGGAGTCATGTTTGCATTGACCACAATACCTGCGGTCGGAATGCAAAAAAAACCATAACTCTGATAATGTATGCACTGTCCTTGAAATTGATTGGTCCACACCCGAGACAGCGTTCCTTAGAGCCTAGTCTCACATGGTGTTGGACCAGATGACGCCAAAAAGCTGTTGTACAGTAGCTTCCACACAGTTCTTGAGAGAATGGGACCATGAATCCAATGGCAAGGAAACCAGTACGATTGGAGATATCGTTCTGCTGCAGTCTTGGTCCGCCTTCACAGCTGTTGAAATGTTAACATCTTCTTCCTCCTGCTCTGCCGTTGAGGACTTGTTAACCCATGGCTGGTGGCAGACATGCCTATTATAATGGCGGCCTATACTCGCCATGTGGCAGCATCGTTAAAGGGTATATGTCCCTTTTCAAGAGGAAAACCATTGGCATTTTCAGTCCTAACCACACCCTGGTGGTGCTGTCACTGCTTGGTCCACAACTGCTTATCCGCCAGGGTTGCCGCTGCTTATTTTGCAGCTAAAGTTCACAGAAGGTCGTTCCACTATCCACCACCTGCGGACACGCTGGGTCCCTGATATACAATACCCTGGCGTCTACAAACTAAGCCGTGTCTGTGGCAGTAGTTACATTGGGGAAACTAACCGACATGTCTCGGACTGTGTTCATGAGCATAAGGAAGATTTTAAACACGGTAGGACCAACACGGTAGCCTTGGATGATCATTGTTTTAATGCGGTTGGCTCACACGCCAATTGATTTATCTAAGACGAAGGTACTCACATTAACATAGCCACCTCCGCGCCCTAGTCATGGAGGCCGCTCTCTGATCTTACATTAATGTGCTAATTTCTCGCATTAACATCACTAGCCACGTCGTTTATGACCCTTGGGCTACACCCATTTTCAACCTTTAAAACAGTCTGCCTCAGCAGCTTTCCCCCTCTTTCTTCTTCCTGATGACGATCACATGTGTTGTGATTAAAACGTCAGAGCTTTTTGTTTATTTTATTCTTATTAATTTGAACCTATCTACGTGACATTACCGAAAGACCCAAATAATATGAATTCCTGCAGTCACGAAAGCTTTAAGTCAAGATTTATAGTAATGACTCTTCCTCAGATCTAATTAGATGAAATCATTACCAGATGTATTTGCACCATTCCTACAATGCAAGGCTCTCACGAAGGTGATATGTTTTACAGATGGGTAGAGTGTGCCATGGTTTCACATTAAGGGCAATGCTGCTCTCTGGTTTTAACCAATTGGATAATTGCAAAGTATTATTTAAAGTCTGGTAAATTTGGACTGTTGCACTGACGCAAATGGCCGGTTCTTTTTTGAAAAACAACCACCATTACTTTAACAAGCCTAATTGATGAAACCCAAATGGAAGCCGGTATAATTATATTGCTTAAAACAAATGCTGCTGGGGAATGTTGGTGGGAAAAGCCATTAGGCTGATGTATTTAAACATCGTATTCTGATTTATGTGGAGACACAAAAAGCGAGTTATGCTTCTACAGTATTTGCTTGTGCAAAGCATGGACAATCATTGCCACAGAGACTGAATCAGCTCGGTGGCTCGGAGATGTTAACTACCTCACCTGGTATGGAGGCGGCCGAGGGTTTGATCCCGACCCTGATGCCTTTATAAGGAGTACCTTGGATATCGAGGTGGTTACATTTTTGGAAAGTGTAGCAAAAGCCAAAAGCGTGATATTCAATACTTAAGCTTGACCTAAATAATGAGCTTACATACACGCAACCAAAAATAGACACATCACAATAGAAATGTGCTGTACAGATTACCAAATTTACTACTATAATGAGCCAAGAATGTCTGTGTCCCGCACGTGACGTCACTCCACGTCGAGCAGGCCCCCTCATTAATACTCATGAATAGACTAATCTCTCACAATACAAAGGCCACTGCCACAGCCATTGACATGCTAATCTTACAATACAAAGGCCACTGCCCCAGCCTCTGTGGTTGGACCATCTCTAGCTCCACCCACCTACCGTGATGCACTCATCTCAGGCCTATATAAGACCTTGTCTCAGCAATTTTCGGGTGACGTCACTCCACATGCGGGGGGCGAGGTGCCTCCTCCCCCCTCCTCAGCGTCAACTTAGAAACTCACTACAAAGGCAGAACCCTCACGTCATGCGATCTCCCTAACGCTATTGAGACATCGAATCAAAAAGGACGTCATGATGAACAAGGGATTATAATCTTTAAATGAAATAGGTCTGTCACCACGGCCTTACAAATTGCACACAAATGGATGCAATGAATATCACTTCGCGGTCTGATTTACTGCAATACATTTACTGCAATACACCCATCCTTGGACGGGCAAAAGGCTAGTAAACAAATAATCCCCTCGCCCGCTCCCCACCACAATATCACACAATGATATAGTACTTCCTTGTACAGTATACCCGCTAAAGACCAAAACTAATCCCCATGATAGGTAAATTGATATACATAGAGCTTGCCGGCGATAGGTCTAAACCACGAACTATGAACTCGTGGTATTCAAGGGTCTCCCGTATTTGGAGTGTGCATGTTCTCCCCATGGTCACGTATCCTTTTCTCCAGGTCCTCCGGTTTTTTTCTCCACATCTAAAAACATGCGTTAAGATAATTACTGCTATAAATATTCACAAAAGCCACTACGTTGAGCAACCATATGTGGCCAGGCTGCTTCTGGAAAAGAGCTATATATCTCAGTGGGCCTTACCTGGTCAAATAAAAATAGGTCGCTTACAGGAGCTTAATGGATTGCCACATCACAAGGACGCAAGGAATCGCAGCATGGAGAGGGCTTCATCCAGCAGTGGATTGATCCTGGTTTATGTTTTGCAAATAGTAAACTTCAGCGTGCACTTCCAAATGAAGGTGTTTAAAGTGTCTGTCTATCTTCTTTGGTTCTTTCGGTAAAGTCACGTAGAATGAGAATAAAATAAAAAAATAAAATTCTCACGACGTTTCGGCCGCAACACAAGCGGCCTTCTTCAGGTGAAAGAACAGAACTGTCGGGACGACAGTGCTTCAATGAGTGCTGCTGAGATTCGTGGCGTCTTTTAAGCTCAGTGATAGGTGTGAATGACCTAGAAAGGAGGATAATTTAGGATTGAAATATCTAGGGATTAGCTTGTGACAAAAAAATAGCTGTGTTAAAGTCAAAGTTTACATATCAACAGAGGCATTTAGTATATGGACGCTAAAGGGCCTCCAACTACCCAACTGTCATACAGTAAACCAATGTGAGAAAAACTAAGTCTATATTACATCAGTATAATAATTGTACTTGATATATTCTTCAATAAGCTGAGCTATTAATCACAAAGCAACTGGGTATACACTACACTATATAATGAATACCATATAGTAAAACCAATGAAAACCAAAATATAAACTACCTCAATGTCATCAATAAACTCTATATACTCTCCAATCAGCTGAGCCACCAACAATAAGTCGTTATATATCACAATGCCATATTGCGAAAAATGGCGGTTTTTCTTCCCATCAACGACCAGCACCACGGACAACGAACGAGCTTCGTTCAGACGGACGACTCAATCCATGCTCGGGAACGAAGAGGGAGAGAGACAGCCATAATGCGTTGTTATACTCCATGTTATAAACCATACCATTAACCGTGGTGTGAGAGGTATTAAGAGGCAATATCAGCAAAAGAGCTGCGGTCTGACGGTAACCGTAAAATACAATTAATTTAGAACCATTGTAAAGATGTTTTAAACCATTTCGGAACTTCATTAGATTTATTGGCTGGTTGGGGAGGCTATATTAAGTTTGCGAGGTCTGAAACTCCAGGCCAAACATAAATAAACTTCCGTTATCTCCGAAAAAGTAAGATGGATTGATGACCAAGCTGTGGAGGTCTGGCTAAATTTATAAGATGTCCATTGTTTCACAAGAGAGAGCATGAATCGGATAAGAAATACATTATTAATTCTTATACACTGGTCCATGCATACAATTAGTATATTAGTGGGCTGCGTTAGAGAAGATAAAGGGAGGAGAGGAGAAGAGGAGGGCCGGGGTGCCCGGAGCCCAGAGAGTGCCCAGAGGGGTCAGAGAGCCAGGGGCAACCCTGATGTTTATGTTGGCTGGATAGCATGTGCTCCCGTGCATGTGAGGTTGCTCTCAACAGAAGTCGTTCCTTGCACGAGAATGGCTGAAACGCTGAGTAACCACTCAGAGGTATAGTGGTTAAGCAGTGGAGACGGTATAGTGGAAAACAGTGGAGATTTCTGAAGCAAAGTTTAAGATTTGCAGTTGTCAAATTATATTGAGCCGATCCATATGGCAAGTGAAATAAAGAAGACTTAAAGTGTGTTGCTAAAAAAATCTTGGAGGAAAGAGGATACATGTGTGCCTCTTGGAGAAGGAAAGGCATTGCTCAAAACTGTGCTGCAAGGTCACGTGCCATGAATCACATGAGTTTGAAAAACGTGACTGTAAACCAACAAGCTTGTGAATAATTATCATGGTGAAGACACCTCTATACGTTGAATACTGAAGGAAAACCATCGTGCTACACATCGTCAAAGCCCGACAACACCTGACATTCGAGAAGCACAATTTCATCGTTCTACACATCGTCAATACCCTACAACACCTGGAAAGTCACCAGCTGCATCAAGCATCTGACTGTTGTTTTGTTCGAAAGATACTGTGTGTAACGACTTTGCATCTACCGGCACAGCGGGTTTCTAAACGCCTGCCATGTCACTTTCTCAACACCAGCATCAGAGACCGTCTGGTACAGACTGAAAGCTGATTTCCTTTGTTGCACTGTTTGTCTTTTCATGAATGTCATATTGTGCACTGCTCCTGCTCCTCCTGCTCCTCCTCCTGCTCCTCCTCCTCCTGCTCCTTCTGCTCCTGCTCCTCCTGCTCCTCCTGCTCCTGCTCCTCCTGCTCCTCCTCCTGCTCCTCCTGCTCCTCCTGCTCCTGCTCCTGTTACTCCTGCTCCTCCTGCTCCTCCTCCTTCTCCTCCTGCTGCTCCTGCTCCTCCTCCTGCTCCTCCTGCTCCTCCTCCTGCTCCTACTCCTGCTCCTCCTGCTCCTCCTCCTGCTCCTCCTCCTGCTCCTACTCCTGCTCCTCCTATTCCTGCTCCTCCTGCTCCTCCTGCTCCTGCTGCTCCTCCTGCTCCTCCTCCTCCTGCTCTTCCTCCTGCTCCTCCACCTGCTCCTCCTCCTGCTCCTTCTCCTCCTGCTCCTCCTCCTGTTTCTTCCTGCTCCTCCTCCTGCTCCTCCTCCTGCTCCTCCTCTTGCTCCTCTTCCTCCTCCTGCTCATCCTCCTGCTCCTCCTCCTGCTCCTCCTGCTCCTCCTCCTGCTCCTTCTCCTCCTGTTCCTCCTCCTGCTCCTCCTCCTGCTCTTCCTCCTGCTCCTGCTCCTCCTCCTGCTCCTCCTTCTGCTCCTCCTCCTCCTGTTCCTCCTCCTCCTGCTCCTCCTGCTCCTGCTCCTCCTCCTGCTACTCCTCCTGCTCCTCCTCCTGCTCCTCCTGCTCCTCCTCCTGCTCCTCCTGCTCCTCCTGCTCCTCCTGCTGCTCCTCCTCCTGTTGCTCCTCCTCCTCCTACTCCTCCTCCTCCTGTTCCGCCTCCTCCTGCTTCTCCTCCTCCTGCTCCTCCTCCTCCTGCTCCTACTCCTCCTCCTGCTCCTCCTCCTGCTCCTCCTCCTGCTGCTCCTCCTCCTGTTCCTCCTGCTCCTTCTGCTCCTCCTCCTCCTGTTCCTCCTCCTCCTGCTCCTCCTCCTGCTCCACCTCCTCCTGCTCCTCCTGCTCCTCCACCTGCTCCTGCTCCTCCTCCTCCTGCGCCTCCTCCTGCTCCTCCTTCTGCTCCTCCTGCTGCTCCTGCTCCTCCTCCTGCTCCTCCTGCTCCTCCTCCTGCTCCTCCTCCTGCTCTTCCTCCTGCTCCTCCTCCTGCTCCTACTACTCCTCCTGCTCCTCCTCCTCCTGCTCCTCCTCCTCCTGCTCCTCCTCCTCCTGCTCCTCCTCCTTCTGCTCCTCCTGCTCCTCCTCCTGCTCCTCCTCCTCCTGCTCCTCCTGCTCCTCCTGCTCCTCCTCCTGCTCTTCCTCCTGCTCCTCCTGCTCCTCCTCCTGCTCTTCCTCCTGCTCCTCCACCTGCTCCTCCTCCTCCTGCTCCTCCTCCTGCTCCTCTTGCTCCTCCTGCTCCTCCTCCTGCTCCTCCTGCTCTTCCTCTTGCTCCTCTTCCTCCTCCTGCTCATCCTCCTGCTCCTCCTCCTGCGCCTCCTGCTGCTCCTCCTCCTGCTCCTCTTCCTGTTCCTCCTCCTGCTCCTCCTGCTCCTCCTCCTGCTCCTCCTTCTGCTCCTCCTCCTGCTCCTCGTCCTCCTGCTACTCCTCCTCCTGCTCCTCCTCCTGCTCCTCCTCCTGCTCCTCCTCCTTCTGCTCCTCCTGCTCCTCCTGCTCCTCCTCCTGCTCCTCCTGCTCCTACTCCTGCTCCTCCTCGTGCTCCTCCTCCTGCTCCTCCCCCTGCTCCTCCTGCTGCTCCTCCTCCTGCTCCTGCTCCTCCTCCTGCTCCTCCTCCTCCTGTTCCTCCTCCTCCTGCTCCTCCTGCTCCTCCTCCTACTCCTCCTCCTGCTCCTCCTCCTGCTCCTCCTTCTGCTCCTCCTCCTGCTCCTGCTCCTCCTCCACCTGCTCCTCCTCCTGTTCCTGCTCCTCCTCCTGCTCCACCTTCTCCTGCTCCTCCTCCTGTTCCTCCTTCTCCTGCTCCTCCTCCTCCTGCGCCTCCTCCTCCTGCTCCTCCTGCTCCTCCTCCACCTGCTCAACCTCATACTCTTGCTCCTCCTCCTGCTCCTCCTCCTCCTGCTCAACCTCATCCTCTTGCTCCTCCTGCTCCTCCTCCTCCTCCTCCTGGTCTTACTCCTCCTCCTGCTCCTCCTCCTGCTCCTTCTCCTGCTCCTTCTCCTCCTGCTCCTCCTCCTGCTCCTCCTCCTGCTCCTCCTGCTCCTCCTCCTGGTCCTCCTTCTGCTCCTCCTGCTCCTGCTCCTCCTGCTCCTCCTCCTGCTCCTCCTGCTGCTCCTCCTCCACCTGCTTCTCCTCCTCCTGCTCCTTCTCCTGCTCCTCCTGCTCCTGCTCCTCCTCCTGCTCCTGCTCCTCCTCCTCCTGCTCCTCCTCTTCCTGCTCCTCCTCCTGCTCCTCCTGCTCCTCCTGCTGCTCCTCCTGCTCCTCCTCCTGCTCATCCTCCTCCTGCTCAACCTCCTCCTGCTCCTCCTCCTGCTCCTCCTCCTGCCCCTCTTCCTGCTCTTCCTCCTGTTCCTCCTCCTCCTGCTCCTCCTCCTGCTCCTCCTCCTGCTCCTCCTCCTCCTGCTCCTACTCCTCCTCCTGCTCCTCCTCCTGCTCCTCCTCCTGCTGCTCCTCCTCCTGTTCCTCCTGCTCCTTCTGCTCCTCCTCCTCCTGTTCCTCCTCCTCCTGCTCCTCCTCCTGCTCCACCTCCTCCTGCTCCTCCTGCTCCTCCTGCTCCTGCTCCTCCTCCTCCTGCGCCTCCTCCTGCTCCTCCTTCTGCTCCTCCTGCTGCTCCTGCTCCTCCTCCTGCTCCTCCTGCTCCTCCTCCTGCTCCTCCTCCTGCTCTTCCTCCTGCTCTTCCTCCTGCTCCTCCTCCTGCTCCTCCTCCTGCTCCTACTACTCCTCCTGCTCCTCCTCCTCCTGCTCCTCCTCCTCCTGCTCCTCCTCCTTCTGCTCCTCCTGCTCCTCCTCCTGCTCCTCCTCCTCCTGCTCCTCCTGCTCCTCCTGCTCCTCCTCCTGCTCTTCCTCCTGCTCCTCCTGCTCCTCCTCCTGCTCTTCCTCCTGCTCCTCCACCTGCTCCTCCTCCTCCTGCTCCTCCTCCTGCTCCTCTTGCTCCTCCTGCTCCTCCTCCTGCTCCTCCTGCTCTTCCTCTTGCTCCTCTTCCTCCTCCTGCTCATCCTCCTGCTCCTCCTCCTGCGCCTCCTGCTGCTCCTCCTCCTGCTCCTCTTCCTGTTCCTCCTCCTGCTCCTCCTGCTCCTCCTCCTGCTCCTCCTTCTGCTCCTCCTCCTGCTCCTCGTCCTCCTGCTACTCCTCCTCCTGCTCCTCCTCCTGCTCCTCCTCCTGCTCCTCCTCCTTCTGCTCCTCCTGCTCCTCCTCCTCCTCCTGCTCCTCCTCCTGCTCCTCCTGCTCCTACTCCTGCTCCTCCTCGTGCTCCTCCTCCTGCTCCTCCCCCTGCTCCTCCTGCTGCTCCTCCTCCTGCTCCTGCTCCTCCTCCTGCTCCTCCTGTTCCTCCTCCTCCTGCTCCTCCTGCTCCTCCTCCTGCTCCTCCTCCTGCTCCTCCTCCTGCTCCTCCTTCTGCTCCTCCTCCTGCTCCTGCTCCTCCTCCACCTGCTCCTCCTCCTGTTCCTGCTCCTCCTCCTGCTCCACCTTCTCCTGCTCCTCCTCCTGTTCCTCCTTCTCCTGCTCCTCCTCCTCCTGCGCCTCCTCCTCCTGCTCCTCCTGCTCCTCCTCCACCTGCTCAACCTCATACTCTTGCTCCTCCTCCTGCTCCTCCTCCTCCTGCTCAACCTCATCCTCTTGCTCCTCCTGCTCCTCCTCCTCCTCCTCCTGGTCTTACTCCTCCTCCTGCTCCTCCTCCTGCTCCTTCTCCTGCTCCTTCTCCTCCTGCTCCTCCTCCTGCTCCTCCTCCTGCTCCTCCTGCTCCTCCTCCTGGTCCTCCTCCTGCTCCTCCTGCTCCTGCTCCTCCTGCTCCTCCTCCTGCTCCTCCTGCTGCTCCTCCTCCACCTGCTTCTCCTCCTCCTGCTCCTTCTCCTGCTCCTCCTGCTCCTGCTCCTCCTCCTGCTCCTGCTCCTCCTCCTCCTGCTCCTCCTCTTCCTGCTCCTCCTCCTGCTCCTCCTGCTCCTCCTGCTGCTCCTCCTGCTCCTCCTCCTGCTCATCCTCCTCCTGCTCAACCTCCTCCTGCTCCTCCTCCTGCTCCTCCTCCTGCCCCTCTTCCTGCTCTTCCTCCTGTTCCTCCTCCTCCTGCTCATCCTCCTGCTCCTCCTCCTGCTCCTCCTCCTGCTCCTCCTCCTGCTCCTCTTCCTCCTGCTCCTCCTCCTGCTCCACCTCCTGCTCCTCCTGCTCCTCCTCCTGCTCCTCCTCCTGCTCCTCCTGCTCCTCCTGCTCCTCCTCCTGCTCCTCCTGCTCCTCCTAATCCTGCTCCTCTTCCTCCTGCTCCTCCTCCTGCTCCTCCTGCTCCTCCTCCTGCTCCTCCTGCTCCTCCTCCTGCTCCTCCTGCTCCTCCTCCTGCTCCTCCTGCTCCTCCTCCTGCTCCTCCTCCTGCTCCTCCTCCTGCTCCTCCTGCTCCACCTCCTCCTGCTCCTCCTCCTGCTCCACCTCATCCTGCTCCTCCTCCTGCTCCTCCTCCTGCTCCACCTCCTCCTGCTCCTCCTCCTGCTCCTCCTCCTGCTCCTCCTCCTGCTCCTCCTCCTCCTGCTCCTGCTGCTCCTCCTCATTCTGCTCATCCTTCTGCTCCTCCTCCTGCTCCTCCTCCTGCTCCTCCTCCTCCTCCTGCTCTTCCTCCTGCTCCTCCTCCTTCTCCTGCTCCTCCTCCTGCTCCTCCTGCTGCTCCTCTTCCTCCTGCTCCTCCTCCTGCTCCTCCTCCTGTTCCTCCTCCTCCTGCTCCTCCTCCTGCTCCACCTTCTCCTGCTCCTCCTCCTGCTCCTGCTCCTGCTCCTCCTTCCCCTGCTCCTCCTCCTGCGCCTCCTCCTCCTGCTCCTCCTCCTGCTCCTCCTCCTGCTCAACCTCATCCTCTTGCTCCTCCTCCTGCTCCTCCTCCTCCTGCTCCTCCTCCTGCTCAACCTCATCCTCTTGCTCCTCCTCCTGCTCCTCCTGCTCTTCCTCCTGCTCCTCCACCTGCTCCTCCTGCTCCTCCTCCTGCTCCTCTTGCTCCTCCTGCTCCTCCTCCTGCTCCTCCTGCTCTTCCTCTTGCTCCTCCTCCTGCTCATCCTCCTGCTCCTCCTCCTGCTCCTCTTCCTGTTCCTCCTCCTGCTCCTCCTGCTCCTCCTCCTGCTCCTCCTTCTGCTCCTCCTCCTGCTCCTCGTCCTCCTGCTACTCCTCCTCCTGCTCCTCCTCCTGCTCCTCCTCCTGCTCCTCCTTCTGCTCCTCCTGCTCCTCCTGCTCCTCCTCCTGCTCCTCCTGCTCCTCCTCCTGCTCCTCCTCCTGCTCCTCCTCGTGCTCCTCCTCCTGCTCCTCCCCCTGCTCCTCCTGCTGCTCCTCCTCCTGCTCCTGCTCCTCCTCCTGCTCCTCCTCCTCCTGTTCCTCCTCCTCCTGCTCCTCCTGCTCCTCCTCCTGCTCCTCCTCCTGCTCCTCCTTCTGCTCCTCCTCCTGCTCCTGCTCCTCCTCCACCTGCTCCTCCTCCTGTTCCTCCTCCTGCTCCTCCTCCTGCTCCACCTTCTCCTGCTCCTCCTCCTGTTCCTCCTTCTCCTGCTCCTCCTCCTCCTGCGCCTCCTCCTCCTGCTCCTCCTGCTCCTCCTCCTCCTGCTCAACCTCATACTCTTGCTCCTCCTCCTGCTCCTCCTCCTGCTCAACCTCATCCTCTTGCTCCTCCTGCTCCTCCTCCTCCTCCTGGTCTTACTCCTCCTCCTGCTCCTCCTGCTCCTTCTCCTGCTCCTTCTCCTCCTGCTCCTCCTCCTGCTCCTCCTCCTGCTCCTCCTGCTCCTCCTCCTGGTCCTCCTCCTGCTCCTCCTGCTCCTGGTCCTCCTGCTCCTCCTCCTGCTCCTCCTGCTGCTCGTCCTCCACCTGCTTCTCCTTCTCCTGCTCCTCCTTCTCCTGCTCCTCCTCCTGCTTTTGCTCCTCCTCCTCCTGCTCCTCCTCTTCCTGCTCCTCCTCCTGCTCCTCCTGCTCCTCCTACTGCTCCTCCTGCTCCTCCTCCTGCTCATCCTCCTCCTGCTCAACCTCCTCCTGCTCCTCCTCCTGCTCCTCCTCCTGCCCCTCTTCCTGCTCTTCCTCCTGTTCCTCCTCCTCCTGCTCATCCTCCTGCTCCTCCTCCTGCTCCTCCTCCTGCTCCTCCTCCTGCTCCTCTTCCTCCTGCTCCTCCTCCTGCTCCACCTCCTGCTCCTCCTGCTCCTCCTCCTGCTCCTCCTCCTGCTCCTCCTGCTCCTCCTGCTCCTCCTCCTGCTCCTCCTGCTCCTCCTGCTCCTCCTAATCCTGCTCCTCTTCCTCCTGCTCCTACTCCTGCTCCTCCTGCTCCTCCTCCTGCTCCTCCTGCTCCTCCTCCTGCTCCTCCTGCTCCTCCTCCTGCTCCTCCTGCTCCTCCTCCTGCTCCTCCTCCTGCTCCTCCTCCTGCTCCTCCTGCTCCACCTCCTCCTGCTCCTCCTCCTGCTCCTCCTCCTGCTCCTCCTCCTCCTGCTCCTCCTCCTGCTCCTCCTCCTGCTCCTCCTCCTGCTCCTCCTCCTCCTGCTCCTGCTGCTCCTCCTCATTCTGCTCATCCTTCTGCTCCTCCTCCTGCTCCTCCTCCTGCTCCTCCTCCTCCTCCTCCTGCTCTTCCTCCTGCTCCTCCTCCTTCTGCTCCTCCTCCTGCTCCTCCTGCTGCTCCTCTTCCTCCTGCTCCTCCTCCTGCTCCTCCTCCTGTTCCTCCTCCTCCTGCTCCTCCTCCTGCTCCACCTTCTCCTGCTCCTGCTCCTGCTCCTGCTCCTCCTTCCCCTGCTCCTCCTCCTGCGCCTCCTCCTCCTGCTCCTCCTCCTGCTCCTCCTCCTGCTCAACCTCACCCTCTTGCTCCTCCTCCTGCTCCTCCTCCTCCTGCTCCTCCTCCTGCTCAACCTCATCCTCTTGCTCCTCCTCCTGCTCCTCCTGCTCCTCCTCCTGGTCCTACTCCTGCTCCTCCTGCTCCTCCTCCTGCTCCTCCTGCTCCTCCTGCTCCTCCTCCTGGTCCTCCTCCTGCTCCTCCTGCTCCTGCTCCTGCTCCTCCTGCTTCTCCTCCTGCTCCTCCTCCTGCTCCTCCTCCACCTGCTTCTCCTCCTGCTCCTTCTCCTGCTCCTCCTCCTGCTCCTCCTCCTGCTCCTCCTCCTGCTCCTCCTCCTGCTCCTCCTGCTCCTCCTACTGCTCCTCCTGCTCCTCCTGCTCATCCTCCTGCTCATCCTCCTCCTGCTCCTCCTCCTGCCCCTCCTCCTCCTGCTCCTCCTCCTGTTCCTCCTCCTCCTGCTCATCCTCCTCCTACTCCTCCTCCTGCTCCTGCTCCTCCTCCTGCTCCTCCTCCTCCTGCTCCTCCTCCTGCTCCACCTCCTGCTCCTCCTCCTGCTCCTCCTCCTGCTCCTCCTCCTGCTCCTCCTGCTTCTCCTGCTCCTCCTGCTCCTCCTGCTCCTCCTCCTGCTCCTGCTTCTCCTAATCCTGCTCCTCTTCCTCCTGCTCCTCCTCCTGCTCCTGCTCCTCCTCCTGCTCCTCCTCCTGCTCCTCCTGCTCCTGCTCCTCCTCCTGCTCCTGCTCCTCCTCCTGCTCCACCTGCTCCTGCTCCTCCTGCTCCTCCTCCTGGTCCTACTCCTCCTCCTGCTCCTTCTCCTGCTCCTGCTCCTGCTCCTCCTGCTCCTCCTCCTGGTCCTCCTGCTGCTCAACCTCATCCTCTTGCTCCTCCTCCTGCTGCTCCTCCTCCTGCTCCTCCTCCTGGTCCTACTCCTCCTCCTGCTCCTACTCCTCCTCCTGCTCCTCCTCCTACTGCTCCTGCTCCTCCTCCTGCTGCTCCTCCTCCTGTTCCTCCTGCTCCTCCTCCTGTTCCTCCTCCTCCTGCTCCTCCTCCTGCTCCTCCTGCTCCTGCTCCTCCTCCTGCTCCTCCTCGTCCTCCTGCTCCTCCTTCTCCTGCTCCTCCTCCTCCTGCGCCTCCTCCTCCTCCTGCTCCTCCTCCTGCTCCTCCTCCTGCTCAACCTCATCCTCTTGCTCCTCCTCCTGCTCCTCCTCCTGGTCCTACTCCTCCTCCTGCTCCTCCTCCTCCTGCTCCTTCTCCTGCTCCTTCTCCTCCTGCTCCTCCTCCTGCTCCTCCTGCTCCTCCTCCTGGTCCTCCTCCTGCTCCTCCTCCTGCTCCTCATCCTGCTCCTCCTGCTCCTCCTCCTGCTCCTCCTGCTCCTCCTCCACCTGCTTCTCCTCCTCCTGCTCCTTCTCCTGCTCCTCCTCCTGCTCCTCCTCCTGCTCCTCCTCGTGCTCCTCCTGCTCCTCCTGCTCCTCCTCCTGCTCCTCCTGCTCCTCCTGCTCCTGCTCCTCCTACTGCTCCTCCTGCTCATCCTCCTCCTGCTCATCCTCCTCCTGCTCCTCCTCCTCCTGCTCCTCCTCCTGCTCCTCCTTCCCCTCCTCCTCCTGCTCCTTCTCCTGTTCCTCCTCCTCCTGCTCATCCTCCTGCTCCTCCTGCTCCTCCTAATCCTGCTCTTCTTCCTCCTGCTCCTCCTCCTGTTCCTCCTCCTGCTCCTCCTGCTCCTCCTCCTGCTCCTCCTCCTGCTCCTCCTGCTGCTCCTCCTCCTGCTCCTCCTGCTGCTCCTCCTCCTGTTCCTCCTGCTCCTCCTCCTGCTACTCCTGCTCCTCCTCCTGCTCCTCCTCATCCTGCTCATCCTTCTCCTCCTCCTCCTGCTCCTCCTCCTGCTCCTCCTCCTCCTGCTCCTCCTCCTGCTCCTCATCCTGCTCCTCCTCCTGCTCCTGTTCCTCCTGCTCCTGTTCCTCCTGCTCCTCTTCCTGCTCCTCCTCCTGCTCCTCCTTCTCCTGCTCCTCCTGCTCCTCCTGCTCCTACTGCTCCTCCTCCTGCTCCTCCTCCTCCTGCTCTTCCTCCTCCTGCTCCTCCTCCTGCTCCTGCTCCTCCTGCTCCTCCTCCTGCTCCTCCTCCTGCTCCTCCTGCTCCTCCTCCTGCTCCTCCTCCTCCTGCTCCACCTCCTCCTGCTCCTTCTCCTGCTCCTCCTCCTGCTCCTCCTCATCCTGCTCCTCCTCATCCTGCTCCTCCTCATCCTGCTCATCCTTCTCCTGCTCCTCCTCCTCCTACGCCTCCTCCTCCTGCTCCTCCTCCTGCTCCTCCTCCTGCTCAACCTCATCCTCTTGCTCCTCTTCCTGCTCCTCCTGCTCCTCCTCCTGGTCCTACTCCTCCTCCTGCTCCTCCTCCTCCTGCTCCTTCTCCTGCTCCTTCTCCTTCTGCTCCTGCTCCTCCTCCTGCTCCTCCTGCTCCTCCTCCTGGTCCTCCTCCTGCTCCTCCTCCTGCTCCTCATCCTGCTCCTCCTGCTCCTGCTCCTCCTGCTCCTCCTCCACCTGCTCCTCCTCCTGCTCCTTCTCCTGCTCCTCCTGCTCCTCCTCCTGCTCCTCCTCCTGCTCCTCCTCGTGCTCCTCCTGCTCCTCCTGCTCCTCCTGCTCCTCCTCCTCCTGCTCCTCTTCCTGCTCCTCCTCCTGCTCCTCCTCCTCCTGCTCCTCCTCCTGCTCCTCCTACTGCTCCTCCTGCTCATCCTCCTCCTGCTCATCCTCCTCCTGCTCCTGCTCCTCCTTCCCCTCCTCCTCCTGCTCCTCCTCCTGCTCCTCCTCGTGCTCCTCCTGCTCCTCCTGCTCCTCCTCCTGCTCCTCCTGCTCCTCCTCCTCCTGCTCCTCTTCCTGCTCCTCCTCCTGCTCCTCCTCCTCCTGCTCCTCCTCCTGCTCCTCCTACTGCTCCTCCTGCTCATCCTTCTCCTGCTCCTCCTCCTCCTGCGCCTCCTCCTCCTGCTCCTCCTGCTCCTCCTGCTCAACCTCATACTCTTGCTCCTCCTCCTGCTCCTCCTCCTGCTCAACCTCATCCTCTTGCTCCTCCTGCTCCTCCTCCTCCTCCTGGTCTTACTCCTCCTCCTGCTCCTTCTCCTGCTCCTCCTCTTGCTCCTCCTCCTGCTCCTCCTCCTCCTGCTCCTCCTCCTGCTCAACCTCATCCTCTTGCTCCTCCTCCTGCTCCTCCTGCTCCTCCTCCTGCTCCTCCTGCTCCTCCTCCTGTCCTCCTCCTGCTCCTTCTCCTCCTGCTCCTCCTCCTGCTCCTCCTGCTGCTCCTCCTCCACCTGCTTCTCCTCCTCCTGCTCCTTCTCCTGCTCCTCCTCCTGCTCCTGCTCCTCCTCCTGCTCCTCCTGCTCCTCCTCCTGCTCCTCCTCTTCCTGCTCCTCCTCCTGCTCCTCCTGCTCCTCCTACTGCTCCTCCTGCTCCTCCTCCTGCTCATCCTCCTCCTGCTCAACCTCCTCCTGCTCCTCCTCCTGCTCCTCCTCCTGCCCCTCTTCCTGCTCTTCCTCCTGTTCCTCCTCCTCCTGCTCATCCTCCTGCTCCTCCTCCTGCTCCTCCTCCTGCTCCTCCTCCTGCTCCTCCTCCTGCTCCTCCTCCTGCTCCACCTCCTGCTCCTCCTGCTCCTCCTCCTGCTCCTCCTCCTGCTCCTCCTGCTCCTCCTGCTCCTCCTCCTGCTCCTCCTGCTCCTCCTCCTCCTAATCCTGCTCCTCTTCCTCCTGCTCCTCCTCCTGCTCCTCCTGCTCCTCCTCCTGCTCCTCCTGCTCCTCCTGCTCCTCCTGCTCCTCCTCCTGCTCCTCCTGCTCCTCCTCCTGCTCCTCCTCCTGCTCCTCCTCCTGCTCCTCCTGCTCCACCTCCTCCTGCTCCTCCTCCTGCTCCTCCTCCTGCTCCACCTCCTCCTGCTCCTCCTCCTGCTCCTCCTCCTGCTCCTCCTCCTGCTCCTCCTCCTCCTGCTCCTGCTGCTCCTCCTCATTCTGCTCATCCTTCTGCTCCTCCTCCTGCTCCTCCTCTTGCTCCTCTTCCTCCTCCTGCTCATCCTCCTGCTCCTCCTCCTGCTCCTCCTCCTCCTGCTCCTCCTCCTCCTGCTCCTTCTCCTCCTGTTCCTCCTCCTGCTCCTCCTCCTGCTCTTCCTCCTGCTCCTCCTCCTGCTCCTCCTCCTGCTCCTCCTTCTGCTCCTCCTCCTGTTCCTCCTCCTCCTGCTCCTCCTGCTCCTGCTCCTCCTCCTGCTACTCCTCCTGCTCCTCCTCCTGCTCCTCCTGCTCCTCCTCCTGCTCCTCCTGCTCCTCCTGCTCCTCCTGCTGCTCCTCCTCCTGTTGCTCCTCCTCCTCCTGCTCCTCCTCCTCCTGTTCCTCCTGCTTCTCCTCCTCCTGCTCCTCCTCCTCCTGCTCCTCCTCCTACTCCTCCTCCTGCTCCTCCTCCTGCTCCTCCTCCTGCTGCTCCTCCTCCTGTTCCTCCTGCTCCTCCTGCTCATCCTCCTCCTGCTCCTGCTCCTCCCTTCCCTTCCTCCTCCTGCTCCTCCTCCTGCTCCTCCTCGTGCTCCTCCTGCTCCTCCTGCTCCTCCTCCTGCTCCTCCTGCTCCTCCTCCTCCTGCTCCTCTTCCTGCTCCTCCTCCTGCTCCTCCTCCTCCTGCTCCTCCTCCTGCTCCTCCTACTGCTCCTCCTGCTCATCCTTCTCCTGCTCCTCCTCCTCCTGCGCCTCCTCCTCCTGCTCCTCCTGCTCCTCCTCCTCCTGCTCAACCTCATACTCTTGCTCCTCCTCCTGCTCCTCCTCCTGCTCAACCTCATCCTCTTGCTCCTCCTGCTCCTCCTCCTCCTCCTGGTCTTACTCCTCCTCCTGCTCCTTCTCCTGCTCCTCCTCTTGCTCCTCCTCCTGCTCCTCCTCCTCCTGCTCCTCCTCCTGCTCAACCTCATCCTCTTGCTCCTCCTCCTGCTCCTCCTGCTCCTCCTCCTGCTCCTCCTGCTCCTCCTCCTGGTCCTCCTCCTGCTCCTTCTCCTCCTGCTCCTTCTCCTGCTCCTCCTGCTGCTCCTCCTCCACCTGCTTCTCCTCCTCCTGCTCCTTCTCCTGCTCCTCCTCCTGCTCCTGCTCCTCCTCCTGCTCCTCCTGCTCCTCCTCCTGCTCCTCCTCTTCCTGCTCCTCCTCCTGCTCCTCCTGCTCCTCCTACTGCTCCTCCTGCTCCTCCTCCTGCTCCTCCTGCTCCCTCCTCCTGCTCCTCCTCCTGCTCCTCCTCCTGCTCCTCCTGCTCCCACCTCCTCCTGCTCCTCCTCCTGCTCCTCCTCCTGCTCCACCTCCTCCTGCTCCTCCTCCTGCTCCTCCTCCTGCTCCTCCTCCTGCTCCTCCTCCTCCTGCTCCTGCTGCTCCTCCTCATTCTGCTCATCCTTCTGCTCCTCCTCCTGCTCCTCCTCTTGCTCCTCTTCCTCCTCCTGCTCATCCTCCTGCTCCTCCTCCTGCTCCTCCTCCTCCTGCTCCTCCTCCTCCTGCTCCTTCTCCTCCTGTTCCTCCTCCTGCTCCTCCTCCTGCTCTTCCTCCTGCTCCTCCTCCTGCTCCTCCTCCTGCTCCTCCTTCTGCTCCTCCTCCTGTTCCTCCTCCTCCTGCTCCTCCTGCTCCTGCTCCTCCTCCTGCTACTCCTCCTGCTCCTCCTCCTGCTCCTCCTGCTCCTCCTCCTGCTCCTCCTGCTCCTCCTGCTCCTCCTGCTGCTCCTCCTCCTGTTGCTCCTCCTCCTCCTGCTCCTCCTCCTCCTGTTCCTCCTGCTTCTCCTCCTCCTGCTCCTCCTCCTCCTGCTCCTCCTCCTACTCCTCCTCCTGCTCCTCCTCCTGCTCCTCCTCCTGCTGCTCCT
Source organism: Petromyzon marinus (assembly GCF_048934315.1). Lineage (NCBI taxonomy): Eukaryota > Metazoa > Chordata > Hyperoartia > Petromyzontiformes > Petromyzontidae > Petromyzon > Petromyzon marinus. The sequence continues at coordinate 3,132,099 of NC_133721.1, forward strand.
CCTCCTGTTCCTCCTGCTCCTCCTGCTCATCCTCCTCCTGCTCCTGCTCCTCCTTCCCCTCCTCCTCCTGCTCCTCCTCCTGCTCCTCCTCGTGCTCCTCCTGCTCCTCCTGGCTCCTCCTCCTGCTCTCCTGCTCCCTCCTCCTCCTGCTCCTCTTCCTGCTCCTCCTCTGCTCCTCCTCCTCCTGCTCCTCCTCCTGCTCCTCCTACTGCTCCTCCTGCTCATCCTTCTCCTGCTCCTCCTCCTCCTGCGCCTCCTCCTCCTGCTCCTCCTGCTCCTCCTCCTCCTGCTCAACCTCATACTCTTGCTCCTCCTCCTGCTCCTCTCCTGCTCAACCTCATCCTCTTGCTCCTCCTGCTCCTCCTCCTCCTCCTGGTCTTACTCCTCCTCCTGCTCCTTCTCCTGCTCCTCCTCTTGCTCCTCCTCCTGCTCCTCCTCCTCCCTGCTCCTCCTCCTGCTCAACCTCATCCTCTTGCTCCTCCTCCTGCTCCTCCTGCTCCTCCTCCTGCTCCTCCTGCTCCTCCTCCTGGTCCTCCTCCTGCTCCTTCTCCTCCTGCTCCTCCTCCTGCTCCTCCTGCTGCTCCTCCTCCACCTGCTTCTCCTCCTCCTGCTCCTTCTCCTGCTCCTCCTCCTGCTCCTGCTCCTCCTCCTGCTCCTCCTGCTCCTCCTCCTGCTCCTCCTCTTCCTGCTCCTCCTCCTGCTCCTCCTGCTCCTCCTACTGCTCCTCCTGCTCCTCCTCCTGCTCATCCTCCTCCTGCTCAACCTCCTCCTGCTCCTCCTCCTGCTCCTCCTCCTGCCCCTCTTCCTGCTCTTCCTCCTGTTCCTCCTCCTCCTGCTCATCCTCCTGCTCCTCCTCCTGCTCCTCCTCCTGCTCCTCCTCCTGCTCCTCCTCCTGCTCCTCCTCCTGCTCCACCTCCTGCTCCTCCTGCTCCTCCTCCTGCTCCTCCTCCTGCTCCTCCTGCTCCTCCTGCTCCTCCTCCTGCTCCTCCTGCTCCTCCTGCTCCTCCTAATCCTGCTCCTCTTCCTCCTGCTCCTCCTCCTGCTCCTCCTGCTCCTCCTCCTGCTCCTCCTGCTCCTCCTGCTCCTCCTGCTCCTCCTCCTGCTCCTCCTGCTCCTCCTCCTGCTCCTCCTCCTGCTCCTCCTCCTGCTCCTCCTGCTCCACCTCCTCCTGCTCCTCCTCCTGCTCCTCCTCCTGCTCCACCTCCTCCTGCTCCTCCTCCTGCTCCTCCTCCTGCTCCTCCTCCTGCTCCTCCTCCTCCTGCTCCTGCTGCTCCTCCTCATTCTGCTCATCCTTCTGCTCCTCCTCCTGCTCCTCCTCTTGCTCCTCTTCCTCCTCCTGCTCATCCTCCTGCTCCTCCTCCTGCTCCTCCTCCTCCTGCTCCTCCTCCTCCTGCTCCTTCTCCTCCTGTTCCTCCTCCTGCTCCTCCTCCTGCTCTTCCTCCTGCTCCTCCTCCTGCTCCTCCTCCTGCTCCTCCTTCTGCTCCTCCTCCTGTTCCTCCTCCTCCTGCTCCTCCTGCTCCTGCTCCTCCTCCTGCTACTCCTCCTGCTCCTCCTCCTGCTCCTCCTGCTCCTCCTCCTGCTCCTCCTGCTCCTCCTGCTCCTCCTGCTGCTCCTCCTCCTGTTGCTCCTCCTCCTCCTGCTCCTCCTCCTCCTGTTCCTCCTGCTTCTCCTCCTCCTGCTCCTCCTCCTCCTGCTCCTCCTCCTACTCCTCCTCCTGCTCCTCCTCCTGCTCCTCCTCCTGCTGCTCCTCCTCCTGTTCCTCCTGCTCCTTCTGCTCCTCCTCCTCCTGTTCCTCCTCCTCCTGCTCCTCCTCCTGCTCCACCTCCTCCTGCTCCTCCTGCTCCTCCTCCTGCTCCTGCTCCTCCTGCACCTCCTCCTGCTCCTCCTTCTGCTCCTCCTGCTGCTCCTGCTCCTCCTCCTGCTCCTCCTGCTCCTCCTTCTCCTGCTCCTCCTGCTCTTCCTCCTGCTCCTCCTCCTGCTCCTCCTCCTGCTCCTCCTCCTGCTCCTCCTCCTCCTGCTCCTCCTCCTCCTGCTCCTCCTCCTCCTGCTCCTCCTCCTTCTGCTCCTCCTCCTGCTCCTCCTCCTCCTGCTCCTCCTGCTCCTCCTGCTCCTCCTCCTGCTCTTCCTCCTGCTCCTCCTGCTCCTCCTCCTACTCTTCCTCCTGCTCCTCCACCTGCTCCTCCTGCTCCTCCTCCTGCTCCTCCTCGTGCTCCTCCTCGTGCTCCTCCTGCTCCTCCTGCTCCTCCTCCTGCTCCTCCTGCTCCTCCTGCTCCTCTTCCTGCTCCTCCTCCTGCTCCTCCTCCTCCTGCTCCTCCTCCTGCTCCTCCTACTGCTCCTCCTGCTCATCCTCCTCCTGCTCATCCTCCTCCTGCTCCTCCTGCTCCTCCTCCTGCTCCTCCTTCCCCTCCTCCTCCTGCTCCTCCTCCTGCTCCTCCTCGTGCTCCTCCTGCTCCTCCTGCTCCTCCTCCTGCTCCTCCTGCTCCTCCTGCTCCTCTTCCTGCTCCTCCTCCTGCTCCTCCTCCTGCTCCTCCTCCTGCTCCTCCTGCTCATCCTTCTCCTGCTCATCCTTCTCCTGCTCCTCCTCCTCCTGCGCCTCCTCCTCCTGCTCCTCCTGCTCCTCCTCCTCCTGCTCAACCTCATACTCTTGCTCCTCCTCCTTCTCCTCCTCCTCCTGCTCAACCTCATCCTCTTGCTCCTCCTGCTCCTCCTCCTCCTCCTCCTGGTCTTACTCCTCCTCCTGCTCCTTCTCCTGCTCCTTCTCCTCCTGCTCCTCCTCCTGCTCCTCCTCCTGCTCCTCCTGCTCCTCCTCCTGGTCCTCCTCCTGCTCCTCCTGCTCCTCCTCCTGCTCCTCCTGCTGCTCCTCCTCCACCTGCTTCTCCTCCTCCTGCTCCTTCTCCTGCTC